>NC_080832.1:39688515-40313515 GCF_030435755.1 Ochotona princeps
AACATTGGCAGAGAGTGCTCATCTGTTGGTTTGTGCCCCTCATGGTGGAGGAGAGCAAAGCTGGGGGCCTGAAGAGATCCAGAGCTCGCTCATTGGTGGCAGACACTCAGTTATTTGAGCTATCATTGCTGATTCCCAGGCCTCGCATTGTTAGAAAAATGGAGTCAGGAGACAGAGTTGGATGTTTAATCCACATAACTCCGAAGTGAGATGCAGGTATCTTAATCAACAGGCAATCTTTTGTTGACCCAAACATTATTATATGGCACTTGATTTATATAAAATCTTTCCAATGACATTTTAGAAATGAAGTGTTTACTGGTTACCAGATTTAAGGATAGCTGTTAAAGGGCAACATAAGAAACCTTCTTAAGGGAATTGTATCTTAACTCTATCGGTAGGTCTGTAAACTTTTTTATCATAAGGTTGTGTCAGACACATCCCTGTGACCCCTGACACAAATACACACAAAATAAATGAACACAAAAAGTAAAATTTGGGAGCTCCGAGAAAGATTCTTGGATTATATCATTATCAGTATCCTGGTTATAATATTATAACACAGTTTTGGAAAATGTTATACCTGAGGGACGCAGTAAAAGTACGCAGAACATTTTGGTATTGTTTCTTACACGTGCATGTTTGTCCGTAATTATCTCAGTAGAGACTTAAATTAAAAAGAAATGTTTCTTTTAAGGAAATTTGTAGCTGACATGTTGATTTAACATGAAAGACAGGCTCTGGATTTAAAGCGTTGATGGAAACAGTTGAAAAGACATATCTTCAGACTTTTTAACCCCTTCTTTGCAGAGGCCCTGGTGCGAGGTTATTTTCAACTTTCCCTTTTCCCGACTCTGCTTACCTCTATCCTCCAGTAGCTTTTTTTTCTCTTTCTCTAAATGCAAATGGTTCCTTAAACTTCAGATTCTTCTTATTTATATTCATTTTCTACATTGTTTCCCATCAATTGAAACACAACTAATCTCTAGATAATAATTCTAAGAGCTGAACCAGGGACTTTTAAACTTTGTTGCTTTTTTGACATGGCTACTTGAATAATCAATCTTTCACTGCATGATGGTCAATTTTGTTCCCCAGAACTGCTCCTCTGCAGTGATCCCAACAAAAGACATGGTATTATTATTATTATTATTATTATTATTATTATTGATATTAATCTAAGTACAAAACTGAACATTTGACTTTGATTTCTCTTTCATGCTTTTCTGTCATCTAGATTTCTCTTGGTTCCATCTTCAATAAGTACTTCACATTTAACTTTTTGTTACAGTCTTCCTTTTTGTCTGCCCAAGCTGCTGTGATTTGGACAAACATCATCTCATACATTCGAGAGACTAGGAAGTCTGCAAACTATAGCTCAGAGGCGCAAACCTTGCCGATCTCTTGATTTTGAAAATAAAGCAAGATGTCACAGATTCTAAGCTTGGCAAAGGGCCTTTTCTGAGATTGAAAAGGGTCATCTAACTGTATTGTAACATTGGGGAGGTTGGGGAGAGAAAGAAACTCCTGAAATGGCATTACTCCCCTCATACGAGTTGGCTTGCACAGTTTCATCTAAATGTACTTCCACATCAATGGACTCACTTCTCAATGTCATCTTACATGGAATTAAGGCTACAGGTTATGAATTTTGCACGGAGATGCTGGGATAGGGGTCAGGGAGAGGAGAACATAAAAAATTAGTCTACATCACCCTTCTACTACCAACTTATTATAAATTATTTCCAACCTTCCCTAGTCTCAGTATAAATCATCTCCTAACTGGTCCCTTGCTTTCATCCTTGATCCTCTGAAACTGATTCTCCACATGACAGCCAGCGTAACACTTCATCTATATATGTCAGAAAATTTCACTTGAAACCAACCGAGGGAACATGTGGAAATAACCTACTTCGCTTTATTCACATGGTTATCAACACTGGTGGCATATATTATTATTCATGGAACTGATCTTTACATAAAGCAATTAACTCTTCTGCATTATCAGACTCATACTATCTGTGGTATAGAAAGTTGTATGTCATAAAAAAAATCCTCTTTTCTTGGGAACATTGGAGCAGTTGGTCACCAATGGGCAGGGAATGCCTAGACCAAAAAACTGACTCTTCAATTCAGGTGTAAGTCAATTTAAAAAAAAAAATTCTTAGATAATAATGATGTATCACAAAGTTTCAAAAGTGTTGCTTTGAAAGAGGGACGTGCAAACTATAGCTCAAAGGCCCAAACCTTGCCAATCTCTTGTATTTGAAAATTAAAGTGTCATTGAAATTCATTGGGTCCATTTGTTTATGTAATGCCTATGGCTGTTTTCCAACTACAAAAGCAGAACTGAATAATTGTCCACAATTATTTGCTGAAAAACAAGCTGAAATATTTACCCTCTGGTTTCTTACGGGAAAACATTAGTAACCCTTGCCTGAATGATGTAGCTGGTGACTGGCCACTCCCACAAATTCTCTGATGAAATGTTTTTCTGCAGTGACATCTCTTAATGGCCAGATGTGCATTAAATCAAAAATATTTCTCATACTTGTTTCATTTTCTGTTAGTGTCCAAAGTGAAACTATATTTAGATTTCTCCTTTGTTTGTTTCTTCTATTAGGATATAAACTCTGAGGCACTGTAGTTCAATTTACAATACCTAAGATATAGAATTAACCCTGATATCCATCAACTGATGATTAGACAAAGAAAATATTGGCATTATGGAATATTAGTCAGGTATCATAAAGAAAGTAATTAAGCCATTAGCAATAAAATGGATGCCACTGAGCATCATTACGCTTAATGAAATAATTCAGGCTCAAAAGGCAAATATCTGCTTTCTCTAATATAAAGCCATTGATGTAGACTACAAAAAATAAGTGTAGGAATGAAACCGGTAGCTTGTGATATGATCTCTCTCTTTAATTCTTGCTTATATGCCTGTGGAGCAGTGGTCTTTCGCTTCCTATTTATTGATATAATGGTTCGCAGTGAATTAAGTAAAGTCTGTGAATATAGAGTGAATTAAATTCTATTTTGAAAAAAAATTAAAGAGGAAAAAAGGAAAAAGGAAGGGGAAATACTTAAGTTATTGGGGGAAAGAAGAGACATACAGTTATCTTTTTAGAACTGCACCTATGGAATATCTGAAATCTGTTCTCTTTATATTGAGTTAAAGTTAGCATTTTATTATGTTACTATTATCTTTCTATACTAGTTCATGCATTGCAAATTTTCTTTCTCTCTTTTTTATTTTTCATGATACAATTCCCATTTCTTTCTCCCCATCTTCCTTCCCTCCCACTGTTCTCCCCTATATTATTCTTGGGAGTTTCTGGACCAGCAGGCTCCCATGACCACCGAGAAGATGAGGCAATGGTAGTGTTGCTCAGCATGAATCACCAGAGACAGTCTGATTGAGCATGTCCCTTTATTGTAAAGCGAGCACAAACTTCCTTAGACTAAGAAAGGGGAAGGCAGAACAGCATCTCCGGACATCCTTTCTACCCAAGAATGTAGTGCAATTGACTAGAAGGCATGTCTGTTTCTCTAGACCCTCTGAACATGTAAGAGATTATGTATAACGTGCAGAGCTGACAGGAATGCTCACCACGTGTGGCTGTGGGTCAGCTGAAGGTCATGCACATCATATGTGGCTGCAGGCAATGTGGGATGACATGGCTTCTCAGAGTTCCTTATCAAGGAAGTCCCAGCACAGCTCATCCAAGGCAGAGAAGAGAAACTGGGGATCAGCCCACCACCCCCACATGCATGGACAGTGATCAGGCCAAGTTAAAGTCTCAGTGAGCCGAGACCATGGTCAAGGGTTTCCCCCAGGGACACGGCGTGCTGCATGCCTATGACCTCATACATAGGCCAAGAAGGCCGACAGCTGGGGGAATCTCCCACATTTTATATTGGCAGTACAGTCCTTCAACAACAGTCACAAGTCCATCATTCTGCTATCTAAGTGTAAAATGACATTGTAGGTATAGACATTGTTAGAAATTTCAGCTTTCCATTGTCAAGATACATTTAACAGTATCATGATTTAATTTTACTAATTTTTATTTTAATGTCTATAACCAATTAGGAACATGAGTTCTCCAATGGATGAAATTTTAACTGTTTTATTCAATATGATCTTCCTGCATATAAAACAATACCTGATACAAGGTGGTCACATAATATATTCCTCAATATTGAAGGAGTAAGCTTGATATTCTACTTTAGATATTATAAAATTTTAAATGTTTTATATTCAATAAAATATAATTTACTTAGATAGTGTTTCTACACAAACAAACCCAAAATAGTAAATTTTCTTTCCTAACAATGTCTACCTACAAAATTTTCCTGATAGAAACTTGGATATCCAAGCAGAAAATTAGAAAAAAATATTTATAGGGAGAACTTCTTGATCTACTGAAATCCATATGAATAGTAAAACAAGCAATAATTGACAGAACATTTATGAAACCAAAATGCATATCAATTTTAAGTTTTATACTGTTATCATTTATGAAAATTTTACTATTAGTTCTTGCATTTTTAAAAACTAACAATATTAAAATCAACACTTGTAGGAAGTATTCAAGCACATAAACAGAAAACAGGAAAAAAACATTTTAATTTTTCATAGAGGCAAAAGAAAAATATGTTAGTCATCTTTTTCACAGCCAAGAACACGAGTTGAAAAAGAGTTCAAAGACGAAAGTGACAGGTAATGCTGACTCTCATGCGAGCCTACAGGAAAAAAAACAGCAAATTCTTCCTATTTGTATGACATTTCATCAATATTTAGTATAATTTAGTGTGACATGAATACACATCTTCATATTTTCCCTCTCTGAAAAAGCTCTATATTGTTTAAATATCATGTTGAATTAAGCTGTGCAACTCTCTAAATTGGCTAAGCGGCTCTACAATAGTGCAACTGAATCAAGCCTGCCACGCAAGTGCCAACTCAGCATGATATCTGAATTGCTGGAAAATGAAGCCTCAGGATTCTGGGGTTTCAACGAAAGCTATTTCTTCACAAAAATTATGACAGAATCATATGTCTTTCATAAAAACAGTTTTATAAAAAACACTGACATTTGAAAGAGAAAGGGCAAATATTCCATTACTCAATGAATAGGCGTTATTGAATATGTTCAATTAAGATAGAACTCAACTACATCACCTGTTAGGCCAAATACAGAAAAATATATAGAAAGGGATCACAGCGACCCTTTTTCCTTAGCAGTATTCTAAAAATAAACTAAAGCATGGAGAAACTGTTAGGAAGGATCAGGAGAAACTCCTTCATTCAAGTTTTCCACAGTATCAAATTCTGTCAGGAAGCTGTAAAATTCCATTTCATCTGGAAACAAAGTGAACTCATCAAATCATTTAGCGCAAAAAATTTCTTTCTGATAAGTAGTCTTCACTCTTGAAAGTAGGATAAATGGCTTAGTCATGTTGAGTTATTTATGATAAAATCCCTGGGATCGGGTGCTCAATAGTATAAGCCTTAATTGATATAAGCCTGACCTACGTGCTTCAGTAGAGCTTAGCCATCACTGTTCCTTGACAATCAGCAGCTGACTGTGGAGGGGACGGATCATGGTGAGGGAGAGCCAGAATGTGTCTGTTATCACAGCTTAACATACGGGAGTCTCAGAAGGGGAAAAATGGAACTGCTTCAATCATGACAGAAACAAAATAATACTCCATAAATGTACAGTGAAGAGCGAAGTCTGACATATTATAGTGTTGTTGGTGAAAATGTAAGCATGCAAATCTTTCATCTACACACAAACCAGAAACAAAGATAAATCAATAACACCTTCTCTGGAAAGAAATCTGTCACATTAGTGAACATACTGTATTTTAGCATTGCTCCTAACCTTAATACTTATTACTTAATAGGTAATATTTAATGGTTCACAATAGTCAGTTTTTTTATTTAGACTAGGCCAAGTGTGTTCCATATTTTAAAAAGCATAGGTACTGTATATATTCTCACTAAATGGGCAAAAATAAAAGAAGGAACATTTTCGTATTAATCCTTCATTTTAAAATAATGTGAATTACTTAAATACTAGCAATAACCAATGAGGACTGCATAGGCATAACCAACAGTGAATATCCACAAAGCAAATCAAAGCTAAGTAGAAAATTGGTTAATAATGACAAATTGATCATTAAGGGCTTTTAATTGTTACATTAATGAGAACTAAATTGTAAAACGTTTCATAGCAACTGATTGACATTTAGTAACTAGTTAATCTGTTTCTTCACTAATAGGACAATCACAGAACTTTCCAGGGTACTGTGTTTATTATGTAAGCCTTGAAAATATTTTCCATTTGTGGAACTTGGCTTGACGGCTCAATTGGCAAATCCTCCCTTTTTAAGTGTCAGGATCCCATATGGTTGTGATATGGGCTTTGATTCTTGTCCTGGCTGCTCCACTTCCCATTAAGCTTTCTCCCTGGGGACTGGGATGACCCAAAGCCATGGGACCCTGTGCCTACATGACAGAAGTGGAGTAAGCTTCTAGCTCCTGGCTTTGAATCAGCTCAGTTCCAGCTGCAAGCACTCGGGGAGTGAAACAATGGATGGAGGATCTTTCTCTCCTTCTCTCTGTAAATATGCCTTTGCACTGTAAAAATTAATAAAAAATAATATGAAAGTATTTTCCTTTTGGAAATGTTTGTGGAATTGTACTTAATTTGAGATATAGTCACTCAGTACTATTATGTATGTTTTTATAACTTAATTTTATTAAAATGTTGGCTAGTAAGAAAAACCATTTATTAGATTTTATTCTAATTCACTATTTTTTCTTAACTATGGATGAGGCAATTGTATCTTTGGATCCATGCAAATAATTCATAAGCAAAGAATAAACAGATCTTGTTAAAAAATGCTTGGTAAGCTATTGTTGACACAGAGTACTTAGTATGGGAGGCTACTATCATAGTGTGCTCTTTTATAAATTTCTTTAAAAGATTTATTTTTATTTGAAAGGCTGATTTTACAGAGAAGAGAGATAGAGGGAAGGTCTCCCATCCACTGGCTCACTCCCCAAATGACTTCAGTGATTAGAACTGAGCTGATCCAAAGCTGGGAGCCAGAATTTCTTTCTGTGTATCCCACATGGTTGCAGGGGCCCAAAGCCTTACGCCATCCTCTGCTGGCTTTTCAGGCCATAAGCAGTGAGCTGGATTAGAAGTGGAGTAGCTGGGGATGCGAGCATCACAGGACAGAGAATCAGCCACACTGATTCCCACAGGGTCCTCTTCTCCAGGAACATACTTCAGAGTAAAAAACAACTGGCTGCACATAATCGCCTCCTTTTTTAAAAAATTAAATCTCCAAATCACATAGAATTATTTCCTTGTATATATATTTGAAACTTTTCTTCACCAGTCTACATCCAACAGAGTCACAAGGCAACAGTTTTATGAATTTTCTTGTTATCGCCATAAAATATTTTTTCCCCTTTGGCCATCACACTTTGTATCTTTATATTTCTAAAGATTTATTTGTTTACCTGAAAGGTAGAGTTATAGAGAAAGTGAGAGAAGGAGACACAGAGATCCTCTGTCCACTGATTTATTCCCCAAATGGCCTCAACTGCTAGGACTGGGTCAATAGGAAGTCACAAGCCAGGAGCTTCTTCTGGGTCTCTAGTGTTGTTACAGGGTCCCAAGCACCTGGGTCACCCTCCTTTGCTTTCAGAGATCATTAGTAGGTGGTTAGATCAGAAACAGAGCAGCCAGGACTCCAGCAGGTATCTTTAGGGATGCTTTTTCCGCAGGACATGACTTGTTCACTATGCCACATGAAAGTCCCTAATTTGTATCTTATGTAGTCAATTATTCCATAGGATTGAAATGATTTTGTGGATTTTTTTTCTTTTTGAAAAATATAGGTGCTAATTTCAGTTGATCCTATTATATGTATTCATATGCATACACTTACATGTACATATATGTACACACACATGCACACATTCCAAGTTCCAAACTTGTGAGCTACTTTATACATAGGTAGCATCTGTTGGCACATTACAGAGATCTAATTTAGGCACACTAAATTATGCTTTCCTCCTCCTTCTGTCAATCCTATGGAAAGTTAATTTCCCATTCTTCTGAAGCTATTTCACTTATTTTTTCCTTTAATTTAAAAAGAACCGTTTCAATCAAACTGGAAACTTATTTAAGAGACTGACACCATAGGCTTCTTCATTTTTTTTTAAAGAAAGCCCTGGTTCTTCACATTTTTAGTCTCACAAATAGACATGATAAGCTTGTTCTGTACTTTATATTTAATATATGGGAAAAGGGGATTTGATATATGTAAGAGATAGAGTGTAGTTGCTACTACAACTTATATATGCAGTTTCCATTAACTTTGCTTTATTTTCCTCTTGGTCAGTGAAAACAAACACTAATTTTGTATTTTAGCCAAAGAAGACTATGAATTATAAGTGGATGTCACCTAGGTTTAGAATTCAGAGACGCAATTCAGTTCTACTTCTACTATTGGGCAATTGTGTAGCATTAACTTTATTTGGGTTCTTTGTGACTCCATTTTTGGTTTAGAAAGAAATGAAAACAATTCATGTAGGCAAATGGCATTGTATGTTTAACATTGTGGATGCTGGAGCCTGTCACCCTGATTTTGATTTTTGTCACTGATACATATCCTCTGTTCCCATTAATTCAAGACAGTACCATTAATTTGAATAAAGTTATTGTGAAGATTCAAGGAATTACTGTATGTGGCCTAATGTCGCTGTAATATATAAATCCTGAATGAATGGTATTGTTGTATTTAAAATACAGTTTATATAGATAACTATAATAATTAATAAAACATTTTAATAATTCACTGTTTCAGAAAGTAGCTGCTTTCAGCAAAGAAATTTATAGCATATGAGTTATTTTGTATAACTTATGAGAAATCTTTTATTGAGCTTATTTATACAATTTAAATATCACATGTGAATTCTTAAGCAATGTATTATGTTCAACATTTAATTTTCATTCATCTCTGAAAAGTTAAAAAAAGCTTTTCAAGGTATAAAATTTCTGATTTTGGCATAATTTGTCAAAACCTGAAATTAATTCACAAAATTTGGCATTCAACCATGAACTTTTCGAGAATAATTGCAAGGCAAGAACCTTCAGCTGCCTGCAAAATAAATTCAGCTTTCTTCCTAGAGGGGGAAAATTTAAAATAAAATGCTTCCTTTTTATCTTTAAAATAATTTAGAATCATTACAAATTCTGTTTTTTAAGAATCAATCAGACATAATCTGAATTAACTATATATAGAAATTCCAATAAGTAGGGCTGAGTTTTAAAAATTACCATGTTGGTCACCACCAAAAAAGCCTCTCCATAGAATTAGATACGTCTCTGCACAATATTATAGGTTTAAATATACAACTCAAATTCCAGAGCTATTATTACAGACTCGAAGTCTGAGGCTGTAACTGAAAGATGCACTTCAGCTGCAAATATGTAGCAATTATCATGAAATGAACTTCATTTCACATTTTTTGTTAATCACCATGGTAACCAGCATTCAATGGATTCTTTCTGGGAAATATTCCAGACTTGATCAGACATTTTTGGAGTTGAGGTTTAGAATATTTTCACTTACTTATATTGTCATTTTTAGCAATATATAATAGCATTATAAAAAGAATGTTCTAGAATATTGAAGTAGTTTGAAAATCCCAACCAAGAAATATATGTTGTTTCCTGGGTTCAAATGACAAGAATGATTGACTAATGATACTACAAGGATTCACCAAATATTTTGATCAATCCATGAACTTATAGCTTGAAGCAGTTTCTTCTTTATAGGATTTATTTATTTTTGACAGACATCTTCCATCTACTTGTCTGCTCCTGTAGCTGAGATGATCTGAGGTTGGGAGCCAGGAACTTTTTCTGGGACTCTACATGAGAGCAGGTTACCACAGAATGGGACATCATCTGCTGCCTTCCCATGCCATAAGTAGAAAGCTGGATCAGAAGTGGAGCAGGCAAGTCACAGAGCAATGTCATAGGGAGGAGGATTAATGTGCTATGCCATCATGACAGCCTCTGAAACAGTCTCTTCAATGGTTTAAGCTTTAAAATTATTTTGACCACTGTTAATTTATAAAACAACACAACTGATATACTTTCAATTTTTAATAATTAAACATTGTGTGTAACATTGTAGCTAATCAGTAAGCAAAATGAGATTATCGAAATTCTCCTGAAACAGGCTTTTAGCCTATTAAGACACCTATATCTCACTGCAGAGTACCTGGATTTTATTCCCAGCTACAACTTGGGACTCCACCTGTAGGTCAATGCGGACCGTGGCAGGCAGCAGTGATATGCATGGTCATGAAGTTCTTTTCTTTTTTTACATAGCTTGTATTACTTATAAAAAAATGAATAAATTTTAAAATATAGATTTAGCAGCAAAGTCATATTTTCTCACCTTACCCTTCTCTTGTTCATTTTCTTCACTTACTCTCCTTCTTTATTACTTTTCTTCTCAAATTTTTATGACATAGTTCATTTCACCTCACAATCACATATTTAACACTCTTAGGTAAAGATTTCAACACTTAGCAAGTAAAAAAGAAAAACCCTACTCTTCTTCAAGACTATAAGCAAAGACTGCACCCAACCATCAAATCGCAGATTATCAATTTCATTCATAAAGATTTTTTTCTAATCTGCCTATTATTTACACCAATGAGAGGAAACACATTTGCCTTTTGGGGACTGTGTTATTTCATTAAGCATAATGGCTTCCAGTTGATTCCATTTTGTTGCAGAGACAAGATTTCATTCTTTTTCCATGCCTGAGGAATATTCTATAATGTATTTATTTCACATTTGCTTTATCCATTCATTTGTTGATCAACATTTGGGTTGATTACACATCTTAACTATTATGAATTGAACTGTAATATCCAGATACTTCTAAAGTGAGGATTTAGCTATTGAGCCATCACGTTGGTTCCATTTATAGGTGTTTTGCTTGAGATTGTATTGAATCTGTAAATTGCTTTTGATATTGGGGACATTCTAATGACATTAATTCTGCCAATTTCCATAAAAGGATGGTTTTCTCATTTTCTGGTGTCTTCTTTTACTTGTTTAATGTTTTGAAATTTTCTGCATAGATAGCTCTCACATCCTTGGTTAAACTTACTTCAAAATATTTGAAGCTATTTCAAATGGGACTTAGCCTACAAGTTTGTTTTAACCAGGAATTGTTTATGTATATAAAGGCTATTTATTTTTTTTAAAGAGTGTTGATTTTGTTTTCTGCAGCTTTACAAAACTCCCTAATGAGTTCCAGTGGTCTCTCAGTAGAGTCTGTTGGTTCCCCTTTGTAGAGCATCATATCATCTGCAAACAGGGAATAATTTCCTTCTTTTCAATCTGTATCCCTTAATTTCCTTCCGTCACATAATGGTTCTGGCTAAAATCTTGAATATCATAGGTGAGAGTGGGTGTCCTCGTCTGGCTCCAGATCTCAGTAGAAATGCTTCCAACTTTTCCTCCACTCATTGTGATGTCGGATACTGGTTTTATCATGTATTGCTGAGGTTGTGTTGAGTAATGTATCTCCAATCCCCAATTTGCTTGAAACTTCTTTTTTCATTAGCATGAAAGGATGTTACATTTTATCAAATACTTTGTATGAGGTCATGGGCTTTTTTGCCATCCTTTTGAGATGTAGATTGCCCTCCCACTTCCAATATGTAGCTCAAATCCAGCCTCAGCTATTGTGCATATTTGGAATGTGAACAAACGGATGGGAGTACTCCCCCCTTCCTTCTCCTTCTCCTTCCACATCTTCAAAAATATTAAACACTTCCTTTAAAAATAAAAAATGAAGGGTAGGAGTTTGGTTTGGAGGCTTGCATTCCATACAGAAATTGTGGAGTCCAATCTTTGGCTCTCTTGACCTGGCATGGTAGCCTAGCTGCTAAAATCCTCATCTTGCACACCTGGGATCCCATATGGGTGCTGGTTCTAATCCAGGCAGCCCTATTTCCTATTCAGCTCCCTGCATGTGGCCCAGAAAAGCAGTGGATGATGGCCCAAAGCTTTGGGACCCTGCACCCACATGGGAGACCTGAAAGAGGCTCTGGACTCCTGGCTTCAGGTTGGTTCAGCTCCAACCATTCTAGCTGCTTGGGGAGTAAATCAACTAATGGAAGATCTTCCTCTCTGTCTCTCCAACCTCCCTATATGCCTCAGCCTTTCCAATACAAATAAAACACATCTTTAAAAATTTTTTTTGGCTCTTCTTCCCATTTTAACTATTTGCTAATTCAAACCCAGGGAAGCAGAGGGTAACATCCCAAGTATTAGGGTCCCTACTACTCACATAGGAAGCCCAGAATGAATGGTGTGTCTTGGCTTTTTTCCAGGATCACTCTGGGCATTTAGGGGGTAAATCATCTAATGAAAAATTCTTCCCTCTCTCTCCCTCCTCAGCTACAAGATAAATAGTCCATTTTGGCAAGTAAATGTTTTAAGTGTATTATCTTAAGGAGTATTTCAGATGAGTGAGCTTTGGCAGTAGATAAGTATCATTTCTGAGCACTGTGCATATATTCTGTGGAATAACACTTTTGTCTAAATCTGAGAGCAAGGGCATATGCTTACACTTTGGGAAGATGGCCACTAGTGTGATCATGCTGGCATAGTTTCTGAAAAGAATATCACAATGAACTGTTTGCTTTAGGATTAGAAGGAACACTGGGTTATAAAGCAGAAATGAGATTGATGGTCAGGTACCAAAATGATATAGCCATGAACATTTGGAACCCAAAAGTACACCTTCATTCATGTAGTATATCCATGGCACAGAAACATCCTGGACATAAAATTGAAGCACTCAGCCTTGCTTCTAATATTTATTGATATTACCTATAAAGGTTCTTACCCAAATCCTAAGGTGTTTTGCCAAAATACTAGATTTTTAATTTTAATAAGCAACATGGCATACAGGAATGTTTTTGTGGCCTGTTTTCAAGCAACTCAGATCAATGGTATTTTGAGTGTGCATCTGTATCACTGTAAATGGAGGGTTAGTAAGAACTCAGATTCAGTAAGAACTTAGAATTAATTGGAAGATTTTTCTGGAGCACATTTCCTTCTCTCCTAACCAAAATACCTATGACTCCAAATGACAAATCTCATTCATCTTTGAGAATTATGAAATAGAAAAATGAGATACCATACACAACTCTGGAATGACTAAAATCATAAAAAACAAGCAACAATAACTGACAATTCCAGCTGCTGACAAGGATGTGGAACAACATCTGATTACAAGAACTCCAAAACACAGTTAGTCTCCAGCATTCTGAAGGAAAAGTGAATGAAGGATTTTGCAGGCTGAATTGTGTGCCTCCAAGTATATAGTTTGAGTTTTCAGTTCCCCTTTCCTGATTCCAAAGACATTTGGGTTTGGAGTCTTTAGGGGACAGGCCCTATTGGGGAATGGAGTCTTTAAAGAGGTCATTAAAGACAAACGATATCAAAAAAGTAAACCTCAATTCACTACAGCTCCTGTCCTTACGGAAAGAGTAGATTTGGAGCAAAATTCACAGAGGGACAATCGTAGGAACACAGTGGAGAACAGCCATTGATCAACTCAAGACTGAGGCTCTGATGGAATCTAGCCTATTCTCTAACTGCTTTCAGACTTCTACACTCCAGTATTATGGTGCACTACTGGGAAAACAAGCCAGTGCATGATATTTTACTGCAGCAATTTTCTTTTCATTTAAATTTTTTTTATAATACAGTTCCATAGGCTCAGGGTTTCCCCCTACCCTCTCTCCCTGGATTTTCCCTATATTACTACAATAGCATAGTCCTTTAACAACAGTTACAAGTCTGTCAATCTGTAATTTAAGTGTAAGCTGACATTGTAGTTTTAGACAATTGCAGAAAGTCTGGCATCCTACTGCCAATAGGTATTTAATAGTTTCATTGGAAGTCCATCTTTTATTCAGAAGTTGAGATGCGTGCTGCAATGTATCTTAGCATACCTAATTCTTGGGATTTAAACACTGTATCATAGAAGAATTTTCATCCTGTTTCCCCCCTTTAGTGAGAGTAAATGTGAGAGAAAGCTCAACTTTTATTATGATTAGCATTCCCAGGCTAGAAGCCTATTTACTTTAGTTCTTATTACTGCATACACAATGTTAACCTTTTAACATAAAGTTATGAATCTTGAAAAAGAAAAGGGAAACACAGAGAAGTAAGGTAAACATCAGAACCAGAAGCCTACCTGCCAAGACATTAGGCATAATCACACAGGGAAGTAAAAACACCCTCAATGAATGCTTCAGGTGCCCTCAAGAAAAAAATAGAATTCTGCAGGAGTATGTGGGCAATATGAGGTAATATATAGAAATTATAAGAAGAATCAGAATGAAATGCTGGAAATAAAAACTGTAGCATAAGGGAAAATGGTATTGATGAGCCCATTCAAAGAAACAGCATGACTGAGAACTGAATTGGTGAGCTTGATACACAAGAGTTAAGAAAACACTATATCAATAAACAGCATGTGAATGTCAAAACATTTAACAGCTCTCTATTTGAAATACCAGGAAAAAAAGAGAAGGAGCGTTAAAAATGGCCATAAACTTTTAAAAATAGGTGACAGGCACTGAACTATACACTGGAATTCACTGGTGGACTGCCTGGTGCAAGTTCACTCCAAGTTTGGGCTCCTGCAGGAAACTCTCTACCTGTGCGTTGCCATCATGGATCGGTTTTTACAGGTTCAGCCAGTCTCCCGCAAGAAGCTTTAGTTGGTTGGGATAACTGCTCTGCTGTTGGCTTCCAAGTAGACATTGAGGACTTTGTTTATATCACAGGCAATGCTTACTTACACCAGTGCTCAGATCCGAGAGATGGAGACATTGATTCTGAAAGAGCTGAAATTTGAGTTTGGTAGACCTTTGCTTTTACACTTTTTAAGGCGAGCTTACAAGGCGAGCTTAAGGTGCGGGAGGGGGGGAGGCTTGAAATTATTCACTTATATAAAAACAAGGAGGGCCTAGGGGCTGCATCCCACCATCCTCTGTTCCCTCTGTCCCTCTAGGCAGCAGCTACACAGGCAGGGCATCTCGTTGTATTCATCCATACCCTCCCGTTCATCAAACACCGGCTCCGCCTCACTAGCATCCAGACATTTCATCTCTCGTTCAGTGAAGATGCGGGTGAGCACCACCATGCAGAGAGCTCTGTGAGGATGAGGATAAATGGGAAGGCCAGGGACGCAGCTGTGGACATGACTGCCTGGAGCAGGGCCAGGCAGAGCAGCTGCAGGGCTGTGAACAAGTGCATCCTGAGGGTCCGAGCCTTCTTGACATAAGTGACGTCAGGGTGGTGCTTGGGTGGCATAAGCAGCAGGTGCAGCCGCTCATAGAACTGAATCTCATTAAGGTAGGTGACTCCCACATACAGGAAAATTCCAAACAGCACAGCCAGGGGGATCTGCCGGAGCAGGTCCCCAATAACAATGGAGAGGTCTACAAGCATGGCTACCAGCAGCTCAGTCACCCGCTGTTCCTTGACCTCCTGAATCTTGGGCTTGTCCCCAGGCGCCACAGCCTTGCTCATGACAGTGTGTTGGCATGAGTGACGGAGAGGACAGTGGCGGCAGCCAACCGGGGCAGGCCAAAGAGGGCACAGATGCCACCCATTGGTCACTATGAGTAACAGGTTCAGGCGAAAGCCGGAGCCCTTCAGTAGCATGCGCTCCTTCTTGGAAATGATCAACGTGGTGATCTGCGTCTCCACGAAGATGAAGATAAAGACCAGGATGGCGGGCAGCAGACTGGCCAGCATATCCACACGGGGGGCGCTTTTCTCTCCCAGGGGGTTGATGACCCAGCCCCGATTGTTAGGAGCTGTCACTGAAAATCCACTGGGCACACTCAATTTCTGGGGGTACGTGTCCTCAATGCTATAACCCACAAGCACCATGATGAGGATCGTAATGGGCACTCTGATGTCCCCAGTGACTCGCCAGATCCCCAGGGAAGAAGCTGTTGTTCTTGAATTTGCGCAGCAAGAAGGCGATGAAGAGGTGCCAGCCGTTAGCACCAGTGACAGCAGGGCTGTGTTGGGCTGGCCCCGGGGTCTTTTCTGCCCAGACTGTCTGGCTGAGCTCCTGTTGCTTGGCCCCAGGGTGGTTTCCAGCCCAGCTCACGTCACATCCTTGCTGCCATCCACCTCTGAGCTGTTGGAGACCGAACAGCTGTGGAGTGGGTGCTCCTGGAAGATCTTGATGAGCTTGTGTCGATTGACAATAAGGCCAGTTAAAAGTTTCTAAAATTTATGTCTGTAGCAGCTTCTGATCCAGAATATATGCCAAAGCAGCACCAACTCCCATCAATAACATAATACACCTGCATAATGTATTAAAACTCAAAAGAACAAATGCAAGGGCAAATTCCTGAAGGGAAAAAGAGAAAAAGGTTATTATTTGTGGAGGAGTAAAGAACAATAATTATAATAAGCTTCTCAGCAAAAGCTGTGTATGCCGCGACACTACAGAATGAATCATGTGATGTGGTGAGAATCCACCAACCTGGGATACTATAGCCAATGGTCTTCATTTCAGTAATTGTGGGGAAATAAACACTTTCTCAGATAAACAAAAACAAGGACCTCATCATTTTCAGACCTCTTCTGCCCTAAATGTTTAAAGAAATTGTTCAGGTATTCAAAAATAATACAGCTCACAAACTTGGATCTCTGTAAGGAAAGGAATAGTACTCACTGGGAAGTGAATAAATGAAAAATAAATTATTTACATTTCTTCAGATTGTATTTTAAAACTACCTATGCACAGTAATAATATTATTGGATTATAAAAAATGAATAACTGAAATGAAAAAATAATGTCATACAGGATAAGAGGAGTGAATTTGATATAACCAAGATTATAGAGATATTTAAGGATGGATTACATTATATAAAAGCATAGAACAACTATGAGACATTTAAAAAAAGATTTATTTTTATTGAAAAGGAAGATTTATAGAGAGAAGCAGAGACAGAGAGAAAGATCTTCCATCCAATGGTTCACTCTCCAAACAGCCACAATGGCCAGTGTGAGCTAGTTCAAAGCCAGAGGCATGGGGCTTATTCTGGGTCTCCAATTTGGGTGTAGGGTCCCAAGCCTTTGGGACACCCTCCACTGCTCTCTCAGGCCACAAGCAGGGAGTTTGAAGGGAAGTGGCACAGTGGGGACACAAACCAGTACCCATATGAGATGCTGGCACTTGGATGGGATGGATTAGCCAACTGAGTCATTGTACCACCCCTTTTAGTACAGAATTTTTAAAAGAACTCTAATTGATATGATAAAGCTAGGTAGCCCATGAAATATACTCAAACAGATGCATCTGTGGCAGCAAAGACAATTCAGTAGACAAGATAGTCTTTACAACAAATTACACTCAATTCACTAGACTTTTATGCAGAAAAAGAAAATCTAGATACATACTTTATTTTGCAATTAAAATTAATTCAAAATAGATCACAGAGATAAAATTAAAATGTAAAATTATAAAACTTCATTAAGAAACCAGGATAAAATCTGCATTCTCTTACATTTCAAAATGAAAGCCATTGCTAGACTAAAAAAAGAGGGGCTAGTGCGGTGGCATAGTGGATAAAGCTGCTGCCTGGAATGTTGGCATTCCATGTGGGCTTTGATTTGAGTTTTGTTTCCTCCACTTCCAATTCTTCTCCCTGTTAATGCCTGGGGAAAAAAAAGCAGACCACAGCCCAAGGGTCTGGGTTCCTTCCACCCATGTGTTGAGATCTGGATAAAGGCTTGGGTCCTGGCTTTGGCCTGGCCCAGTGCTGGTCATTGCAGCCACCTGGTGAGTTGACCAACAGTTGGTAGTTGGGAGAGCTCTTTCTCTCTTTTTGTGCAAATTTGAATTTCCAAATCAATCAATCAATAAGTATTATAAAGAAAAGTAAAACAGAAGAAGTTACTGAAGGGAAAAATACTAAACATATTACGTGAAAAAGTTATATAATCAAAATATATAAAGTATTTTTTAAATAGGCCAAAGAATTAAGTTTACCTTCCAAATATAATGCAGATTTAACGTGAGTGTAAAGATAAATGATGATTCATTTTTCTTTGGGATTTGCAATATAGAGGAATGAGATATTTCTACTCAACTGTTAGAATGTCTAAAATAAGAAAATCAAGCAATAAAAACCCTTACAGTTCCATCTGCTGACAAGGATGTGGAGCAACAAGATCACGTCCCGTATCTGTTACCTGCGATTGAGTCTCACTTTGCTTCTGCTACAGGTATTTCTGCTAATAACTAGCCTGGGAGTCAGCAAGTGATTGCCCAAGTACTTTGGGTTCCTGCCACGTTTTTTGGGAGATGCCTCTTACAAACACTGCACTCCATATCAGGTTCCCTGGTCCAAACCCTGGCCTGGTAGTCAATTCTAGTTTCCTGTTAGTGTGTGCTGGACTGAAATTGGGGCCCTGTTACCTACCTGGGAGACCTGCCTTGAGCTGTCAGCTAGTGGGTTTGGCCTGGAAGAGCCCAAGCTGTTGCATTTCAGGAGTGAATGCGTATTTGAAATATTTTTCTCTATTTCTTTCTGTTTGCCAGATTGAGGAAGACATACTTAGAGAGAGAGGGAGAGAGAGAAACTGATACTAGGATTCTTAATTGTCAGTTTGCATTAATATTCAAAATAGATGTACAGTTTGGATTTGGACAAAATATTTTTAGTTTGTGTTTTTTACTCAGGGGATACTGTTACGCACTCTGATTATCAACTCTACTAGTTGATTTTTAAAGTAAATTGTGTGGGTTTAATTTCTTTTTTATATTTGAATTAAAAAATAGTATAAATAATGCTTAATTTCTTGTTGATCTAACATAGCATAAAAATGTTATCCTAAGTCAAACAGTGCATAGCGTGATTTCTTTTTCTAAAGAATAACAGTTGGGTAGGTATTTGGAACACAGCTGAGATATTTATATTCCATGATGTAGTTAGTATCTGTTTACACTTCTGCCTCTTCTGTCTCCAATCCACCTTCCTCTTGAAGGCAGCAGATGACTCAAGCACTTGCATCCATGACATCTGCATGGGGAATCTGGGTTGTTTTCACTTCCTGGCTTCAGTCCGGCCCAGCCTGGCTGTTTGCAGGCTTTTAGGGAAGGACCTAGCAGATCGAAGCTCTTTTTCTCCCTGCCTGTAAATAAAATCACAGCATTTTTTTAAAAGCACAATTTATTTATAGAATAGGGAAGGGTGAAATCTGTTGTTTGTTAAAATAACAGCATATCTGAAAAGTGATGATGAAAGGCATATTTTCTTCTTATACAACTCTTGACTTGTTGCTCAGTACAAAGAAAAGACATGACATAAGGTTTGTAGAAAACAGAATTAAAAACAAGTGTAATATATACTATTGTCATAATAAACCATATATATATATATTTAAGTAGACATTTTAAGAAATATGCTTTTATTCAAGAACCAGCAGAGTGTCTATGTGTAAGTGGGACTTGCTTTCTTTACAATTTTGTTTTCATAAATATCACGGGTATCAAGAGAGAATATCTAAAGAAACAATCAAGCAGATTTTAATGCTAGAAATAGAAACTTATTTAAATATTTAGCCAAATATTATTAAATCCAGGGATTTAAGTGTTCTTTGTAAAATTGTTGAATATGGTAAACCAGTAGTTTTCAGGAAATGTAAAGACAATTTTGAGTGAAAATATGTGAATTCATTCTTAAACTGAAATTAAAAAGTAATATTCAATTTTTTTGCTGACATACAGTTAGTAACTGGATTTTCAAAATTTTAAGAAATGAGTAATCAAAATAAAACTGAGAAATCCAAGGATGTGTAAGAAGCAAAATCAACCTCTTTTTTCTCATAGTTGTTCGCTATTTCCTAACTACTAATTTTACATTTTTAATTCTTACACTACAAATGTAAACGAGAAGGACAGAAAGAACTTCCATCCTCTGGAAAAGATGGAAAGAACTTTGCATCCCCAAGTGGTTGCAACCCCTGAAGCTGATCTGATAAGAATCTGGGAGTCAGAAGCTTCTTTCTGATTTCCCACATGGGTGCAGGGTCTCCAGGAGTTGAACTCTCCTCTGCTACTTTCCTAGGCCACCAACAGCACCCCTACAGGATTCTTGCACTTGCAAAGCAAGGATTAGCTAAATGAACCATTGTGCCAGGCCCATAAAATATAATTCTTTCAATAAATAAACCATGACATGATTTTAGCCTTATATTGAATCAGTTCACAATTTATTCCTCCAAATGTATTTACATTAAGATGCTCTTAATACTTTGAGTATCAAGTCATATTGAAACCTGAAACTATTTTCCCATAAGGTACAATAGATTTCCAATATTTTCAGGAAAAGAGATCAATAAATTCGGAATATTCTACATTATGGTTTATATTTTCATATAATAAAATATTTAAGTATTTTGTAGCATTTAAATGAACAATTTATAGTTGCAAAGGGATTATCCTAAGCATAAAACTAACTCACCATTGCTTTTTTTTGTTGTTGTTTACTTGGATATTCTTGCAAACTTTTAGTCTTACAAGCCTTTTTTATCTGAACAATTATATCCAAGCAGTGTAGCATTTCTCACAATTCCCTTTCCAAATATTTTCTTTACAATCTTTTTAAATACTGTGGAAATGAGGAAACATCTTTCTCAGAGTGATAGAATTGATAGAGGACTACTCGTAGATAATTTCAAGTAAAAAAGCATTGATCCTGTACACTAAAGCACTAAATTAATCATTTTATTTTGGCTTAGGTTGAATAATAATTTTCTAACCACAGGTAATATCCTCACACTTCCAAATGATAAATTTATTCTCCTTTTCACTTTTGCATTAGTATGTGAAATTCATTGACTTTTGTAACATTACTCCTTTTATATGCAACTTGGAAATACGCAAAAAAACAACCAATTATGTGTGGGTTTGAAATTAATATTTTTATTTGCTCAGTTATTTTAAAATTAAATATAATTTAATATGATCCTATTTCATTTACCTAAGTATTAACCATATAATTATAGCTCTTACAATATAACGTATGATTAAACATTTGTTTACCACCATTACATTCTTAATCTTCACAACTTGCTCTCAGGGCTTATTATGGTAACTTTTAGCATTTCTGATTTATATATGGGGAAAGTGAAATAGACAGGTAAGATTATTTATTAGTAATAGATATTGACTGAGCTGGGAATAAAGCCAGTACTCTGGAGCCTTTTTCATTCTCCATTTTTGTACTTCAGTCATGGATGTTAATGATTCATTATTCTAATTGAGTTACAATAACATAGCAAATTATCTGACACCTGACATTCTGTCAAATAGAACCATGTGCCTACAGTTTCACGATCAATGGAATTAACACTAGCATCCCTAACACATTTTAAATCTAAGACTTTCTGAATCTAAGCAAAATATATTAAACCAGAGCACTAAATGACAGTGATTGTATATGTAAAATATCCTCAGTTACCCACTCAAGATGTGCACTCAGACAAAGGAAATACAGTCTAAGTGGAATTTCATTACTAGTTTTGCAAGACTTGGTGTCTGCCGAGAAGGCATAACTGCAGCAGTTGCAGCAAGCAGTTTTTTTTTTTTTAAGATTAATTTATTTTTGCATGAAAGGCAGAAGACAGAAGAGGAAAAAAAAAAGAGAGAGTTTTCTATCTACTGGTTCACTACTCAGATGGCCTCAGTGGTCAGAGCTAGGCCAGTCTGAAGATGGAATTCAGAGCTCCCATTTGGGTTCAGCAAGATGACTTGGGTCATCTTTGCTTTCTTGGGCACAGCAGCAGGGAAGCGGATCAGAAATGGAGCAACCAGGATTTGAACTGGCACTTTCAAAGAATGCTGGTGCCACGAGTGGTGACTTTCACTGGTTACACCAAAGCTCAGAGCCACAGAGAGCAGTTCATATCATGGAATATAGGTCTCTTCCTTGGTTTCTGTCTGACTGGGATATGCTGCCTTCCCAGGTATTGCCTAAGTTAAAAACTTATCTTCCTTCTTCCTTCTCTGTAATTAATTTCCTTTTGTGTATTAATTACTTTATAATATCCTGTTCAATTTATGAGTTTTCCTATACCTGCAAGTCAGCTAACAGTAATTTTTGATTACGTGTTGAAAATGGACCACCATTTTTCTACATATGATTGTATACATTTTATTTGATTTAAATAAAATGGAAAATTTATAAAAATAGAATGCCTTGTACAAAGGCCCTTAGTCAAACAAAATTTTTACACTGCAGTGATTGCATGCATGCTAAAATTTCTAAATGCCAAAAGCCATGTTGAATAATAGCAGGCTGGACCAGCATTTTGTACAGCATGCAACTAATTCATTGTGTTAAAGAGTAAGCATCCAGACACAATCAGAAAATGCCAAAACTAGTAGATTTCATTTGATTGCAGTATGTAACAAATATTGGGTTGAGATTAGTAGGTAAGTAGCTCTTCTGTGTCAAATACAAATATGGATACTGGCCATGTGAATAAAACCAATTCAAAATGTATAATGCATTCAGTGTTTCTAAAAGCAGATAGCTATAGAGATAAGTATTAAAATGGGTAAAACAGATACAGTGTTTTTTTTTTTAAGATTTATCTATTTTTATTCCAAAGTCAGATGTATAGAGAGGAGGAGAGACAGAGAGGAGGATCTTCCATCTGATGATTCACTCCCCAAGTGACCTCAAAGGCATTAACTGAGCTGATCCCAAACTAAGAGCCAGGAACTTCTTCTAGTCTCCCACGCAGGTACAGGGTCCCAAGGCTTTGGGCCGTCCTCCACTGCTTTCCCAGGCCACAAGCAGGGAGCTGGATGGGAAGTGGGGCTGCCAGAATAAGAACCGGCACCCATATGGGATCCTGGCACTTTCAAAGCGAAGACTTTAGCTGCTAGGCCACAGCTCCAGGCCCCAGTGTTTCTTATTTTATATGTAAATGCACACATGTTGGTAGGACCCACTTGTTCGAATACTGAGATCAGCTTGCCTGTCCTATGATTCGACTAAATCAGATGATCAGACAAGTTTATATGAATGTGTTCTGAAAGTTATCATCTATTATGGGCTGTCATGTCAGCAGCTTTGAAGCCAAAGCTTATTATATCAAAAGTAAATTTTGTAGAAGTCAAGTTTCTTCACAGAATCAGAACCAACCATATAAATTCGGGAGAAACACAACAAATACATATCTATATTGGTATAAATACATACATGTGTATGTGTATATATGTACATGTATGCCCACACACATATATGTGTGTATGTATATTGTATATTCTGTTCTGTATGGGTGGACTATCAGCACAAGCAAGTGTAACAGCCGTAGTCCTACACAGTAGGCTAGAAACTCTGGCTTGAACTAAGGCTGCATTTAGAGACACGAATTTTTCTTCCTTAGCAAAGCATCAGACTTATCCTTAAGACCTTTCAATTGATTTGAAAAGGCCCACCCAGATAATTAAGGACAATCATCTTTACTTAAAATTAACTGACGACAAATCTTATCCACATCTGTGTATGAAAAGCACACTTACAGCAATATCCACTTCTGTTTTAATGGATAAACTGGAGAGTGTAGGTCACCCAACTTGACACAAAGTTCCTAAATCCAACTGTAAATTTTCTAGTATAAAGAGTATATTCATATGAAATGTTTTCTTTATATTATTATAATTTATTTAGGATCCATGGGAAAGACCTGGGCATATGCTCTGAGAAATAAAACTCTAGTGAGAACAGAATTTTGGGTGGGTTTTGAACAAGAGACTTCCAATTCAGAAACCCAGAGAAATTGTTATAACGTCTGATGGCAGCTGGAGACCAGGCAATAACTGAAGATACTCAACAACTGCATTTCGATGAATGAAATATTTCTTGCAATGAAGGTATTTGTCACTTTTTAAGTATTGTATTTCTATGTTGGAGTTCAAATATTTCATCAGGAATGTTGTACATATTTGTAGTATGAATTACAGTGATGCTAAACTGTGAAAAGAAGATTCATGAATAATTGTCAAGCCAAAGGAGTTTCTTTCCTGACTGCCTGCCTTTGGCTCCCTACTCTTATAGTCCCTCATTTAGTTTCATAATATGTTGATTTGTTTCTGGAGAGTTTATTGGCTAGTTTCTGTAAAAATGAAGTTTAACATAGTGATTCTAATTGATGTATTTATAATGAGACAACTGTCAGGAAAGAGCATTATACAGCAGAGTTGGTCTTTGGGATGTATATTCTCTCCCCAAAGTGAATTATGGGGGAAAGTATACCATAGATTTAATCTTTGGTAAAGTCCTGCTGCAGGAGGCCAGATGGAGATCCCATGCAGCAAATCATTTAGTCTTGGGAAATGTTGCAAGCAGTGGAGCAAATAGGTGTGAATTATTAATGGCTAATATTCATAACAGCTGGTGCATATGTACATCTTTCATATTTGGGCATTAGTATGTGTTATAATCCTTTCCATGTATAACTCAGTTGCACTTGGTAGCCAACATCTAGCTCTTTTAATCTATACACAATTTCTCTAGGATTTCTGGCTTGTCATAGCTTACCAGAAAAGAATTTAAGAGCAGTATTTAGGTCTGTTATATCTTGCTGCAGTTGATACCAACATAATAATGAATACTCAACACAAACTTATCATTATTCCATCAGATTCCTTCTGCCTTTGCCTGGTATTTAGCTCATGTATGTTTCATTATTGGTTGACTAGGACACTTTCGAAATAGTAAGCATGTTTGATTCCTGCTTGCTACGGTGGAGTCAAGTCACAAAGCTTGTAGTTTTAGAGTTGTGCATACAAGTATCACAAATAACACAAATGACTGATAAACTTATTTTTCCTACACCTATACTACGGAAGCAGCACTATATTCTCACAAATACCAGAACTGGCAGGAATAATTGATTTCTCTATATATGAATCTCATCTGTTTGCTTATTATCCTAAACACATACTGAGCATAAATCTAACTAGTAGCAGGTATATTTTTAAATCAGGAGAATATAAATATCTGCCTTGTATTAAGATAAACCTTTCGGGAAAGAATTTCAAACCAACAAAGCCTGGAAATCAAAATCACCAAGAAATTTTCTAAGAATGATAATGAATATAATCCCTCTTAAATCCCTATTATTTTCTGAACCCAGGTCCCCTACCTACAGTGGATCAACATAGCAGGATGCTTGTTGGTATTAAGTGCATCATGCATCTAGAAGATGAGGACCCCATACTTGAAACTCATCTCCATGGAGCCTCAGTTTCATCAACAACAAGTTGTTTCATTGCTCACAGGCCAGCAGTTTTTGACCATGCATGTTTTATATTGCTATAGCCAAATGCCTGAGACAGGTTGTAACTCTTCACTACAGTGAGCATTTGCAAAGGTTATTTCTGTCTGACTCAGTCATTGACAATCTTGGTGTCATATTTCCATGTGTTGATCACAGGTCTTAGGAGATTGTGTCCAGAGCATATTTTCGGTACCTAATAAGTACTCTCAAAATCGGTAATTTTATAGAACAGTCAGTCCAATGAGTATGTTCAACAGTATTCTTCATTCTCACTCCTTCCATGGGTAAATTTCTTTCCATTTCTACTTTCTTGAGACCCCTCTGATCTACTTTCCCATGTGATATAATCAGAGGAGAGAGCCAAACCCTGGAACACAAGGTACACAAGAACAATGTGCTTCTTATCATTCCTAGGTAAGTCTTTAGCAATGTGCCATCATTAATTAATTCACACAGTATATGGATGCTAAACTCTTTATCAACCCATGTTTAAATCTACCTTTTCTGTGTTTATCTGAAAAATAATCATGCAGCAAATGTAGTATAGAAACAGTGACAAAAAAGGAACTATCACTGGTGTTTGTATGCATGTGTGTGTGTGTGTTGCTGTGTGTGTTGAGTTTACTCATTTATTTATGTGAAAGCCATCCATTACTTGCTCTCAAAATCTACAAAACAGCCTGGGTTGGTTCAAGTCAAAGTCAGGAACTCTACTTTGTTCTTTCACATCAGTGGAAGAAATCCAAGTAATATGGTCATCTAATTTTGGCTCCTGGGACACACATTAGCAAAAACTAAAGTGGGAATTGGATCTCAAGCATTCTGATAAATGTCATAGGGCTTAACCCTCTGAACCACATTACCTGCCTCTAAGAGCGGCAGTCCTAATTGGCTCAAAGTCACAAGGGGGCGCTATGTTACACATTTTTTTCCTCCTCAAATTATCCAGTAATAGTATATAGACAGCTGGTAAATAAGCAAGACTTTAATATTTCTTATCAGGATAAAATACATCAGATAATTTCACCCAGTATTGGTCTTTAGTCAAGGTAAAACTGAACATAAATTGGTTCCAGCAACATCTTGCTCTGAGACGTTCTTATGAGAATAATGTGTTCATGTCCTTTCCTAGAGTTGGGATCTGTTAGTGATTCTTTCTCTTTTTCATGATCTTGATGGCTATTTTCACCCCATTTTATCTTGTACATATAGTTATTTAATTTAACCGTACCTCTTATTCTGAACACAGGACTGCCGAGGCCTCTCCCTGGCATACCATGATAAAAGCTGTATTTATCAAAGGTATGCAAACCTCCTCTGAAAGTGACAAGATCTTTCTAAGGACAATACTGTTCTAAATCGTGATCCCCCATGCAGCATCTTCACACTGCTTTCTTCATGCTACGACTTTGTAAACAAATGTTTTAATCTTACCCAGAGCTAAGGCTGCTTGTGTGGGTGCTTAGATTTTCTGCACAGACTTTTCCTGATCTAGGCTCTATTCAGAGTTAAACTCATGTTGCACCATTGGGACATTATTTTGGTTTTCCACCATTGTTTTGGTTATTAATAACCTTTGGGTCACTAATGAAATACTTGACACAGACTACTTATGAAGAAACATGACTCATTTATCCCACAGTGTTGGGGATTCAAAGCCATATGGTGGAACACAGACCTGCAGTGGCTACACCTTTGTGGCATGACTGTGGTGTAGACAACAATGGAAGGAGCAATTGATAACACACCTAACTGATTCCGTTTTGAACCAGGAGCAGAGAGAACATTTTTGACCATGTTTGTTCCTCTGGTAACACTCTACTCACTAGATCTCACAGAGTTTCTCAATGCTCTAAAGCATGACAGAAAGTCCCAGAAGTCTTCATGTCCTATATATCCCATCATCTCAGAGAGGCGATATGCAAGTGCGCAGGGGCATTTGCTGCAACACAGTGAAGCCATATCCAAACCACAGTGAGTCCCTCATGCCAGAACATCTTCAATATTTGTTTAGAAAGAAGATTTAAAACTGAAAGCCCATACTAAATTTCTTAATTACTCTGGTGCTTATCATATCAGACTATTGCTAAAATACTGGTAAAATTTCTAAATTGCCTATGTTGTGAATAATGCTTTATGGTTAGGGTTTAGCATTAGAAATAGAATAAATACTACAACAGAGAGGAATAGATAAGGAAGAAAACTTTACATTCAAACAGGGAGGGGAGCATTTTGGCAGGCTAAGGGAATCTGGTCAATAGCGACCAATTTTCAGTTTTTCCTTGTCTACTTCCTGTATGTATGATACCAGGAAATTTGTCCAACTTTCTCACTTGACTTCAAGTCCAATTTAATCAATCTAAGCATTTTCATTATCTCAAAGACAGGCGTGTGCTAGCCAGTTGTAGGCAGGGTAGGGTATCTTCAGCAGCTAACTGGACAAAGGACTAGAGGAAAGACAGGCAGGCAAAGGGAACACAACCTGCTGACTCAACCCTCCTTGATTGTGTCCTAGGACTCCAATCCACCCATGGCCCACAGGATCAAGTTTCCCCAGAAATCCAGTGGGGAAACAAGGGAGAGTATTTACTGCTGTTCTTTGACCTCTCCTTGCTGTGGACACATTCTGCTGCCTTAGGTATGCCTTTGTTTTACTTTCTTCTTATGTCAGATAGGCAAAGCTGTCTTTGGCATATATTTCTTGGGATTGTATTATGGGTCATTGGGGCTTTTTCAAATCTTGAAGAAAAATGGTAAAATAATTTTACCCGGTTAAAAATGCCAGTTTAGAAAATAACTAGCCCGGGGGGGCCCGGCAGCGTGGCCTAGTGGCTAAAGTCCTCGCCTTCAACGCGCCGGGATCCCATATGGACTCAGGTTCTAATCCCAGCAGCTCCACTTCCCATCCAGCTCCCTGCTTGTGGCCTGGGAAAGCAGGAGAGGACAGCCCAAAGCTTTGGGACCCTGCACCCGCATGGGAGACCCGGAGGAGGTTCCAGGTTCCCAGCTTCGAATCGGCGCAGCACCGGCTGTTGTAGCTCACTTGGGGAGTGAATCATCGGACAGGAGATCTTCCTCTCTGTCTTTCCTCCTCTCTGTATATCTGACTTTGTAATAAAAATAAATAAATCTTAAAAAAAGAAGAAAACAACTAGCTCAAAACAGAGTAATTTCATTCGTGAGTTAAAAGTGAAACCCTAAACTAGTCTGAAATATCCCTAATATACCTGGGTACAACCCTTCATCTTGTTAGAAAGATGGGGGGAAGCACCTGTCAGTGTATGTCCTCATGTCCCCATTTGACAGAGGACTGGCAATGTTGACGGATAAGTGCATTACCAACCAGTGGCAAATATTAGGAGAAAGCTTGCAAAACTGGTTATTGGATCTGACAGTATCTTAGAAAATCTGTTGAGGGTTGTCACTTTGATTCTTTAAAATCAGGACCAGGAGGAGATATAACAATGGGAGAAAATGAGTCAGAAAGCAGTTTGCTGCTCTAATATAGTGGTCTTTTGTGGTCACACCAACCTGAGAGCCTACAGGCATTCACAAAGTGGTCAGGCTGGCTACTTCAAGAAGGAATGTCCACATTCTCATAAGCAGAAGATTCCCACATCCCTATACAATTGACGTTGCAATGCTTATTGTCCCTGGAGACTAAAATATTAGGGATCAGACTAGCTTCCTTAGATGAACTCATGGGACTGAATGGGGCTTCCGGCTCCTCCCACCCAGGCCATCTTCATTCAAGAGCTTCAGGTGGTCCTAACCAATCAAAAAGGAATGAAGTGTTCATTCAGTCATGCATATGGTGAACTCCCATTGAACATTAGCTCAACTACATAATCATTAATAAACATTGTATTTTACTACTGAATTCTATTCTGTTTTTATCTCTTTATTGCTTCACTGATGTTATTCAAATCTTGGTCAGTAGATCTAATGTTTGATGGTCTGTATCAGGAACGGTTCAATTAGCACCAAGCAGCAAACTGACCATGTGCCTTCTTTTGTGAGTTCTATGTAATGTATTGCTTTTGAATCCAGCAGTTTCCAATGAGAGTATTCATGAACTCTTTTTGCAGACAGTTTTAATATTAAGTTAGCATTGGGTTGAAAGCTGTTGGAGAGGGCAGAATTATGGTGCAGTAAATTAATCCATCACCTGGAACACTAGTTGCTCTTGTGAGCCACAGTTCAAGCCTGGGCTACTCCATTTCCAACAATTTCCACACCAACTCTTCCTAATGTGCATAGGAAAGCAGAGGAAATTGGTTTAGGTACTTGGATTCCTGCTTCCATTGCAGAATATTGGGTTGGAGTTCCAAGCTCCTGGCTTTTAGCAGCTTCAATCCTGGACATTACATTCATCTGGGAAGTAATCCTGTAGGTGAAAGCTATTTTTTCCTCCCTTTATCTCTCTCTCTCTCTCTCTCTTTTTCTGTCATTGTAACTTTGATTCTCAAATAAAATCATTTTTAAAAAAAGCAAAAAGAGATTTTAGAAATTATACTTGTAGCACATACATTTATTTACCCTCTAGCCTTTTCTTTTCTTCCTCAGAACATCACCAAAGGGGGAATTCTTAATTTTATGTGTGCTATTCTACTGTCAGGCTCCACATAGGCCGTTAAACAAATTGTCTTGTTTGTAGACCAGATGGGACTATTTTTAAAGGCATTAATGTGAATCAGTTCTTTGGTTTCCTTATTCAAGAGCGTGATCTCTTGCTGCCTTCCTAGAGGTCTATGTGGCTTGATGTTTAGTAATAAGAAGTGTTCAAAAATACAGAGTTCATCATTTGTCATGCACAATTAAAACAAGACAAAGGGCAGATTTTGATGTGTCTTATTTAATAATGAATTAGTAGGTCTGAATATAAACAAGTGAGGATATGTGATGCACATTTAACAAAAACTTTTGCAAAGCACAAGGGTCAAGTCTAGCTTTAAGATGTTCTCTTAATTTCCAAATGTTATTAGAGCGTTATGAGTTCTTTAGTAAAAATTCTTTCAATTTCCCTCTTTTTCCACACTTAAATAGCTTTCTAAAAATGTATCCAACAAAATGAAATAAGCATATAAGATTATTATAAGCATTCAAGGTAATTATTTGTTTACCAGTGTTTATTGCAGCACAGTTTACAGTAGATTAGATAAGAACTCAAAACAGATGTCTAAATAAAGAAAACAAGATACACAATCACCACGGAATACTACTTAGCCATAAAAAATGAAATATTGTTTTTGGCAATGAAACAGAAGCAACAGGAAACCATATGGCTAGCTAAATAAGCAAGCTCCACAAGAAGAAAAGTCATGTTTTCCCTAATCTGTGGTAATACAAACATACAAAAAAAATGTAATCTATATGAGCGAGATAGAGATTTTGCAAGTTGATGATTGTTATATAGCCTTTGTTTATACTGTTGAGGAATAGGCTATTTTTTGGTTTCTACCTTCTATGTGCTGAAATCTTTACCTGATGGAGTGTTAAGCCTATGAAATCAAAGTGAAATGCAAATATGCCATTGTGAAAGTTTAAAGAAAAAGAAAGAAGGAAGGAGGAAGAATATGGGTGGGTTATGTGGACACAAGGAGGGCATGTTGGCAGGTACCACTATTCTCCTAAAACCATATTGTGAAATACATGAAATATGTCCAGTTTATATAAATGAAAGGTTATAAAATAAAAATCTCCCAGTTAGCAGATTATAAATCCGTTTTTCTTTTTGTGATTTTCCTTCTACTTAGTATAGCCTCTTTCTAACAGGACAAACCTTTCCATTATTTAGCATCATCAGTGCCAAATATTTTATTAAATCAGCATGTCAAAGCTTTCTAATATTTTGAAAGCTATGTAAGGAAGCAGAAGGGGGCATGTGGAGAGAGTGAATTACAGACTCACTCTTTTTGCCTTCTGTCAGGATGTTGCTCTGTTGCATCTTCATCTTCTTAGGCTGCTCTTGAGATGCAGACCACTGGCAGCCTTTCCTCAAACCCATTCATTTTAGGAACCACCATCTTGCACTTCTACTCCTATCCAGATAACTGCTGCTGTATTTCATGTGGCTTGACTACATCCCCATTAACTGATACATAAACATTTCTAAAGCAGTTCTCTCATTTAACATTGCTATAGACCCACAGGATCTATTTGCTTTCTCTGTTAATATGCCAGATACCTGATTCTTTGGATCATCTTTGCCCAAAATCATCAGAGGATAAAAACCATTTAATGTTTCTGAGCAGAAGGGAATTCAATTCTAGAATTAGAACTTTAAATACCTCCGGTAGAAGAGAAGTCAGGGATTAAGAAATACTGCTAACACTCACAGTGTGGAAAGTGCTACACCAACACGAAGCTGGCACCTCCCACCCACCCAGGCTTATCTTATTGATGTGTCAAATGGGCTGTTTGAGCAGATAAAACAGCTCCTTGATCCTTCATATCGCTTTTACAGTAAAATACATAATTTCCACTACTTACATTTTCTGAAACTTGAATGAATATATTACATTTGTAGAAGCTCATCTCACTCTGAAGCCAGTTTCAGGAGAACCTGAGAGATGTAGCTTTTTTGTCATATGGTGTCTGTATGGGAAGCATGTAGAATGCGCCACTGATTATCATGTAATACCTGACACATACTCACTCACTAACGTTCCCAGTCAAAGCAGCTCATCTGTAGTCACCATTCTAAGTTTGCACATGATAGGATGCATTGTTTCTGCTTCATCTCAGCATTTCCCCATCATAGCTTTCCAGTAATTCATGTCATTTAAGTAACGGCTTAAACTATATATAATTCTTGAAAATTAATTATTGTAACTTAGTATTTCCAATGCCGGTGGAAGGTTGGAGTTATTACTGAGGCTTTCTGGAGTCATTAACTTCACTGCTGATGATTCCACTGTGAAGTTCAGGTCCCATGCTAGCAGACATGGAATATGTATCTCTTCTACTACTTTGGATTTGTTCAGCACAGGGCATCCATGAAATCTTTTTTTTCTCTGTTCCCATAACAGGATGAGGACACTTTGCTAATAAATATGACAGTGTAAATCACAGAAGTGATACAGTGGGAAGTTTTAGTAATCATGAAAGCTAATGAAATAATTCAGAATTACAGAGAAAGTGACAGAATAATGTGTGCCTATTTACTTTATTAACTATCCAATATGAGAATACTATACAGATGCAACTTTAAGGCAGGGTAATTAGTATATTTGCAAGACTGTTAAGAACTATTTAAAACTGTGTTATTTACCAGACTAATAGATCAACATGAAAAATGTCTGATAATGTCTGTATGAGTAATTTCCTATGAAAAAGTTAAGTATCCTTATACAAATATTGCTCTGTTTATGTTCAAGGCTACGACAACATTTTGTTCAACGATAAGGTCTAAGATATTCTAGTAAGGAATGAGCCACTGTGGTTGTTATTGACTGGCTTTAATTTGGGGAAATCGGATTGTAATGGTCAACTCCAAATATCGTTTTAAAAGTCACATCTTCTTTGTGCCCATACTTAATTCTGTGCATGACACAAATTGCTTCTCGTGTTGTGTTAAATTAATATCTGATGCTTCTATACAATCCTAAGTAAAATGTTAATTATATGGCACATAGATTATATTACCCAGTAAGGATTATATAAAGATTCAGTTGCTACTTGGTCCTACTTGTGCCAAACTGCGTTAATCTCTTTGATAGGTATCATTTCATTTACTTCTTGTTCATGAAAAAACAAGGAACAGTTAATTCCAAATGGATTTCATGACATTAAAATAATGAAAAGTACTCAGAAACATATCATAAAGTGATACAAGATCCTATCAGGAATTGTTGACTAATCTAACAAGAAGCAATCGATTTTGATGAAAGAAGTGCTGTGTCTTTGAGAGGTGTCCCCATGACAAGCAACACTCTGAGTATGTTCATGGTACAGATTGTGGCTGCTATCAATCCCTGAAACTCTTGTTCCTAGGGACCAGTAAAGTAAGACAATTCATTTCCATAGCAACAGAGAAAATTTTGCTGATATTTAGGAAATAGAAGTACTGATCTTAGAATTAAGTAAGAGGATGTATAAACTCTGGTTATTCATTGAGTATACCCTTTCACAGATTTAAAATTCCCCTCAGAACGAGAGTCCCAGGAGAAGCAAAGAGGAGTTTGCCCCGTGTGTGTGGAGAGGTACAAAGGATGGACAGTATGGGAATGGAATAATGTGCCTCCTAGTATCCAAGACCTTACCACAGGAAGCAAAATTTATGGAGCATCTCAGCTGTGTGATCTGAATAGTTACTGAAGGTTGATGGATTTACATCTACTCATGAGTATGGAAGAAAATCAAAGGCAGTTATGTTCCTGGGAGAATCAGGAAATTTGGATCCCAAATGATGTAGCACAAGTATCCTTTCTAACTTCAGGCTAAGGTATTTCCACCCAACCAAGCTTCATTCCTTTCCCCTTTTCAACTTTCAGGGTTGAAACTGAATCTCACTTGGACAGATCTCCCTGTCTCCTTTGGCCCTGCTATTTTCCTCATACCTTGCTTTCTTAGAGCTTAGGCTAACGCACATACTCACTGGGGGAAACTTCAATTACAGGGCAGATTTTTGTGTTGAGTTGATAGCCAAGAAAACATGAGATTGAAAAACCTAATGTGTTCCAGGAACTAACACATTTTCAGGCATGTAAAGAGGTCATTCAGTTTTTGCTACCCCTGCAAATGATTGTCTTATGATTTTGTTAATTTCTTGGTTAAGTTGAATGTGATGTTGATATACAGAATGGGTAGCAAAATGAGGGAAGAAAAAGAGGAAAGCGCTGAGAAAATAAAAAGCTCTCAGGGCCCGGCAGCGTGGCCTAGCGGCTTAAGTCCTCACCTTGAATGCGCCAGGATCCCATATGGGCGCCGGTTCTAATCCCGGCAGCTCCACTTCCCATCCAGCTCCCTGCTTGTGGCCTGGGAAAGCAGGAGAGGACGGCCCAAAGCCTTGGGACCCTGCACCCACGTGGGAAACCTGGAAGAGGTTCCTGGTTCCCGGCATCGGATCGGCACGCACCGGCCCGTTGTGGCTCGCTTGGGGAGTGAAAACATCGGATGGAAGATCTTCCTCTCTGTCACTCCTTCTCTCTGTATATCCGGCTTTCCAATAATAATAATAAAAAAAATCTTTAAAAAAAAAAAGAAAAGAAAAAGCTCTCTTTAATAATGGTTACTGTATTTCAAGTAATAAGTTGCATTTTTTCTCAGTTTTAATTGCCTGACTTCCCATAGTAATTTTCATACACACTTCTGTTTATTTTTTAATTTCTGAAATCTAACCTGTGTTAAGTAATCTCAGTATGATTTTCCCCTCAATTTGTTCTCTTCCCATTTTCAACCCACTTTAAAATGCTTCTTTTTAAAGATTTATATATGTTTACTTGAAAGACAGATATATAGAGAGATGGAGATACAGAGAGAAAGATCTTCTGTCCACTAATTCACTCCTCAAGTGGTCAGTATGACCAGAGCTGAGCCGATCCCATGCAAGGAGCTCAGGGCTTCCTCTGGGTCTCCCATGAGGGTTCAGGGTCTCAAGGCATTGGGCCATCTGCTTTCCCAGGCTGCAAACAGGGAGCTGGACGGGAAGTGCAGCAGCAGGGACACAGACCTGTGTCCATATGGGATCTCTGCAAATGCGTGTGGAGGTTTTAGCTATTAGGCCAAAGCACTGTTTCTAAATACTTCAGTTTTGTATTTAGGATTTGTAGCTTTGCTATGGTTTGGGTGCAAAATTTTCTGTAGACATTTAATCTCAATGTGATACTCCTAGAAGGCAGGAAGTGTGGTAAGTGACTTCAAAGAGGCTGGATGGAATCAGCAGAGTGTGTTTGTTCTGCCCTTACATGGCAGAGTACATGGCAACAAGGCATCAACTTGGAAGTACAGACTGCCCCTCAGCCGAAATCCCACCTGCTGTTGTCTTTGACCTTCCACTTCCTAATCCTCAAATTCTTATAAAAATTATTTACTGTTTTTATATATTACCCACCGTCAGATATTTTGTTATAGCAGCATAATATGTCAACTAATAGGTATTTAACAACTAATAGGTATATAACAAGGATTTTTCTACTGAAAATTAACATTGTACCAACCTCAAAATGTTTTAGAGCATTTTAATAGCAAAGGGACACTTAAGAATTGTGCTACCCAATTTCTTGACAAAGCTCTCATACTGCCACTTTGGGTCCATGTTGTGCTTGGATTCAACTCGTGACCAACTGAAGGACCTACAATCACCTTAAAAGTGTGCAACGTTATGTTACTGATGAAACGCAAAGGGCAATTTATGCAAGTGTTTCACAGAGGTTGCTCTAGTAAGCATATTTTTCCAGTCACTTTTTGGTAATCATAGAAAACTGCTTATTGTGAGCACTTATTACCCAATTGAAACGATTTCTTCTAAGGATGAGTGTGATTGAATTTTACCCAGTTTGAATCTTATTATGCAGCATGATTGCCTATCTTAATGAATTATATACAATCAGAAAATATATGTTCGTTCTGGCAAATTCTGTGCAAGTGTTTATGAACTGCTGAAATGCAGAAGACTTTACACTCAGAATTGATAAAGACATCATCTCAGAGATAAGCTGCAAGGCTGAAAGAGTTTTTAAAATAGATTTGTTTTATTTATTTATTTTACAATTAAAAACCAAGAAACAGACCAGTAGTGAGCTATGTCTGTAATTGTCCCTGTGGGTAACTCCCCTGTTTGTCTTCTACACAGTTTTCATTGTCTTCCAACTAAAGCTCTACCTCAGAATCTGTTTTTCATATTCATCTCCTGGTGATGAGACCCTTTATCACTTGATATGTTCTCCTTGTCTATCTCCTATTGTATCTTTATATAGTTAAATATACTGTTCATCCATTAAAATGTAGATATGTTACCTGTAAATGAAAAAAAATTAAATAAAAAAAAACCCTTAAAAGAAGCAAATAGAAAAACAAATGTGTATGGCATTCTGATGCTGAAATGTTATGCCTGCAACTAACAATCCATCTGGCCTAAGGATCTCTTTTTCAGCATTATCAGGTAAGCAGAATTCAGGCTAACAATAGCCCACACTACTACCAGTAGTGTAAGTAGTGTATTTTTCTCCCCACATCCACATCAGTAGGTGATATCAGTAGATTTTCACATGTAGGCCAATCTTAGATGGGACCTCAGCATGCCTTTTATTTGTGATTTCCTGATAGCTAGGAAACCTGAGCATTTTCTCATATGTCTATTATCCATCTGAATTTGCTCATTTGAAACTCACCTGCTCATTGCCTTCATCTGTTTCTTCACAAGGTTGTTTGATTTGCTATCATTGAGTTTCTGAAGCTCTTTGTAATTCCTGGGCATTAGTCATCTGTCAGTTGTGCGGTATGCAAAGATTGTCTTACATTCTTTTGGTTCCTTTTTCAAGAATGTGGGACTCACTATATTTATTTCCGTGTTCTTGTAGTTGAACCTCATAAATATTACAAATTCTGAAAAGAAGGCTGTAGTAAAAATATCTTAATTTATAGAGCTCATTTCATGGACTATTATTTTATTACATTTAAACTATTACAAATACTCTCTCCTGAATGTCATACCTTCAATATGCATTAGCAGTGGCAGAGAGCAGGGAAAACCTGATTCTATCCTATGGGGAAAAATGTAGGTTGAATGTGCGTGTTGGCGTGTGCACCATCATTCATTGTATTAAAACATGGGAGGCCCGGGGCGGTAGCCTAGCAGTTAAATTCCTCACCTTGCACATGCTGCGATCCCATATGGTCGCTCGTTCTAATCCTGGCAGCCACACTTCCCATCCAGCTCCCTGCTTGTGGCCTGGGAAAGCAGTCGAGGATGGCCCAAAGCCTTGGAAGCTGGCACTGTGTAGAGATTCAGAAGAGACTCCGGACTCCTGGCTTCGGATCGGCTCAGCTCCAACCATAGCAGCTGCTTGGAGAGGGAATCATCAGGTTGAAGATCTTCCTCTCTGTCTCTCTTCCTCTCTGTATATCTGCTTTCCAATCAAAAGAAATAAATCTTTTAAAAAAGTGGATAATTTAACATAAAAATTCAATTTTTGAAAATAATGTCCAATTAACTTTTTCAAAAGGGTTGCATTTTCAGTATTAGGAAGTCAATATTTTTATTTAATACTCTAATGAGTGAATTTAACATTATTTTACTTACTCTCAACAAGGTGAAAATCAATTTGATTTATTTGAATTTATATATTCTTTAAGTATTTTCTCCTTAGAATGGGGTTTTCTTGCCTCAATTTTGTTGGTTTTTCAGAATTGTCTGTGCCTTCTTCATTATTCTGTGTCTAGTAACTTCAACTGATTTAATCGCTTCAACAATATTTCTGCTGTTGAAGGAAAGGACAGTTTTCATATTAGTGACATGTCCTTTTCTGTGCATCCAAATAAAAGTCTGTAAGCCCTCTCTACTTTGCAATGCAAGCTTTCCTAGTTATCAAGTTTTGTTTTGTTTCTGATTATGCTTAATGTAAACCCTTTATGACCTGTCTAGAAAGCCCTCGGGCTTCTGAGTATTTTCAGGAATTCTTCTCATGCTTACTTGTGCTCTTGACATTGGTTTAGTTTGTCCCTATCTTCTCTGAGCTTCAATGTTGATCATTTCAAAGTCTTCATCCATATGCCGGTCACTGCTTCCTTCCTCCTGTGCAGGGTCATTAGGACTTTCTCTTGCTGCACTCTGACTTTTGCGATTTTCCCCTCTTGATTTTAGGAGAGAGATACAGACTCTAATCCCTCCATCTTTTCAGGAGTGGGAAATGCTGAATGCTCCTTTTTCCTCACCTGTTTGTATTCCATCTAAAATACACTTAACTGCACTTAGATTCCCTTATATTTTTTTGAAGCAGATGCTGAGAAAGGAGTGTATTTATTTTAAGCTGATTTCTTTCTCTCAGTTCTGTCGGGTGTTTATTTATCTCTACTTTCCTCTAGATCACTTTGGATAAACCACACTTTACTTTTATGCTATTCTTTTCCTCAGGGCTCCTTTTGACTTGCATCCATTGTTTTTCTTGGAGAAGCAACTTTTTTTTGTCATCATTGTAACATAGGGTTCCACTTCATCAAATCCTGAAGCTCTCAACTCTCACTATGCATTACAATTACATAGAAACTTCACAGAAAATATCCATTTTTGGTGTCATACCCAATCAAGTAAATCTGGATCCCTGGTGGTGCATTTAATGACTTTCTAGAGGATCTTAATGTGGAGTAGGGAAGGATAATTCACAGTCTTATTTTGGGCAGGATTGTTTTCATTAACTTGCCTGCTTCAAGCAAGAAAATTTACAGGAAACATGTTAGATGTGCTGATTTTTTTTTCTGGTGCTAAAACCAGAGAGTATTTACAAACAGTATTGATAATCACCATTAGAATAGATTGTCATATTCCTATTCATTGATGAAAGCTAGGAATGATGGGGAAAATTTGAGACAGAAAAAGGCAAAGAAGATGATGTCATGATACGTTAAGTACCAGAATGTTTGGCTTGGGACTGGTGAAGGAAAATACGATTGTAATAATATGGAATAAAGCAGGGTAAAGAGTAGTGGAATGGTGGAGGGGGGAATCTTTATGACTATGAAAATATATCATAGAAAATAATAAAGAAAAATAGATAATTAAGCGCTGTGATGAGCATGATGAAATGCATGGAGGAAAACGAGGAAGAATAGGGAACACAGATTGCTATTACATAATCAAATTTCTCTTCATTTCTAATGAATTGGATAAAATATTCTTAAGGGGCTTCTGAATTTTTTTAGTTAAATGACTTCTGAGTTGCTTTTGTGTCACCTAAAGTTTGAGAACAACAAGATAAGCCAAAAACGTAACTAATAAATCCTACTAGAAGTGATCATTCTTTTAAAAAATAGATAAATTTCCCTTTACACCGCCAATAAACAATGAATGTGAAAAAAAATCATTGAAACTGATCTCTAGGGCCCAGTGTGGTAGCCTAGTAGCTAAATTCCTGTCCTTGCACATTCAGGGATTCCATATGGGTGCATATTTGTGTCTCAGCAGCCCCGCTTCCCACCTGGCTCCCTGCTTGTGGCCTGAGAAGGCCGCCCAGGACAGCCCAAGGTCTTGGGACCCTGCACTCTCATGGGAGAACCAGAGGAAGTTCTTGGTTCCTGGCTTTAGATCAGCTCAGCCCAGCTGTTTCGGCTACTTGGGGGTGTGAATAAACAGACACATGATCTTTCTCTCTGTCTCTATTCCCTTCTGTATATCTGGTTTTCCATTAAAAAATAAATATTTAATAAATAGATAAGTGACATAAAAAGAAAGTGAACTCTAAAAATGTATAAATACTCTCTATAAGTGTTGAATCAGGTGAATGGATTTATAGCTGTGTTCAATATACACTGTATAGTATTCCCTAAATTTGCAACATCACAGAATTAACTAAATCATTTGTTTAAGATTTAGATCCCCACGTCCCTCAAAAGCTTGCAATTAAGATTTTGATTTACTGTATATTTAGAATGGAAACCTGGAATGAGTATGTATCTGTGTGTTTGTGTGTGTGTGTGTATTTCCTCATCAATTGTGTAAATGATTACTGTTGTTACATGAAATGTATGGGAGACCATTATAGATGACCAGTATCTGTACTAAACCTGTGTACTGGGCCCAGTTTATGAGTCAAGCAATGTGTTATCTAATTACGCTCACCTTCTAGTCTTTCAAAAATTGAAAATTCACAGCGCCCAATCAAGAGACTTCACTTACCTTACCTGCCATGATAAAGAAATAGCCTCTATTTAATCCCACACTGAAATTAACCTTGAAATAATCAAATCAACTGATAATCCCTATTTCTGAAGCTCCTTTTGTTTATAAAGGCCCCTTCCTGCATCCAGCTCATTAGAACACTCATTCTATTCCATTGAATGAGAGTTTGACTGATATGACAATCACCAAAACAAAAGCCACTTACTACAGCTAAATTTGTTATCATTTTGTCCTTTGACGTATGTAAAGGAAATGTAGACAGCAGCAAGTTGGGCATCTTCAGAGAAATTAGGAAGTTCCTTCTGAATGCTAGATTGAGGCTGCTTTCCAAGGTCCTGAAAGATCCCAAGGAGAGGCAACAGAGGCCCTGTGGAAGACTGCTGGAGAAAGGAGACAACCAGGAGTCAACCAACCAATGTGTTTAGTGAGTCGAACAGTGAAGTTTACATACACAGTGATAAACAGAGAGTAACAGTGACCTGATTTGTCCCTCTACCCTCCATATCCACCAAATTAAAGGTCAGCTTCAAATACAGTCCTTCCTGACCAGAGCAATCTTTAAGTCTGATCTGAGCGCAGTGGCTCCTTATTAGTTCCTTCATTTCCCCACTGTAAAATAGGGCCCTTCCAAGCAGAGGAAAGCAGGATATGTGCATCCAGTCCTGGGCCACCTGTCAGCCATCAGGTCAAAGCAGGGTCTCAGTTTGTGCACCTTGTCACTTTTCTGGGAGCACAGTGTGCTGTGCCCTCATGACTTCCTGTGTAGGCCAGGAAGGCCTAGGGCCCATGATGACTACCCAAATAAGGCTGTTACCTGACACCAGAAATATTTTTTACAAATTATTGTTCCTTCAATGGTTAGATATAAAAATGTAAGTACTTTAATGTTTTTCAATTATTTAATTTAATGTAAAACAAAATGGTAAAGGCATAGAGACAATTTACACACATGTTTTAATTTCCTTGGGCAGTTTTATTGGGCTAATTGTAAGTTAAGTATCCACAGTGATATTCTGGTTAAGACGACAGGATTATGAGGTCTGTGTTGTTGCATGAGAAATGTTTAAGATGCGATTTCATTTTCAGACTTTTGTTTCCAGTAAGCATGAAAGCTTATCCCTCCAGTTTTCTTCAGCTTGAAGTTTTCCTCTCTCTGGGGATCTGACATTCTAGTAAGCTCTCTTTTCCTTTTCTTCTATTTTCTTACGTCCTACATGAAAATTGTTTCTAGGAGGCATCATTTTCTTCAGAATGTAGACTGATTTTATTTTATCTTGGAAATAAATGCAAATCATAATAACTAATGTTTCATCTGTGAATAACCAGAGAATCTGTTAGACCAGCCAGCTACGTTTCATGGTTTGTTAACTGCATGGATAATAGCACCTGAAAGCCAAACCTATTTCAGTTTGTGAACTTACAACAAAGAATATTTCTGGTTCTGCTCCTACCCTGGCTTTTCCAATGTTTTCCTACTGATCACGTTTTAAGTTTATGGGCACCTTTATTCATGTTAAGCCAATACAATGTATTGAGGTTTCTTAGGAACTGAATCACATCCTATATGATTTTCAAATCCATTCTGTAATTTTCAGAGACTTTCTTGAAGATGAAAGCAGACAATATGAAACCAATTGGCTGAGGCGGAACATAACAGATATGGAAAAAATCAATTATATAGTTTATTAGTAAGAAAGAAGAAACAAAAATCAATCTCTGATTATTTCTGCTGAAGATCAAAGTCTTGAGAAGATATCAAGAAGCTTTCACGATTGCCCTAAAGCCTGCAGAATCAACTTTAGCCATCTCCATGGCACCCATGCTCCAGAATCAAGAGACTAAGGAAATAAAAAGTAAAATTTTTAGTATCACTTGTGTCTTGTTTGAAATCATTTTTACATTTATTTTAAAGGCAGAATGATAGGGAGAAAGAGAGAGAGAGCCTGCTGTTAAGGCTTGTGCTTGGGCCAGGTTGAAGCCAGAATCAGGAATTCCATCAAGGTCTCCCATAGGTGTGGTGAGGTCCAAGTACCTGAGCCATTTTCTGTCATCAGTAGTTTCCAAAGGCTCTTTCAGTCACCTCTTGCTTCACCTTTCTGCTAACATGACCCTTATTTCCCAGGAATTATCATTCCCTCCTTAAAAATCAATCCGTATTTAATTTTGCATGATTTCAACTTGACAATCTTCAATAGTCAATCACTCTACCATCCATTTTCAAGCTTTATTCCCAAGTTGCCAGACCTTGCTGGATAAGCTTTCAATGTTATACTGATAGGAAATTCATGCTAACTTCATTCCGCGTCATTAATTGGGCTGCTCTCCGTTTGGCCCTCTCTGTTTCTTTTCCCTCAGCCAGATGAGTAGTATCAGCAATGGAGAAAACTTAGCAGCACTATCTGATTTTAATTCTCGTTTATATTACTTGTTAGCTGTGTAATTTAGGGAAGGACTCTTCATTGCACTCTGCCCAGTTTTGTCTGTGACATGGAGTTAATAATACCCAAGGATGTTTGTGATGATTTAAATAGGTGCGATGGTGAGATTTTTCTTAAAAAGTCTAGGTTTCCTTATCATTATCAGTATGCAGTAAAACCAGTGGGTATTTCAACCCTTGACTGATACATTTCTCATGCATGGACTTTTGGTTCCATATCAGTCACCCTGTGATACTACCATCCTGTCTTTTTTTTTTTAAAGGCCAATTGAAGAGTAAAGGATGGTTCAGGATCTCAGGGCCATGAACGAGACAGTTGTTTTACTTCATCCAGTGTTTCTGAACCCTTGCCTATAGGATGCTTTCTTCTACATCCCATTAATCCCAGAATCTAGGCATACAGTGATAATGAGTTTCTCCATCAAAAACTGATTTGTACACAAGAGGTAAATGGCCTGGGATAGTTTCTAATCCCCAGAAGGAATATTCTTTCCCTGGAAGGAAAGGGACATATTTTATCCTTAGAGCTATCACAGATGAGTAATAGTTACAGACATTTCCAGGAATGTTAGGATTTTGTAGAATGCAGATTTAAGTATTTGAGTTAATCACCTTAATCATCAAACTTTTATATGATACTTTAAAGGGTCCGGACACAGACCCACTTTACAAACCCAACACTTTACAAAGATTTAAAGAATTATTATCAGAAGCTCTAGCCATTCACAACCATGTTTATAGCAGAGGAAAAGGGAGTAGCTCTAAGAGTACTGAAAAATTGAGTCCACTTCCATAACCAGTGGCTTACTTTTCTAAGCGGTTAGATTCAGTGGCTGTAGAGCCGCCTGCCTGCTTAAGGCTTTTGGCTGCTGCAGCACTCTTGGGGGAGGAATCCATGAAGCCTTACTTTAATCCTGCCACTTGAAGTTCAAATTCCACACCAGGTGCAAGGTGTTTCAAAATTAAAGCGGCTAACAAGAGGGCCTCTCACAAAATATCAGACTCTGTTGTTAGACTCACCTGAAATAACTTGCAAAGTGTGTTGCCATCTGAGTGTACTGAAGAGTTAGCTCACTCATGTGTAAAAACTATAGAACAAATGTATTCTGACAGACCTGACCTATGAGAGGAGTCTCCAGAGAGTCCAGATGTTGAGTGACTTATTGATGGAAGTGGTACGTGAAAGACATAACAGGCAGAATGTGACATAGTGAATCTTATCCGGGTAATATAATCTCAAGCATTGTCAAATAATAATTCAAAAAGTGAAACTTGACTGCTTCAACTAGAGCTTTGTATTTAGGAAAAGGCCAAAAGTTAATATCTATATAAATTAGACATGCTTTCTCTGTGATACATGCACATGGAGAAAATTAGAGAGAAAAATGCCTATTGACCGCCAAGAATCCCTCCATGAAGTGTGAAAAAGAGATATTAGGTATGCTCCAGGAAGTACTGGAAGCGTTGGAAGCACCTGCTATTCACTGCAAGGAACACTAGAAGGAAAATAGCCACATTAACAAGGAAAATGCACCACCAGGACAGACAGGAAAAAGGGCCAGCTGCGTAAGAGACTATGAAAACACTCTAATATCTCATCCTGTAACGATAACCGACAGGCTTCACTATCCTGAGCCTCCAGTTGAAGTGGTAAGTAGGCTATAGATCCCAAGGTTTGTCTTCCTCTAAGCAGGAAATCCTATCTACTTTGGAAGGAGAGCGTTGATAGAAATAGTTTCCCAAGTAGTTGGAGGGAAGAGACTGCATGCTGTCATAAGAAAAGGAATTTGTTCCTGTCTTTGTTCTGTTAGACCTAGTGGTTCTGTTAGGCCACCCTGTACAAATAAAAGGAACATGCTCAGGTGAAGATTGGTAGATTGATTTTACAAACATGCCTGCAGCAAATGACTACATATGTTTTCTAGTTTTTGCTGATGCTTTCACAGGCTTGTTAGAAATTTTCCCAACATAAATAGGAAATGCATAAGAGGAATCCGAAGCCTTATAAAACGGCATCGTAACACACTTTAGACTTCTAAGGTCACTCCAGAATGACCCTCATCTCTGTCTAAAATAACTCGACTGTAGCTACTATTCTAGGAGTTTCTTATCATCTCCATACCTCTTAGATACCTCAGTTACAAGATAAATTCAAAAAAGCTAATGACAGTCTTAAGAAATGTCTCCCCATGAGACTTAGTTTTATTGAAGTATTGGAAGTAAGGATTTTTCTCAGACCAGCTACATCCTAAATAGAAGGGATCCTATCATGTCCTGCTGAGCATGCGTATCCCAGTGAAATCACAGAACATTCCTAACTGGGTAGGTCTTTGCAGGTGTACACGGAAGATAAATTTTCCTATTCCTATGAACCAATTAAAGAGCTTAAATACTTCTTTAAAAGTCAAAAAGATAAGTAAAACATTTTGCTTTCACATTATTAAGGCGGCTGCACTTCTATCAGACATGTTTTACCTATCTCTTCTCTTGATCCTCTCCGGACACTGCTAGTGGCAGAAAAATTCCACAGTAGTTCTTCCTTTATATCAAAAGATCCTGGTATGTCACATGAAGTTAATTTTCAAAACTTGAGCACCGCTTTAGGTAACTTGGCCTGTGTTTGAGGCCAAATTTTATCTGTTTCAGAATCCAAGAACTTCTAAGAGCATTAATGATGGTCGTGGGGTGGAGGAGATGCGCGTCACAGTCATTGGCTGTGAATGAAAATGCTCTGACCCGTGAGAGGGATTTATTAGTTGAGGCAGGAAAGATTGATGAATGCAGGATAGGCAAGGCATATGCCCCCAGTCAGCAGTAAGTAAATGCAGAAGATATGATGAACCTCCAAGCCACCTCCTTTAGCAACTCCTTACACTGAAAATCAAAACTCTCTGAGGAAGGAATAAGGCATATGCATGTAGCCCGGGTGGGAACAGAAACTGGAAGCCACACCACCCCTGCCTCATGTAGTCCTATCCATCCATTTGTAAATCAAATGATTCTCAAAGGAAGTACATCTTCTGAATTGAACATTGCTATACAACCATTCCCCTTTGGAACTTCTTAGAACCCCACAATGGGGGGAGGGGCTCTCTCTCAGTCCCTGATTGGACAATTCTTGTTACTTGCGTATCTTTAGTATTGGAAGCCATTGTTCATTTCGTTTGTCATGCTTGTAACCACGCTTTGATCCCGAGAAATATACCATGTCTTGTCAGTGTGATGCCACTAGTGAGAAGTTGGAAACCTTATTTTAATGTTCTAACTTGCCACCTGGAATATGGCAAAAACTTTAGGTGGAAGACAAAAATATTAAGAAATTCAGGTTACCTAGTCACTTCATTTACTTTTTTAAATGTTCCAATAAATTTCACAGTTCCAGTAATCATATTTATTAAATTTTGTATTTGTGCAATACATACTATGTTTCCTTCTCAAAGTAGATCATGCATGATTTTATTTGTTTTCTTCATGTAGTTTTTGTCATCTCCATCTTATATTGCTTCAGTCTAACATTAGTGTCTTAAATTAAGGCAGCATCATTTTAAAGAATTCTCTGCTGTTGGATGCTGACTTTTGAGTTTATTTTCAAAAAGCACCCCTGTCCCTCGGCCCCTTGCTTCAGGTTCTAGATTGTGTGATATTTTCTTCCTGAAATCATCTCATTGACTCAGAAAAATGATGATTATAAACCAACTGCAGAAGCAGGATTGCTTTTCTTGTGTTCACAATTGAGAGAAAAAATTCTGCTGCAATGTAATGTTTAGTCTTTTCTCTTGTGAGGGTACAGATGGAGATACAGCTGCTTTCCTCCAAATCAATTTCCTCTCATTGGTGCTCTGTTATCCATTTTCCCAGAGAAATTTCTTATTTTCTAACACTGTATTTTCCCACACAATCTGAATTACTTTTATGCAGTCAATTCTTGAGTTTTAATTTAACACTTCAATAACATCCAAACCTGCCTTTCTTCCACTTCAAATTAATTAAATATTTTCCTTTACCTCAAAACAGTGGATCTGAGATTTCCAGACTATTTGGGGGCAATTATTCTGTAGTAATGAGAATTTGAAATAAAATTACCAGTTTAGAGAATCAGCAGTTTTATTTGCTGTTAGTGCCATGACACAATGAGTCAAGCTGCTCCCTGCAACAATGGCAGTCCGTATCAGGCCACTGGTTTGAATTCTGGCTGCTCTGCTTTTGATCCAACTTCTTGCTAAAGCATCTGGGAAGATGTCCCAAGTTCTTGGGTTCCTGCAAACCCTGTGGGAGATCTGGATGGAGTTACTGGCTCTTGATTTTGACCTGGACTAAATATACCTATTGTAGTCAGCTGCTAAGTGAATCAGCAAATGGAAGATTCTCTCTCTCTCTCTTTCTGTTTTTCTCACGCCCCCTCCTTCTCTGTGTTGCTGTTCTTTCTATGTAACTCTTCCTTTCAAATAAATGTTTAAAATGCATCTGTTTGATAGAGATTCTGATCAGGGATGCAAATATTTAGCACACCTTAATGGATTAGCAAAAACCCTTTGAATGAAGTAATTACAAGTATTTTTATAAAACTGAATTGACGTAATATTGCTTTTCCCAGTTTTTACTTAAGCAAAGTAGCTCAATAATATAGTCTCTAGCTATATATTAGTGTGTGATGCAGTTTTGGTAGAAAATAAGTGTAACGACTTCGATAGTTTGAATTACACATATGTGTACTACCTCAGATATTTGATAATTTTAGTGTACATGCATGGATATTAAACTAGATGAATATTTCTTTTTCTCTAAATATCCCTCAGAAAAAAGAGCAAGTAAATATGGCATTTCTCTATAAGAACATTATATATAGGAATGATTTAGGAAGAATTATTTATCAAATACATATTTTTTTAACAAAGGACTCATATTTACTTTAAAAGGCAGGGCAACAGAAAGAGAGGGAAACAGGCAGAAAAACAGAGGGAACTCTTCTTTCTGCCGAAACACCCCCCAAATGCCCATAACAGCCATGCCAGGGCCACATTGCACCTGGCTCTGCCACAGCAGTTTCAAGGCCCCAAGCACTTAGGCCATCTGCTGCTGCACTCACCAGCAGTTAGCAGGAAGTAGAATTGAAAGAATAGTCGACAGGTTTGGAACTGGCACCTTGATAAGAAATGTTGTCCCATACTGTAGCTTAACCTCATTACAAGAGACACAGTATATTTAAAAATAATAATAATTATTAATTTTTAAAAAATCTGTGAAAAGAGAAAAGATAGCACAGCTTAGCAAAAGCCTAGCCTTCAATGTTGCAATTGAACTATTACTGAAATGGGGTCAACCTCTGTTTTCTGATACCTCTGCGTGGGTCATGAGAGCTACAAACATGCATTCCTTCCAAGTGTTGTGGATAGCCAAGTAGAACATACACAGCCCTCATTCCAAGTAGGTGCACTGCTTGAAGGTAACAAATGGTAAAACTAGAAATAAATAATTGATTTCAGACACTGAAATGTATTATGAAGAAGATGAACAAAATAGGGAATGACACTTTAAGTAAGATGATCATTTGCTGAGAGGGTGTGCTTCAACTGAGATCTGAAAAATGATGATGTAGGGAAAGGTTTCCAAATGTAAAAGTTGTCATTCAAGAAACATCGTTCTATTTTTTTTTTAAGAGTAATCATTAGTCACTGAGGTTTTAAAAAGGTGGTGAAATGACAAAGTATTTACGAAGACCACTCAAACTGCTGAGTGCAAACATCATTAGGGGACAGGATGGATCAGTTCAGTGGTGCCACTGAAATCTACAGAAAGATGACAAAGAATTGGAGCAGAGATACATTCACAAATGGGAAGTGAGTGTTTGAAATGCATTTGGTGAAAGAGATCACAGGTAAAAAACAGGGTGTGCGTAAGAAAGATCACCACCATTCGCCTCACTGTTACTTAATCTCCCCCAGCAATACTGTTTTGTTATAAACACAGAGAAGCAGCCTGTCTGCCCTTCCTCCCCACTTTTAAATTCCTTTTGAACTACCCCTCATTGCCTTTTTTCTTAACATTGCATTTTGCCATCACAGTGCAGAATTCAAAATGAAACAACAAACACACAGCAGCAAGCAATTCCATACTGTCTTGGCAAAGGAAGTTGTGTTTGTCAACATGCTTTCTCTTTGAAAGTCTGTTTTGCTTCTCGTCTTCCCTAATGAATGAATAGTAATGCTTGAGGACATATGGTTATATACGTAGTATCCCCTATCTATGTCCATGTTCTAACATCAGGAATGGAAAGAGGATATTATATTCCTTCTGTAAGTGGAAGCTAATTGCTAGCTTGAAGCTAAGAAAACTACAGGAGAAATAATGGTGGCAATTATTTTTTGTTTGAATACTCACTCTGTGCCTGGTATGGTTCCATATGTATGTTTCGAAATTTTACCACAATCACATGGTGCATTTTAGAGGAGAAAAACTGAAACACTGTGGTACACAAAGTTGCCCAAGTCATAGACAAATGCATTGTAGAGAAGATCTCCGTTCTGGACAGCCAACTCTCCAGCCCGAGCCCTTCACAGTATGTGCTGAATTCTTATCTGCGTGCAGTTTTATCAATAAAAATGCCTGCCAACTTTGCCACCTTTCCTAACCATGAGCAAATAAACCACATAACATCTTTATCTTTAAGACAACAGAAAACAGGGCCCGGCGGCGTGGTCTACCGGCTAAAGTCCTCGCCTTGAAAGCCCCGGGATCCCATTTGGGCGCCGGTTCTAATCCTGGCAGCTCCACTTCCCATCCAGCTCCCTGCTTGTGGCCTGGGAAAGCAGTTGAGGACGGCCCAATGCATTGGGACACTGCACCCGCGTGGGAGACCCGGAAGAGGTTCCAGGTTCCCGGCATCGGATCGGCGCGCATCGGCCCGTTGCGGCTCACTTGGGGAGTGGATCATCGGACGGAAGATCTTCCTCTCTGTCTCTCCTCCTCTGTGTATATCTGGCTGTAATAAAATGAATAAATCTTTAAAAAAAAAAAAAAAAAAAAAAAAAGACAACAGAAAACAACACAAATTTCCGTTGATCTTTTTGATGGGTAACATGGATAGCAACAAATATGATGGTATTCCTAAAGTCTTTATGAATGAACTTAATTACCCAGCATGAAAATTCTTTAAAAGTTTTTATTGAAATTTCAGATGTAGGTAATATGATAATATTTGTTGTACATTTTAGTGTATCAAAATAAAAGTACATACATCTTATAATGTAAATATTATTATGGCTTATGAAAAGGATTCAACAAGATTATGATATTGATCAAGGTCATATGGACAGATATTTTTAGAATAAAATGATTATTTTGTATACCTCTATGCATTTTTCAAAAACATCATATATTAGAGATTTGCAAGAGCCAACAAAACTTCAGCCCAATAATGATATGGAATGGCACCATGGCATAGTAGGCTAGCCTCTTCCCACGGTGCTGGCATCCATATGGGCACCTGTGATCACGCTACTCTGTTTCCGGTCCTGCTCCTCGCTTGTGGCCTGGGAAAGCAGTGGAGGCTGGCTCAAGTCCTTCGGCCCACTCAGAGACCTGGATGAAATTTTTGGCTGCAGTTTTCGCAATGGCCCAGCACTGGTGGTTGTGTTCATTTGAGAGACTCTCTCCCTCTCTCTCTTTCTCTGCTTCTCTCTTTCTCTGGCATTCTCTGTGTGTGTGTATCGGTCTACCTATATTTCCTTATTTTCTGTAGCTCCGCCTTTCCAATAGAATATTTTGAAAATAAATATTTCAACAATACTGTAAAGCTAATAGAACTTTGTTACAAAAAAAAATGAAAATGGGGCCTGGCGGCATGGCCTAGCGGCTAAAGTCCTCCCCTTCAACGCCCTGGGATCCCATATGGGCGCCGGTTCTAATCCCGGCAGCTCCACTTCCCATCCAGCTCCCTGCTTGTGGCCTGGGAAAGCAGTCGAGGACGACCCAAGGCTTTGGGATCCTGCACCCGCGTGGGAGACCTGGAAGAGGTTCCTGGTTCCCGGCTTCGGATCGGCGCAGCACTGGCCGTTGCGGCTCACTTGGGGAGTGAATCATTGGACGGAAGATCTTCCTCTCTGTCTCTCCTCCTCTCTGTGTATCTGACTTTGTAATAAAATAAATCTTAAAAAAAATGAAAATGAGAGGATATTTAGTTTTATTTTCTCGTTTGTAAACTTTGTAATAAATACTTGAGAAATTCTTCCAAAAGCAAAATCACAAATTGAGAACACTAAATACAAGTAGGGGATTAGTGTTGAAGGCCCACAAAAACAATTTGAATTCTATGTTTTGTTGTGGTTTATCAAGAGCTTTATTTAAAAAAATATTTTTTGCCTTTCTACCACTATGATGTGTATATTTCCTGTGCAGAAAACTGATGTCTTTTTCTGTATTTTATCTCATCTTATGGAACTTTCTTGGTTGATTTGGTGTTGTACAGATATATGAGGGTGTGTCTCTTCTCTTTGAAAAGATAGAACCCTGCTGAAACAGCAAACTGATAAACTTAATTGAATCCTACCGAAAATGAAATCTTCCAAAAACATAGACAGAAGCATTAACTCAATACAATGAGTGTTCAGTCTGAACGTGAGCTGACAAAGCTAGGCAGAATAAGTCTACATCAGATAGTAACATGTGAGCTGCACTGCTTATGTCAGAACATGTAGACCATCAGATTTCAGTTGGTCAGTCGATTATGTCTTTATAGCACATAAAGCTGATATCTGATGCCCGGTATGGGAACATATTGATTGGAACAAATCATTTCTAGTTGGGGCTATGACAAATACATCTTTAATAGATGTAAGAGTTTTGTATAGACACTACATTTATACAGTAGACTTATTTTTTATTTTTAAAATAAACTGGAAAAATATTTTCCAACAGATCTGAGCCATTTTGCACTCTAGCCAACATTGTTTCATATTTTCATACTTAGTATGGTCAACATATACACACACATGCATATATACATACACACATGTGTATTACTTATACATACACACGTATATTATTTTACCCCTCTAATTAAGTAGTGTAACAATATTTACTGTGTTTTTTATTTTAATTTTATAGTGACTAAAATTTCTGAAATCTAAAAGTTGGTTAATTCTTTTGATGTAAGTTTAGTTTTAAATTCTTCATTAATTATGTAATTTGATTTTTTCTAGTATTAATATATAAGAGTTCTTTATATATTCTGTTTTGATAATATTTGTGATAAATGTGTTTTGAATATTTCCTCCAAGTTTGCGTTTTCAGCATTTTTTCTAATGGTATCTTTTTTTAAAAAGAGAGTTTCAAATTTTGGTGAAGTCAAATATACTGGTATTATTTTTCCTTAATAGTTCATGTTTGTTTTTGTTGTCCTAAGAAATCAATGTTATACTTATCTTCTGTTATGTTTTCTTCTGGAAACAAACCTTAAAATGTCCATGAATGATGTGAAGTTGGACTGCTGTGTTTTAAAAATGCATGCTTGCATGCCAGGTATTGTTTGTTGATAAGACATGCCTTTTGCTTTAGTTACCAAGGGATAATTGTTTTGATTATTATGGTTTTGTTTTATCTCAAATTTTATGTTGCATTAATATAAAGAGGCACTTCAGTGTATTTGACAAAATCTTAAGAATATTATGATACTTTTCTCCTTACTTTCTTCCTCCTTTCTTCCATCCATTTTCTTTCAATTGCTGCAAGAATATATTTTCATTTTATTTTGTAATCACAGGCTTAATGCTGTACTATATCTACTGTTCAACAAGTAAAGAGTAGAAAGACCACTAATCTTTCCCATTTCTTTATTGTTGATGAATTTCTTGAATTCCTTATCCAGTTTTTCCCAGATACTTTGCTTGCAAATATTTTCTCCCAATTCTATCAGTGCTCTTTCACTTTATTGGGTATTTTCCTTGCTGTGCAGAAGCTTCTCAGGTTGATGTAATTCACATTGAAACTGAAAAGGGGTATCTTCCAATTTTGTTGTTCCTTTGTGTGTTTTAGGTCTGTCTTCTATGCTCTCCCTGTTTGAGGGCATTATATTCTACTATGGCCACAATTCGTAACTGAAAAACTCCAAATATCTTGAACTGTGTCTACAAAATATTTCTCTAGATTCATAATCTCTCGTCCTTAAGTCAGGATTTTACAGTGAGTGGTCTTTACAGTTCTTGTATTTTAAAAATTATACTTAACCCTATTTTTGATCAAGGATGGTGAGTACTATAGATGAACAGAGAATTATTAAGAGATTCAACAACTAGGCAATCACCCTGGGATCTGTGCTGAAAGAATTCCCTAAGAGACTTTGGAGAACACAAGATCAGGCAAAATGGACAAATAAACTTTAGAAGCCAAGATCAGGAATGAAGTGTATTACCAAGGTAGATGGGAGTGGATTAGAGCCTAAGAATTAGGAACTAACATGAACATATCCACAGAAGATAACAAAAGAACAAAACCAGGCAAAGAGGAGAGTGTTGCTCCTACAACAGCCTTTTATTTGTTTCCATTTAGGATAATTATTAGAGTAAACACTGCTTCTAGAATAGCAGTATAGACACTATTGCTTACATTTATCAAATATCCACCAAAAGCCAAAGGATGTTTTAAATACCTTATATAAATTGACTAATTTAATTTTTAGAACAACTAAATAACATCAATTAGCTATGAACTCCATTTTAGAGATAAGAGTATCAAAGCACAGGCAGACATCAAGTAATTCTATCAATTCACAAAACAAGTCCTAAGCCAAGGTTGCTGAGACAGTGGTGTCCACCAGTTAGTCTGTTTCCAAGGTTCCATGTTGTTTTTATCTGCTTTGTTTGACCTCTGCCAGACTGGAAGAAAGCAGCTCTCATGCAGAGGTTCTGCTTTACCGCTACCGATGGTTCTTATATGGACCAATATTCTAGTAGTTTTATAGTGGTGGTTGTGTATTTGAAAATGACACCTCCCAAGAAAAAGAGGTTGTAGAGAGAATCAAGTCACGGAAAAGGTATAACTTTAAACATTTTTTAAGCTGTACATTTCAAGTTAAGCTAACAGCTCTCTGTTTACAAATATTTTGTGAAAACTTCTATACTTCAAGGATTTTATCCTTTTCTTTGCAAGAACATTCATAGAGTTTACAAACACGCATTTATTGCACATCATTTGATAATAATGAAACACAGGAAATGTGAATTTCTGTATTTCATTTGACCTGGGCATAATGTTTTCATTTTTCAACATCAGATAAAGTTTTATATGTTTTCTATGCTATTCCCAAGTTGGAGTCATCCTAAAATTTTATTATTTTTACAGTTTTTACAGCATGTTATATGAATTTTCTCAGCAGGCTTATTTATGATTGAGCTTATTTTCTTGTAACAAAAATATGCTGAAGAAAAAGTGCTTTAGATTTCATTAAAATTTATGAATGCAGAGAAGTTAGAGAAAATAACTTTACTTATAGGATATTATTTGAATTTTTCACTAGGGATATTTATAGTGGTACTTTTCTGGTATTTGGAATTGAGCTTGATTCATGATTTGGGGAGAGACAAAGAGAAAGAGAGACTTTCTGGGAGTTAGTTCAACTTTGAAATTAAATGATTTCACATGTTAACAAAGAAGAGTGCTAAAGTAATGACATTTTCACTCTTAAAGTTTGATGTGCAAGCATTCGTAGAAGATACACTATCACTCAGTTTAAAAACAGTTTGGCAGACTGAGCAATTTGGGAAGGAATCTGTTTTTACTTGTTCTTCATATGGGATAGTTGTCAAATATCCCTTTTTATGATCATGATGATGATAAATAGCTAATAATAATAATAATAATAATAATACCAGTGATGAAGAAATCTACTTCCAATTTTACCTTAGAAGTTCACATAACTAGTACCAAATGAAAATTTTTTTAACCTAGGCACCGCATACTTCCCCTGGGCAAAAAAAAAAAAAAGGAAATTAAGCTCAAAGAGGAAAAGAAAGGGAATCAAAAAATATACCTTTCCCAAACCATTGTAAGCCTTGGAGCAGAGCCAGGATTTGAACTGAGGCTGGCTGACTGTAGCATTTTCTTAACTAAATTGTGCAAGATTGAACATACAATAAAACTCAAAAAGTGGCTTTGTCAACAAGCTAATGATGCTTAAGCCTTAAAATCCTCAATTATGTAGACACTTTCAAACCTCTGTACCTTAACTTATATTTGCATAGTAATATTTTTCTTGTTAATAGCCACACATATTGGTGAGTTTTAAGGTTGACTATACCTGTATTTATCTCAGAAACACAGTTAATAAACATTAGGGTTCATTATTGTAAGTACCCACTTACTATTTTCAATTATAATATTCATAAATGTTGTGTGGCAACTGTACCTTCTCAACTAAACTGTTCCTTATTTGCTGTTTACAGTTGCATGCGTTTGTTGTTGATTATTGTTTACCCGTTCTTTTTAAGCCTAGCTGAGTAATAGGCTAACTCATAAATACATATATTAATCAGGATTTGTCAGCTTTGATGGGCAATATGTGTTTTTGTGTATGTACATGTGTGAGAGAGAAGATAATTTTTATTACCATCGTGATGAGAAACACCATTTTTTTAAAGGATTTTTTTTTCAAGATTTATTTTATTTTTACTACAAAGTCAGATATACTGAGAGGAGGAGAGAGAGAGAGAGGAAGTGGAGCTGCTGGGATTAGAACCAGCGGCCATATGGCATCAAGGCGAGGACCTTAGCCACTAGGCCACACTGCCGAGCCCCAACACCATTTTTTTTGAGAAGTGAAAATATGTTCTGGAGATTATCATTCCCATCCTACCCCGAATTCCCCCGATATACTTTATTTTTTTCCACAGTATACTTTTAATAATGAATAATGTACTAAATATTCTATAAATTCACTATCTTGAAGTATATATACGGGGAATGATAAGCAAGGGGACTTAGCTCCCCAGTTAAGATAGCAGTTTAGGATGCCCTCATTGATATGATGACACCTAGGTGTGGTACTGGGCTGCAGTGCCCAACTCCAGTTTTCTACCTGCAAAGAGCCTGGGAGCAGTGGTAATGGCTGAAATAAACAGGTTCCGGCTACCCAGATGGGGCAACTATACTGAGTTCCAGTCTTAGCTTTGGCTTTGCACAGTCCTAGATTTCACAAGCATTTGGTGGAGTGACCTGGAGAACAAAATTCTTCTTTCCCTTTCCTTGTCCTTATCCGTGTCCCTCTAACTCTCTCTTCCCAGATCCCTTCTTTCCTCCTTTCTTCTTTCCCTCTTTTCTCCATCCCTGCCAGCTTCTCAATAAATACAGTTTGAAGGCACTGATAAAAACATCAGATGTCATATCATTATGTAATAAAAATATTAGAAAATGAGCACTCACCTAATTATGTATTGAATTTGCAACCTATAATTATAAAATGTAATTTAACAATTATACAATTATATGAATTTATTTTTTTTTTCAAATTATAGATAAGGAGAGAAATTCTTGGAGAGACTGACTGACTTGTCCAAGGTCATATGATAGGTTTTTAGGGCACACTGGAACTCAGATCTGCAACCCCAAAGCCCTTTATTCTAACCCACATATCCTGCAGTTTCCCTCTAACTAACATTGTTCAGACCACTATCACCTTGATTCAGCCACATTAAAATGCAGGTAAAAATAGTAAATTGACTTAGGGAGGAGAAAATTTCAAAAAATGAAACTCTGTGTCTGGAGTGATTCAGACCAATCAGACTCACTTACATATTCCAGAATTATGTAAATTATCTTTTCGTTGTGAATTACTCAATGTTAATCACTTGAAAATAGCTTTTAAATTCTTTTTTTCCCTTCCTTTGGAGATACATCAGAGTAGTGGAAATTCTTTCACGGTGGTTGCTGTTTCAGAATTCCAATTTTCCTTGAAAGGTGAAGACTCCTTGAGTTATTTTTGTGTTGAGTAACAGTCACAGCAGGCGATTAAATCAGAGGAACTGTAAAATGCTGAAGAGTTGCCTGGCCTCCATTTTGGAGGATTATGGATCACCAGTAAACGTCTTTGTGTAGCAGGAAGAGATACTAATGTGATCTGCTACTGAGAAAGAAGAGTCAATCAAGAATAGAAATAAAAGTGAATGTGGAAGATATGGTTCATTTGCTTATTTGAATTAGAAAGCAACATATTCTCAGCTCTGATTTTTCAATAAAGTAAATGAAATGAATGGCAATTCTATTTTTTTATCATGAAAAGTAGGCCCAGTAACTCTCCACTAATTTTTTAATAGACTTTGATCTGGTGATGTTGAATGAAGTTCCTGGAGTGCCTCTGTTTACTAAACAGTATTACTTGAGAGAAAGCTCTGAACTCTTCATGCATGGGAGATTAGCCTTCAGTTTCTGGACTTCTTGAGATATTATTATTAATATTTCCAAATATGGTTAGGCATGTATTTTGAATGTATATTTGGCATTAAAAATATATACTTCTCTCCCCAAAATAGTATAACAAAGTGCCTGAAATATAAATTTCACAAAATATTTTTAACATGATCATTCCTAAAATTTATTATCCTTAGGCATCTGATGAAATTTTGAATATCCATGATATTTCCTAAACGTTTCCCAAATTCACATTTGTGGGGGTGGAATGTTCTTAAATGCAATCTGTTTCAGAGCCAGAGTTACGGCACAGTGTGTTAAATATCTGATTGATGTGCTGGCATTCCCCTTGGAGTGCCTGCTTAAATCCTGGCTGTTCTGATTCCGATCCAGTTCCCTAACATTCCTGTGAAAGCACCAAAGCATGGCTTTAGGCCCTGGCTGCCCTGACACCCATACAGGAGACTTAGATAGAGCTAAAGATTCCTGGTTTTGCTTATTTATTTTGTGAGTACCAAGTTCTAACATGGTTTGGCTTCATTACCAGCTATTTCTAACTTGAATGCAACCACGGAATGATTATTTCTGGATTTCACTGAATCATGCTGAAATATATGCAAATGGAGTTTTCCATCTTACAATATAAGAAAGTTCCTTGCTCATAATTGGTCCAGGTTTGCCAGATTTTAGCTGCCAAGTGTTAATTGTTTTAAGAAAATGCTGCAAAAATATATGTGAAGAATTAGGCCTTACACAAATTTTCGAAATAATTTATTAGTGTATTCGTACTCCAGAATGTCTTACATACTGAAGGGACACATATGTATTAAAAATCCAAAGTATGGCATGGGAATTTTGTGTAGTGTAAAATACTCTATGTCCATTATCAGAATGACTGCATCTTTGTCCTGGTTCCACTCAGACTCCAGGAAGGAGCACGTGATAGCCCAAGTGTTTGGGTTCTTGCCAACAGCAGGAGAGACCCAGACTGACCTCTGGCTCCCGTCTTGCCCTGGCTCCATGCTGCTGCTGTGGGCATTTGGGGAGTGAACCAGCAGATAACAACTTGCTTCTCTGACTCTGTTTCTGATCTCTCTGTCTCTCTATCCTCCTCACCACCATTTGTCTCCAAAAAGAAGCCAAAGTCAAGGTTTTAAGACAAAAGCTAATGAAAAATTTAGTTTTGGAACAGATGTGGCTAAATATATCTTTTTCTAATATAATTTTAAAGGATTTATTTATTTTTATTGTAAAGTCACATATACAGAGAGGAGGAGAGACAGAGAGGAAGATCTTCTCTCCCACAATTCACTAGCCAAGTGGCCACAGTGACAGGAAATGAGCCAATCCAAAGACAGGAGCCAGGAGTTTCCTTCAGGTCTCCCACCTGAGTGTAGGGTGCAGAATCCCAAGGCTCTGGGCCGTCCTCGACTGCTTTCCCAGGCCATGAGCAGGGAGCTGGACATGAAGCAGGGCTGCTAGGGTTAGAACCTGAGCCCATATGGGATCCTTGAGCATGCAAGATGAGAACTTTAGCCACTAGACTACCGTGCCGGGCCACTTTTTCTAATATTTAAAATAAGAATGATATTTGGTTATAAAATTACTGAGTCATGCCTGCTTTTTAAAATAGTTTTCTTTTTCAAAATTTTTGAGAACATTTTTTTTTAATTTATTTATCTTTATTGGAAAGTCAGATATACAGAGAGGAGGAGAGACAGAGAGGAAGATATTCCTTCCAAAGATTCACTCCCCAAGTGATTACTTTAGAAGTCTTTTTTTTTTAAGATTTATTTATTTTATTGGAAAGGTAGATGTACAGAGAGGAGGAGAGGCAGAGAGGAAGATCTTCCATCCAATGATTCATTCCCCAAGCGGCCGCAATGGCTGGAGCTGAGCCAATCTAAAGCCAGGAGCCAGGAGCTCATTCGGCTCTCCCATGTGGGTGCAGGGTCCCAAGGCCTTGGGCCGTCCTCGACTGCTTTCCCAGGCCACAAGCAGGGAGCTGGATGGGAAGTGGAGCTGCTGGGATTAGAACCGGAGCCCATATAGGATCCCGGAGCATTCAAGGTGGAGGACGTTAGCCGCTATGCTGCCACAACAGGCCTGAGAAGGTTTTTTTTAGTGTACATTACAATGAAAAGCTTAGTGGTTTACTAAATGAAAAGTTCAACAAGCAAAAAATAAAATTAAAAAAAAGTCAGCACTTCACCAAGAATTTAGCCATTTTTTAAATATGGTTTGTAAAACCTTAAAATTTATATGTGCCCTGTTATTTGACTATCTACTGCGTATTGGATGTAGTGTGATAAATGCTAGTAAGACTGCTATATTTCACATTCCCACATAGTCCCACTCATACTGCAGTCTTTAAATGAATGCCCCTGTATTGTACAAATCTTCCTATCTTTCCATATGATCATTATATTTCAAAAACAAGTGTGTAAAAATAAACTGTAAATGAAATGTTTAAACACAACTGAACTCACTGGAGGAGCGCATTTGATTTGGCACTTAAGATGCTTCTTAGGATACCTACAACTCATATTAAGGTCCTCGTCTGAAAGCCAACTAATCCATCTACCATCCAACTTTCTGATAATATATACATTTAGGAGGCATTAGAAAATGGCTGAGGTACTTAGGTATCACTCTTCTGTATGGGAAATTTAGATTTATTTCACAGCTCATGCTTTTAGCCTTTTGTCATCCCTGATGACCATGGACATTTGTTGCATTAAACCAGAAATAGAATGCCTTTTTGCATGTCTGTTTCATCTCTCTGTTTCTGTCTTTAAGTATAATGAAAACAAAAAATAAAAATTTTTAAACAAAAACTTTTAGGTTACATTTACTTAAGAAGTTGTGCATGTTACACATATAATATATGCAAATTCTCAATCTTTACTCATTAGAGACTTGATGACTGAAATGTACAGAGTAACATAGGAAATCAAATTCCCACATTTTGAGTTCACATAAAAAAGAAGATCCATTCCAATAAACAGGTGTGGACTAGATTTTCCCCAGTCTAGTTAGACTAAGTAATTTCATCTTCTTAGTAGAGTTACTAAGCATGTCAGTTATGCTTCAAATGACTTAAAATTTATCTTAAAACATTACAAGCATACACTGTTTCAATTTCATTTAATTTCTCTTTTAATATTGTTAGCTCACTTTCTTCCATTTTTATGTATTTAATTATTGCTTTGTTTTTGAAATTATGGAATAAAATAAATTAAGATATTATGGTCAAAGATAAGATATGTTCTAATGCCTGAAACTGATTAAGTAGTTTTTTTATATATATGTGTAATAACATAGAAAAAATATAAAATAGATAAAATCATATATATATATATATATGAAATAGAAAACAAGAGGAACTTGGGAATGGAGTAACTTTCAGTGGAGGTATTTACTGAGATTTACTGGCCCCCATAGACTGAGTTTTATGATTCATAACCTGCGTCCTCACTAAATACCTCTGTTTTTCTGCCTGCATGAAACTCCTATGACCTTTTTCCTGTAACCCAAGATGAAAAACCCTGCTTTGGATCATAACTGGTAACTCATAGACAACAGATTCGAATTAGCATTAGACAATAGTAAAACTACAAAGGCATATGGGGGAATCAGGAGTAATCTTAACAACCTCTTAACAGGAGGTCATATGCAAAGAGCAGGGGGAACCCCAGAGTGGAGCAGGCGGACAGGAGGAGGCTATTATCCCAAACCTGAAGACTCCAGAATACTCAACAAGGAATATCAGTACTAAGGAGCACCGAGGACTACATCCCTACTGCCAAGGAGACCACAAGGAAATGGAGTGCCTTCGGAGGCCAAGAACTCTGAGGTCAACCACACCCAATTGGATCTACCACATGGGATAGAAGAAGCTCAAGTCCTGCCTTGCAGGATCCAAGGTCATCGGAACAACAACCAGGAACCCTGAGTGGTCCGCAGAAACAGAAGAACAGTAAACTTCTTTCAGGACTAGGGAGAGGAGCTTTCTCTGGTCCTTGCCTGCTTCCAACTTTGGATCCACACCCCCTCTCGTAATAACCATCAGTAAGCTCCAGAAACCCCTCAAAACAAATAAACAAACAAACAAACAAACCAAACTAGAATAGATAGAGGACAACAAGGAAAGCTTAGAAACAGACAGGAAACGGTCAGCGTGGATGCACTTATAACTCACTGGGTGGGACACAAAGATTAGTTACTCCTCACTGGGGTATGGAAGATTTCTCTGCAGAACCCTCCTAAACATGCTCACCTAAACTGTTGACATATATCCTGTTAGAATTATAGAGTTAGACCACCTGAAAAACAGCCAGGTTCAGCGAAATCATGCTTCAATGCTATAAACTGCTAAAGACTAAAATTAAAATAGGCATGAGACAGCTGAATAGCAATCTAAGCCATTTTAAGGTGTATAGAACACGGTTGAATATAAACCAAAATTGAAATGTCTATGAAGAAGTCACAGGTTGTGGTTGAGAACCTGCATTTTCCTATTAACATATTGGTTAATCAATACCATGTCAATTAATGCCACAATGTTGTAAATGGTTGAAAATATTATGTTGGGGCTTTTAATTGATTGGAATGATACTCTGCCGGCTCTACCTTCAGACCAGAGATGGTCTCACCAAGAAACCATTGAACTTACCAGGACAATAAGATGCTGGACTTTATGCTTGGTAAATATCTCCAATGAAAGAATCTCAACTGAATTTGAACTATGGAAATGCAACAAGGTGGAGCAATCCACTGTGGGGGGAGGGTTTGGGGAGGGGCGGGGGGAATCCCAGCGCATAAAAAGATGTATCACATAATGCAATGTAATTAATTTTAAAGACATGAAATGCAATAAAAATATATGTTTTTTTTTTTAAAAAAGAAAAACCCTGCTTTATCTTTTGCTCACATTATGAATAATCAAATCTAAAAATCCAAAATTGAAGAAAACATTCTCATTATTGGAGTTCATTCTGATTTTCCTAGACCATTCCAGCTTTAGATCATAAAAGATCAATATTTTCAGGGAAAAACTAGAGTTGCTGATCTCTGAAGAATCTCATATTTCCTGCTCATAACTGTAGAACCATAACAGAAAAGATGGATTCTTTTCAAGTTCAAGTTTAGCGGAGTTGGAGGTTGGGGTTTTATTGGACCATTGCCTGTTTCCCTGTGCATGTGGAATTGTCTATTTCCTTCCACAGTTTCTCTTGTAGTTCAATGTAGCCATATGACTTAGTGGGATTGACAGAATGTAAATACAAAGCATGTCATGTCCAGCCTGGTCCTGGAGATGCTGCCGTGTGGCATCTCCCCGGTCCTTCCATTCTCTGGTGAACACAGGCTCCTTGAGGCACACATGTTGAAGATGGTACTGCCTCAAGACGGGAGGAAGACAGGGTCACAGCAACTACTTAGAGAAAACCTTCTTGAAAAAGAAAATCCCTTTCAAAGTATGCTTTCATGAGAAATAAATTTCTATGTCAAACTAGCAATTTTTGGATTTTATCTACACAGTCCCTATATCTTAAACAACGCACTAAGTACTTAAAGACATATTCCAGACCACATCTACTAGGGTTTAAAGCATTCATTTTTTAAGATTTATTTATTTTTTTATTTATTTCAAAATCATATATACAGGGAGGAGGAAAGGCAGAGAGTAAGCTCTTCGGCCTGATGGTTCACTCTCCAAGCAGCCGCAACGGATGGAGGTGAACCAATCCAAAGCCAAGGAGTAGGAGCTTCTTCCGGGTCTCCCAAGAGGGTGCAGAGTCCCGAGGCTTTGGGCCATCCTCCACTGCTTTCCCAGGCTACAGGCAGGGAGCTGGATGGGAAGCAGGGCAGCTGGGATTATATAGGATTCTGGTGCATTCAAGGTGAGGTCTTCAGTCGCTATGCTATTGTGCCAGGCCCCAAAGTATTAATTTTTAATTCTTTTGGTAAGTTTTTGATAATCATATATTTTCTAAGCCTCACTTTTCTTAAAATTAAAGTGAAAATAATAATGACATTAACACAATGCTGCTTCTGATCAAATGAATATTTACATTTAAAGCACTTAGGATGGAGTCTGCTATATGATACTCTCTCAGTATTTTTTAAAAGTTTTAAGTTTAGTTGACAGGTGGAGTTAATGAGAAAGAGAGATTTTCCAACTGTTGATTCATTCCATAAAATAACCAAAATGTCACAGTTGGACCATTCTGAAGCTAGGACCAGGAGCTTCTTCTGGGTTTCCCACAGAGGTCTGTGGTTCTAAGTACTCACCTGGGATGCCAATGAGCAGGTAGAGACTTAGTGTACTATGCCACTGCAACTGGCAGCATTTTTTTGGAATGACCATAATGATTACAAAGTTCTCTTGCAAAGACTGTTTCCTCAGTGATCTTCATTTTTCAGTGCCACTGCGTTTGCTCGTCTTTGAGAGTCAGTTGTACATGTAGTTAATTTTTTTTTCAATCGGACACTTTAACGTGTAATTCTAGAATCCTCTCGTTATTGACTTGACTTTTCCACTTTATGAAAGAACCTTGTTTTGATATCATTCAGAAACCATACAATTCAGTCAGCACCAAGTCTTCTCCTGTGAATGTGGAAGTTAAAAACAGTTGATCTGAAATAAGCGTAGTGGTAACTGACAAAAACCTGAGTCGGTGACAGTTCAGCCATCATTCCTCCCCAGACCAAGTGCCCATTTGTGGAGCACAGCTTGGATAAGGATGTGTGGCAGTGCACTTAAGTTCTATAATTGTCCGTTTTCTCAATTGTGCAGTTGTTTTCGTCCATATTTTCTGATAGACTGAATCCAACTCTTAGTAACATAATCAGAAACTGTGTACCAAGCTGTTATGTTTTCTTTGAATGTTTGTGTAAATAATACAGCAAATAAAACAACTTAAAAATTGTGTTGATTTACTTTGGCAGTGTTATGCAGCTTTGATTCCTCTTTGTTACTGAGCGCCTCTTCTTCATAAACTATAACAATCTGAAAGCTCTGCTATTCTCATGGAAGCATCAATGCTACAAATGCAACTAGTATTTGTGGACATTCTAGCACACTGCTATGACTCTCATGAAAGTCCTGCAGCCAGGGATACTATTACAATGTCCACAAAGCCCTCTCATTTGTAGGGAATTCCTGTAAAAAAAAATGTTATTAATAGCTAATAACTATTGTCTTAGATCAGAAAAATTTCAAATATTTTGAATATACTCTATACGCTGCAGGCATTCTGTGGTAAAGAAACAATGAACTAAAAAAAAAATCTTTAATGTTATAGAGTTAAAAAGCCTAGGAGATCTTTTGCTTTATGTAAAAATGCATTGTATGTTAAAAGATCAATTTTGGATTTTATTACTGTTATCATGATGAAAAATGCCATTAAATATATCATTGAAATTCAGTAATGAAATGATGTGACATATGAAAGAACAATTTTAAATAGTCGTTCTTTTTCCAACTGTCACAACTCACTTAGGTACCAATTGTCTGCAGTTGTGGATCCCTGAATCGGAATGTCAGCAAGAGGCTGTCTGTGGCAGGGAAAGGTGAAGATGAATATTAACTGCTAGAGCTAGATAAAGGAAGAGACTTGTCATTTTTATTTCATTTGTTGGATATAAGTATACACAGACATTGGGGATTTGGATAGAAATAAAAACTCAAATCAAAATCACTCTCAAGAACACTTTAAGTCCTGACCAGGTTGATCATTTGCTCCTGTACCCAAATAATTTCCCTACCTGCTCAAAAAACCTCCCCAATACATTTGTTTCAGGCAGAATTAGATAATTAACTTCTTTTTGTTTTTGCTTTCGCAGTATAGTTTAATACAAGAAAATTACTATCAAAATGTTTGAAAATGATCTTGGAAAATCTTCACAACCTTTTGTAAAGTAAGTTGCAGAGATACCCCAAGATAGCCTTTTGAGAGTTGAATTTGTTGTAATTAAAAATACAGATTTATAAGTTAAACAGAATGTTAAGACTGTTACGTCTATGCATAAACATTCATTCACAAGCAGTTTAAAAATTAGAAAATATCCATATACTCACTAAGTGTAGATAACAGTAAATTCTGTTAGCCATCAATAGTTGCGATCAGGAGTGCAAATAGGGCCCTGTGTGATAGCGTAGTGACTAAATATTCACCTTGCAACAGCCAGGATCCAGTGTGGGTGCTGGTTCATATCGTGGCTGTCCCACCTCTCATGCAGCTCGCTGCCTGTGGCCTGTAATGGCAGCTGGGGACAGCTCAGGGTTTGGGATCCTGCATCCACATGGGAACCTGGAGGAGGCTCTTGGCTCCTGGCTTTGCATTGGCTGAGCTGTGGCTGTGGCCACTTGGGGGGGTGGTGAATCAATGGATGGGAGATCTTTCTATATTTCTTCTCTCTGTAAATCTGACTTCCCAAGGAAAATGAATAAATCTTTAAAATATATGTATAAATAAAACAAGTTTAGCATTAGAATAATGGATAAAGAGTGTGGAATTTGTATACAGTAAAACACTATTCAGCCTTAAAAAAATAATGAAACCTGTTCATTTTTTTGACAAAATGTGGAACCAGAGGGTAGCATGGTATATGAATTAAATTGGACATAGACAAATAACACATATTCTCCATCATTTGTGGGCACCAAAAGAAAATTTGAAGCTCAATTTGTATACAAAATTTTGATTGCCAGAATCTAAAAAATGTGGAAGGAATTGAGGGAGGTTGGATTTTTAAAAATAGATAAAGATATATATGGCTTTTGTGATGACAGATGTATTTACTTATATGAAAATTTACAACAAGGGACTATGGTGATGATTTACAAATTGTGACAGTTATTTCATACTGCTGTAAGACACTAACAGTAGTTAGATGTGGGGTGTTTGGGAGCACATGCTACTTCTAAATTTTTGCTTTACAAATTTACAACTATACCAAAGCAAAATAATTTTGAAAAAATGAAAAGGAGAGATCATTTTGGAAATAATCAAATAATAACTTTTAAAAATGATCAGTGTATATAAAAATGAGATAAAATTGTGTTGCCTTAATGATTGCATCTTGAGTAAGAATTTTATCGCTAATGCTGTGGGTGGACAACTGAAAATGGAAAGAGAAATTGTCCCTCAATTAATGTTCTGGCTTTAATGGTCATATACACATTCATATGTATGAATAAATTTGCATATATTCATATATAAATACATTTATGCAATAGAAATCTGATTATATAAATACTATAGGTAAACTATAGATAAACAATAAATAAGTATTGCATTAAAATAATACAATGTAAATGCATAATTATATGCAATATGTTTATATGCATATTTTCTATTTGTTTATAATATTTATGCAAATATTTATTACACACGCATATATATATATACACATATTGCTGAAAGCATTAATAGCCTCAGATAAATTTAAAACTTTCAATAAAATCCCCTGTTCAGAAAAACTCAGAGAAATAAGCCAGTTCCCAAAAGACAGGTATCATACGTTTTCTCTGATTTTTATGGGTTAATATCGGCTTCTTGAGATTTGACTATGATTTACTGCCTTTGTCTATACATCTGATGAATAAGGCTTTTCTACTGTTTGTTGAATTCTTTATTCAATAGAAAATTATAAAATAAGCTGAAAGTACGTCACTACAACAATTTAAAGACAAATAAGAAAGGAAGGAGGGTGGGAGTGAGAGCTGGTAGGTTAGGGATCACCTCCCCTCCCTTACATCAGAACTACTCTTCACAGTATAAGCCCTTTGAGAACCGTTGGTAGATTCCTTCTTGTTTTGAAGGAGAGTAACTGGATATTTGCATGTATTGTAAGGGCCTTGAAATACTGCTAGAGTAGGCAGAAAGGCAGTTGCCACAGATACCAGATTTTTTTTTCCTCTGGGAACTCGCGTGTGTTAAACTTACATGGCAGAGCTTTTGCAAATGAAGGATTTGAGATGAGACTGGCAGTGGGCTGTGATTTAATCACATGGGTGATTGTGTATGTGAGGCAAAGGAAAATCTGGTGTATATATAAAGGGGAAGGAGATGTGGAGATGGAGGCGGAGAATTGGGTGATGCAGCCACAAGCCAAGGAGCTTTGGCTGCTAATCGATGATGCAAGACAAAAGCAACTGATTGTACCTAGAGAGCCAGGAATAGTATGACCCAGGGAACAGCTGTTGTTGATTTGACGAAATTGCTTTTGGCCTTTATGTACTAGAAGAGTGTGAGAAAAAATTCTATTGTGTTAACCTCCCTGGTTTCTAGTAATTTCTTATTGCATCCTCCGAAAACTCAGAAAATTACCTGTCAAATACAATACAGAAGTTTTTATATAATTTAGTTACTACTATATTTTCGGAAGGCCACCTACTATTACTTAGAATATTTCTTTATTAATCATTCTTTTTCAGTCAGATAAATAACCAAGAAAATTAACATATGATTAATACGTGCCAAAATGGGATTTTTGTGGGAAGCTTTGTTAGCAATGTAGCAGTCACCTTTAAAACAAAGATAGGCCACAATTTGTATTCAAATGTGTAAGTATGATCCAGGCATGCACTAACACTTTAACATGTACAAATCAATACATGTGATACACCACATCAACAAACTAAAAAAATAATTTCAATAGATTCAGAAAATGCATTTAATAAAACACAGCACAATTTCATGCTAAATATCCTAAACAAGATTTGTATAGGAGGAGCAGTTTAATATGACACAATCAAAATAATTTACAAAAATCCACATGCCAATGTCATAATAAATGGGGAAAGAATGGAAGATTTTCCACTAAGAACTGGAAGTGGACATGGATGTTCACTCTCAGTACTGCTCCTTGATAGTATTGGAAGTGCTTGCAGAGGACGGGGGTTGGTCCTTTGTGCATCTGAGGAGTGAAACAACAGACAGAGCTTAAAATAATACACAATAGATAAAATTATTATTTTAGAATTCAATTAAATAAAATAAAAATTCTGGCAAACATATCTTTTAATTTGTAGGAAAAAAAGAGGGGCGTGGAACTTACCGAAATAGAACAATGGATGTAAAGCTTGTTAGGTTGATGAGTTTTTAGGTAGAGTGATGTCAACTATTCTATTCACACTAGATACCGGACAAATGTTCAATATTAGAGGCATTTGTAGAAATGAATCTTTATAATGTTTTTCACAAAGGTAGAATAACTCTTGCAGGTGGAAAACTGTGAATGCGATTTCTTCTAGATCAAGAATATCCACTAAATAAATATACATATTCACACAGTAATGGAGATCAATAGAAAACATTTAAAAATGATTAAGATGTCCCACTTTCAAAGGTAAGTAGATGACTTTCGTTTAGCTTCAAATGTTTTCTTTAAATAGTGTATATTGCTGCTACATAAAGACTCCTAGGAGAAATTCTTTCTGGAACTCCATTATCTACATTGAGACCAGATTCCCAAAACACAACACAATGCAATTCATCTTGGCCTGGTATCTCATCATCCGTCTAGAAACTTATGCAGAGAAATGTAGCCAAATCTGGTTGGAATTTATTCCATCCATTGTGTTTTTCTCAGATAATTTGCCAAGTCAGCTTGCATCATATTTCATACATTTCTATAATAACCACTTGTAACCAATAAAATTCTCATATTGCCTGTCCCCCTCTTTCACTTATGAAGGATACACGTATTGATTATCTCCCCTTCCACTGAACATCTTACTTTGTATATGGCTTCCTTGCTGTGATTTTTTTCCCAGGGAATGGTCATGGATTTGTGTCCTTCTCCTATATAACCATGCTTTTAGTTATTTCATTTCAGAGAGCCTCAGAGTGCCAAAGGTGAATTTTCCTCTGCCTTCATAGATCCGGGGATTCTCATGGGTCATCAACGCTGCTCTGCTCCTTTGGAAGCCAGGACCAAGGGAACGTATAGCCTGACAACCTGGCAAACAGGTGAAAAGAACTCTCAGCAGTCAGACCCTTGCACGTCTCTCTGTGACATCTGGTAGACAAGAAGGTGGAAATCTCTACCTGTCTCTTCCCTTCCTAATTTATAGTTATACAAGAAACTTTCTGATTTGTGTGGAGAGTGTCAACTCTCATGTATTTTCAGCATGAGAATTTATTTGCTTTCCTTTCCTTCCAGAGTAAGTGTGTTTCCCTGCTTCTCCTATTTTTTGTTTTGTTTTGGTATGAAGAGAATTGCAGGAAAGATTTGTTATCATACAAGGTATAGGTACACAAAGATCAACCTGAGATATCTGTATTTTGAGATGACAAAGGCTTTTTGTGAATGGCTGACAGCAATGGTGACAGGACACATAACGCAAATTCATTTCTCTGGCCAAGGGTCTGTGGAAAGTGTTACAGAATAGGAGGGTAAAGCTGGTATACAAAAGTGTTTAGTGAAGCAAGTTTGTAGCAGAGGGGATTGAAATCAAGTCATTCACAATATTTAGTGAAAATGGGCCCTGGTACCAGATTTCTTTCATCAATAAACCTGTCATTTCTAAAAATATTCTGGTTTCTGAATTCTGGCCATGAACCATTCCCTTGAGCTATTTATAGGTAGGTTTTTCTTCTTGCATGTATGTAGGTTGTGTAACTTCCAATTGTTGATTCTGTATTTCTGTGAATAAGCCTTAAACAGTTCCCTTAAGTACATAGGAGCTTTAAAATGTAATCAGAGATCAGACAAAATTGTGAATAATTAAGAAACAAAGAAACTCACATTTCACATTGTAGTAGCTGGGCTCAAGTTTCAGTTCCATTCCCAATTCCAGCTTCCTGCCAAGGAAGACTTTGGGACACTCCGATTGTTGGGTCCCTACCACTTCCAACATTTAGGGAGTAAACAGAAGATATAAGCCATGTCTTGATCTTTCTCTCTTAGTCTCTCAAATAAACAAGAGAAACATGATTAAACTCATTATTAAAGCGTAAAACAAGGGAATATAACAATGTTTTGTTTATTTTGTTTTATTCATTTCTGACCTTGGGAGAGAGGAGGAAGCCGGCGGTTACGACGCATCCACATAAGATACCAGGGTTGTGTTTTCAACTTCTGGCTTTTTCATAGACCCAGTTCTAACTGTTAAGGACATACGTGGGGAAAGGAAATGGGAGTAGAAGGATGGGATCTCTTTCTCATATAAAAACAAAACAGAACTTTGAGTGAAAGTGAATTTAAGTTGAGCAACTAAACTCAGAGTAGGATGCTGTTCAATTCTATAAAAGAAGTAGCTTTAGAAAGCTGGACGTAGACTGAAAAAAGAACTCCAAAATTAAGGTAAATGAACGAACCAAAGAGAATACTAATCTTCCCTTGTTAAGAACCATCACCTAGGGCCCGGCGGCGTGGCCTAGCGGCTAAAGTCCTCGCCTTCAACGTGCCAGGATCCCAGATGGTCGCCGGTTCTAATCCCAGCAGCTCCACTTCCCATCCAGCTCCCTGCTTGTGGCCTGGGAAAGCAGTTGAGGACGGCCCAAAGCTTTGGGACCCTGCGCCCGCGTGGGAGACCCGGAAGAGGTTCCTGGTTCCCGGCATCGGATCGGCGCGCACTGGCCCGTTGCGGCTCACTTGGGGAGTGAATCATCGGACGGAAGATCTTCCTCTCTGTCTCTCCTCCTCTCTGTATATCCGGCTTTCCAATAATAATAGATCTTTACAAAAAAAAAATAAAAAAGAAAGAACCATCACCTAGTTATTAGAGAAGGAAAAAATTTATATCAGAGTCCCACTAAAGGATATTTTTGCCAATTTATTATATTTTAGACTTAGAAGTGAGTGAATTTTATTTATTTATTTATTTATTTATTTATTTATATTGGATGTGTAGATACACAGATAGGAGGAGAGACGGAGAGGAAGATAGTCCATCTCATGATTAGCTCCCCAAGCAGCTGCAACAGCTGGAGCTATGCTGATCCAAAGCCAGAAGCCAGGGACCTCCCCTGGGTTCCCCATGTAAGTGCAGGGTCACAAGATTTTGGGTTGCCCCCGACTGCTTCCTCAGGCCACAAAAAGGGAGTGGATGGGAAACAGTGCCACTGGGGTCAGAACCGGCACACCTGGGATCCCAGTGCATGCAAGGTGAAGACCTAGCTCCTAGGCCGCCACAGCGGGCCCAAAATGAGCATCTTAAAAGCATAAATATATACAATTCTACTTATAAGTTTATGTATACATTGTATATGTATTATATACATGTATCTATTTGCATGTACGAATTTATAACTCACACATCTTCATAATCTCCTTTGATTAAAATAAGGTAAGAATATGGAGTCAATTTTGTTTTACCGATTTTTGAAAGAATTACTTTAAATCTTAATAAAAACTAAAAATTAAAGAAATATTTCGTAACTTGATGGATCTATTAGTAGAACTTCTGGGAATCTGCTTTAATAAGCAACACAGAATTCTTTTGTGCAGTGAGCAGAGAAGATAATTATACCTGATGAGAAAGCATATTATGGCTATTTATTCCTGCATGAAATTTTAAGTGTGAAGTCCAAAATGGCCATCTCTTTTCGCTCTGTGGCTGCACCCTCATTTCATCATGGATGATTTTTGATCTTTATTTTAAAATTTATTTTATTTATTTGAAGGGCAGAGTTACAGGGAGAAACAACAAGAACACACTCTCACACACACACACACACACACATCTTAAAGCACTGGCTCATTCCCAAAACAGATGCAAACCTGGAGGGTTGGGCGGAGCCAACTCCAGGAGTGCAGAACTCCTGCTGAGTCTCCCATGCGGGGAGCTGAATCAGAAGTGGAGCAGCTAGGAGGTGAACTATTCATATGAGATACTGGATTATAGGCAGCAGCTTAATCTGACACAACTCAACTCTGGACCTCAGGAGACATTTCTCTATTTCTTCATGTGTGGTCTTTAGCCACATAGTCTCATTCCAGGATGGTGAACATCAAGCTAGACTCTAAAGGAATTTACATTCTTTTTTTTTTTTTTAAAGATTTATTCATTTTATTACAGCCAGATATACACAGAGGAGGAGAGACAGAGAGGAAGATCTTCCGTCCGATGATTCACTCCCCAAGTGAGCCGCAACGGGCCGATGCGCGCCGATCCGAAGCCAGGAACCTGGAACCTCTTCCAGGTCTCCCACGCGGGTGCAGGGTCCCAATGCATTGGGCCGTCCTCGACTGCTTTCCCAGGCCACAAGCAGGGAGCTGGATGGGAAGTGGAGCTGCCGGGCTTAGAACCGGCGCCCATATGGGATCCCGGGGCTTTCAAGGCGAGGACTTTAGCCGCTAGGCCACGCCGCCGGGCCCAAGGAATTTACATTCTTATGCCTAAATTTTGACAGGAAAGACAGAAGCATGGAAGGAGGGGGTGGAATACCTTCTTGCTAATCACAGCAGAATACAGGAATCATTAGGTCTATCAGACACACACACACACACACACACACACACACACGCCAAACCAAACCAAGCCAAAACAAAAAACACTGATTCCTGCCATCTTGGGTGAGTATAATTCCTCAGCTTGTTTCTTGCTATGTAAGTGAATAAACCAAAATTAAGTAGCTGTCTTTTTCTGCTTGGTTTTGGCAAGTTTGTCTTTTATTGTTTACAACCTAAATATCTTGAATTATTATAACTTTGATAAAGTTTTCATAATGTGTTTGTTGGAAAGCGAAGATTCCAGTCCTAGTTGTAACACTTGTTTTTCATCAATTATGTAAGGCTTTCCTTCTCACGTAACAGCATGCTGAAAACTTGGAACCCAGAATAACCAGATTCCTCTGTGCTACTTCTTGAAATAAATGCTCTCATCAGCTCTCAGGGTTTCCAGTTTGCTTCCAATAACAGTGGCATACAACGCTACAAAGATACTGTCAGAATGAACAGATTTTGTAACACTCTAATGCTGAGTGTGTACTTAGTGCCTCCCCATTAATTAGATAGCCCTCAGGAAAACACACTGTTCAAAGAATGGAGGAACATCACTGGAAAATGGGGTTATAATTAAATCCCAACTTTTAGGACATTTGAAAATGTTAAATGATACCTGCTAATTGACATTTTCCTTAAAATGGTAATATAGAAGCAGAAGATGTGTTTTCTTAGACTCACACAGCTTGTTAATATTAAGGAGAAATTTCAAAATTTTAGTACAACTCTTAAGGTTCCAAGGGCTCTAATCTTGTATTAGAAAATCTTTCAGATAATACTAGATTATTTTTCTGATGGTGATTTTGTGTTTGCTAATATCCGGAAGTCAATACATCCAATGATATAGAATACTCTCAAAATTGTTTGGAGCAGTTACTATAGAACCCACACGCCCCGCCCCCCCCCAAACTGGATCTACATGACCAATGTTCAGAGAGACAATCACATTATATTTGGGTGGTGGAAGAAAGTTATTTTTTGCAACATGCAAAGCAAATGCTGAGCAACTGTTGTTTGATTCCAAGGCTCCAGGAGGGGTTAGTGGCTGAGATTTTCTTTCTTTCTTTTTTTTTTTTTTTTAAGATTTATTCATTTTATTACAGCCAGATACACAGAGGAGGAGAGACAGAGAGGAAGATCTTCCGTCCGATGATTCACTCCCCAAGTGAGCCACAACGGGCCGATGCGCGCCGATCCGAAGCCAGGAACCAGGAACCTCTTCCGGGTCTCCCACGCAGGTGCAGGGTCCCAATGCATTGGGCCGTCCTCGACTGCTTTCCCAGGCCACAAGCAGGGAGCTGGACAGGAAGTGGAGCTGCCGGGCTTAGAACCGGCGCCCATATGGGATCCCGGGGCTTTCAAGGCGAGAATTTTAGCCGCTAGGCCACGCCGCCGGGCCCAATGACTGAGATTTTCATAAATTGAAGTTGGGGCTAGAAATGTAGTTTCAGCTCATTTTCGTGTCCCTAGTTGGTCTCCAATGCTGATGACGCTCCTTTGATGTACAGTCATATCATTCGTTTAGGACATTCTGATGATGATAAAGCAAGTTCTAGTCTGTTTAGGAGCTAGATGCAGGTGGTAGTTACCTTTGCTCAGAGCCTTGGATATCTGCAAAGGAAACCTTTTGCAATAAGTCATCAAGATGTAATCTACAGGCAAAATAAATGACTTTGTGAATCTGATGTTGAGAGACTTTGAAGGGGCAGCTGCACCATTCTTTGAGCTCAGTGGGTTATTTTTATCAAGTGGTTGGTTTGCAGTCATCAACAAAGGTCAAGGAACCTATAAGAGACAGGAGTGTGAGACTAGGGTCTAATGGCATCTTGCATCTAAATGCAAGGCACTGTTTAAGTGGCGTGGTTTCACTGAATATCTGTATAAAGGACTTCAGAGAAAATTAACAAAGTACAATTGTTTTTGCTTTAAAGAAACAAAAGGGTTGCCAGGAGGCAAATGGGATTCATCAATTTAAGCAGCATAGGAAGCCTTCTTCCTCTGGAATATCAAATTCAAAATTGAACTTCTGAATCAGGTCTGTAACATTTCAGGTCAGTCATTTGGTGAATAACTACTATAGGGTCCAGCGGGATGGCTCAGTGGCTAAATCCTCACTTTGCATGCACCAGAATCTGATATGGGTGCTGATTCATGTTCCAGCAGCTTCACTTCCAATCCAGCTTCCTACCTGTGGTGGGAAAACAGTGGAGAATGCCCAAGGGCTTGGGACTCTGCATCCATGTGTGAGACATGGAAAAAGGTCCTGGCGCATGGCTTTGCATTGGCTCAGCTCTGGCCATTGTGGCCAACTGGGTAGTAAACCAAAGGACAGAAGATTTATTTCTCTCTGTGAATCTACCTTGCCAGTAAAAGTAAATAAATCTTATAAAGAGTGAGAGAGAGAGAGAGACAACTAAGAAACATGACCGATAATTCCCTTTGCTTTTCTTAAGACTGCTAGTATTTCATTGCTCAAAGTATTGTGACCATGAAGGTAGCTAGGAAAGAGCGTACTGAGGCCTGGCAGCTCCAGCCAAACTGCAGTTCTTTTTCATTTTCTGTCCATAACCCAAGCCTGCCTTTCCCAGTAGTAGAAATTACAAATTCCACACTGTTGGTAACAGGTGAAAAGCCCTATTTGGACATATCCAACATGGTTGCAGGATGAATTCTGTTCCGACGTAGCTGTGGCTCAGTGGCTAAATCCTTGCCTTGCCGTGCCAGTATCAATGTATGTGTACCAGTTTATGTCCCAGCTGCTCCATTTCCCATCCAGTTTCCTGCTTGTGGCCTGGGAAAATAGTAGAGGATGGTTTAAATCCTTTTGTCCCTGTGTTCCTGTGGAAGACCCAGAGTAAGCTCCTGGCTCCTGGCTTCAGATCTGCTCACCTCTAGCCTTTGAGGCCACTTGGGGAGTTAACCAGCAGATGGAGAATGTTTCCCTCTGTAGCTCCTTCTCTCTGTATGTCTGCCTTTCCAATAAAAATAATTAAAACTAAAAAAATAGCCATGGGAGCATGCTTGCTTGTGTCATGCATCTGATACCATGACAACTTCAACATTTCCTTAAAAAAAATGCAGTGACAGCCAGTGTCCCAAACTCCACCTCCTTTGGAATATTTGATGAGTTCCAATGTGGATGTAACCTGCTAAGTCTCTGAGGGTACGGAGGGAACTTAACCTGGTTGAGTAAGCTTGTTCTTGGTTGGAGATTTTCTTCTTAACTGATGGCTTTTATGCTTTCTGATGTTTTCCTTGGAAAAGAGCTTTTTTTTGTAAGCTTTTGCATTTTGTCTGTTTATTCATACATTACTTGGTTACTCTTAGTACATACTGCTTTCCTAGACATCTTTTTTTAAAGTTTTTATTTTTAATTTTGAATTTTATGATACGATTATGTAGAGTACATCCTAATTCCTTTGATTCTGAATTCTTTAATGCTTGGAGGGAAGAACCTGCAAAAGTCCTAGCCAGAAGCTCCATAGACCAAAACAGAAAGATGTCAATGGCCAAGGTCAAAATAGCAAAGTACATTCTGCCCACCATAAGGGTATGTAAAGTTGAGGATATGAAAAATTAACCAGAATGAGTAAAGAGTTGTGAAATATTATCAAATCTACACCTTCAGTTTAAAAAAACCTGAAATTTATTTTAAATTTTATGTATGATTTAAAATAAGAGCAGTCAATGTTGTAAATAATTGAGGAAAGAATGCATCATGGTTTGGGAACAGCAAATGTGAATATTTCCAAAGAGAGACAAATTGGAAGAAAAACAATTTGTTTATGTATGTGGTACAAATGGGGCAAATGGAAAGAATAGTAATAGAAGATGAAGTTAGTAAGCAGTTAGTGAAAATCATCGTAAACCTTTGAGTTCATTGATTGAATTCTGCATTTTTTGGAAAGATCTGAATAGGAAATATGTGCAACCAAATTTTTCTTTGCAAAAGAACCCATGCTGTTATGTAGGCAATTGATTGTAGGGGTCAAAAATGCAAAAGAGTAATCATTTGGAAATTTCCAGAGATATTAGGAAGAAATGATTAGTGCTAGGTTGCTAATGATTCAAGTGTTAAAAACTGAATTCTGAGAACATATCTTAGCCCAGAATTTTATCATGATATTTTTCATACAGTTGTGGTTGAAAGAAGAATCTAAGATGACTGCTACATTTTTTATTTCAGCAATTGGTAATTGGCATGTCATTTATCAGGTGAAAAAGACTGAAAGAACAATGATTGGGTGGTAAGGATGGAAATTTCTTTTTTTTGCACAAATTAAATCAAATATATTTAATTTAAGATCGATTGTTAGTGATACATTATTGGATATATCAGAAACCAGTGTTAGTATTCTTGAAGTTGTATGAGATCTCAAAATCTCTTTTGGGGAAAAGATGCATGTTTCAATGATTCAACTCTGGATATTTGTGGGTAATTCCAAAATCACCATTTATAAAGGGGAAGCAGAGTGGGAAAATGAGATTAAAGAGTGACTGATATGCCAGAGTAAATACAAAAATGTAGAATGACATGGACCCCAAGTAAACAAATAATTTCAACAGATTAATCTATGATTTCAAATACTGCTAAAGGATCATGAGGATTGAAAATGTTCATTGTTATGTGGAAAAGTAAAAATAGAGTTCTTCTTGCACAGATAGTTTCAATGCAGTGGTGGAGCAGCAGGGTCAGGGCTGTAGGAGTGGGAAATCTTATTGGAAAAAAAAAGTTAAAAAGAAACAATCAGAAGTAAAATAAACCAGAAAACTCCTTGGAGTTTCAATCCCTTGAGTATTTATTTTCTGTTTATACTAGAATGCTCAGTCAGAGTCCAATTTAGTTTCATTACTATCTTGCTTTTTGCACTTAAATATCTAACAAGCCTAGTATTGACCAATGTAACTAGTACCTTTTCTTTTCTATAGTGGATCAATTGAACTCTGACACAATAATCAAAGGATTACACAGACAAGCACCTTGAAAAAAATGATAACATCAATACCAACTGTATTGCATGTATTGCTCTCCATGTGTTCTAGTTATTTGTCCTTTTTCATATATCTGTGATTTACTTGACTTATCTGCATTTCCTTTCATTGTATTATCAAGGAGGGACAAGTGTCTTTTCTTATAATGAACCTTTCTCAGTCCTACATTATCATTCCCTCACTCTCTCAGTAATAATATCCATGAATTCTTTTCCCAGATCCTTAATATCCATGATTCTTTTCCTAGAATCTTCAAAACTGCCTTTCTCAATTTTCCTTTCTGTGTATAACCCAACCTCCCTTTCCCATGCATTGGTCAGTCCGTCTTCACATGCAAAAGCAATCCTCCCGTTTCTGTTTAGAAGAATTGTCAGATTTCACAGTGCTGGAAACAGGCAAAAAGCCTTATCTGAATCATCCAACATGGCTGTGAGGTGTATTTTGTTTCTTCTTCACTTTCCCATAACACTTAGATCACAATAACATTATAATAAAATGGCCATGGGAGCATGGCTACTTGTATCACGTACTTGATACAAAATAATATCAGCATTCCCTACGAAAAAGGAAACAAAAATGGACAGTGTCCCAAAGTGTTCACCTTTTTTGAATATCCATTTTGGCTAATCTGTGGGCATCACTCCCTCGAGCTTCTGAAGGATATAAGGTTTAGTATTCCATCAGCATTTAAACATTCTCAACAACTTTCATTTTAGATTTTTATTTTTGTTGCAAAGTCAGATATATGGAGAGAAGGAGAGACAGAGAGGAAGATCTTTTCGTCTGATGATTCACTCCCCAAGTGAGCAGGCCGATCCAAAGCCAGGAGCCAGGAGTTTCCTCCAGGTCCCAAGGCTTTGGGCCATCCTCGACCACTTCCGCAGGTCACAAGCAGGGAGCTGGATGAAGAAGTGGAGCTGCTGGGATTAGAACCAGCGCCCATTTGGGATTCCAATGCGTACAAGGTGAGGACTTTAGCTGCTAGGCCACTGCGCTAGGAAAAAACTTTCATTTTAAAATTCAATATTTTTATTTCCTTTTCTGCTCCAATTTTCACCTTTATCTTCATTCATAGGGACATATTTTGCTTCTCATTTCCTTTTGGATTTTTGCAGTCTGGAATTCACTTTTACCTTCATCAATCCATTAAAACTTCATTGTGATTATAACCAAAAAATTTTCTAAATTTTAAGGACAATTTGAGAATTGAATTGAACTTGATCTTCCATTCTAGTACTTGACTATTGATTACTCTTACTGAAAGTGCTCTGTTTTTGTTTCATTGTCTTTGGTCTGTTTTTTTCATCTTTCTGTCTTTCCTAGGTAAAAATCTTTGCTGGCTCTTTTTTCCCCCACTCTTAATGAATTATATACAGGTATTTCACAGGATTCCATTTGGGTTTTACCTTCTGTGTTCTATCACTGTATAATCTCTTTACTCTCAACACTGTAGTTGTCATCTATATTCTGACTTGCTAGTGCTTACTTCTATACATGGATCATAAATAAGTTCTTGTGTATCTCCACTAACTGCTTCGATGACTCATAAGTCAAATGTTGTCACAAATTTGTCTATGTCAGTGACTGGAGCCACCATGAATCCAAATGTCTGATAAAGATTTCAAGATGAAAGTCACACACCTTGTTTATATTCCTCCTAATCAATTTAGAATTGTTTTATCCGACTCTACATCTCTTATGAGTTCTACAACGCTATCATCTGTCTCTTAGCTCCCTTCTGTGTCTTCAACAGCTCTCTAACTCAGCTCCACGGTTTCAATCTTCACCTTCCTCAGTCGTATTTCTATAAAAAAATACTATTTCACAATTTTCAGAGCCTTTTGGCTGTTAACCAGTTTTGGTTTTATGGACGTTACATACTTTTTACAGGAACACAGTGGAAGAGCATTTTTCTTCATTCATCTTTTATCATTTTAGTAGTTATCTATTTTCTATTCACTTCTGAGCTTTTGAATAAGATGTTACTACTTCCTGGGAATTTCCTACCTCTCACAAATTCTAACCTTCCCTTTTAACAGTTAACATAATGAATTATGTAATTCTTAGATATATATACAAATTCTCTTCAAGTGAGCATTAATGCATGTCTCCTGTTTCTATGCACCACTTGCACTCTACTGCTTGTTGTCTCATGAAAATTTTGGGAAATCCTTGAAATGAATCAGTGCATCCATCAGCAAGTATTTTTTGAAGGCTCACTGTGATGCCAGACAATATTTCAGTCTCTAGAATGGAGAACTGAGAAAAAAACAGAATGTCCACAGGATTATGAAACTTTAACAACACATCAAGACAATTATGATGCCAAGTACAGAAAAATGCTAAATAAATACTCTCAAACAAACACACAAAAAAGTCTAGGATATGAAGAACCAAGCTGAGGGCCTGAGGGCGAGAGAGCCTTGAGTTCAGAGAATTATGAACTGACTTGAAGGAAGAGGAAAGGGCAACCATGAAATTATCTGGAAAGAGAATTCTAAACCAAAGAGCAGGCTAATGTTCTGACATGAGAAAAAGCTTGGCACTTTTCAAACAGAAATTGAGGCTCCTGTAACAACAGCGTTAGGGAGATGAAAAGCGGACATCAGAGAGCTTGTCTAGGCATACCGGGCTTTGTATGTGTGGATGAAGACATTATTTGGTAATGTGTGATTATAGAGGGGATCAAGTAGACAGAGATCTAGTTTTATCATTGGTTCATTAATTTCTGTGGAGTGAGTGAACTAATATTTTCTTAAAAAGTGTATTCATCCACATTACATTGTCATAATGAAATATCTGAGGCAACTAAGTTATAAAACAATAATGGTTGTTTTGTTCAAAGTTTTAAAGTTTCATAGTTGGTTTGGCCCCTTGTGATGGTGCTCTTGTTGACAGAATCCCAGCAAGGCATGAAATATCTCAAAAAAAAAATGGAGCAATTATATGAGTATGTTTTATATAGCTGCCAGAACTTAGTCGTGGGCTTTGCCCTAGCGACGAAACATACTCTAATCAGCCTACTTGGATTAAATGCACATCCTCCTAACACCATCAACATAAAATTTGGAGAACTACATCCTTGAAGTCCAGAGCTTTGGGAGGAAAACCTATAGCACCAACCTCCCCCAAAAAAGTCAGTGAAAAAGTGAAGCTCTAGGTTTTCTAGAGTCTGCAAATTAAACAGCTAAAAGCTCACATTTACAACCGGTTGCATTTGAGAATCATTTTGCTGTGATTTATTTTCCAGGGGCAATTGAGACACAAGGACACTGAGGCTCTCACTTTGTTTCACCACTTTTCTAGTGAGCTTTTGCACATGACCACTTTGAAGCTACAGTTGAAACATTCCTTCATCGTGTCTTCCTAAGCAGAGCCTTCTGCTGAGTAGGATGCAGAGTTACTTTTTGAAGGCAGGAGCACCTATCAGTTGTAAAATGGAGAATTTGAATACCTTCCCTGTGTGATGATGACTCTTTTGCACGTCATGTGCGTGTCACAGTGACCATTCCTCAGTTCGCTTAAAGAGTCGTCCACAGTTTTCTTCAGTTTTCCTAGATTCAAGGCAGATTACTGGGTCTCTCTAGATTTGTGCATTCATTCCTCGAATGCTGAATAACTGGGAAGACTGTATGTCTTGCATTTCCTTGTATCCTTATGCAGGAAACACACAAACAAGGGCAAGAATACTCTAGTTAGAGTGAACTTGAAAATTTGCACTGAAAAACTGTATTTTTAAAATTTGCTTTTGGAAATTCAAATGATAGGATCTAGAAAACAGTGGTGACTGACAGTAATGAGTAACACCTTAGAAAAGAGAAACATATCGCTGGTCTCACAAGACCTCTGACATTCCAAATATTCTCCTTCTTTTTTTTTTTTTTTTAAAGATTTTATTATTATTGGAAAGCCGGATATACAGAGAGGAGGAGAGACAGACAGGAAGATCTTCCATCCGATGTTTCACTCCCCAAGTGAGCCGCAACGGACCGGTACGCGCCGATCCGAAGCCGGGAACCAGGAACCTCTTCCGGGTCTCCCACGCGGGTGCAGTGTCCCAAAGCATTGGGCCGTCCTCAACTGCTTTCCCAGGCCACAAGCAGGGAGCTGGATGGGAAGTGGAGCTGCCGGGATTAGAACCGGTGCCCATATGGGATCCCGGGGCTTTCAAGGCGAGGACTTTAGCCGCTAGGCCACCCCGCCGGGCCCGCAAATATTCTCCTTCTTTCAAAAATTGGCCCGTTTGGTATTTTTAAAATTTGCCTTAAAAGTTATAGTTGCCATTTTCTTTCTTTCTTTCTTTCTCTCTTTCTTTCTTTCTTTCTTTCTTTCTTTCTTTCTTTCTTTCTTTCTTTCTTTCTTTCTTTCTTTCTCTCTTCCTTCCTTTCTTTTTCTTTCTTTTTTTCTTCACAAATGCTTTAGAAGAAACCAAAACTACAAACACAAGTACTCTACACTTGTATTAAGTGAGACACTGAGATCCCAAACACAGAGGATGTTGACAGTTCTGACAGATCTCTGACTTTAACAGACAAATATGGTTGCATAGAAATACTAACAGTAAAAAATAACTCTTATGAAAAGTAAGTACAAATAGTAATTTAAAGACATTGTGAGCCTAATTGAATATCATAACGAATATTCTAAAGTTACTTGATATTGTCTGATAAATTTAATTCTAAGAAATTCAAAATTATCTGTACAGAAATGTATTCCATAGATTGCTAATATAGAATACAAACTGTGATTTTTCTCATGCTGTCATTTTAAAAGAGTTAATTCAGCTTCTTTCTATTGTGATCGATAATCTGAGTCTTTCTTCACCATGGTCTTTCTTGATGCTATGCTTAGTGTTACACTGCAGCTTTTCTACTACATTCTCGCAATTCTATTGCCATCATTGCCACAACCAGATCCTTCCTTATAGAGAAATTTTAATTTTTTTAATATTTGGTATATAACTGAGAAAAGCAAAGTCAAAAGAGTCAAAAAAATTAAGAGTATGAAATTTTTCATAGAGTAGGAAAGTAGATCAAGAGTTTTGTGAAATATTTTTCCTGGATGAGTGAGACACGCGGGTAGATTACAGCAAGCATTATTTCTCAAAGTCTACAGCAACTACTATTTCTCAAGGTATAAATTTTGAAATTGAAATAGAAAAAGTGGACATTGCCATGTTTTAAGAAGGATTGTAATTCAGCAGGATTTATTTTCCCATCCTTACAAAAAACTTTTTTTTTGGAATTTACCCTCCTGCAAATTCTATTTTCGTTCTGCTTACAAAACTTTTCCTTAAAATTACCTGTCTTTCATTAATATTCACTTGGACTATTTAGTTCCCTAATTTGTTTCTGTGTTTTTCTGTTTACTAAGCATGATGTTGTATCTCAAGGAAACTGAGAACCATTAATTTTAAGCCATCTTTGAAATGTCAGCAGCCTTGTGCACTCTTTATCAGACTGATTCTCCGAACTACTCCTCAGGCCCAGGCTTAGTTTACAGTGTACAATAAATTAATGATGTGAGTCACTTAACAAATTAGTGTTTCAGACGGTGAATAAAACTCAGGCTACACATTCCCTCCATAGTGCATTTTCCTTACCAAATAAAAGTCATCAGGAATTTTTCTGTTGTCTAAGCTATCTTTACAAAGTGTACATGCTCTGTTAAAATGATTGAATTGACAAATATAAATGAACTTTTTATTTAGCTACATTTATCATAAAACTGCTTTTGTATTGAACCTGTCTATCCCTCCTAGAGCTCTAGAGCATATAGGTTACAATCGTGAGGGAGACTCATTTAACCTAAGGAGATTTTCTTGTTTGATGCACATATCCGTATCAATGGAATATGACTTAGATAAATTTTAGACTGCACAGAGGACAGCTACACTGCTGTCTTTCTCTTGAGATTGTTGCTGTTATACAGCTGTGTGTGGATCTCTGCCTTCATGTCTTTATTCTCTTTATACCTGCAGGCCAATTTGAGGATGCACTATGATTGGAGCCTAAACAAGGATAGTCAATACCCTAGGTAGCTAAAGACAAGATGTCACTGTATGGATCTGAAGCTAAAAGTCTACTTTGGATAGCTTTAGGATGGAGAGTTTCACTTCAACAGTAGAAAACAAAGATATACAATAGAAAATTATCATTTTCTTAGATTTGGGGTGAAGGTTAGGTGGTAAAAGGACAGAACCCTCATAAACGTGACTGAAAATAGTTTGCTGGTCACGGCGGTGTGGCCTAGCAGCTAAAATCTTAGCCTTGAATGCCCCGGGATCCCATATGGGCACCGGTTCTAATCCCGGCAGCTCCATTTTCCATCCAGCTCCCTGCTTGTGGCCTGGGAAAGCAGTGGAGGACAGCTCAAAGCCTTGGGACCCTGAACCCGCATGGGAGACCCGGAAGAGGTTCCAGGTTCCAAGCTTCGGATCAGCACCAGCCGTAGTGGTCACTTGGTGAATGGATCATTGGACGGAAGATCTTCCTCTCTGTCTCTCCTCCTCTCTGTATATCTGACTTTGTAATGAAAATAAATGAATCTTAAAAAAATAATAGTTTGCTGTAAGAGGATTCAGATAACTCTCTTGCCCTGTCTACCTTGTAAATGCATAGCCAGGAAGTGCTATTCATGAACAAAGAAGCACAATTTCACCCGAAACGAAATGTGCTCTTAAACTTCACAGCATTTACAATTGTGAAAAGGAAGCTCCTGTAGCTCATACGCTACCCAGTCTATGGAAACTTTTTACAGCAGCTAGATTAGACAAAGACTGTGAGGGCACATGTTTTTCTTTTACATTAGTTTCTAATAAGGCTCAGCAATGAACTTGCAAAAATGTATGACAGAAATGACAGTGGAAAAGAGATGGATTTAGGTACTAAACTTTTCATTGATCATAGGTTTCTGTGGTACAAAAAAGATGTCACTCAATACCATGTCAATTAACTTCATGATGTAAATTGTTGTTGAAGTTGTGTTCATTGGAGGGGATGATATTCTGCCAGCTCTCCTTCAGACCAAAGATGGTCTACCAATGAAAGTGTTGAATTTATCTGGACAACAAGATGCTGGGCTCTCTGCATGGTCCATGCCTTCAATGTAGGAATCATAGCTGGGTATGAACTGTACTACTGTGACAATATGGAGGAATTCAGTATGGGAGGAAGGCTTTTTGGAGGGGTTGGGGGAATCCCGGAGCCTATGAAACTACCTCATTACAAATTGAGTATAGGTTATTTACAATTTCTCTTTTAACTTTACACTTATCATTGAGTTCTAAAACATGTCTATAGCAGATGACAGGTGCTATCTATCCATGAAGGAAACATCGATTGACACTATTTTGTGTTTAGGTCCTTTGAGGAGGAGATGGTCCTGTTTTTCATTGTATTATGAATAGTTGTGTTGGTAATATAGGACATCACACTCTGAAGTATATAGGCTGCTTATATTTGCATGCAATTATGTGTGTGTTTTTTCATATGTGTAGTCAAGAATGTTCTAAAATATACAATTAATATATTTTCACTGTATTCTAAACACTATTGTTTTACTCCTTGGGCTGTTGATCTTTAGTTCCTATTGTCTCCATTTAGTATGATCTTTGGTAAGGCTGCCCAAATCACTTCACTGTGCCTTTTTTTTAAGAAGAATGATATTGGCTTAGGTCAAAGCATTCCCTTTTCCTAGTAAAAAGGTATATTGGGAAATACACTCATGTATGTCAGATTAGTAATATTTATATACAAAAAATGGGAAAGGATAACTTCCTTTAATGGGACCATACTCTTGATCGATCTGAGTCAGTCCCCACCACATATACTACCTACAGTCACGTTCGTATCTTCCACTACCAAATGGAAAATGTCTTTTGAAAGTAGGAGAGAATGGAGCAAATATACAGACAGGAGCAGAGTTAAATAATGGAGTACATACTGATGATATTATTCATGTCCCTGGCTTCAAAGATGTGGAATTCATGCACCTCCTTTTAGGATTTGGGTTGGGATTTATGATAAATGAGGTTTTTACTCACAGACTGGTTAAGGGAAGCAGGGAACAGCAAGGTATAATGTAAGGAGCACTGAACTCAGATTCTAGTTCAGGCTTCTCAATAATTAATGTTACTGTGGGAAAGTCATTTAACCTTCCTGAGTCTTAGTTCTCTATGTAAAATGATAGCTTTAATTACATCTGAAATCCTTAAAGCCACATATTTGTCCTAGCCACTTTGAAAGTAATCACACTTCAGATAAGTGTTCCATCTGTGAACTGCTACATGTATAATATTTTTGACAACATTTTTATCTATTTCCTACGCTTTGCTTTGCTTTTAAGCTTTTCACTTAAAAAAAAAAAAAAGGAACGATGCCGCCAGCTTAATCCAGTGGCATGTAAATGCAATCAGCAGCTACATCAAACATGCCTGTAGCCCACAACATTTCCAAAGCAAAAGCAAAATTAGAGATCCTTCTAATTTGAACCAGCTGAAGGAACTGCTGATTTTTACAGTTCCAGTGAAATAATGAATTGTCAGAGTTGATTGTGTTTGCAGATTATCACACTGGGTGCTTTTGTACATACACAGCAGTCCCTACCTTAATTTAGAGGTGAAAGATTACGTTTGGCTGTACTCCTGTTTCTGGAGGTCTCCAGAGTTCCACTGGATATCAGTGACTTTCTCCAAAGTTCACACAACTTAGGTTCATCCCAGTTCATCCTAGCTCATACCACAGGGTACGCTGCATGCACTGCAGCATTGCGAGATTCCTCAGTTTGCTGTGATGAGCAAGCGCTGTTTACAAGGACACAAGCTTTGAAAATGTGATTTTTGTGTGAACAAGAGCGATCCAGTTGTTAACTTAATTTCATATTTCAATTGCTTTTTGCTTTTAATAGAAAACTGTCAAAATTAGTTTCTAAATTATAGGACAGAGCCTATGCTTTTTACATAACTGGCTTCCCCACTGGACGGTACATTTTGGGTGCATTTAGTCATCTCTTCTACTTGCTGACCATGACAAGAAAGCATGGATTTATATCCCAGGTGTCTTTCACAATGCTAATTTGTTCCCGGTATGAAATGCCACTTACAGTGGTTTGAAATTCTGTTCTAAACTTAAAGCCCATGACTTCTATGTGGGATATAAAGTAGACAAAATATGTCTCTTTTTTTTCCTAATGCAAAACCTCCATGCATTTGCTTTCAGCTAATCAGGCTGACACTGGCAGGGGCTGCTGAAACAGAAAATAGCTCCTGCTGAAAAAAAAAAAAAAAAAACAAAACGAAACGAAACAAACAAACAAAACCAAAAACAAAAATAAAAAACGGTCAAGGAGTAAGTGAATAAAGAGAAGCAGGCTTATTTTGTTAGGCAAATGTTTTAGATAGCTAGAACAAGTGATTCTGTTGTGTGTCAAAAGAGATTAAAAATAAAAATAGAATGTTAAAAAAGAGTAAATACAAATTTAAAGTGAAAAAAGGCTATGATCTGCCAGTTGTGACAACATTTTATAATATCCAAATTAATTATAATATTGCAAATAGAGAATTCTGACTTCAAATGAATAATAAATAGCAAACCCAGACAGCTCTGATGTAAAATGTGATTTTCATAAAGATTGGAACATTTAACATTTATACGGCAGTTCATATTATCAAAGTAATATATCAATGACATCTTTAAAATACTTCTTTAATTTGAATTGATGGAATACTCTTTAGGGCTACATCCAGGTGACAGCAAACTCTTCTCCCCCCAAAAAGGAAAGAAACAGAGATGACACATGAATAAAGGAAATTTTTAACATCTGCTTCTAAATGTGAACGTTAAATACCCTCTAATTCACTAATTGTCAACGGGCTACTTCTTGGTACTGCTGTGTTTGTTCTTCATTCACATGAATACTCAGTGTTTCACAGCTCTTCATTTATTTAGAAGTTAAATGTAATTCATATATTGAATATGTACAGAAAAGAAAATATCTCCTTTACAAACAAGCAAAAACTGAAATGTCTATATGTCTATACTCTTTTTCACATATGTTGCCTCTGCTAGATTTTAACTTTTCTTAAATATTATACTTGCCGAAAATATCTGTCCAATCAACAATTCATACTCCCACAACCAAGTTCTAAGCTATGCTAACACTGATATTGTCTTGTGTAGAAATTTCATACCTGGTATTCAGTTTTCAGTAAGATTGCTATGTTCTCACAGGTCTACCTTCTGGCTTTCATTTATCAGTTATGATGAAGAATCAAGTTTACACTTGCGAATAAAGCAGGCATGATATTTAATGTATATACCCTGTGCTTTTCAGATTTGACCCATGCAGCCGTGTAGAGTATTAGGTTTTTATCAGCTAAGTGGTAACGACCAGGAAAAAAAAAATGAAACTTCTTCAAGCACACAGACCAAACATTATCCTAAATCTCTAATTGATCCCATGGTGGATACTTGTCCAGTCATTTGGAATTCCTCCTTGGACCACCAACAGGAGGGAATTGGTTTGTTATGTTAGTTGGGTGGTATATTTGCAACTCTTTTTGTTTTTTCTCTTTATAATTACCTTAATTAACAAAGTCTGGATTTGTTGAAACTTGGATCTCTATGTGGCATTCTGCTGTCACTCTGAAATTCTTACAACAGTGTCTCTATTTGCAGCGTTCTGAAGCCTTTCTCATCATATTTATTTATTTGAGAGTCAGATTTACACACAGAGAGAATGATAGAGACAAAGAGGGAGGAAGACAAGGAGAGAGGGAGAAGCAGAGGAAGAGGAAGAAGAGAGAGAGAGATTCTACCTCTACTGGCTTCACTCCCCATATGGCCACAATGGGCAGGGCTGGGACAGACTGAAGCCAGGAGCCTGGAGCTTTATTTAGGTCTCCCAAGTGAGTGACAGGGACCCAAAGATTTGGGCCATTTTTGCTGCTTTTCTCAGGGAATCAGCAGGAAGTTGGATCAGAAATGGAGCAGCCAGGACAGGAACTGGTTCCCATATGGGATGCAGGCATCACAGGTCACAATACCATCTCCACTGAAGCCTTTAAAATTCTCCACAAGATGTTATTTGAAACTTAAGACTTCATTTATCAGTAGATGGTGCTGAATCCAAAAACAATGTTAAGCACTAGTTCCTTAAATGCACCTCCATCACAACTAAAAAAAATATTCGTATTGCATCCCACCCTACTTCTTTTATTTTTGCTAAGATTTTATTATTCTTTAAAAGCGTTCCTTATATGAGCTCTAATTTTGCCAACCATCTGCTGCAAGCTTGCTATTATCAATTTTTTTCTCTTATATGATTAATCTCTCCACTGTGTTTCTGTATTTCTTCCCTCAAAGGATAAACATGTTGAAGACTCTGATCTCTTAAAACAAAACAAAAACCTACTAATTAAGCCTGTTCTTCTTTGTTTATCAATAAATATTAAAGTATGTTTCAGGTTCACTGTTTTAATTGTCAGCTGCTCCACAATTTGAAATCTGGTTTTTATTTCTAAGACACCATGGAATTTGCCTTAAGGAAATTTAAAATCATTTTCCTGTTAAAACTAGTGTAGCTAAAAGATTTTTTTTTAAGTTCATGCTCTTTTTAAAAACTTTCTTTAAAGATTTATTTATTTTATTGGAAAGGCAGATATACAGAAAGGAGGAAAGAGAGGAAGATCTTCCGTCCAATGATTCACGCCCCAAGTGGCCGCAACAGCCAATGGTGTGCCGATCCGAAGCCAGGAGCCGGGAACTACTTTTCCAGGTCTCCCACGCGGGTGCAGGGTCCCAAGGATTTGGGCCGTCCTTGAATGCTTTCCCAGGCCACAAGCAGGGAGCTGGATGGGAAGGGGGGCCATTGGGATCAGAACCGGCGACCATATGGGACCCCTGCGCGTTCTAGGCGAGGACCTTAACCACTATGCTATCGCGCTGGGCCGTTTAAAAACATTTTTAAATCATTCAAAATTAAGTCCAAATACCTCAGTTTGAGATAAAAGTCAGAAGAATATATGTCACATTTTCATTCTCTTTTTTCTTTTCATTGGCTTACTAAACAAACACTCTGCAATCAAATTTTAGTGAACTATTTTGGGTTCATGATGTTTAGGCTTCTGTATTTTTCTTTGAGTTTTTCCTCCACTTAGAAATTATGTGCCAAATGGACTCATATTTTCCTTTTATTTCAAGATTTGAAGTTATAGCAATTGTTTTCCTGAAAAATCTTTCCTGTTCTTTTTTTTTTTTTTTAAGTTAATTTTTTTATTTGGAAGCCAGGGAGTGTGATAGAGAAATCTTTGATTTGCTGATTACTCCACAGATGTCCACACGAGGCACAGCTGGGTCAGGCCGAGGCAGGAGCTAGGAACTCTGGAAAAATTTCCTGTCGGAGCGGTTCCTACCTCTCCCCTGAACAGGACACTGGATCTGAGATGGCGGCAGGACTCAATGTGACACATTTGAGTATGGAATTTAAGTATCCCCAGCGACAACTTAGCCTGTTGAACCACATTGTCTGCCTCTCCTGTCCGTTCTGTGGGAATTCTCTTTTGCCTCGCAAATGCATGCAACCATGCGGGTTCCCCTGTTTCAACTCCCTTATCAGAATATGAGACCCTTGAAGACAAAATCCTAGTTAGATTCATCTTGACATCTCTGGAACCTATCCTAGCGCTCTGAGCTGTGAGTTAATATGTATTTTTTTGAGCAATGGAATTAATCGTCGTAAGTCAATTACTTATGGATAGGCAAGCTCACAGAACTGGTGTCTGAAATTTTGTTTTTAGTCATGATAAACCAGGCACAAAGATTGTATTACTGAAAAGATTGTATTACATCAAAACACAAAGAACTGTGCATTTTTATAAGGGTAAATACATATTCGATAAATTCTCTGAAGAAAAATGAGACTTGCATTGAAGAAGTTATCGGATATTTAGTTTTCTATAAGAGGGGTTTTTGTGCTTTTAAAAGGAAAAAAAGAAAGTGTAAGTCATAAATTGCTTTTGAATAAAAATCAGAAATATAGACTGAAGGTTATACTTGATAAACTGGAGAATAGAAAGAATAATCTGAAATGCTAATGTCAAAGGAACCCCCCACTTCAGGATAGTGTAGATATTCATGAATAGGGCTGAGGTAGTGGACAGCCGGCAGCGCTTTAGCAACAGAATCTCTGACAAGGAGGAGCTAGTCACAGCCTTTGTTAACTGAAGACTGGATTGACGCAGGCACATTTCTAAGAGAATGTTTGACAATGTCAAATGTGTGTGAGGAAAGAAGCCTGTTATTGGAGACCAAGCTATTCGTGAGTCAGAGGTAAAGAGAGGAAAGTTTTTAATTGCCCTGGAATGCCTTCTGTCATTTGAAACTATCTGGATTACACAGCTTCTAAGTAATCAGATGGTAAGCCAAACCTATGGAGTGGCTTTCAACCTTAGATAAATGAGCACAGGCCATTTAGAGAAAGCAAGGAGGACAGAAGGGATTTTCCATGACACAAACAGAAAACAAAGCATGTTAAAATGAAGAGAGCAGCAATGATGAGATGAAGTAAGATTAATGGACTAACAGTTCAGTTAAGGCTTTCCTTGGGATTCTTGTGATCCTTGTGAGTTTAGCAAGTATAAACATCAGAGAAAGTTCTAGGTCATGTTTCAAGGTTAAATAAAAACAAGCATCCAATTGTCTTCCCGTCCAATTCCTATATTCCCAGTGTTACCTTATATTTTTTATTTTAAAGTTTAATAAGCCAATATTTCTTCTTTCTAGATCTAACTTTAAATTTTTTTTATAAAAGAGGAACAAGTTAAGTAAATTTCACAATACAAATTGAGGAGCACTGTGATGCCTCCAATCCTACCCTTCCATATACCCTCGTTTCACAATCAGCATCCTTATTCTTATTTCATTTAAGTGTCTATAATGACATGCTTTCAGTTTGTGTCATAATCATAGCCTTAATACTCTATTAGGTAAAAATTCAACAAATAACAGGCAAAAAATAAATGTTCCTCAGGAGAGTAGATCAAGGTTATAAAAATAATCAAATATCAAAATGTCAATTTTGCTCAAATAGAATACATTTTTGTACTCTGAGATCTGTTTTCCATAGTTCAGGGAAAATATGGTATTTCTCCTTTGATGACTAGCTTCGTTTACTAAGCATACTGATTTGCAGTTGCATCCATCTTGTTACAAAAGGTGGGATCTCATTCTCTTTCTTTTTTAACAGCTTCTCTTATATACAAAATGTAAGGTTAAACTTCTACACATTTTTCTCTTGCAAACTAATTCAACTGAGGCACGGAATCAGTAGCTTATACTTTGCTTACAATTATGAGTTTCTCTCAATTCTTTGAACCATTCTGGCTGCTATTTATTTTTATGTCCTATTAAAATTAATCTGAAAACTTTTAAGTGGAAGTTGCACCAATTACTATTATAAGATCCAAGGAAAGAATACTTCTACTCCTCTTGAAAAGCCTGAAAATTTACCTGTGCTGTATTTCAGTGTTCTATATTGTACAAATCTGCATTTACTGTATCATTTATGTGAGGAATTTATGTACATGAATTGAATGAGTAATTTGTATCTAAATATAAGAGACAGAGACATTGAGAAGCAAACCTTAAATTTGTTTTTTTCAAATATACCCATTACTTGAGAAAATATTCATTCCTAATTGTGCCTCTTCTTGCCATACAGCAGTGTATAAACAAACTTGTCACTTAGTAAGAGAATGCCGTGTAATGTTAACAATGTTTATCTTATTTTATTATTATTTAATGTCAACCAAAGTCACCAAAGTTTTCCTGATTAACTCCTGAATACTTACACATGTTGGGTTTCAGGATGGACAAGAATATCCTGTTCATAGTCAAATACAGTAGATATCTTCCCTATTAGTTTATGGTAACAACAGACAGGGAAGCAGGTTAAAAATACTCTAAGGATTAATTTTTTAAATCTGTTTAAAATCAACAGGGATATTTACCCATACAGACAAGGTGTAGAGGCAACTGCACTTGAAAGTAACTTTTAATACAATGAATTTTCCTGGTTTATCACAGACTTATATAGACTAGGTCACCTACTGATGTCCTAGTTTCATAAATGCTCTTGTAGGCAGACCTTTGTTAAGTCTACCAATGCTGATGACAGTAAAATGGAAATTGTGAGATCATATTAGAATTCAGAGGAGAGAGAATTACTCTTTTTAAATCATATTGGAAGAGCCCAGTTTATGCTTAGCATTTCTTTAAAGTGGATACATTTGAAAGAAGAGGGACAAATGTATATTTTGTGATGATTTGAACATTTTTCAAGACCCTGAAGAAGGTCTTCAAGTAACTTATAATGGGGATCATTCTAATTTATTAATGTTTATTAGGATTTATTAATTCTGGAATAATTTTATCCTCTTTCTTCTGGTATGAATGGACTTAGTGATTGGGAACTTAAAAATAACATCAAACACTGCAAATTTAGTATTCTTGTTATGTAAACTCATTTCAAGTTTTTACTGAACATGAGTTTAAACCTGAAATTTCTTTCTCTAAATTAGCTAGATGTTTTTTTTGTTGTTGCTCACTAAATTAGCAGTTTTATTTAGTCCTAGCCCTTTAAATTCCTCGTAAGTATTACAATATGTTACTTCTTCAGTTAATGGGAGTGAATAATTGTGAAAGTCACTGGTGAGAGCAGATATAAAGTGCTTTGATATGTCAAAATTGAAAGCACTGGTAGTTTTCAAACAGAACTGTTTTTTGTTTTTGTTTTGTTTTGTTTTCATTTTTAAATATTATTATGACTTTATGGTACAGTTCCATAGGCCCTGGGATTTCCTCAAGTTCCCCCACATCATTACAACAGTACAGGTCCTCATAAATAGTCGTAAGTCCATCTTTGTGGGCATGAACCATGGCAGAGAGTCCAGCATCTTATTGTTATGCCACATCCAACAGTTTCACTGGGAGTCGATCCCTGATCCAGAAGTAGAGATGCACACTGGGCCATATCCTCACATCTGGACATGACAGTCTCCATCACACAGTCACTATACATACCCTCAAGTGAAAAACTACAAAAGAAGACACCTCTGTTAGTCTCTTCTAGACCTAGCTAGTACTCAATGTAACTGTTTCAAGCTGTTGGACCCATCTTGCAATACTTCCTTTTACCGCAAAAAATGGTATAGTCAACTTTCCATATCTGTGGGTTCTGCCGTCAAAGATTCAACTGACTGGATAAAAATATTTCATAGATTGGTATCGTGGCATAGCAACTTTGGTCATTCACATCCCATGTCAGAAGGCCATTACACTCAGACCTGAGGGCTTCTGACCCAGCTCCGTATCAATGCACCTGACTGCCACAGTGTTTGAAGCCTTGGCACACATGTTGGAGACCCAGATGCATTTGCTGATTCTTCGTTTTTGCCTGGCCCCAGGGCTGGCTGTTGTGTACATCTGATTACTAAACCAGCATATGGAACATCTATCTCTGCCCCATACTCTTTTCTCTGATACTCTGCATTTTTCAAGAAGACAGGCGGAAGGAAGAAAAAAGAAATCTCTTGAAACATTTAAAAATATTTGGTTATATCAAATATGCATATGTCTATCAGCATTGCCTCTAAATAATATAGCATCATAAGCATATGCGTGTTATTTATATTATATTTGGTTTTCTAAGTACACTGAAAGTGAAGTATATGGGAAACTGTGTGTAGATGCTATGCAAAATGATGCCATTGTGGATAAAGCACTGCAGCATCCTGCAGGAACCCTGAACCCAATCCTTTGTGAATAATGGAAAACAACTGTATTTACAATGAAGCCTCACCTCCTGAGAAAGTCATCACTTTTTGTCATAATCACATAGACCCGGTCCAAGTCCAGGAACGTTGTAAAGATCATGCGTGTTGCCTGAAATTATAATCTTTTTGTTAAATTAAGCATACTTACTAATTTATTGATGTAGCTGATAAATGAATACTCTCTACTGAGCCAAGAATTGGGGCAGTAAATAAATACAGAGCTACTGACCAGGAGGTGATCATTGTCGGTGGAAGCAATTTTCCACTTCTCTAGCATCTAATCTTAGAGTAAGAAAAGGGGTTTGCATAATGATCTATCCAAATTCAAGAGATTCTGAAAAACTCCATAAGACTAGAAGATGAAACTACAAGTGTTTATCAGGTTGAATATGAGAATCCCATAAGTTTGTAAATGTAGTCAACCATTGATACTCAGTTAATGGTTGGAGTTTATGAGTTTCAATGTCTTTGATTCTCCTTCTCTTTCCAGCCACTGACTACTAAATATTTTTCTGCTCATTAACACTCGGAGTGGAAAGGTACAATGCTTACCAGCCAGTTTGACTAATTGTTAGTCAGCACTGTGATCTTTTTATTTTTTTAATTTGCGAGGGGGAAAAGTTGCAATCTTTTCCAAAAGGGATAGTTGTGAATAAGCTTCATGCCATTTTTCCATTTTTTCAATTCTATAGCAAATTCAGGAATTTTGTTTTCAGTGAAGTGTTAAAAAAATGAAAAGCATAAAAAATGTATCTATTTCGTGTCACAGCAGAACTTCAAATTACATATTTCTTATTGGCCCTTTTGAGAAAGTCTTAATCTCCTGCAACATGACTACTTGAGAAGCAAGTTTCAATACTTAATAGATATGATTTTAATTATTGTTTATAAAAATTACTGCATCTGCTAAGTGGATCTGGACCAATAGGTAGTCAAGTTTGAGAAAAAATTATTTAGAAGTTCCCTCTGATTTGCCAATTACACATTGCAGGTCCACCCCAAAACCAAATAAGGGAGCAAGGAATGCTCTCCGCACTAGGGCACTAAGAATAAATCTGAGCTATCACGGATAAGATTACTTCCAACTCTTTATTTCACGGTTTCTGACACAGACCTCAAGATCTGTAATTCTCTTTAGAGGAACTGGGGGGGGGGGTCTTAGCATATTTTCTGTTTCAGTTCCTTGGGCTTCCCCCTACCCTATCTATCTGGCAAGTGATAGTACTGCTGGTGGTGGTGGTGGTGCTGTGTGTATGAGAGAGAGGGAGAGAGAGAGAGGGAGAGATTCCCTTGAGTGCCAAAAAAAAAAAAAAAAAAAAAAGTGCTGAAGAGTCCTAGGGAGATGAGGCTATTTTTGCTTGAAGCTGATACTTCTAGCTGAGCCACAAGTGCTGCTTGGAAAGGGCTTAGGTTGTTTCCAGGGGGAGAACTCTGCAGAGAAGAGGCAAAGTTCAACAGGACAACAAAGAAGCTGCAGAAACAGCCAGGAAAAGGAAGAGCCCTCACATTTTATCTCAGAACCTCCAACCAGAGTTCTCTAAAGTAATTCTGCAAAGTACAGCTTGACTGAAATTTTTTACCTGGGTTTTGCTTCCCACCACGACCATGACGGAGATCACTGCTGAAGGTATTGCTGCCGTTAGTCAGTAGTATCAAGTAGGGGGAAAACGTATAAATTGACAGCTGCACTCTACGCCCGTTAAAATGTTGCTGTGGTGTAATTCTGTATTGGAATGGATTTGAGAGCTAAGAGGCGGTGTGAGATGAAAAGAGATTTGTCTAGACTGTTGCATGGGGAAGCTATTTTCTACTATAACCAAGTCCTCCCTAGTTAATAATTGTCTCCCACACCTCTATAAATAGTTATAGAGGTGACTTGATGGCTGGTATCTTATCTAGCAAAAACAGCAAGGTTTATAAGGATGGAGCTCATAATAAGCTAAAAAGTATTACTTTTTAAGTTCAAATAGAAACATGATTTAAGGAATTTTTTTCTTTATGTTAGGTTTAAATGGAGACCTTAAATGTGTGCTTACTTTCAAACTAGAATATATGAATGTACACATATATTTGTAAGTTTTACATATAATTTAAAATGAGATTATTATTGATGCTTACCCAGAGACAGAATTCCACTTTTCTTTAATTCAATGTAATTATTAAAAATAGAATAATTATGTATCAGAATTTCTTCTCATCCACCTGCTTTTCTTTTCCCACTAAGTGATAAATTCCGTCCATTATATTAAAGTATTCTCTTCCTTAACATTTACACTGGAAAACTGCAGCATGAGCTAAAGTCTATAGTATTCATTATTTAACTGTGGTGGCAGATTTTATACATACACTCAAACATACATAATTACTTATATTTTTCTTCTTAGAGGTTTTGTTGGAAATGAAAAGCCCTTAAAGCTACAACATTTTGAAAATGTCTTGTTCTAGTTAGTGTAACAATTTGGGCAGTGTATCTAAAATTTGATCTGACAGCTGAAAGAAAATCAGACAGGTGGTATTCCTGACACTTTCAAGCTTTAATGTGGTGCTGGTTTGTTTTGAATCTAACTACCAAAAAAGCAGAATATGTAGTTTTTGATTTTATGGATGTAGAAATTAGTATGGACACAGGCATTTCTGTTGGAGTTTTCAGCCAAAATTTGTAAGAATTGCTTTACTTGTGCTTTCCAGAGAGAGAGTCTGTCTGGAATCCCAAAGTAACAATACAAATCACAGAGAGGGTTCTTCGTATTAGGTGTTTTTTCAGAAACATCATGTGTATCTGCTCATTTAGATCTTTAACAATTCGATTAAGAAGCATTATTATCTGTGTGTTGTAGAAAATGAAAGCATAATTCAGATTTTCTGTGAGTTGTTCAAGACCACAGAAGTGGCAAGAGTTGAATCTAGCTTTCTTAAATTAGTCTTTTTTCCCCCCTGAAATGGGATATCTGGTTTACTTGATACCAACTTTAGTCCAGCATTTGTTAACTAAATATAAACATTTTTTTTTTCTATTCTGTAGGTACTCTAGCTCTTGTGACCTTTAGTTGTCTTAAAGAGAGCCATGTGTATAAAACTTCCTGCTTAGCTCTGCACAGGCTGTAAGGATCTGCTTGCCTGTGTTCTCTACCCCTGCCCCACATGTGGATTGCCAGCTGAGTCAGGAGGTTGGCCTGCTGAACCATTCTGGCTTGCCTGTGGGGTACACTAACTTTAGGCTTTATTCAAAAAACTCTTTCAGGAAAATCCTGATTTTGAAATAAAAATCTGATTTTCACTGTATCCCTATGGGGAACATAAAAGAATATTGGGAGGCCTCTTAGAGTAATTAATAAAAATAGCTGAATGAGTAATAATCAACCAGTGCCTGACTCCTCTGTGGTGATCATTTGCCACACCCTGGCCTTAACACTCATTGGATCTTGGTCATCTAAATATCACTTAGGCATTTCCTCCTTTTCTAGACTTTTAATAGTAATTCTTAAATGGTAATTAGATTGCTAGCATAAGAATAACTTGAAGATTAGTTTTACATTCATTTTCTGTAGAAATTTTGTCGCATGCTGATTTACTATAAACTTTTATTTTGGCCCCATGACTCACTTTTTTATATCTTTTTGTCCATTTTGTACAGGGACTTTGTATCAGTTATTCTCTGGAATAGTCTTTTCTCATACTTTTTTGCACAGCCACTTTTGGATATGTTACTGAAATCTAAGCACCACCTTAGCAGTCTTCTGCCATCTACAAATTACCTTTTCTATCCACTAACACACACACACACACACACACACACACACACACATTTTAAGAAACAGCTTAACTTGAGCTCTGAGAGAGATCTACTCTACTGTCCTTCACTCAAGTTTTGGGTTAGATGAATTTCCCATAGTTATTAGTAATTTGGGGCAGGTGGTTACGTAAAGGAATGGATGACTCTGTAACTCTGAAATGGTCATTGATAATTAGGGGATGTGAGAGACTATGAGTCACAGTCTATTCATTTTGCTCAGTGTTAACTCAACTACAATACATGGCATATCAATCAACATTACCATGTTCTTCCTGTATAATTCCCTTGCATGCTCCAATGTAGATTATTTCATTTTGTGTGATAAAAGAAACAATGCTATTCATATACTTGATTTTCAAGAACATAATAATAGATAAATTCGAATTTGAATAAAGTTGAATTTCTCCCCCCAAAAAATGAGATGAGAGAAACAACATCTGTGATTGCGATCATGATCAATCAACTAAATATAGTGACAAAAACAATTCAAACTTATTTTGAGGACATAAAATGTCCAGCACTGGATTAAGCTTTTTACATACTGATTTAATCTTCACGGCAACCATATGGGATAAATTATCTTACCATTTCTACTTATGCAATAGGAAGATAAAATTTAGAGGTTTAGAGTGATTATGGCATATGCTCAAATCCACAAGGTTATGTATGTTATGGCTTGTATTCGCATCTAGGTCTGAACACAGGGTCATGTTGAATATTTCCTCTTGTAATGAGACTTGTAGTGAGCTCAATATCAATTCAGTGCTCATTCGAAGTGTTTGCTAGTTCCATGCTACATTGCGTGGGTTGGATATGACCCCAGGCAGGGGTAGGTTCCAATAGCACTTAAGTTTGGGATTATAAATAGCCTAGAACTTTTCTTTCCACAGTACCAGTTATTCCTAGGAAAGTGTCAAAGTTTGTAATGTACACAGAATACTTATAACCTCCCATTTTAACATCTATTAGACAAAAAATACCAATATTCAAAAATATGGTGTGTTTAATTGAAAAGCAAAAAAATGTAAAAAATAAAAATAAAAAATATAAAAAAAAGAATTCACATCAATTAAGCACACTGTTTACATCAGCAAGATGGAGAAATGAGAAGCAGGAGACCAAGCTTGCACTTCCATGCTTACATAAGCGAAGTCAAGAGGAGGCTCACTGAGTAGGTGACGATGCTGGGAAGATGAAGATGTCCCAGGAGTTTCCATTCCTAATCATTCTAGCCCATATTCTCTGCTCTCTTGATTAATAAAAGCAATAGGTCACATGCACTGTATAATTTCAAATTCTAGTGACACTTTTATAACGGATACTGAAAATTCAGTACACTAGGAAGAGGAGGGCTATGACAGATTTTCTAATTAAATGTGGAGATTGCACATTGCTGAACTACACAGGTGATTGTTTCGTTATATGGCACTTGAGAGCAATGGATAAACATTTAGAAACCACAGAAAGAAAATCTTGGAGCAAAAGCTGAACAAAAGGTATCAATAAAAGATATGTAGAACTGATACTTCTGACTCAAGAAATAAGAAGAGAATAAAAATAAAAGAAGGAATAAGAGAAACTAATACTGACCCTAATATTCAAGAAATAGAGAAAAAATGAAAATATAAGAAAACACACTCCACTATGTTGTCAACAAAGTTGAGGCTATCAGTACTGTTACAGTGAAAACATCTCAGATCTTTCAAATGACAGAGATGCACGGGAATCTACAGATTAAAAAAAAAAATGTAGAAGAGCAATCCATCATAATCCATGGTGTTATTTGAAGGTGTTGCAAATCACCTTAAAATATTCCAGTGATTTAATTCAAAATTTGACACAACACTGGAAGATATCAGTGAATTGTTGCTGTATTTTTAATGGGACAGTCAAGTTATGATTATGTTTTAGAGCCTGTTAATATTTAGAGATATTTAGTAAACTATGTATGATTAAGGTGTGTTGATACTTGCAACTTATTTATTTATTTTAAAGACTTATTTGTTTATTTTTATTGGAAAGTCAGACATACAGAGAGGAAGAGAGACAGAACGAACTATCTTTCTTCTGCTGATTCACTCTTCAAGTGGCCGCAAAGGCTGGAGCTGAGCTGATCTGAAGTCAAGAGCCAGAAGCCTCTTCCAGGTCTTCCAAGGCTCTGGGCCAGCCTTGACTGCTTTTCCAGCCACAAGTGGGGAGCTGGGTGGGAAGCAGGGCTGCCGGGATTAAAACTGCTGCCCGTGTGTGATCCAGGTGCATACAAGGCAACCACTTTATCCACTAGGTTACTGCACTGAGCCCAATAATTATTTTTAAACATATAAAAAGGGAAAATGGATAAAATATGTGTAGATTGGTCCCAGCATGGGAACCTCCTGGCTGAATTATTGCCTTGCATCAACTGGGATCTCACATGGGAAATGGTGTGTGTTTAAGTTGCTCCGCTTCCCATCCAGCTCCCTGCTTGTGGCCTGGGAAGTCAATCGAGGATGGCTCAAAGCCTTGGGTTCCTGCATCCATGTGGAGTACCCAGAAGAAGCTCCTGGCTCCTGGCTTCAGCTCAGCTCCTGCTGAAGCGGCCACATGGAGAGTGAACCAGTAGATGGAAGATCTTTTTTTCTCTCTGTTTCTCCTTCTCTATGTCTGTCTTTCCAGTAAAACATTTTAAAAAAATTAAAGTGTGTGTGTGTGTGTGTGTGTGTGTGTGTGTGTGTGATTGGAATGCCTCTTACTTGATTGTTATGGGACTCATGATAAGCACATGGGGTTTCATTATGTTTCTTTTGTAGATATATATAAATTGACTCAATACACAGTTGATAGTTTAGTAAAATAACTTTTAATATAAACCCACTTTTTGTTATTTTTATAATATAATGACAATATATTTTATGTATTTCATAGATACAATTCAAGCAGGATAGCCTGCTTATTTTCTCTCCTCTCTCAATTCCCCTCATTCCTTTATTTTCTTTCAATTAGTTTTTAAGGCATAATTTTAATGCACTCTGTCATCCCTGGCTTACTTCACCATAATCCTAATATTTAACAAGTAAAATGTAAAGCGCATATGGATCAGTGAGTCCACTGGTTACAAAATGTATTGGTACAAATTACTCTGTAAATTGAACAGTCTTCAGTATTAAAAAGGTTATGTTTTCAGTGAACTGATTCAGAGATATATATTTTGCTCCAAACAGCACTTGAGTAAATAATTATTTTTAAAATATTCATTATATGTTAAAGTCTACAGGTGTCATTATGATTTTAAAAATTATTAATGATATTAGAGATACTTATTATCAAGAGTTAATTTTTGTAGTGGTCCTTGTAAAAACCTGAAAACAATTTAAAAACCTGAGAAGTTAATTTAATGGATGGAAAAAAAGTTCAAAAAAAAAGTTTTATGCCCAGGAACATTGTGGTTCTTAACTGGATATTAAGTATCAACTGCACATGAATAGCTTTTAAAAATATCACTCCAATTCCTAAGTGCAGATATTACATAAAAGTGGTCAGGTTGCCTCTAAAATGTTTCAATCTTTTTTACTGTTCATGTCGAATTTACAGAAAGAAAGGAAATGCATATGTAAAAATCAGTGGGACCTATTTTGTTGAAATTCGGGGGAAAACACATTACAAAGCTGAGGGAAGATAGCCTTAACCAAACCTGACAGTCTTGCCATGAAGTAGAGGATGTATGGGTTTCAAATCAGAAGTTGGAGTGCAAGGGCTAGTTCCACACCTAGTGGTCGGGGAAGTGAAAGGACTGTATGTTTATGAGAGGGACCATGAACTACTAGATGAATCATGGTTAATTGTGAAGAATCTGACCAGAGGAATATTTTCAACTTTTCAATATGATAGTTTTTACACACAAATTCAGTTTATGCTTTTTGAGTCAAGTATGCATAGATAACTTTAAAATTGCTTAGTTGCACTGCCTTATGTTTCTATCATATTAAATATTCAGCTATTCTACAACGGTATAGAAATCCATAAAGACTTATTGCTTCCTTGCACTGTTTGCGTTAATTTTTAATCAATTAACAATATTTAATATGATAGAAACATAAGGCAGTGCAACTAAGCAATTTTAAAGTTATCTATGTTGACCTTTGGGTTGGGTGTATCAATCTGAAAATAGAATGCACAGACAATTAAGACTTCCCCCACTAAGCTATTTGTAGTAATGTTTATTTGGAGCTTAAAGCCAATTTTAAAACATTGTTACTACATTTTCTTTGTTCAGAGGGAAAGAAATTCTTCCCAGGCTCGCTAATATGTAAAAATCCATAATGCCTAATGTAACATAATTCAAAATAACAAACGAGAGAAAAATCTGTAGCTGACAAATGTGCGTTCTTGTCAGATAATAATTCCAAATATTTGAAATTTAAGTTCTGTTTAACTTAAAACTATAAAAGATTTGACAAAGTTAAACTTTTTGTCCTTCCCAGTTTCTGTCAGCTCTGGATAATACAAGTGCCCCGCAGTTTCTAATAGGAAATGTTTAAGTGTCGCATAACCATGTATTGCCGCAAATGAAAGTTATGCAGAGAATGATGAAGTTCCTGGCTTGAAAAGATAGTAACTTCCATATTCAAAGGAAATTGAAAAGAGTATCATTAGCAAATGTGAAATGAATAACGTTCTGCTCTCTATATGTTATGGTTTCTAAACATCAAACATCTCCTCATCTCCTTGCCTAAAGTCAAGCTGTCAGATAGAGATTCTTTGGTATGTAAATGAGTTGTTTCCTCATAAACTGTGTAATCCATCTCACAATATATTTCAAGCAATATATTTAACTCTAAATGGTTCAGATATTTTCTAATTTTTTAAACTGATCAGGGGCTAGAGCTTATGGTCATTACCTATACAACTTGAAAGTGCAATCTTTAACCCATAATCTAAAGGGCAACCTATTCAGTACACAGCTGAAACTCATTGTGACGTACTGGTCTTATATCTGCTCATTTGCTGCATCACTTTCTTCCATGAGAATCGGGTGACTGAGAAACTAGGGTCAAAAAAAAAAAAAAAAAAAAAAAAAAACCTTTACTATTTCCACCATGGTTTTAGTAACAAGGGCATTGGTGAGCTTGTGGATGTGAGTCACTTTCTACTTCTTTATGTTCAAAATATAGTTTAAAAAGGTTTTCCTAGAGGATATATTCTTTCATTGTAAAATATTATCATTCTGTGATTAGGAGAATTTTCTGTCAACATTCGATATAATGTCCATGCCAAAGTGACTTACAACTGAAGTGGAACTTCTTTTGATATTCAAAGTTAGAAAAGTTTTATTTTTTTGTGTGTTCGTGTGTGGTTTTTAAGTCTTGCTAAATATATAGCCTTGAGGAAAAGAATTTAGCATAAAAATTTAAGCCACTTGTATGATAAAATATTAATCTATTGAATTTAAATCTGCAGAAATAATAGGCATTATATTTAGAGAAAGGCAACTTAACTTCTATCTGAAATATAACAAAATTTGGGCTGTATGGTACAAATTAGCTGCCTAGATGTGGATTTATAAAAAAGTATGTCATGTCAGAGATCTGGTTGTGTTCAATATTTTAGCACCTATTTTGTCCCAGACTGAAGACCAGATAATGGAAACACACGATGAATCACACAAGGTCTCAGCCAATAATGTAACAGATTGAAAAGCAAGCAGGGAAGAGCAGAAAAGCATGAGAATGAACTAGACACATTAAAAAATATACCATTCCAATTTGGGGTTCTGAATGGTGATGTTTAATTTAGTTGAATGATGTTAATGCAACATATTCATGATTTTATGAAGACGGAATACACGTTGAAACTCGGTGAAATAATTCTGGGCTGAATAAAGACTATTCTATCTTTGATGCAGATAACCGCATAATGCTGCAGAGAGAAAGTAGCTGACAAATGAGTAAAGAGATCAAAAGTTAGTTTGATAAATGTAGAAGTGAAGAAAAACAGACAGCAGGTAGATGAGAATAAGCAAACCATTATTTGAAGTCCTAAGATGCCCATTTTAAAGAGTTATCTGGCTAAAAGTGTCGGTAAAAGCTCTCATTTAAATAGTCTTGATTTTGCTGCACTCTTGTGCTACTCCATTCTGTGGAGAAGCACTTTATTTTCAAATGGCTTGGATTTCAACATTTTTTTTTACTAAAATCAAAATTCTTAAAACTGTTTTTCCACAAACTTTTTAAATTATCTTTTTATTTCTGAGAATTACTAAAATCTTACATTATCCCTTGAATTCAGCAGACCATGTTTAGATACTCTGTTGCTGCTTTGTCCGTTGGGATTTGCATAATATTTTCATCCTGGAGAGAATGGTTAATTTTACACATTACTTTTCATGGAGCCCTGTTTTGAATGCCATGTGCTTTTAATACCACGGTGCTTGGGGACATAGTGTTTTATGACTTTCCTGCTGTCATGTCATTTACCTGTGGATGGAAAAGAGGTGCATCCAGCATCATGAAAGACATTAAAAAATCCACAAAATCACTATCTTGTATATTTTTGTTATTTATTTCTTCTAGTTATTGTATTAAATCTGGTAATGCAATTATATATATATAAATCCTATATTTGTTTTATATATATATATCCTATTTATCTGAGATCAATTTCTTATTTCTCATCACTCAGTTTGATGGTATAAACACTTACACCTACAATTCATATAAAACAAATAGAGGCAAACTGTGACACATTGACCGAGTCACTGTTAAAGATGGTCTCAATTCAAATTGGAGTGTTTATAACTGGGTGTTGCCTTCGTTTTCTGTTCAGCTTCCAGTTAATGCACTTGAGATGCAACAGGTAAGGATTCAAGTATTTGAATTTCTGCCATCCTTGACACTTATGTGAGAGAGTGGGTAGTGTTCTCATCTACAGCCTAGTAAAGTCTGGCTTGTATGGGTATGTGAGTGTGGCAGAGAACAAGCAAATGAAAGATTCCTCTGCTTGTCCCCCTGACTATGATATAAGCAAACAAAACTTCAGTAGAAAAGGATGATTCATTGTCTAGTATGTTTATTAGACAAGTCTAGTATGTAAGAGAAAAAAATGGACTTTGTTGTTTTAAGGATTATCAAAAAGAACTGAAACTCAAAATCTTGAAGGATGTTTCTAAATGGATGAACAGGTATTTGGAGCAGGAGAAACTTTCATGAGCTTTCACAAAATCTCACAAAAGACATTTTTTGGAGGTAAGATTCATTTAATTTGTTTAAAATGCAGAATTACTAACAGAGAGAGAGAGAGAGAGAGAGAGAGGAGAGAGAGAGAAGCTAGAGAGCGCACCTTTCATTCCATTTGCTGGATCATTCCCTAAATGGCCACACCAGCTACGCTAGGGCAGATCTAAACCAGGGACCTGAAACTTCATCTGGTCTTTCACATCCAAGTACTTGGGCCATCTTCTGCCGCTGCCTCAGGTGACATAACAGGGAGCTGCAGTGGAAATGGAGCAACTGGGATTGGAACCGGTGTTCTTTCAGGATGTTAAAGTTTAAAGAAAGTCTAACTTCCTGTACCACAATGCCGATCCCTCTCAAATATTTTCTTATGAGAATGCTAAAATACACCCCAGCTAACTACGAAGAATGTAAGACAAAGGTGAGCATAGGTGCTGGTAAAAGTTTTCAAGGAGCTGTATCAAAGAACATAACTTAGATAAACTCCCAAATTTAGTTGTTATCCAAATTTTATATAAGATTTTTTTAGCTCAAAATGGAGAATTTTAATCTGTGGAAAGATGATTTTTTTAAAGATTTATTTATTTTTATTACAAAGTCAGATATACAGAGAGGAGGAGAGACAGAGAGGAAGATCTTCCATCCGATGATTCACTCCCCAAGTGACCGCAAAGGCCGGTGTTGAGCCAATCCGAAGCAGGGAACCAGGAAACTCTTCCAGGTCTCCCACATGGTTGCGGGGTCCCAAAGCTTTGGGGACATCCTTGACTGCTTTCCCAGGCCACAAGCAGGGAGCTGGATGGGAAGTGGAGCTGCAGGGATTAGAACCGGCGCCCATATGGGATCCCGGGGCATTCAAGGCAAGGACTTTAGCCGCTAGGCCACCGTGTTGGGGCCGTGGAAAGATGATTTTAATTTTATCCATCCGTTACCAATTTAAATTTAGTATACTAAGTATAGTATATCTGCATCAATGATTAGACAGCTATTTAGAGTAGAAGAAAGTTGTTAATGATACATAATTACATTTGTCAACCTTGATTTTCTATTTATAAGTTTGTTGTGGAAAAAAATAATGATGATTTTAAGAGAGTATAACTCAAAGAGATGTGCAGGGTTACATGAATTGCACTCTTCCCCCTTAAGAAAAATCAGTGAAAGACAATGACTTATTTCCTGTGTCTTTAAACAAATGACTTGAGAAGGGATCACATAATTTGATCAGAGGCACACATGGGAGTGGTTCCAATGGGTAAAATGAAAGACAGAACTCTGAAAAATTGCTTCATATGGTTTTACAGAAGTGAAATAACATGCTTCAGGGTGGATTTTATTTCCTTATTTAGTGGTTAGCATATATTGTGAATATTGAACTCCACGTGTCCAATGTTTTTCCAATTTTGGTAATTCTTCTACAGTGGCACATATGTTTTCAGTCATATAGAAATCACTTGAAGTGATTAGTTAACACTGAGATAAAGGCTGAAGTGTAAAATAACTGTATCCAAAAGAGTAAAAGAATTAGAAAATGTGATGATTACTAAACAATTTGAGCATTTGATTTTCAGGAGACTAACCATCATTTTGGTTTAGTTAAAAGGTTTATTTATGAGTCATAAACTTCTATAATTTGTATTTTTTTTTACAAATGATTTGTGTTGTGAGCTTGTGTGTCTGTATGTGTAATATAGACCTTGAAAGGTAAATGAATCACATATCTTTATATATCATTTATTTTTTTACATTTTATTATTATTTTTATCATTTTATGATATAGTTCCATAGGCTCCTGGTATTTTCCTTATCCCAGCCCCAATTCCTGCCCCCCCATCTAGTTCCTCTATATCATTAGTAAAGTATAGTTCTTCATACACAGTCGTATGTCCATCATTGAGGGCATGGACAATAGCAGAGAGTCCAGCATCCTATTGTCAAGATATAGTGAACAGTTTCATTGTAAGTCCATCTTTGGAAGTAGAAATGCATACTGCATTGTATCCTCACATCTGGATGTTAGTCTCTGTTTCACAGCTACTGTACATCCCCTCAAATGAAAAGTCATAACACAAAATCAACAATAGAAAGAAAAGTAGAAATTTACAATGCCATGAAGTTAAATAACATTTTACTACCCATTTCTAAAATGACAGGACCAAAATACGACTCATACATATTAACCCTGAATGTAAATGGCTTAAGCTCAATCAAACGGCATAGATTAGTAGACTGGATTGAAAAACAAAACTCATCTATTTGTGGTCTAGTAGAGATACATTTCACCAACAAAAATCAACAGAAACTATATTGCATGGGATTTGATGTTTTCAGTTAGTTTCATCTCTTCAAAGCAGTTTCTTCTGATTAAATCACTCAGTGACTCATAGATCATAGAGTAGCATCATTTTCTTCAAGAAGGTCCTTGATTTTCATTTCTTCAGCTACACGTTAGTTATTCAGTAGCATGTTATTTAACTTCTTGGTGTTGTTAATTTCTTTTTTCTTCCTGATGTTGATTTTGTTTTGTGGCTCTTCATTTAAGGGGATGTATAGTAGCTGTGTAATGGAGACTGTCATATCTAGTAACATGTTATTTAACTTCATGTATATCATTTATTAAGTAGTAACTGGGATGGTATGCACATAACCAACAGTGAGATCAGGAAACTATTTCTCTTACCTGTGAAGCACTTCACTCTCTCAAACATGCTCAATTTGATGACACTTTTTTTTAGTGACAGAGGGAGAGAGATTTTCCATCAGGTGATTCAGTCCTTAGATGGCTTCAATGGCCAGGACCGAAGCAGGAAGAAACACGAAACCAGGAGCTTCATCAGCGTCTCCCATGTGGGTGGCAAGGACCCAACATTTCAGTCATTTTCTATTGCTTTTCCTGGGCCATTAACAGGGAGATGGCTTGAAAGAGTGACTGTCAGGACACTACCCAGCACTCATACCAAACAGCATTGCAGGAGGCAATTTTACTCACTACCATAATGGAAATCCCCAATGTCATTTTTCAATCAAAGCTCCTTTTTCTCCAAACCTTTCCGCCCAAAGAACAATTTCAAGTTTTTTTTTTGTTTGTTTCTTTTTCTTTTGCTGTGCTCTAGTTTTGCAAGCTGTATATTTATTAAAGATATGGGTTAGTGTTACCAAGTTTTTGTGTGTGTGTTAATGGAACGACACAAGATGCACTTTTCTGTCTTCCAGCTGCATTAATTACACTTTCTGCATGTAAGGATTACCTCTGCTACTATTTCTACAGTTAGTTATTCCTTTTTTTTTTTGAAGATTAGAATTGTCATTTGATTTTTTTTTTTAAAGATTTATTCTATTTTTATTACAAAGTCAGACATACTGAGAGGAGGAGAGACAGAGAGGAAGTGGAGCCGCCGGGACCAGAACCAGTGGCCATATGGGATCAAGGCGAGGACCTTAGCCACTAGGCCACGCCGCCAAGCCCAGAATTTTCATTTGATTTTAATTTTTATTGGAAAGGTAAATTACAAAGAGAAGGAGAGAAAGAGAGATTTTTTTTGTCCCCTGGCTTGCTCTGCATGTGACTCAAGGGCCGGAGCTGAGCCAATCCAAAGCTTCTTATGGATCTTTTATGTGGGTGCAGGTTCCCAAGGTTTGGGGCCATCCTCGATTGCTTTCACAAGCCACAGGTTGGGAACTGGATAGAAGGTGGAGCAGTTGGGACATGAACTGGTGCCCATATGGGATCCTGGCTTTGAAAGGAGAGAATTAGCAAGTGAGTCATTGCATGAGGCCCAATAATTTGCTTTCCTTGGTAAACAATATTTCATTAGGAAAAAACACACACAATTTGTTTATCCATTGGACTTTTTCTTCCAAACTGGGATGCCATTATAAATAGCAGGACTGTGTATGGTCATTTCTCTCGTCTTTAGTTTCACTATCCTATGTCTCTGTGGTGAATGGATTTTTTTGTGATACTGTAGTCTTTATTTTGTGTTCACAGTTGCATTCTGCAGGAAGAAAATACCTAGCTCACTCAAATTGAATATCAATTAAATCGAATTTAAAAGCATGGGGAAAGAGTGACCTTGTCACTATATAGTAGAGATGTCCTGATTGACTTTCACAAAAGAAATTGACCTAGTCCTATGAGATAGATAAAATGAGTATTTAAAGGGGCATAAAGCAAATGAGGGGAATATTGAGATTTCCTAGAGATAATGGAGTAATCCTCTAAAACAGGGACCATTTCTGGGACCATAGAGATGCAAGCATAAAATTTAAAAATTGACAGTGTGCAATTTTATGTCTTTTTATTGGTAAGCACTGTACTTGGACCTGAGTGAAGAGCTTGTGAAGAGCAACAAAAATCCCTACTATGTCAAAATGTATGCTGCTCTTAGAGCACACCTGTCCCATGAGGCAAAGCTCATTGTCACCCCACTTCTGCCCTTTACTACTCCTATAGCATTGGTGAGTGCAGTGCATTTCTCACTTTTGTGTATCTCTTTGTATAGATTTTTGTAGCATCCCTATTCACTGGATATTATTGTTAGGCATGAATGGCATTTATCCTGGTACTGTTGTTGTTCACTTCAGTTAAGATTTATGCTTTTATTCCTATTCTTGATGCTTTTATATTGAAACCTCCTGCTTAAAATGTGACCACTTAAGACAGTTAATTTTACCCATTTCGTATTCATTTTTGCAGCTTAAACTCTCAAATATAACCCTATTGGTTTAGGTTATATGGGGAGGTGGTTTTAACAGGATAGAAAGGTTAACTCTGCCTCAGTGAAAATATGGTTTATGGGAAAATTTGTGTTACCTATATTTAATTACCACTAATGTAAATAGAGAAAAGTTCTACATATTTGTGAAAACCTAAACATCACATATACGATAGACACATGTTTCCTGCTTTTTAACCTGGATGTAGGCCTAAGAATGCAGTCAAGGTTTGTGAACATTGCAATTTGAGAAACCAAATGAGTAACAGAGGATCTCAGACCATGGTCTTTAGAGCAGTAACAATTATAGCATCCGGAAACTTAATAGAAAAGCAAACACAGACTGTCCTCTGTATTTTTAGACTGCATATGCAGATTCAACCAAATGTAAGTTTAAATGATTTCTGAAAAGAATTGCTTCTACAGTGAACGTGTACCATATATACCATATATAGATTTTGTTAGTTTGTTTTGTTTGTTTTTCATTTCTTTTTTTTTTAATGGGGTTGCTTAGCAAGAAAAAAAATCTCCCTAGTAAACAGTGTATTTAGTCACTATTTCTTCACAAATAGATATTTGAAATTTCACCAGAGGGGCTGTGGTGCATAGCATTTACTTTCTAATGTCTCAACATTTAACCATTCTTCATTTGATTTCATGAACTGTGACTGATTCTTTAGTAAACAGTGTTCCTGAAATAGTCCCCTACATACAATACGTTGAACTTAGACCCACACTATCTAGAAGACAATAGAGTAAACATCTTTGCAAGATTCCTCTAGTTCTTCATGCAGGGCATCTTGTCCTTCTTTGGAATAGGTATCATTCACCTTGGTAGGCTTGCACACATCAGGAAAGTATGTGCAATTTTTGCTGGATAAGAGCCTATTAATAGAAAGCTGACACTGCTGCAGTTTAAAAAAAATTCAGGTCAGAGATTAATGTCATGGAACCCACAGTCATGTCAGCTAAACATGATCTGTTTGAGGTCAGTGACAGATGTGTGATCACTCTGCTTGCTCTTCCAAGCAAAATAAATATGTGTCTCCTTTATCTTCCAAACCTGAACATTCTTTTGTCTTGGACTTCTAAAGTGACCTTGCGTAATGTTTAGCTTTTGAAACAGTCTTTGTGCTTAAACAGAATCTTCCAACCAGACCAGTTAGAGAAAAAAAAAATATCAGAAGATGAGATGGAGGAAGAAAATCTAACAAATGCTGCAAATTAAAACTGTTAAAATAACAAATGAAAAGCTTAGAGCTAAATATGTAGATTTACATACAAGCAAAATTAGCTTAGTCTGACCTAAAAACACTGGGGTTCTTCACAAGGAAGAATGCAAGTACACACGCTTTTGTTGATGAGTACTAAAGGAAATAATTCAGAGGAAGAAAACTGCAATGACATAGCAAAATAGTAAGTGATGAGAGATCACGTACAATTTTAGTATTGCACTCACACAGTCAAAATGCATGTGAATATATGTGTATATATTAGAAGATAAATGCTTGATTTGTGATATAAAGAATACATGTGAAATTAAGATTTTTATTTTATTAAACAGTGAATTAATGCATTTCAGACCCTGTGCAAGAAGCACTGAAAGTATCAAATATTGTCATTTTAAAGATTTATTTTAAAAATTTGACCTTGCTACAAAGAGTATTACTATAGAAATTCTTCTTTGTCAAACATTTTTTTCTTTTGAAGTGATACTAAGTTAAAGTCTGTGGTTACTAGTAAAAATGTTGTGCTAGAGTAATTTTGCAAGTGTGTCTTGTTTTCAAAATTCATATTTGTACATCTTTGAATTAGTACTTAAAATGTGAAGTAAAGCATGAGTTTAATATCAAAATCAAAACCCCACACACAGAGTTCAGCCAGAATTCTTGCGTAAGTCTGAAGCGGGAAGCTATTGATATATACTTGGACAAATTTTGAAACTTTCATGTGGGGATGAATCACTGGGGATCCTGTTATCTTTCAAGGCACAAGCATTAGAGCATTTTAAGGGTGATTAGGGTTACCACTGTTTAGTTTTAGTTTTTCAAATGTAATGATTAAAGCAGTGGATATTCTGAGAATGAATCAGGAAGAGAATCTTTTTCTTTGATGTGCTATATTTTTATTTGACTTTTGAAAAAAGTAAGAGACTTTTTATTTGATTTTATATTATTTTATATAACATTTTTGATAATTTTAAAATGGTTGATGAGAGTGATAAGAGTCAAGGCCTACAATAAGGTGGGTGAGACCATTATTTGCACATGCTCTTTTTTTGCTTCCTGTATCTGGGGACAGAGGGGAGATAAGGAGAGAAGCCACATCTAACATTCCAAACATTTCTGCACCCTTAGATGGTGGACAGCTACCCAGTACCAGCCCAGGGTCCCGATGCGGGGCATGCTCTGAGGGTCCTGCTCATGAGGTTTTTATAGTTCAACAGTCCTGAATTACTGTCAATCTCACCACTCCAAGTACAATGAACTCTCTCCAGAATCCACTGGTTGACATAGTCCACCTTAGAGTCTCTGTTTGCCCAGATATTCATTGCCAACACTTGGCTGGAGTAGTTGATCAATTTGTTCTGTGGCCTGTCCTCTGTTGTGGTATTACGTGTCCTCTGCACACTTCAATGTACTACCACATATCCATGTGCACCTGGATATGCTGTCCAATGATCCATCTAAGGCATTGATGAGGCCCAGCTCTGACACATATACTCCACAATCGGACTATGGAACCTGCAATTCTCTCCATGGTTGGGGTTCTGAATTCAACAGTTCATTTGGGGGGAATCCTCAAAGAAACTTCATCTGAGGTGATCCCAGACCTGATTCTTATGTGTGCATGCCAGTTCAGGATCTGGCACAGTATATTGCCCAAATCGGCCTTCGTGAACACACTTAGTTGCAATTCTTGGGTCTTCAGCCCTGTCTTCTACACGAACCAATGGGTGTTGCAATCCAGCCTGATCCTGCCCACCACACACTAGGCCCTCAAGCAAATCAATGGGAGCTGTAGCCTAGTCAGAGTGACCCACAATAACCCCCACCAGGCCTGATCCCTGCTCTGGTTCCCATACTTGCCAGTATGTACAGCAGACTGGTCTCATCTGTCCCATATCCCATTAAGCTCTCACACATGACAGTGGGCATTGAAGCCTACTTCAACCCAACCAGCCCCACTATCCAGCTCACATACATGCCTGTGGATGCCTTTCTCTGTCTAGCTATGCCTGCTCCCATCCTAGTTCTCATGTTCACCAGTCAGAGTGGCAATCCAAGAGGGAGGTGCCCATTGGTGCCCTCCTGGGCCCACTCCCACTCCTGGATCTTGCACTCTTCAGGTGGTTCTGCAGTTTAACTTGACATAATTTACTGTCATGCCAGCAGCTTTCAGCTGATGCTGCAGCAAAGCCCAGCCAACCCACACCCACTCCAGCTTATACATGCACCAGAAGGAACAGTCAACTCAGCCTGGCTTTCCCCTATTCTAGCTCACATGAGGCCAACAAGTGTTATAGCCCTGTCTGGCCTGGGCTGCTCACATCGCAACTCTCACACTCTCAGTGGGAGTTGCAGTCCAGCAGGGGAGCCCCCTTACTCAATTTTCCCCCTCCTCACTGGGTTTCATGTGTGCCAGTTGGGTGCTGCAGTCTGGCATGGCCCACCTCACCTCAGCATTTGTCAGTGGGTGCTGTAGTCTGTCCGGGCGCTACCCATACCCAGTTCCAGCTCAGGCTGGTGGGGACTACAGCCTAGCTCAACCCAGCTTTCCCGCAGTCCTGGCCCTCATGTAAACTGGCTTGTGTTGCGGCCCAACCCGGCCTGACCCACACTTCATTCTGGTGCTTGGATTTGCCAGAAGGTGATATGAACTGGCCCAGCCTGGTTCGCCCCCGACCTGCACCAAACGTATGCCAGTGGGTACCTTTATCTGGCCTGAAATGGGCTTTGCCTTATTGTGGTTTTTGCACTCATACGCAGGGACCATGTTCCGACAAGAGGAGTTCTTATTTCTAATTTTTATTTTAATGAAATTCTTTCATTGGCTCAGAGATTTCTGCTTTTCGACCATCTGTATTCCCCTCCTCCTCACTGTTTTCTCCCATATTATTACAATAATGGAGTCTCTCATCAACAGTCACAGGTACACCATTCTACTATTTAAATATATAATGGCTCTGTAGATGTAGACAATGGCAAAAAGTCCAGCATCCTATTGTCAAGATATATTTAATAGTTTTATTGGGAGGCCTTCTTTTATTCGGGACTACAGATGCATATTGAAATATATCTTCACTGCTTGGTATGCTGTTAGAGCCTTTTTAAGAAGAAATATTTACAATGTTGGATTACTTGGATGCCAGTTAGCTCCTATTCACTATCAGATAGTTTCAGTTTTCCAAATATTAAACTAAACATTTTTATTATTTATTTATACCTTCATTATTATCTATGACAGATTAAATTTGTCAAGGGGATAAACTGTGTAATTTTATTGATACTTACAATAAACAAATTAATTGTCTTGTAATGTGAATTTATTAAAATTGCTAGATATCCTGAGTTAAGTTTGATGATCTACATTTGGATATGTTTGTCTCTTGTGCACTCTAAGTCCCTATGCATGACTTACAAATAGTTTTGGGGACTGTTATTGTAGTTCAGAGGGTGATTCTGCCATGTGGGAGATCGCTATTCCCTATTGGATTAACTGATGGTTAGACTTGACCATCTTTCCCAAGCTATAATCCAGCTTTCTGCTAATGTACCTAGGATGAAAGAAATAATAGCCAAAGTACCTAAACTCCTGCCTCCTGCATGGGAGATGTGCATTGAATTAGTGGCATTTAAAGGATGAATCACAGACGAAAGATTTCTCTCTCACTCTGTCTCTGTTGCAGTAAGCTTCACATAAATACATATATGAAAAATATTTCAACAAAACTGTCAATAATCAAGTTTCTTCAGCATGATAGTTGATTTTTCCATAACACTGATGACATTCAATTAATTAATGTTGTAAGAGCTTATGATGTAAAGGTTATGATGCATTTTGAATTCCATGTAATCAAAAACTGTACGTCTGTAAGTACATACATAAGGCATGCTCGTTAAGCTCTACAAAGTCTGTAAATTTATTACAATCCAATTAGAACTGCAAATGTTACTTGATATTTTGGTACATTTGGGTCTTACTCAGGGAAGTGCTGCATCATTCTGAAGTCATGAGTTTTTGTTGTTGTTTATTTGTTTAATAGTGTGTATTCTGGCACATCATGACTCCTAAGATTCTTCAGTGTGTGATATTTTCCAATGCCTTGGCAAGTGAATGATGATGCAACTGACTTTCAAATTTATTTTAGGTTATTATTCACCAAAGCATTGCCTTTTCTTGTTTTTAATTATGTAACTTTTATCTTCATTACATATTGCTACTGAATTTTTTGCGTGTGATAAGGAAGACATAAGATAACCAGCTATGTGGAATCATGGGATTATAGAGTTAGGCTCAAGGTCATTCAACCAATTGATGCTAAGATTTAAAATGTAAGAGCTATTCATGTTATAAAATTTTATCCCTGTAAACTACTTCCAGTTTTTCTCCAGTTTCTTAATAGTAGTATTCTAACAATGGAAGAAGTGCCAAAGAAAATGAATTATCTGTTGTGCAGGTGAATATTTCTATACACCTGTACTTCAACACTTGCCTTAAAGAGTTATTTGTGTCTAACCATGCTTATGTCAAGATGTTGTCACCTTAATCTCTCCTGTTAAGATTTAACACAATTTTTTCTTTTATTTCTAAACTTGAAAGCAGCAGGTCAGTACTCTATAGTGAATCTTTGTTTGCTAGAACATCAATCTTACATCATTTCAGATTTTTACTTAAGTTGAAAGAACTGAGAAAAAAAATGTTCCAGTGTTTGGTACATTATTTTCAGTCTTTTAGTCCTATTAAAGTCTTACTGAAAATCTTACCAGAACTTACCAGAACTTGCAGATGGGATATTTTCAAATTAATTAACAGGGAAGAGACTGAATATCAGAATATCAGCCTTGACTGTGTTCTTGTGGTTACTGACAAAATCTCAGATCTGAGTATCTGGATTGTTTTTGTAGAAAATTATATAAAGCCACAGAGTAATGACTTTAGTAAGTTTGCATGTGCGCATCTACAATGTGACATTATATCATCTCTAATATCAGTTAATAATGCATAAAATAGCTACTTGTATGTAATCATATGTAAAGATCTAGTATTTCTCTTATTTCGAGTAAGAAGGAGCAACTATTTCACTATTTGTCTTTCTCCCTTCACATCTTGTGAATATGGAGTGTAATTTATTCTTCCCAATCCAGTTCTTTTAATGATTCTGAAATTAAATTTTTATTTATTGTAAATTTTACAATAAAATTTTATTTTATACATATTTTTAATTTTTTTAGTTTTGTATCATGTGGTATTTTTTTTTTTAGCAATGATGCCATCCCTAAGTAAATTAATTCTTTCAGGTCTAGGAACTTATAGAAATAACTAAGATAAAACACCCTCCCAAGGTTAATTTAGCATGGTGGATTCATGTATTATCATTTTTTTGTTATTATATAACATTTTTATTATCAATTCAGTGACTTAAAATGTCAGGCATTGATTTGCTGTTTAAAGCAATTAAGTATTTATTGAAAGGGAGATATGCAGGCAGCACAGTTGCCTAGCAAGCTAATAAATTTCCTGTGAGCCATCATCCCATGTGAACCCCAGTTCATGTCTCCACTGCTCCACTTTCCATCCAGCTCCCTGCTTATGGCCAGGGAAAGCAGTGGAGGATGGTGCAAAGCACTGAAACCTTGCATCTCTGCATGGGAGACTCAGAAGTGGCTCCAGCCTCCCAGCTTTGGACTAGTCCCGCTCTAGCCATTGTAATCCATTTGGGAAGTTAATCAGCAAATGAAAGGTCGCTCTCTGTTTCTCTCTCTCTCTCTCTCTCTCACTTTTCTTTCAAGTAAAAATAAATAAATAAATCAGAGAGAGAAAGAGAGAGAGATAGGGAGAGGGAGAGACTGAGAAATGAATCTCCTATGCATTGGTTCACTCCCCAAATGTCTACAACACCTGGGGCTGGCCCATGCAGGATGCCAGAACCAACAATTCAATTTAAGCCTACCACATGGGAGGCAGGAATGATACCACTTAAGACATTACCTGCTGCCTACCATGATACAGGTTATCACATAGCTGGAATTGATACTAGAATTGGGACTCCAGTGCAGACACTGTGATTTTGGATGTAAGCATCTTTTTTTGTAATTTTTAAAAAGATTCATTTTTAATTTTATTGGAAAGTCAATTTTACAGAGAGGAGGAGATACAGAGAGGAAGGTCTTTCATCTGATGATTCACTCCCAAAGTGGCCACAACAGCTAGAGCTGATCTGATCCGAAGCCAGGAGCCCAGATCCTCTTTTGGTTTTTCCACATGGGTACAGGGTCCCAAAGCACTGCTTTCCCAGGCGACAAGCAAAGAGCTAGATGGGAAGTGGGTCTGCCGGGATTAGAACTGGCCCCATATGGGATCCTGGAACCTGCAAGGTGAGGACCTTAGCCACTAGGCTACAGTGCCTGGCCTCGGATATAGGCATCTAAAGAAGTGTCAATACCACTGTGCCAAATTCCTGTCCCCAATTGTCACATACAGTTATTTCATAGTTGCTGTGTGTCACTAGGCTAGGGATGACTTAGGTATATAACTCCAAGGTCCTCAAATGGAAATGGAAATAATTCCATTTCAAGGTTTGATTTGTTTTCCTAGCTTTATTTTGATGTTCAGGTGTAAAACTAAACATACATTAATGATTTCCCAGATAGAATGATGGGAACTCTTTCTGTGAATCTTGAATAAGGCATAATGTTTTACATTTTTTTTTATATTACACTTGATGAGATTCTGCAAAATTCTTCACAGCAATTCACATTTGCATGCTTGATGTAAGCATTTGGTAGCTGATTGTTTTATGATCAAATAAAAATAAGTTGTATTACAGAAAGAGGCAGTATAGAAAATAATTGCTGTTTTGTTCCTGAACATTCCTCCTCCATGAATAGCTAGAATTAAGAAAACAGAAATAAAGAGTCTGCTCTTCCCTAAGCATTTGAACCATACACGGCACCATTATCCCCACCTCTGACAGCTCACTGCCAAGCAGTGCTCCCTCACTGACTCCCGGTTAGTTCTTGATGACAATTAATGGTATATATTTTTACAGTATTCCAGAACCTAAAACTCCTTTTCTTACTTACAGTATATTAGAAAGATAGAATAGGTGTTTTTGATTTGCCTTTTTTCAGACAAGGAAATTGTGGCTCGATCTATAGTTATTAATGTCTTCATACACGCACTTTTTTATTTCTATTAGTCACTTTTAAGGTTTCCATCAATAAGCAGTCTTTTTTTTTCTATTTTTTTTTTAAGATTTATTTATTTTAGTACAAAGTTAGATCTACAGAGAGGAGGAAAGACAGAGAGGAAGATCTTCCGTCTGATGATTCACTCCCCAAATGACTGCAATGGCCGGTGCTGCGCTGATCCGAAGTCAGGATCCAGTAACTTCTTCCAGGTCTCCCACGCGGGTGCAGGGTCCCAAGGCTTTGGGCCTGGGCCGTCCTCGACTGCTCTCCCAGGCCACAAGCAGGGAGCTGGATGGGAAGTGGAGCTGCTGGGATTAGAACCGGCGCCCATATGGGATCCCCGGGGCATGTTCAAGGCGAGGACTTTAGCCTCTAGGTCACGCCGCCGGGCCCAATAGACAGTCTTGAATCACATTAACAGTCAACTGTGTAGCTTTGATACAAATAATTATTAAAGTCTTTATTTTAATAGTCATTTGGAATAAAATAAAATTAGAAAAAATATCACCGGAATTTTCTTAGAAGGGGTGCCCAAACACTAAGTCCATTCTTTGATGATCCCAGGCACATTAGTTGGCAGCTGGGTTTTAATTAGAGGAACCAGAACTTGAACTGGCACCTAAATAAGATGCCAAATCTGCAGACGACTGGCTTAATACACCAAGCTCTGACCTGTAATTTGATATATATAATCTTCCTTTTATTAAACTTTTAATTTATTTGAAAGACAACATGAAAGGGAGAAAGAGAGACAGAAAGAGGAAGAAGAGAGATCTTCCATCCACTGTTTCATGTCCCAAATGGCCGCAATGGCCAGAGCTTAGTGGATTCAAAGTCAGGAGGCAGGAGATGCTTCCGGGTCTCCCATGTGGGTTCACAGGCCCAAGCACACAAATTATCCTGTGCTGTTCCCCCAGGCTGTAAACAGGAAAAACAAGAAATTACATCAGAACTGGAGCATCTAGGACATGAACCAGAACTCATATGAAACACTGGTACCACACACAGAGGCTTTGTTTAGTATGCCTTGGTGCTGGCCCCTGTCTCCTGCGTCTCCTGGGATTTTACATAGTTCTTTTTTTTTTTTTAATCAGATCAATTGAATGAGGTAAAATTGATTATAATCCAGTGGTTTGTTTAGCAATCTTTGAGAGTTCATTGATTTATTTTAGATAGGTGCAATGTTCTAATTTTTTTTCTCACTCATATAGATTACATTTATTATTATCAGTACAGTGGTATTAACATAAGTGTTAATAGCTAAGAGAATAATAAGCAGTTTTGCAGGCATATCCATGAGCATTATTTGACCCTAACATTTAAGCATAAATGCTGATCAATGAGGAGTCAGCCAACTCCAGTTATACATTCAAATCAGTAAATGGAGGAAGGTGGCAAATAAATACCTGTTTTCAAAAATACCCCAAGTACCTCCTCAAATGTCAACATAAAGTCTCTTTCTGCCTTTGTTTTTAACATCTTCTGTCATGGTCTTGAAAATCAATATTATTTTGAAATACATAACCTATTTTTTAAAAGGTGATAGAATCCACGTGCTTACCTAACCAAGTGCACAGATGAAAGTTCTTTTAAAGGCAGAGAGATAGGTGGGGGTGAGGAGAGAGTGAGAGAGAGAGAGTGAGAGAGAGAAAGAGAGAGAAAGAAATCTACATGTTGGTTCAGTCCTCCAAATGGTTTGACAAGTTTGGTATGGGCAAAGTAGAAGACAGAAGTCAAGAATTCTAATCTGATGTACTACCTGGTGGACAAAGTTCCTAGAGTTGGACTTTTTTCCTGCTCTCCCAATTACGTTGGCAGAGAGCTGTATTGGAAATGGATTTTTGTGATTTGAACTGGCTCTGCAATGTGGGATCAGCATTCCAAGTGATGGAATAGTGCTAGTCTTAGGTCCAACTCATTTTTAACTTTTTGTAATGTCTTTCTACTCTTTTCTGGCACACAAAATACATATTTTAGATTAAGCATATTCATTTTTCTCCAGAAAGAACTCATTTAAGACTAAGCTTAAGCATAGCATAATGACCCAGATCTGAAATTCTGTATTTCTTTTTATTAACAATATTTCCATTCCTATTTTTTTAAAAATTTGTTTTGTCTTTATCTCTATTGGAAAAATAGATCAGATTTATGGAGAGAAAGAGAAACATAGAGAAAGATTCTCCATCTGCATGCACACTCAACAAATGGCCCCAATGGCTGGAGCTGAGCTGATCTGAGACCAGGAGCCAGGAGCTTCTTCTGAGTCTCCCAAATAGGTGCAGGGTCCTGAGGCTTATGCCTTCCTCTACCGCTTTCCCAGACCACAAACAGGGGGCTGGGTGGGAAGTGAAGCAGCTAGGACAGGAACTGGTGCCCATAAGAGATCCTGGCACTTTCAAGATGAACATTTAGCTATAGAGCCATTGTGCTGCGCCCTCCATTTTCATTTTCTTTAGCAAAATATAGGAGAATAGCATCTGGGGTGTCTACATTGTAGTGACAGTTACACTTGAGAAAAGTAGAATACCAAGTGGATCTGAAATGATAATACTAATTTATCTGATATGCTTTAAGGTAAATATTTCTGGAGTTAAGTTTTAGAAAGAGCTATAAAATACATTTTCACATATGTTAATAAATGATTCAGGATTGGTACAAATGAACAATGATAGCAAAATCAAACTAAAACTATCTCAAATTTCCAAAAATCAGGGAGAGAAGAGTCCATCTCTCATTCTTAAAATACCTAACAATGCCTGTAACATCATAAGGATTTTGCAGACATATCACAACATACGAATGTATACATTCATTAACATTGGAATGATAATTGAATAAATAGAAACATTAATGTGTAAATCCTGTATTATAAGATTAAACTACAAGGCAAAATAGCAATGCATATCAGAATTTGTTGTCTTAAAAATTCTTCCTGGAACTCAAGAAAGAAAGACAACAGGCTTTATAGAAAGAAGGAAACTTCGGAAAGAAAGGAAATAATTGTGGACATAATTTACAATTTTTATTCAATTCTATTTGTTAACCCCTTCTCAAGTTGTGTTTCTTTTGGATTGTTTCCAGTTTGGAGCTATTTTGTTTAATACTGTTAAAAATATGTGTACTTAAGCTTACAAATCTTAGTGTAAGCGTAAGTATACATTTCCCTTGGAAAAATTCCTAGGGGTGTGGTTGCTAAGTCACTGTGAAGGTAATTGTCTAACTTTATAAAAACAAAAACAAAAACCTATTCTCTTCTATTCCAATGTTCCTGTTTTATTTTACTAACATCAGGAAAGAACATGCATTAAGTTCAGTTATAAAGACAAATAAAATATTTACATTTCTCTCAATATCCTTGTAGATAAGATTAAATCCAGCCATTTACTTCTAGTTTCAGTAGTGTACCTATGATGTTTGTTTTGGTTATGTTTGTAATTCATGAAAAAGCTAACTTGAAGGGAAATACAAGCATAATTTTTTTCTATAATGCCTTCCAAATTTGCTTTGTGCTGATTAGTTTAGAAAATCTTGATACATGAAAAGAAGACCAAAAGAATAGATTTTTTAAAGAAGTATATTTATTTGGAAGTAAGTGAGAGAGAAAAAGAGAACAGAGAATGCAGGTATCTTCAGTCTACTGCCTAATTCTCCAAAGAGAATTAACAAGAGCCAGGACTGGGAAATCCTAAACACAGTTTAGAGATGTATCCAGGTCTCCCACACAGGTGGCAGAGATCCAGGTACTTGAATCGTAATTTTCTAACAGGAGCAGTGGTGATAAACTAGATAGGAACTGGGAAAACTGGGAAGATATTCTAAGTGCTTGTGCCCCTGCATCCACGTGGGAAACCCAGAATGAGTTCTCATCTTCTAGTTTTGGCCCAGCCCAGCTCTGGGTGTTATAGCTATTTAGAGTGTGAACCAATGGATGGACAATCTCTCCCTCTCTCTCTCTCATATAAATGTGTGTGTATATATATATATACACACACATTACATATACATTATATACACATATACATTATATACGTAATATATATTTATTCTTTCTTTCTTTATGTCTTTATTTATTTATTTCACTCTCCACAGCTCTGCCTTTTAAATGTATTTGTGTGTCTGTATGTGTGAGTTGGTGGAAATGGGTGGATAGATGGTGTATGTACAGGCAAGGGGGGAGAGAGAGACAGAGACAGAGAGAGAGAGAGAAATTATTAGTGTCTTTTATGGAGTTATTTATATGGATGAATAACATGACTCAGTTGGCATGCCTTTATGTAATTTTGACACTTTTTATGGGACTCTGAATGCTGGTTCATGGCCACAAGGAAATATTAAGAGAGTTCCATTTTGCAGCCTTTTTTTCCCCCTCAAATGCAACCAGTATGAACACACAGAGAGGGAAATACACTGTATGAACTATGATTTCTGTGCAGTTCAGTTCCTCTCTGCTGCTCTCGTTCCCTCTCTTTCATTTAACAAAAGATTGACAGAAGTTGTGTTAATGAAGGCAAAGTGCAGTCAAATTCTTCCCTAATATGCAGACTCATAGCTCACTAAAATGTACATTATGAATGCAAACATTGTATTAGCAGATATTAGATAGTTGCTTCCATTGTTAACACTCAACAGGTACTAATGATTGTTCTTTTTATTTGGATTTATTTATTTATTTAAAAGGCAGAGTGACAGAAAGGAAGAAATGAAAGATAATCCTGAGGTCAGATGTAATGACCAAATAAATAGATTGGCACCAGGATCCTCACAGTCGCCAAAATACCGTATGGGTACCAGTTTGTGTTCTGCTTCTCTGTTTTCAATCCAGCTCCTTTTCTGTAGCCTGGAGGGGCAGTGGAAGATGGTCTGGGGTCTGCGGACCTGCTCCTGTGTTGGAGACCTGGAGGAGGCTCCTGGCTTCTGGTTTCAAATAGGCTCAACTCTGACTGTTGCAGCCAATTGAGAAGTGAACCAGTGAATGGATGATCTTTCTCTCTGTCTCTTCTCTCTGTAAAATCTACATTTCCAATAAAAAATTAATATAAACCTTGAAAAAGGGAAATAGTCATTCAGCTGCTGCATATTTTCCACATGGCCCCAACAGCTGGGCTAGGGCCAGGTCAATACCAGGAGCCAGGAACTCCTTGCTCATTTCCCAGATGGGTTCCAGAATTTCAAGCCAGGTCAATACCAGGAGCCAGGAACTCCTTCCTCGTTTCCCAGATGGATTCCAGAACTTCAAGCCAGGTCAATACCAGGAGCCAGGAACTCCTTCCTCGTTTCCCAGATGGGTTCCAGAACTTCAAGCCAGGTCAATAACAGGAGCCAGGAACTCCTTCCTCATTTCCCAGATGGATTCCAGAACTTCAAGCCAGGTCAATACCAGGAGCCAGGAACTCCTTCCTCGTTTCCCAGATGGGTTCCAGAACTTCAAACCAGGTCAATACCAGGAGCCAGGAACTCCTTCCTCATTTCCCAGATGGGTTCCAGAACTTCAAGCCAGGTCAATACCAGGAGCCAGGGACTCCTTCCTCGTTTCCCAGATGGGTTCCAGAACTTGACACATTTGGATCATCTTTCACACTCTTGCCAGACACATTAGCATGGACCTGGATCAGAAACAGAGCAGCGGGCATGGATGTCGCTACACTGTCCCCTAGTGTTTGTTCTTGATGTTCTAATTCCAGTTGACAGAATTGACAAGGCCTAGCTGTTTTGTTCTATTCTTGGCTCCACTGTTTCCAGTAATTATCACATCACCTTTCTGAGTACCAGTCTGCTCTAAAGTGAGAGTGAGGTGAGCTGTCAGTCTTTTGCAGGCAAATCCGTTTATATTTGTATGAAATGCATTACTAACTCTGAAGTATTATACAAATGTAGAATGTTTTTCACTTAACAAGAACTTTTGAACTGATTTTGTGTACCTGCCAACACACAGCACACAGTTAGGCAGAATACATAGATGTCTAATCAAGGAGTGAGAAAGTGTTGAAATCTAGCAAGTTCTGTATGCAACAATCCTTGAGCAAGGGTGTAGCATCTCTGATGATTAGAAGAGACACTTCTTATTAATTGTCACAAAACAAGGAATTTGGAGTAACTGGAACCCCAGCCCATGCCAGTTTTTTTTTTTTTTTTAATTCTCTGTTAGACTTGATTTAGTATTGAAGAAATGTGGTTTTTGGCCTGATAAAACCTGCTTTTCAAAGTACAAAAAGACTTAACTTTATTCTTCTGAAATCCCTCTAGAAGGCATACAGTCGTAGCACATCACTGAGTTTAACATGTTTCAATGGAAAACATTGTGGTTCATTAAAGAGTTGGTACTTTCTAGCCACCAGAAGTCATCGTCAATAGAAGATATTTTAATATTCACAAATTGAAAAATTGTATTTCTGTATGTTGAGGAAAATAAAACTTTAAGTATCTAGATGAATATATGGTATCTAATATTTATTGCTTCATATTTAATTATGGAGTGTTTCAAATTATCTTACTGGCATAGTCTTTCATACCAACACAGATAAACTATGAAATATTCCTGGGAATGGAAGGTATGGATAAAAAAACAAGTTGAAAATAAAAAACATAATTTTATTTTATTTTTATTTTATGAAGTAAGAAATGAAAGATTTTCCATAATGGATTGGTTTATTTGCTCCCCAAGCTAACAAAATACTGGGTTGAATCAAGCTGAAGCTAGTAGTCTGGATCTCAATTTGTTATCCTGAGTAGGTGGCAGAGACCTAAGCACTTGAGCCTTCAAATGCTTCCTCCCAGTGTGTATAGTAGCAGTTAGATGGATTCTAAACACAGTAGCTGGACATGAAGCACACATTTAAATATGGATGTAGGCTACCCAAATGGTGGCTTAACTGCTATTCCTAATGTCTGCTTTTCTTTTATTTTGAAAATAGTATGTTGACATTTATAACTTTTCAGTTGAGTTCAGCTATGCTACTGTTCAATATAGTATAAATAAGAAATTATTTTAGTCTTTTGAAACATTTACCAACAGCATAAATACACACAATACTACTCAGTAGATATAATTGTGCTGAACTAAGAAAAATCCTATTCCCTACAGCATAAAAAGTGGAACGTAAAAAGGGTCACAGAGATCTATACTTAGGAGTATGTCTCAGTAGTTCTTGTAATTATCTGTGAATTTGAATAACCACTGCTATTCTTCCTTGGTCTTCTTTTTCTACCTTATACAATCAGATTTGTTAATATGTTTGAGCAAAAAATTCAAGATTTTCCTTCTCTTGTATATCTATTGGGTCAAAACTTTGGGGCTCAAAAAATGTGAAAACAAGTGTTACCGCTTCTGTACCACCAATCTGCATCCAAAATTATATTATCTTTACATAGCCAGAGCCTCTTGCTCCTCTCTGTAGCCGCACCAGCAAAATTTTTATTCCTTTGTTGAGCTATTCAGCTGCTTTGTCATTGTCAAAAGTTAAATCATGCCCCTACCTGCTTCCAACTCACTTGTCATTCTTAGAGGAACACCCCATTTTCTTGACCAACTCCTCTCTGATATGTAATTACACAGGTTGAGAATCACTGGTGTTTCAATGGTCAGATTCTGTGGGGGATTATGGTAACAGATAAATCCTCTTGCTTTCATGGAAGCCAGGTCTCAGGCTCTGTGATCATCCAGTCACATGGAGTCAGACGCAAAATTTGCCCAAGAATCAGTCAACAACAGAGTAACCCTATCACAGCATGTGTTATTGGAACTTAAACAACACAAAAAGTACCAGTATACATTCACTATTAATTCAGCTCACAAAACCAATATTTACTATTGCCAATTGCTCTGCCTGCCACCAGAATTATAAATATCAATATGGATATTTTGAAAAACATGTATTTAAAACATGTATTTAAAAGAGCCAGAAATATGTGCAGATGACTGAAATATAATATGAAACATCTAGAATGCATTTACCAAATAGGGTAGGAGTAACATTTAACTCACTCAGGCTGGAACTGACATATGTTTGTTCCTACCTGTTGGTTATTCAGAAAATAATAGAAACATATTTAGAAGAGTGAATATGTCTAGTTTTATTTGCATAGCAATTCAGCTGAATAAAATTTAAAAAGATTTTGATAGGCATACTGAGGCCATAACCAACCTTCATACATTTTTTAATTAAAATGGGAAGTATGTTTGGGCTCCATATAACAACATAACAAAGAAATCCTCTGGGGCTTAACCCTGTTTAGAATAAAGAATAGCATGAAATTACAAAGGGGCTTAACAAAAATGGCAATCCTGTGATTTTTTTTTGTAATTGGTGGAAAATTTATTAAAAACTTCATGAGTTTCGCATGAACGAAAATGTGTGATTTTCCCTAATATGAACTTTGAACATTGACTAGAGAAATGCGTTACTGAATTGGCTACATTTTCTTGGCTTCATTATATTGGTGGTAATGACTGACTTTAGCATTAGTTGTGTACTTCTCAATGTAAAGTTTATTCAAAGAAAGGAACCTTCAGGTCTCTAGGGCTTAAATTCCCAGATACATAACCTCAATTATGGTATACATGAGAAGGTGGTTGAATCTTAGCCCTTCAGAATTCTATGGATAAAGCAGAAAAGAATGAATGGATGGAGCTAAATAATTATCTCCCTCCCAGAAAGACATTTTTTAAAAGTCATATTTGCATGAAAAACTACTTAACACAACTATAAATTAATAAAATGAGAAAAATTGCGAACAGGGGGACACAATGTTAGCTGTTGTTACCTGTTAGCAAATGTGCCTAATGCTTTGCCAAATACTGAAACTGTTCCTTACGACCATCCTATATGCTGGGTTAATTATCTCAGTTATATGGATGAACATGGAATTGCAATTGGTAGTAAGGAACAAAGTCAGGATTCAAACTCAACATGTTCATTTCTATTTCCCTGTGCCGCATGTCTCCCCTCTGTCAGATTACTGTTGGTGATATATTAGCTTAAATGATTATTTCCAAATTTTGAATATAATAAAATATAGTATAATAGCGATACTTTAAATTCCTTCTGTGCCATGGTTCCTGTAATGTCAAAAAGCAGGCATTAACAAACTTACTCTGTTAAGTGCTAGTTAGTAAATATTTTTAGTTTTGTAGGCCACGAAGACTGTATTGTTACTACTCAATTTCGCTACTGCAGCAGGGAAATACAATCAATAGGCTAAGTCAAAACACATGGATGGATACAGCCTTGTTCCCATAAAAATAAATCCCGAAGAGGGATTATGCGTCTGTGTGGATAATTGAGTGAATTCGTTTGACTTAGATTGTAGGCTGCTCACATTCAAGGAGGGATGGTAGAATACAATGTGTCACAGAAATCGTAGTGATGTGAGGTTTGCTTTGCATAATTTGAAGGAGCTAAGATGGCTAATAACTGGTGAGTAGAATTCTTCATGCTATTTTGTGGTTCTTTAATTATTGTGGTTCAATCTTGTTAGGGTCAAGATTCAAAGGTGAAGTGATAGTTTGCTGTATGTTGGTTTTATGTCACCTGTAGTATAGTTACTTGTTGCATTTAGGATTTTGCTCTGTGTTGTAATTTCTTAACATGACTTACTGAGCACCTTGAAAACATTATTATGTGTTTTCACTCTAGTTGACAGTGGCCATTGTAGAAAGAGAAAGATAGTCCCGTGGACCACAATCAGCACTGCTACACATCCCAGATTATAGTTCTGTCTCAAAATTTTTGCTATTGAACCACAGTTCATCTTAATGGTTTTTAATAATAAAGGTTAACTGATGGCTCTTTAGTTTCAAAAGAACCACAGTCCTTTGAAAATTAGAAAAAAAAACTTCAGTATTTCAGAAATTATTATATTGACAAATCTCTTTATGGAAAGTACACTTGCTAACTATTTAGTCTTTGATCACATCTCACTGTTGAGCAAACTGATTTTTGTCCCACTTGTTATTAGGGAATTTGTTTTAGGTCTTAGAATCTGTGGCAAATATGATTGTAGGAAGTATTATGAGAAAAATGATAAAACCATATTTCATAGGGACATAACTAGAATAAGCCTTAAAAAGACTCTTTTTAATAATATCTATGAAAATGAATAATAGAATAAATTAATAAGTGATTTCATTAAAATGTTCTGCTTTGCATAATTAAGACAAGTTCTGTAGACTATCCTCAATTTAAATTTCAGGAGAAAGGATTTGCAAGATACCCAAAACTGTTGATATGTGGCTAAAGACTGGATTTTATTCCAAAGATTCAGGAGTTATTAATTTTGCATAAGGAATTGCGGTTCTCACAAACTCTATAATTTAATGCTGTTTATGTACCCAAAGACACGTTGCAGACTGGAGCTATATTCTAAAGTAATTATTAGTTGTTTGTCTTGGGGGTTTTGTTTCTATTGTCACGGCTCATCATTTCACAATTTAGACACCTTGGGAATGATTGATGTGCTGTATAAATTTGGCCTTCTAACACTTTCCAGTCATTTATTAACCCTAAGACAATCTCTATGTGACAACTGCTGTGGCAGTTGATTTTGCTGAGCTAATTTTCTCTGATCAATTGACAGATATTGTTGCCACTATTTTATTCTATTATATAACTCACCTTTCAAACATTTTGTAATCATTACAATTTTTCTATTTCTGGGATAAGCAAACAAAGTGAGTCTTTCCAGCATTTTTTGAAGATTGCTTTATTCGAGACTCAGAGTTAAAGGAGGGAGGGGAATTTTCTGTCTGCAGAATCACTTTCAAATGGCCACAAGGGCTAGGGCTGAGTGAGGCCAAAGGCCAAATCTGGGAACCAGGAATTCCACCCAGGTATCTCACATGAGTGACGGGGCACAAGCATTTGGGCCATCTTCTGTTGCTTTTCTTGCCATTAGCAAGAACTTGGGCAAAAAGTGGAGCGACTGAGGTGTGAACCGACGCTCTTATGGGATGTCAGCAAGGCAGCTGTATTTGCTTTACCGTAACACCAATGTCCAGATGTTTTATTTTTTAATATTTTAATGAGAATTCTAAAGTACAATGATATAATTAAATCACAAAAGTTTAAACCTAGCATTATGTTTAGATTTCTATTATAGATTCTTTTCTATATCTATATCTATCTATCTATATATACATACATATATATAGAAATTTCATTGGGCATAGAGATTTTTAATTTCCTTGGGATAAAGTTGCAATATAGCTATGGTCAGCTTAGGTACCATATTAATCAGGTTGATTTCTACATGGAAATCGCCTAAGGAAAACTTGTAAGGATCTGACTCTTACTTTCGGTGGAAACTTTTAAAGGAGGAAGATTCCACCAGGAACAAATTGTGGGAAATGAATTTATGCCATTTTTGAAACAACAGATTTTGGGCATTCAGATATGATATTTAATGTTTCCATTGTGTTATAAAATTAAAAATAAAGTGACTATGTAAAAAGTGATTATTTTGCCATTTCCCATTTTTCTCCCCTGCCCCTAAGGCACTGGCATTAGATGGTAAACATCTTGCAGAACATAAGGCTAGAGTTGTGTTACTTAAGGGAAGATCTCTAATACCTTTTAAACACACATGCTATGAGGCAGCCATGATTCTGTAAAGCTCCTTTTACTGGATCGGCTATGCTTTGGTAATACTAATGCAGTTGTAATGCTTGAATAAGCTTAGTCAAATAAAGCTTATAAAAATGCTCACACCATAGAAATAACCACTCTGAGTGAATTAAATGTCAGAAACAGGGTCTGTCATTTTTCCCCTAGTAAAATCCTATTCAGATAAGCTATTTGAAATGCTATGATGTGGAATTTGTTGTTCCTTATAAAACTGACAGTCCCAAAGCTTATGATCAACCCTGGATTGAATCTGAAAAAGTGGCATGCTCTCTGAATCTCTTGTAATAATGACAAGCTAAGTCCACCTGTCAGTAAACATCAAGTAGGTTCTTAGAAGATAAGGGCCTGTTTTTCCATTTGTTTCTGACATTTTGGAATGCCTGGGATATAATTTTATTCCTGAAATTTTTGTTCCATAATATGACTACTCTGTGCAGGGAAAATATTGACATTTTCAGGAGTATGGAGGGGCAAGATAGAAAAAGTCTAATCACTCATCATTGTGTTTATATCTTTACTTTTAAAAATTATTTTGAATCAGAACTGCAATTTCCCAGGGGAAAGAAAAAGTCAATGGCAACTTTAAAAAAGGGGTGGGCGGAGTGGCAGTGACATGTTTACATAAAATGAAAGCCAAACCTTAAGTCTGTTTGGACATTGATGAAAGCATCATACGCTGCGGAATGCACAATTGTTTGAAAAACTCTCATAATACATCAGATTTAGAATATTTGTTCTCTTGAACTTTTCTATATCGGTGCCTTTCCATCAAAAAGAATACTTGTCCCTCTATCTCGTAGATAAAACTTTCTGAATTTCCTAGGAAAAAAAAAAAAGCTCTGTGTTATTTGTATTTAATGATCGATTGTACTTTCAAATGTAGGTGAGACTACCTAATTCTTTTCAGAAATACATAAAGCACCTTCCAGCTTATCTAGAAGTCCTTTGAAAAGCTCAGGTCACTGTTTATTACTCATACATTCTACATGATCACAAATATACACACTCATAAAAAACATCTCTAAACTTCTAAGCTTCATTTACCTCAGGAGATATGTGGAATTAAGCTAGAAAACTAAAATTTTGGGCTAGACTATTCTGATCTGTTGTAAGTGTTTTAAGCAGTTTAACGAAAATTTTGGTTCTATATATTAAACAACAAAAAAAATATTTCCCCATTAGAGATTAGCAGAATCTATGGATCTATTTTCAATGTGATTGTGCAAATAGTATTCTTTCTAGAGAAAGTATAAAGTGTCTATTATTAACAACAAACTTGTATTGCTCATAATTAAAGATGCATGAAAATAGATGTAGTTCATTATTATTAATATTTTAATAGCTTCTGACTGCAATAAGACTACTCATATACCTGTTTAATGGTTATATATTCTAAAATATCATTAAAATACACATTTAAAAAATGTGCAAGTTTTCCTTTATTCTTGTTACCCAAACAAACACTGGTTTCCTTTGTTTATATTTAAACCTATCAAAAAGGATATATGATTACTTTAGGTCATTGGCCTTATGAATCAATCAAAGATGTAGGCTATTAAATGTGGTTGGTCTTAGCTTGCATTTTCTTAAACTTCCCGAAGCAACAAATGGCAATGAGAGGAACTGGCTATTTAATATGAATATAGTTTAAAGAATCTTCATGTAAAGACTTTATTATTACTACTGAATGCCTTAGCTTTTGTGCAAAAAGTATGAGTACGTTCTGGCAGTTGCATTCATTTCCTAGAAATAAACTATAAATTATTGTGACATTACAATGGTGTGATTATGACTCCATAGCACTAACAGCAGGCTAAGACAATTATTTCTTAAGAAAGTGTTGATTTCCATGAAAATATCTTGAGGAAAGAAAAGTAGAAGATACATACTGGGGCAAAAAATATCATGAAAAACTAACACTTATGAATAATTTAGTTTAGTTTTTATTTTGTATTGTTTTTCCAAGTACTGTGAAAGTGTGAACAATTTTTTCCAAACCCTGAGCCTTATTGGAGAAACATAATTTTGTTTGTGTCATTTTATTTATCATAAAAAGCTATACCTTTACAAGTAAGAAAAACTGACTATGTCAAAAGATAAAGGACATTTTTGTTTCAAAAAATTCTGGTTATGTACCCTACCTTACATTTTGAATTTAAATTTAGTTTACTATTTGTAGAAAACAATTAATATTCTGCTAAATTGAAAATCATAAATGCAAAATTCATAGGAAAATGGTATCATAGAAGCCAAAACAAGAAGAAACATCTACTGTTTTGTGGCAAGGATTACAGAAAAGTAGGCTGGCAGAGCACAACAAGTCTCTTCCTGCACTGGAGCTCCTACCGTAAAATTCTCAAAACAAGGTGACATAAACAACAGCAATGTAGTTCCTAGAGTTATGGAAAGTAGGAAACTCAAGATGAAGACAGACTTTGCATCTAAAACAGGCTCACTTTCCCTACAGTCAGTCTTTCTCGTCTAATGTCATCTGGAAGATGGGACAACGATGTCTCCTTCAAGTCTCTCTCATAGGCACACTAACCCCATTCCTAAAGGCTCCATTCTCATGACCTAGTCATTTTGCAAAGGCTCTACTTCCATATGCCGTCACTTTGGGAGTAAGGCTATCACCACATATTTGTGGCAGACTTCTACACCCAAGGGAATAACAATCAGGAACTACTGCTAGACACAAAGGAAAGCTACCACATAGAGCAAGTGAACTTTTGCTTAGGAAGTCCTCCACAACCTAAGATAAATTGCAAAGTCCGAAAGATTGATTTTCAATTCATCACTTGGATGACAGATCTAATCAAGAAACAAGAGACCTCAGATTTTCATTCAAAAATAGTATTAAAATAAACAAAGCTGCATATTTAGTTGCCATACTTTCATTTCTCATGGCACAACCACAAAATGGAAGGTAATTGTATGGACCTAAAGTGCTAACAGAAACATTACAAAAATCAAATTTCTAGTCTTATATCACTGGAAACCACAGAAATACATCAAATTCAATGAGCCCAAAACTAGCACAGAGTACTTTCAGTCTCACCTTGCAGCTAAAATTTCAAATGGTAGAATACTGGCATCTTTCAGATCCCTCTCAAATCATAACAACCAGGTAACCTCATTGGAAAGAAAATACCTTTTCAATGCTATACAACCACAAATGCTATACAACCACAAATACATATATGCGCGCACACACACACACACAAACACAATATATAGAACTCTGTTTTACCCTATTCACACTCAAGGTCAAGGGAGAATGTTCTTAATGGTCAGACTTGGATTATAGTTCCTTTCCTATACCTGGAAACTAGCCAAAAAATTTCCAGTCCCCATTTCGAAGAATATGTAGTTGTTTTAATAAAATATTAAGAAGATTCTTATTTACATTTATGTTTTAGAAATGCACAAAGAATATAATAGAGGTACTTTTAACATGTGATTGCAAACTTTATTCTTGATGTAAATTAAGAATAACAGAATGTCATAAATTTCTACTTTCCCTCCTTTAGCACTAATTCTTCTTTTAAAAGATGTGTTTATCAAAGATTCATTTGTTTCGAAAGACAAAGCAACAGAGACAGAGGAGAGATCTCCCCCCTGCTGGATAACTTCCCAAATATCCACAACAGTCAGGGCTGGACCAGGATGAAGTCATGAGCCTCAAACTCCTATAGGATCTCCCCTGTGTGTGGAAAGGTTCCAGGTGTTTCTACCATCCCCTGCTCTTTTCTCAGGTTTATTAGTAGAACATTGACCTGAAGTGATACTGCCAGGCCTAGAACCTTTGCTTGTAATAGATATTAACATTGCAAGTCGTGGCATAGCTTGTTGTGCCACAATGATGACCTATATTTTATTTATTTGAAAGGCAAAGTGACTGAGTCATAAACAGAGAGATTGTTGGCTTGCTCCGCAAATGGCTGGAAAGTCCAGACCTAGGCCAGATTGAAGTCAGGTGCTCTGGGTTTCCTACAGAGTGACCTAGTACCAGGTTGTCATCTTCTTTTTTTAAAAAAAGATTTATTTATTTTTATTACAAAGTCAGATATACAGAGAGGAGGAGAGACAGAGAGGAAGATCTTCCGTCCGATGATTCACTCCCCAAGTGAACACAACGGCCGGTGCTGCGCCAATCCGAAGCAGGGAACCAGGAACCTCTTCGGGTCTCCCATGCGGATAGAGGGTCCCAATGCTTTGGGCTGTCCTCAACTACTTTCCCAGGCCACAAGCAGGGAGCTGGATGGGAAGTGGAGTGCTGGGATTAGAACTGGCACCCATATGGGATCCTGGGACGTTCAAGGCGAGGACTTTAGCTGCTATGCCGCCGCCAGGCCATAGGTTGTCATCTTCTTCCCTGTATTAGAAACAGAGTAGTTGGGACTGAAACTGGAACTCCCACATAGATAAATGGTATGATAAGCACTGGCTTAACCTGCACAGTTCCCAGACCTGCTCTCTAACTCTTGAATGTGAGTTATAGCATAAGCATAAGACACAAACCACATCGCGTATAGAATTTCAGTACTTATGATTAGGCTTTTACATGATAAAGATGAAATATTTTATAAATTTCCTGCTGCAGATTGCATTGCCAGTGCACTGTAGGGATGGACAAATGCACTTGGCAGTTTCTTCATCGGATCAATAAGATGTTATGAGGTCAAGTGACTTCTTTCAGAAGACTTATGGCTTATTCTCCGTGCCTGACCTCACCAAGAGGCCAGTCTTTGTATCAGTTTTAGAAGCCTTTCACTTTACTTTGCAAGACACGGTCATATGACCACTCAGATGTCCACTTCTTCTGAACTTGACTGCAGTCAGATCTCCACTTCTTTTGACAATCTTCAGTCAAAATAATTCATATTTAATCAAAAAGAGTAGAATTCAGATGTAGGTATGGAAAGCACCGTCTCTATCCTGGCCTCTCTCATGGAAGTCTGAGATGTCAGTTTTGAAGAAGCAGAGCCTATGCCAAATTGCACAGGAATATTTACCACTTATTTCCCTCATAATATCAGTGGCTAGTACTTGTCATCTTTAAAACACTTTTTAAACGTTAAATAATCTCAGGTGCGTTTATCTTGACCAGCTGTCAGAGAAAACAGTTTATTTTCCGCCCACAGATTTATTCTTCTTGGCACTATATAACTTCTACAGTAAATTTTAATGGAAAATGAAAGGTACAACTTAATGCACTTGATAACGAAGGCAACATATAATTTCCTTTAAGCAGAATAACCTTCAAATTACTTTCAAACTGCTGATGGCTTTGTGGTTGTATCCTCAGGGTACACTTCCTTTGTCTTTGATTCCTGGTCTTAAGTGGAAATTCTGAAGATATGTAGTCAAAGAAAATGAAAGAAATTTAGTTTTTACTTTATTGTTTTGATTTATGTTAAAATTGTATCATAATTGTCCTGGAAGAATCTTAAAGTGACTCCAAATTTGGGATTCATATTATGTTACTTATTCAAAAGCCTACAATATTCAAATTTGGAATTTGAACTATATTATATCCTAATTCATATGGCTTATCCTTTTTCTGATACAAAAGGAACGACATAAATCAAGAATTCATGTTAGATGGGAAATGTTATGACTTCTCCAAAATCTTATCAGGATTCAGTTAATTGGTATCAGCTAGGAAACCTCTTCACTTTCTTGACACCAAGCAGATACGTGTGGCACTGTTTTGGAAAGACGTTAAGGCAGAACCCACTAGAGTGAATCTGAAGTACAAGACACAATTCTTCAGATGTTCTCACTTGGTAATAGCAAGCTTTTCAGAGGCTAAAAACCTGGAGATTAGCAGCATATCAATTTACAGGTGAGCCATACTTAAACACTTACAGCTCCTTTAGTGTCCCTCAAACCATTATCTCAAAGGCTTGATTCACTTGTAGCCCCACTTGAGTTTTAAATCACATTTCAAAGCACTCCTGTCATTCATCCATTTTCAGAACTACCATTAGTTGAAGAATCAATGAAAGGATATGATATCAATTCTTCCCATTTTCCTTCTCTGAGCACCACCTTATGAACAGAATGTGGAAACTTTTTTATTTCCTTAATCCTGTTACAATTTTAACTAAATTGAGTTTATGAAATTTTAGTATGTAATTCTGTAGTTTTTTTGGGGGGGGGGGAAGAAAAGAGATTTGTTTTCTTTATTTTGATTTTTGAAGTTACGTTTAAATCTTCACTAAATATTTTTATCATAGATATCCATTATTAGGTTTTGTAATATTTTGAAGACAAGAATGTAAACTTTCAATTATATTATAAGAATCATCACATTAGATATGGTTTGCTGCTATTACAAATGTTCAATCATGAGCATATTTGATTTTATTTTCATAGAGTAGTCATGTATTTTATGTTGTTTATCTTAGTTAAGAGCAAGACAGCACTATTTTTGTGCTTACAGAACTAAAAATAATGAATTTTTATTGAGAAGTGTACCTATTTTTTGCTTGTAAAGTTTTCAATTTTCTACCCAATACCTAAAATTTTTCTTATGAACTGCATTTATACTATATAAGGATTCTGCATATTCAGTCACAAGTCCTTCACGTGCAGAGTTACATGATCATCTTACACCTTTATTTGCTGTAGATCATCTTTGTAACTTTGCTAATGGAGCAAAATACCTCTTGCTTTTGTGAATAAACAACAGTCTATGCTCCTCTTTTTCTGTGTTACAAGAAGTGAATTAATTCGTTGTAGTGAGTACTGAAGGAGTAATGAAATCCTTTTTGGGGGGGAGGGTGGTCCCTGTGCTCATTAAATGAAAACAAATGCCTATGAATCTGACATATTGAAATTTAATAGAAATATATGTATGTTTAATATTGGTATTTTTGTGTTTGTTTTATATACATGTAAATGTCTGTATATGTATATATACGCAATAATACACATGTAATATATATATAATTACATAAGGCACCCCAAAGAGTTTTAAGAAATGTGGACAAAATTTTTATAAGATTTTTATATAATGCAAAGAAACCAGCATATTAATAGTTGTTTCTGGGTTGTGGTGGGTGGTGGTGGTGAGTTTTAAAATGGTGTTTAGCTATTTATCTCAATACAGTTCCGCTCATGAATATATAAAATCTTAAAATTAGACTTAAAAATGTCAAAATCATAAAATGTTAAAAAAAATTACTGGCTACGAGGTTGTCCAAATTTTATCTTAGATATCCTATGTCCTTTCCCTCAAAATATATAACCTCAATGGCAGGCTCAATTATGTACCCAAGTGAGAATGCTCAGGAGTTTTACCCATTTGAACTATTTTGATCACTGATTTCGATTTTCTCAAGATTTTTTTTTTTTTGTCTTCAAAACTAGCATGTGACCCTAAGTAAATGAAAAGTTGCTAAAAGAGAACCTCAGCTATAAAACCTGCTGCCCCGGAAGATAATAGATATAGAAAGCTGTAAGGGAGAAGCACAAAGGAATTGACAAGGATGACAAGGTTTGTGGCCTAGATGGCAGCATATGAGGAAGTTGGGGGGTGAGAAATGCTGATTAAATGAACATATGGGCTTAGTGTGAAAGGATTGCTGAGGAGGAGAAAATGCAGTAACGGGCATGGAAGTATGATCCTGCCAATAAACAGATGTGTTCTGCCGTAAAAGAAGGATGCAAATAGCTCACAAAAACTCATGGAGTCTGTGTTTTATTGCCATCAGGACTTGATTGAAATTTTAAAATTATGTTTTCGTTTTTGAACATTTGTTTAGCAAATGCATCTACAACTACAACTGTGATAGACAGCAAAAATGGATCTCTGCCCAAATCCCCTGGAAAAGTCCTGAAGAGGACAGTCACGGAAGATATCGTAACAACATTCAGCTCTCCCGCAGCCTGGCTCCTCGTCATTGCTCTGATTATCACATGGTCAGCAGTTGCCATCGTTATGTTTGATTTGGTGGATTACAAGAACTTTTCAGGTGAGAACCAAAACGTATAACTTTCAAATGTGCAGAAACTGCTCTCTCCGGCTACAGCTTTGTGTCTCATGACCTTTTTTAGCGTGAGAAATAAAATACCCCATGAATGTGCTGAAAGTCTCAGTCAGTTTCCTTTTGCCTTCTGCTCCCTTTCTTGGTATTTTGCTCTTACTGATCAAAAAATGAAATTGATACTTGTATTTTTATGGTTGAGTAAAGACCTAAGGTCACAGTTTTATAATAATGATTTCAAAAAGCTTGAGTGGAGATTCAGTTTCATAACTGATATTTTACCAAGCGATAACAAAGATTATTTGTATTGCCATACTGAATTCTAGTGGGCTTAAGTTAAAACAAACAAAACCTTTTGGACAAATGGTTCAAAAGTGGTTTGGTCACAAGCTTCTTTCTAGATACACTTTTTGTTATTCCTACGAAGCCTTATCCTATTGTGAATACCTGAGGATAGTATTTAAAGATTTTCCCAATACTTACCTGAATTGTGATGCTAAATATTGAGTGTCCGTGTGTCCTTGCAAATTTGGAGTGAAACAGAAATGATAGGAGCGAACTTCAGAAATACTATAGATAAATTGAGAAGTTTATTCTGATGGCAAAATATTGGAAGTTTGTATGTATTTTTTTTTTTTTTTTTTGCAAAACATGTATTACTTGTACAAGTTAGGGAAGATAGATTTTGAGAATCTCCCTATTCAACCAGAGTACATTGTTCATCTCTTTGTTTAAATACTTTCAATATTTGCAGAATTATATTTATATATTTCTTAATCTAACACCCTCTATTGACTGTGATTTCCTAAATGAAAGAATCATTTGGGTGTTCTGGAGATATTGCATGAATATGTTCTTCATTTTTTATCATAAACAAAAAATTTCATTAAGCTCTTAATGCAAGCTTTTAAATATGAATCTCTCGCATCTTCATTTGCTTTCTCTAGTAGGACTAAATATCAACAGGACCTAGATGATACAAATAGTATAACTTGTCTCTTATGAATTCAGTAATACTGTATTTACTCAATAATTAATCATCAAATTCTTACTATATGTGCCATAAAGCAGCAATGCCAGTTATCAAAACAAATATCATGAAGCCATAAAAATCTCCTCCTTGGGCTTATTGACATGGAGGTGAAACTATGACAGCTTGGTCAGCTGTCCAGTCACCTGCACTGTAATGATCATCATCTCATAGGCTAAGTCCAAGGACGTCAAAGAAATCAGAACAGCTGCTCAACCACAGTCAAATGTGTCTGCTCCAAATAGGTAATGTGTTTAGTATCTCATGTAACAGAGGCTCTAAAAACATAGAGTTCAATGCTGATATTTCACAATTACCACAGAGTTTTAAATAAAAACAGTTCTATTGCTCCAGGAAACTTTATTTCCAGTAGACCTACATTTACTCTAGACTTAATCTGCCTTTCTTATTTTTATCATTTTATTTATTTTAATTGTGGAAAAAGTGATCATTAAATAAAAATAAATATATCAATATTATGTAATATGGATATTTTAGGAAATACATGTAGATCTAATATTCTGAAAGTTAAGAATTTCATAACAGATCTGCAGAAATTACTCTTAGAAGATACTTGTTCTTTTAAAAATATATATATATGTATATATATATATATATATATATATACAGTACCCTACAATGAGATTGTCAGGTTAGATTACTTAAGTATCACACACTCTGATAATCCGTACCAGAGCTTTCACTCAACTCTATTTAGGTGCTATGGAAAGCAACTTTCACTGGCATTTCACTTGATAAGGAGAAAAACAGTTTAGACATTATTGCTGCTTCCTCTTTCTCTCAGTATATGTTTATTCAGCACATCATCCCTGTGATTCTTCCTCTCCAGTTGCCTAACAATTTAGGCATCTATCTGTTGCCTGAAAAAAACTAACTAGCGTGTCAATTTTAAGTGTCTTCGGTACTTGAGTCGTCACTATAATTCTTTACTTGCTGAGTTTCACATGTTGCACCTTTCTAATACTTTTTAATACTTTCCATTGGTAATGATCTAAATAGACTTTCATCAAAAATTGATAAAGTACCTAATATTTTTTAAGTACTATGAACTCTTTGGCATGAGATTCGTGTTTGTATAAGTTCTTCAAGTTTCATCTTCTAGCAATAAACCTTCCTGTTTTCCATTTATGCTTATGATTGCTTTCCCCTCTAGTTCTAGGAAAATGCTTATCGGCGTTTCTTGCTGCTTCTGTTCATGAAAGTCTCTTCTACCCCTAGCCCAGTTCCCAAGACAACGGAAGGAATAAATAGCTGTATAGCTGAGAATGTGAGCCTTGATACTTGATTTTTTTTTCACATTACAGGTACTCCAGACCTTACTGTTTTCTAATAGTAAGGTGTTCTCTAGTAGTAAGACATTTACCCTCTGTGCATCAGTTTCGTTATCTAAGAAAGAGAGAATATAATGCTAATGCAATAATATTGTTAAAAGACTCGTACAGCAATGTATTTTAAGTGCTTAGAATAGAAATTGTTATATCACAAGAAATTCATTCTTTAATTTTCTATCTTGAGAAGGCTTATTCATGGTTATGACCTACCCTTGCTTTTGTGAAGTATCATTTGATTTCATAAAAAGATGTTACTATACCATACTCTTAATTATTCATTTATGTGAAAAGCAAAGTGAAGCAAGAGGGGAAGAGAGAGGGAGTGAGCGAATGGAAGACTTTTCTTGCACTGACACATTAGCTAGGCCTGAGTCAGGCTGAAGCCAGGAGCCGGAAACTTGACATTCCTCACGTGAATTAAAGATGTTCAAGTAATCTCACAATGGTCCATATCCCACCAAGCACGTTATCCCACCAAGTACATTTAGAGAAAACTGGTTCAGAAATGGATTGCCCAAAGCTCAAACTAGCACTCTGATAGGGAATGTCAGTGTTACTGGCTTAATGTGATGTGTCCACAATGCTGGCCCCAAGCACACGTTTTTAAAACATTAACTCATTAAATTTCAACACTTGTTGTTTGGCCCATTCCATTTAGTGGGGAATACTTATTAAAGGACAGGACTGCCTCATTAACTTTGGCAGTTTTGAGATATCTTAAATTTACATTGCATTAAAAAGGTTTAATAATTCATCAAAAAGCTTAACGAGTAAAAAAACACACAAAAATCATTAGTTTATTTGAAACACAGGCAGTGCATATAAACAATAATTCAGTGGAAAAACAACTATTTTACTCACATAGAGACTTTTAAAGTAATCACAGATCAAACGAGATTGGGTACGTTCAGGGTGATAGGGCCTTAGATAATAATCACAGATCATTAAAACCGTCTTAATCATTGATTCTGCAAAGGTATAAAGCAAAGTTTTACAAAGCTCTATTTGCAGCAATATTGAAATAGAGAGACTTTTTTTTTAGTAGCTCCCACATGTAAGGGTGAACATTCCGTAGTTCTCTTCTGGGATCTGGCTTATTTTACTCAATGTTACGTCCTTCAGATGAATCCATTTTGCTGCAAATGGTAGAATTTAATGTTTTATGACTGAATAACATTCCACTGGTATTTATACCATAGTTTCTTTATCCGTTCATTTGATGACAGACAGCTTTTTGAACTCTCTACAGTTTCCCACAGTAGCTGCAATAGCTTGCATTCCCACCAACAGTACGTGTAGGTGTTCTTTTTCCACATTGTTGCTAACAGTTTTAGTCTGTAGTCTGGATTTTAGCCACTCTGACAGGGTGAGATGATGCCTCATTATAGCCTTAATTTGCATTTCCATGATAGTTAGTGATGTTAAGCATTTTTTCATGTATTTATTAGACATTCATATTTCTCCTTTTGACAAATGTCCATTAAAGCCCTCTGTTATTAGTTGTTGAATTTTTAAGTTGATAATATATTCAAGGTAGCAATCATCTATTAAGAAGACATATTCAAAATATATGATATACTATTAATCTATTGTCTGATAGATGATTTGCAAATGTATATATTTGCAATCTGTTGGATTTCTCTTACTCCGCTGATCATTTTCTTTGCTGTATAAAGCTTTTGATTTTGGTACAATCTCGTTTCTCTAGTTTTGCTTTTGTTCCTGTGCTTTGAGGGTTTTATCCAATAAGTTATCCCTTATACAAATGTCTTCCTTGCACTTTTTCCAGTAACTCCACAGTCTTGAGTCTTAAATTCAGGTGTTTGATCCGTGTGACTTTCATATATGATGAGGGGTGTGGGTCTAATTTTGTTCCTCCACATATATCAAATCCAGTTTTGTCAGCACCATTGGTTAAAGAGATTATCCTTACTCTGTTATGGGGTTTGAGCATTTTTTTCAAAAGTAGTTAGTTGTATACAAATAGATTAATTTCTTGGCTGTAGTTTGTTCCACTTGTACTGGGGTTTATATTATTAGAATGGATCTTCTGCAGTATATAATCATCTTTGAAATGTTCAATTACATCCAAGAAACAAGGCTAGAAGTGAATGTAGCTGTCATTGGGTCTTAAATGACTCTATGACACTTTAGAAAATCATTTAAGCACTTTGAAATCATTTAAAGTTGTTACTAGAGGAAAAACTATTTTATAAATATGTGCTGAGTTGAGAAGAATGATTCTACTGTGGGCAATTTCACAGTTGCTTATTTTCAGAATTTATTGTGATGTACCAATATATTATCTACATGTGGGACACAGAAAAATATTGACCTTAATGTACTTTTTTTTTGTAAGAAAATGTGGTTTCACTCTGCAACCTTTAGAGTACAAGCTAGAAGCCAATTTGCATAAGAACTTAAATTTTCTTTTCTATGAAAAAGAAATATTCCCGTATTTTCTCTTCTAGAAATTTTTAAGTTGTTCTTCTTCTCAAAGAAGTTAAACGTTTGAGTATTGAAGAAAGACTAGAAAACAGATTTCATCATTCCTTTCTAATTATAAACACCAAACAATATTGAAGCATAGTAAGACATACTATCATACTTTGACCAAAGAGACAGCATCACCTAGATGATAGAAAATAGATGATTTAATATGTGCTCACTAATTCATGCTACCTGAATGAGGAATCTAAGATTTTGGCTATGTGGATGGGGCTAAGTTTAAAGCATCCCTTTGGCAATTGAGAAGGCAAATGGACACATAGACAAGACTGAGGACAAGGTAGAACTGATGGTGGCTTTTCAGGAAGCTCATCTCTTGCTCATAACCTCAAATTATGATGATGTGGCTCAATCTCACAAAAGTATTCATATATCTGGCCAGAATTTGGAGATGCTGAAAGATCCTGCCAACTCCTTTAACACACCCAGGAAAGCCTATAAATCTGTGATGATGGTCATAAGGTGTAAAGGCACCTACCCTATTGTAACGTCCAGAGAGTAAGGACTGGTTTCAGTAGATCTTGATTTTTTTCATTGCAGTATTCATAGAAATTTTTCTACTGCACAGTTGTTAACTGAAAACACACATGAATGAAAATTCTGGAAAATGGAGTTCTCATTTGTCAGTTTGACAGCATACAGAGCCACCATATGAGACAACTCTATAATTTATCATCCCAATCAGGCCAGTTGTGAGATGAAATGAAACATTATTTATATTTATATAAGTATAATAATCACAAACCAACTTGTATAATCAACTTGTATTACCCATACTGCTTTTGGTTCCCTAATGGAAGATAAATGCTGTCAGGAACCTCAAGGAAGCAGAACAACCAGCCTTCACAAGAGCTGTAGGAGGTCTTTTCCCATGCTGGACACTCAGCAGGGAAGTCTTTCAACAAATGGAGGAGTGTTCTAATAATGCAAAACTTTCATGTGGATGGGGCTAAGTTCAATTTGTGAACTTTGATTGAAATTCCTCAGTTTTTAAAATTTTATTTATAAACAGACACGTTTATCACCAAAGAGTGAAAAATGCAACAAAAAGAATTTCTAGCAAAATGACTAGTAACTGAGGTATTAGTGAATGCTAACAATTCTCTTCTGGGCCAAAGTGTATTGAAACACTTTTTATGTTGAATTATATGTTATTTATTACAAATATGAAACAATACCATAATCTTTATCTCTTTACGTCTTTAATTACATACACGTTTTTAAATATTTTTTGCCAACCTGCAGATTTTATGGGACTTGACTCAAACAGGAGGTGTAAATAAGCTAAGGAATGGCAACCAATTGGTAACTGTAGAACTGAGGCTAAGTATCCTCATAGCCCTAGTTTCTTTTTTAATATATTTTTTATTAATTACATTGCATTATGTGACACAGTTTCATAGGCCCTGGGATTCCCCAAACCCCTCCCCGTACCCTCCCCCCATGGTGGATTCCTCCACCTTGTTGCTGTATTACATTTCAATTTCAGTCAAGATTCTTTCATTGCAAGGGTATACCAAGCATAGAGTCCAGCATCTTATTGTCCAGATAAATTCCACAGGTTCTTGGGGAGACCATCTCTGGTCTGAAGGTAGAGCTGGCAGAAAATCATCCCGATCAATTTAAAGCCACAACATATCGTCAGCAGCAATTTACAACATTATGGAATTAATTGATATGGTATTGAGTAATCAATATGTTAAAAAATACAAGTTCTTAACCACCTCCTGTGACTACTTCACTGACATTTCAGTTTTAGTTTATATACTACTGGCTTCTATACACCTTAAAATGGCTATAGGGTACTATTCAGCTGTCTCATGTCTATTTTCCTTTTTGTATTTAGCAGTTTCCAGTGTTGAAGCATAATTTTGCTGAACTTGGCCGATTTTAGGATAGTCAAAACTGGCTTATAACTGTAACAAGGCATATGTCAACAAATGAGGTGCAGAACAGTTTTAGGAGGGGTGTGCAGAGAAATCTTCAATACCTTAGCGAGGAGTAACTAATCTTTGTGTCCTACCTAGTAAGGTATGTGTGTGTCCACGCTGACCGTTTCCTGTCTGGTTCTAAGCTTTCCTTGTTGTTTTCTGTGTATCTATTCTAATGTGTGTGTGTGTGTGTGTGTGTGTGTGTGTGTGTGTGTGTGTGTGTGTTTAAGGGGGTGCTCCGGAGCTACCCTGGTGGTCATTGCAAGAGAGGGTGTGGATCCAAATTTGGAACTAAGTAAGGACCAGAGAAAGCTCCTCTCCCTAGTCCTGAAAGAAGTTTACTGTTCTTCTGTTTCTGCGGATCGCTCAGGGTTCCTGGTTGTTGTTCCGATGACCTTGGATCCTGCGAGGAAGGATTTGGGCCTCTTCCATCCCATGTGGTAGATCCAAACGGGGGTGGATGACCTCAGAGTTCTCGGCCTCCGAAGGCACTCCAATTCCCCCTAGTCTTTTGGCTGTTGTGATATAGTCTTTGGTACCCGTACTGATAGTCCTTGGTGAGGATCCAAGAGTCTCCAGGGTTGGGATATAAGCCTTCTCCTGTCCCCCTGCTCCACTCTGGGGTCTCACCCTGCTCTGTGCATATGACCTCCTATTAAGAGGTTGTCAGGATTGCTCTTGATTCCCCCTGTATGTCTTTTAGTTTTACTATTGTCTAATGCTGATTTGAATCTGTTGTCTATAAGTTATCTGTTATATTCCTGATGGGTTATACTTCATATCTTCCTCACATTCTAAGGAGATGGAAGATTTTTCTGCTCTCCCGCCCCTTTTCCGAGTAGCATAGGGTCTTAGAAGTATATTAGGTTTTACAATTTTTGATGTAGATCATAAGCAGTCTGACTCACATTGATTGTTGGTTCATTGGTTACATCACAATATCTTATTGCGTGAGATACAGGTTGTTTGGGGTTGAAATAATATTACACTTTACAGGTACTGTTTTTCAGATTGACATCATTTTATGTTACATTAAGGCAAACATGTGTTATCTAACCTTTTGGGATTGGCTTATTTCCCTTAGCATAATGGTTTCCAGTTGGACCCATTTGGCCACAAAGAGCTGCATTTTGTTTTGTTTTCTTTTTTCTTTTTTTTTTTAATAGCTGAGTAGTAGTCCATGGAGTAAATGAACCATTGCTTTCTTATCCAGTCTTCTGCTGATGGACATTTTGGTTGCTTCCAAGTTTTTGCAATTATTGATTCTACACATGTCCAACAGTTTCATTGGGAATCCATATTTTGTCTGGATGCAGGGATGCATGTTCCATTGTACCCCAATGTCTGTATATGATAAACTCTAGTACTCCATCACTCGACATTACCAGAAGTGAGAGGCCATGAAATGAGGTCAACAACCAGCATGAGTTAGGAACAGCCATATCAACAACAACAACAACAACTTCAAAAACAAAACACTTTTTAGTGAGTTTTTCTTGCTCAAGTGTCATAATTTATCGGCATCCATATCCATAAGGGAGAAAAGTGATTAGGTGATTGTACCAGAAAATTTCACAGCACTTGGTAATTTTCATGAGCATTCTAAAAATATATATTATTCCAGAGCAATTTTATTAGAATCACATAAGAAAAACTCTGAAACATACATCTTCAACAAATAGGAGTCATTAAATGTAGATTGAATTGGAATCTTATTACCCAGAACTGAGAATAGAATCAGTAAGGACATATTGGTAGGAAGCATCAATTTCTTATGAAAGTCTTGCAGACATCTCCTGATGTACCTTTTAAATAGGTTTCTTAATGATGTGCACCATTTATCTACTGCTCTTGAAAATTAATATTCCTGACTACTTTTTCTCTTCTTGGCACTTAGCCCAGTTAAGCAGGTGTGCTGTTTTGGCAGGCTATGGATTTAACAGAATAAAATCTTTTACAGAATGCTAAAAGTCAATCAGAAAGTACAAATTTAAATATAGTAATATATGAGTATATATTACTGTGTTCAAAATTATGCATATATGTGTGCGTACCTGTATGGAGGTGTGTGTATTTGTATGTATGTATTAATAGGTTATCACAGTTTAGGAGATGTGAAAGACATACACTACATGCAACATTATCACTTCTCATGTATACAGAATGCTTAGGAATGGTTGACATGTATTTCTTATTCTAATTCAAGCTTTTCATTAAAACTATTTATTTATTTATTTATTTATTTGCTGTTCAATGTCCCAATCTAGTTGATTCTTTTGACTACTATACCTAAAATGATGCATTTCATTATGCAGTTCTGGTTGGTCTATGAGTGCTACATGAAAATAAGGGAATTCTAAAGTCCAGTGATTTCTATTTCATAATAAAAGTTTATTGATCCCTCATAAGACAGGGAAAAATAAAGAAAAACTCATTTTGTTTTTATAAATTTTTGAATTAATATAAAGAGAATAAATGTATTTTATACAGTTTTTTTTAACATACATATTCCCTCCTCTTCTCTCCATCAATTCCCCTGCTTCCATCATTTATTTTGTTTACTTTTTGCAGACGTAATTTCCATCTACAGTAGAACCATAGGCTTAATTCACCGTTAACCATAACATTCAGTAAGTAAAAAGTAGGAAGACCACTGTTCCTCAATCATATCACAAAATAAAACAGTTTTTGTTGGCAGTAGATTTCAGACTCAGAAAATACAATACTGTAAACCAATCCTCATTTGAGCCTTAGCAAGTGACATTGAGATTTATATTTTTTGTAGAGATACACATATATTTTCTGAGCCAACACTGACAATTGACAAAGAATATATAGATATGGTAAATAAAAATTTAAACCTTGGCTTGATGAAACACATGTTTATTAAATAAACTGGAGATGTTGGTTGATGTTTTTTGTCCCCAAATTCAGTATATCTCTTCTCCACTGACTTCTTAAGTGTAACATGGAGTGATACAGATGAATCATCCATCCGGAGTTCTGCGGTATTTTGATTGTGTCTGTGCTACCACAAAATTAATTCTGTCAAGTCTTACCTTGGGAAAAAGCTTATAGAAATTAAAAAGTCCATATAAAATGTGTTTTTGTATTCATTATTTGAACACAAAATACATTTGAAAAGTATTTAAATTTCATTTATATTTAGCATCAGTTCTTATAATCCATAGAAAGTTTATTTCTTCTTCCACATTTTCTTAATATTTAGCATCATCTCTTTTATAAGAGGGAATTCGTTTTTCATATATCCAAATCCCTTATACTTACTTATTAATAAAAGTACATTTTGATTGCCTAATTTTCATGCTGATTCATGACGTGGGTAAAAGAAACAAGTGGTTATTTTTGATGTTCTTTTGGAATATAAAGTGCCCTTGTTTGACTCGGTTCTAGCTACAGTGAACTAGAAATTTTCCAAGTTTAAACATCTGCAACACAATTTTGTCAGTGAATAATGGGTTGATTATGGTTACATTAAGAAACAGAGGTGAAAGCTATATCCAATGTCCAATAAAGTTTCTTATTGCCTCAAAATGGAACAGTTGAGCAACAGCATAAAACAATTTGGAAATATTGTCATGAAAACATTAATTGCATATTACTGTATTTTTTAACCAAACATGCCTGTGTTTAATTTCATTGGGTTTCACACAAGTACACTTTTCTAACCCCCTGAAATAAGCTAATAGTTAAGTTGGGTATGAGAAATTTTAATTCAAAAGGTCTTCAACAGCAGAGAAAGTGCTCCTGCCTCACCTAAGATGTGAAAGGCAAGGACTGGAGCTACAGTATGGCTATTGAAATGTAGATTAGGAAAGTGACAGCCCACTTCATTTGGCAGCCAACAAAACAATTACCTCACCAAAAGTGCTTTTAAAACAGTATCCTAGTTTTTGTTTGGTTTGAAAGCTTCTAAATATTCAACATCTGCAAGTCTTTTTTTTTTTTTTCAAAAATCGCACATCAAATGGAGTTTATTTTTCCTTTCTTGCATACTTCAGGAACTTTATAAAACACCTTTTATTTTGTGCATAATTCTCACTTTTGTAGTTTGCTTGGCTTGCTGTAAGAGATTTCCTTTCACTGAGTTTTCCAAGCAAGAGAAAATAATATTTGACAGTTCTCAAGGAGTCCAAGACCCATTTGGGTGGGTGAGGCTGGGTGAGGCCCCACTTTCTGGGTTATAGGTGAAGACTTCTGGCTGTGTCTTCACGTGGTGGAAGAGGTGAATGAGCTCCTTTAAAAAGGAACAAATTCAACCGCTGGGTTCTGGCTTTGTGATCTAATCATTTCACCAAGGTCCAACTTCAAATGTCATCACCTCACAGAAGACAATTACATCCCAGTGATTTTGTGTGAATGCAAACATTCACACCATTTACTAAAGTGGGGGAAGGATTGATTATATTAATTCAGTATGAGTAATATCCATGAGTCTGTGTAAAAGTAAAGGCAAGTAAAGGCAAGAGAGACCAAGCGAAAGATAAGAGAGGGAGACAACGGTATGACAATTCATGTTTACCCAGAGACAAGATGTTAGGGGTTTGGTAAGACAAGGCTTTTTTTATATATTTTTATTAATATTTTGCATTATGTGACAGTTTCATAGGCTCTGGGAATCCCCCCACCCCCCTCCCCTCCCCCCTGGTGGATTCCTCCACCTTGATGCAGTATTACAGTTCAAATTCAATCAAGATTCTTTCCTTGCAAACATATACTAAGCATGGAGTCCAGCTACTTATTGTCCAGATGGGTTGAACAGTTTCTTGGGGAGACCATTTCTGGTCCGAAGTCAGAGCTGGTATAATATCATCACAGTCAATTAAGAGTCCCAATATAACATCAACAGCAATTTGCAATATTATGGAATTGACATGGTTTTGAGTAACCAGTATGTTAAAAAAAAAAAAAAAAAAAACAAGTCCTAACCACAACCTATGATTAGCTCATTGACATCTCAATTTTAGTTTATATACAGGACCGGACCGGCTGCTATATACCTTAAAATGGCTATAGGGTACCATGCAGCTGTCTCATGTCCATTTCATTTTAGTATTTAGCCATTTGTTGTGTTGAAGTATAATTTTGTTGATCTTGGCAGATTTTGGGATAATCTAGACTGGCTTGTAACTCTAACAAGATATTTGTTGACATTTAAGGTGCAGAACATTTTTTTTTTTTTTGGGGGGGGGTGCAGGAAAATCCTCAGCACCATGGTGAGGAGTGACTAATCTTTGTGTCCCACCAAGCAAGGCATGAGCCAATCCATGCCAGCTCTTTCCTGTCAGATTTCAAGCTCTACTTTCTGTTGTTTGTCTATTTATTTTAGGTTTTTTCTTTTTTTCTTTTTTTTAGTTTGTATGATTGTTTGTTTGCTGTGAGGGGTTTTTGAAGCTATCCCGATGGTCACTGCGAGGGAGGGCGGGGGTCCAGAGGTGGAGCCAGGCTCAGACCAGAGAAAACTCTTCTCCCTGGTCCCAATGGACATTTATTGTTCTTCTGTGTCTGCGGACCGCTCAGGGCTTCTGGTTGTCTTTCCGATGACGTTGGTTTCTGCGCGGTAGTGTTTGGACTTCTTCCATCCCCTGGGGAAGCTCCGGTTGGGGGTGGGTGACCTCAGAGTACTCAGCCTCCCAGGGCATCCAATTCCCTGTGGCCTCCTTGGCACTTGGGGTATAGTCCTTGTTGCTCGTATTAATAGTTTGTGGTGAAGGTCTGGGAGTCTTCGTGGTTGGGATCCGAGCTTCCTCTTTACCACCTGCTCCACTCTGGAGTGCCCCCCTGCTCCACGCACATGACCTCAGTCTGTTTCTCTCCTTTGCTTCTTTACTCCTAACATGCTTATCTGTTTCCTAAGTTGGTAAACCAAATACATCTCTTTCATCTGCTATGTCTCTTTTTGGCTAAAGCTCTTTCGGTATGTCTCTGTAGCCAACTCCTATGATGAGTCACTGTTCTTGGCCTCTGCCACCATCTCAAACACCCGTTACACAAATGCGGTAAACAAATAACATCTTTCTTTGTACTGTATTTCACAACATTAGAACCGTTGTTTACTACTTCCTTCTCAAAACGGTACCATTTTAAAATTGTGAGTTTCAGAACCACCTTTGTGGCCTAGTTTGTTTCTTGCCTTGCCCTTGTTAAACATCGCCTGTTCCATTGCTGTGGCTGTGTGACTTTGCATTCTGAAAGCAAGTGATGAGCAAGATGCCATCATAGCAGACTATATTTAGCCTGTTTAATCTATGACTCTCAATCTAACAGCAGGATCAGGTTTTTTTTTTTTCCTATGGCAAGATATCAAGATTTTAAAGGAAAAGGCAGTCAAAGTTCCAAACAAATCAAATTTGCAATTTAAATTTAAAGAATACATATTTTTGTGTTATAAGAGTCAGTGAAGTTATTTTTTGTTTTTGAAGGACTCATAAGCATTTTTATAATGGGCTACTTGTCAAGAAGTATACTTCAAATTGACTCTCTCATATAATGTTTTCCATACCTGCATGCTTATTGTCAGTATCTTTCTATTATTCAGATGCTTAAGGACGTTTTAGTAGAAATATCGAATACAAAACTCCTAAATGAAATAATTATATGTTTCTAAGGGCTACATTCTACGTTTCAAATCCATATATTCTGATTTTTCATTTTTTCTTTCTCTAAAGATTATTTTTGTGGTAGAAAACACAACATGAACTCCTAACAATTTTTAAAGTGTACAATATAGTGTTGCCAGCTGTTGGTGCCGTATTGTCTACATGAAGTCTAAAACTTATCTTGCCTAACTGAAGCTCTCTATTACTTCACAACACTGCATATTTACATCACCACAGTGTACAGCAATGGCTATTCCATTCTTGATTCTATGAATTTTATTGTTTTGGGCTCAATATATATGGTCATCATTCAGGATTGTCTTTACAAAATTAGTTTCTTAAATTAAAAGCATGCCAATCTTTGTATGCTTCTCAGTTCTGTATCTATTTTCCTCTCTTTTTGTCTCTGAAATAATTAATAAATGATATTTAAATGATTCAGAATCATGAATATCTGAGAAGATAGATGTTAAATGCAAAAGCAAATAAGATGACAGGAAGTCCTCTGTTCTTAAATTTCATTTGTTATTATTAGTTCGAACATACTTCTTTTTACAATTTTCCATTTATTGGCTGTACCATTCTTGACTCAACTGTAAAGCTTAGATACAATGACATTCTAATACAATAAACACACCTGCTAAGTATTGGTTTCAAAAATACCATTTTCCAGTAAAAGTAACTAGAATTCCTTGAAGGATTGTCTGCTTTCATATTGGGGGAAAAAAGTTGCATTATTTACTTTGGACACATTTTGTGCAACAATAAAAAAATATATGAAGTAGTCAGGTATACTGCTGACCTTGGGAAAGTTCTAGACTCATATTCAACAAGAGTTCAGAGAGTGTATGGATTTGTACTGAAATATAGAGAGCTCAGATTTCTGGATGAAGAAGAATTGGAAAGAAAGATGGAAAAGCAAAAGAAGAGCGGGCATTGCCAACATCCCATGTGATCTCTTGTTCAGTTCAGCTAGTCCGCTTCTGATTCAGCTCCCAGCTATAATGTGCCTGGGAAAGCAGTGAAAAATAGACCAAGTTCTTAAACCCAGAAAAAGCTCCTGGCTCCTGACTTTAAACCAGTCAGCTCCGGAGTTGCAGGTATTTGGGGGAGTAAACCAGAGGATGGCAGATTTCAATCTCTCTCTCTCTCTCTCTGTAAATATGGCATTCAAATAAAGATTAATAAATAATCTTTTAAAAAGGGGGAATGGTGTCAAGGAAAAATTCTGCTGTTGAGAAAATTGAGGATAACTAAAATCGCTTTCTGGATAAGTGTGTGTCTGTGTGTATATGCGTGTTGCTTGTGTGTTTGTTCCTTCTGTCGGTGGAAACTTTAATTGATGTGAAAACCTGTGACAACAGAATGTGCAATAAAAAGTGCATATACCCAAAATGGTAGGTATATTGTTATCAGTGCCAATATTTCTATTAGTGTAGAAAAATTAAGAACAATGTATGGACATGTGCAAAGACACAGAAAGAAGCACGGAACCATGGTTCTTAACACCTATTAAATATTTTGATGTTACCATTGAAAAAATATTTCACAACCTGGATACAAGAAAAGAAAAAAAAATGTGGGAGAAGGAAAAGCAATGAGAACCAATGGCAAATTATAGATATTTCTTACAATCAGATGTGGCAGGGTTGTACTGTCTCATTTACTAAGATGATATTTCATTATCAAAATCTCTTGATATACTGCAGGGTTAGTGTGAGCAAGTGAAATTTTAGCATGTTAAAATTAGAAGACGGAACACATGAAAGACCATATTTGGCAGATGCTTAAAAGGACATTGCCGGAGACCAAGTGGAAATACACGTGCATGTTGTTACTAATCTCTCGGCTCACCTTACTGGAATCAGCCAGCAGTTGGCCCTGCAGCAATGCCAGTTCTTGCCAGATCCATCTTCTGTTTTTTGTATGCCACCGTCTACATTTATAATGTAGGATTTATAATGAAAGATGACAATTTCTCTTAAAAGTCATTATCATCATTGAATTTACAGATTTGGAAGTTATTGGAGTATGTAAAAAAGTTTGTTCTCATGAATTTCAGCCTGTACTTTGAAGGTTGTAAAATGTCTTGCTTCCTCTGTTTTCCATGCAGTTTTCCTAGCCCAGATTCCTATATGCAGCCTTCAAACTCAACTCCACGTGGATAAGCTGAACCCTTCAAAGCCGTAATCAGTGGTGTAAGGTCAAATCCATATATGAGATACTGTGTCCTTTATTTTATCATCCATAATCACTCTGCTTTTGTAGTCAAGACCTGAATGATTTCCTGAGAAACATGAGGATTCCCACTATCATAACATTTACTGTCTTATATAGTTGAACATTTTGTTGATAAACACTCAAAAATAAAGATCTTGAAACATACAGCCTTTAAAGTTCTAGTCTTACTTAACCCATACCCCTCCTCTTTTCTTTTAACTCATCTTCTTGATTTCTTAATGTTTAGTTACTTCTTTGCCTCCAATGTAAATCAGACTCTCCAAAACTTACTTCAACCTAGTACCAACAAGACTTCACCAACCCAAAACAAAGTAAGATAAAAAATGTAGTTTCAGTTATGACCATTGTGACCAGCTCAGCTTCAGCCATTGCGGCCACTTGGGGAGTGAACCAGCGGATGGAAGATCTTCCTCTCTGTCTCTGCTCCTCTCTGTATAGCTGACTTTCCAATAAAGATAAATAAATCTTTTAAAAATTTTAAAAATTGGGCCCTGTGGCTTGGCCTAGTGGCTAAAGTCCTCACCTTGAATGGCCCGGGATCCCATATGGTCTCTGGTTCAAACCCCGGCGGCCCCACTTCCCATCCAGCTCCCTGCCTGTGGCCTGAGAAAGCAGTCTAGGCCGGCCCAAAGCTTTGGGACCCTGCAACCGCGTGGGAGACCTGGAAGAAGTTCCTGGATCCTGGCTTTGGATCAGCGCAGCACCGGCAGTTGCAGTCACTTGGGGAGTGACTCATCGGATGGAAGATCTTCCTCTCTGTCTCTACTCCTCTCTGTATATCTGACTTTGTAATAAAAAAAATCTTAAAAAAAAAAAAAATAAAAATTTTAAAAACCAAAAATATTAAATGGTTGCTTTAGCATTATTCTGCTATGCTTGACTTTCTCGGATGATTCATTTTTTTTTTTTTTTCCTCACTGGTGTTAAAAAAAAAGAGGCAGTTTTAAAATCATTGAATTGAACTGAGCATGCTCAAGACTAGTTCTGTAATCTTGGGATGTTGGAAGTTACTTCAGAATGCACCTACAGAGCTACAAAACGCAATGTCTTGGGTAAACCTCACTGTGATAATGATGTTGAATACTACAACAAATATTAAAGTACATACTTTTGTACATTGCCTTTCACATATTTGTACCTGATATTGTCATTGCTGAAAACTCCAGGGCTCAAAGTCTTCGAGGATCATTAAGTTCCCTAGGAGTGTTTTTCATTTCAAATGTGTTATGCTTAGAAAATAATTAAATTAAATTAGCATTTCTAACATTTATCCTCAGGACATAGTTGACAGTTATAAATGATAACAAACCCCAAGATCGAACAGTTTTGTAAGCATTGTATTTCCTCTGGTACACTTTTCAGCATAAAAAAACCTATTAACTCAACAGAGAGTATCACTTCCTTATGCACACAGTGACACAGCCTTTAGATTTTAACAAATCTTTAATTTTGGATTTCCTACCTGCAATTTCCTTCTTCTCATCCTAAGGTGTCAGATAATTGTGGATGCTGCTTGATGCAAGTAAACTTCTAAGGAAATCTATTTGTTGTCTAAGATGAAGCAATTTTATAGTAAGTCAGGCAAGGATTGTTATGTGACTCAGGGCATATTAAATGATGCACAGTATGCTAAATAAATCTGCATTTCACCCACAGAAGAAAGAACATTCATTCATAGATTTAACTGCCACGTTGTGATGCAGGCATCCCATGTGAGTGTTGGTTGTGTCCCAGCTGCTCCACTTGCAATGGACTGGAAAAAGCAGTGGAATATGGTCCAAGTGTTTGGACCTTTGCCATCCACATAGGAGACCTGAAAGAAACTCAGCTCCTGACATTGGCATGGCTCAGTCTGGTCATTGTTGCCATCTGAGGAGTGAGCCAATGGATGGAAGACCCCGCTATGCTTTTCCCTCTGTCTCTGTAGTTCTTGCAAATAAATTAAAAATTCAATTGTTTAATGTTAAAATTTTATGTAAATATTATTTAACTAGAAGTTTTATTGGCGGCTCATTAAGTTTTGCACTCATGGGCAGTGCTTCAAGTTCCTTTCTCTAGACTTGTTCTTCCTTCACCTACTGACTTTGTAATGTTGACACGATTGACTCTCACACAACCATAACATTTATCTACATTTCTGATTTTCCTAAGACACCGTTGTAAATCAAGTTCTCAGCTCATCTTGCCTGTTATCCCAGTGCTCAGTTGTTTCATAGTACATCCATTTCTGACAAATAGTATTACTTTGTGTAAATGAAATACTCTATGGTTCTGTTTACTGAATGAGAACCGTAACAACAATAATAGTAATACCAGGATAAAGTTGATATGAGTACTAAATGATATATTCAAACTTACATAATATGTTGATATAACAATTGCATGCCAATGTGAAAAAATAAGCAAGGTTTCTCTGTTAAACAATGAAGAGGCCCTTTCCCATGGCTTTACAGGACCCTTTGGGAAACCTCAGCAGGAGCCTTATGTGCAGTTTCAACCCCTTTCGAACTCTTTGAACAATGCAAGGCTTATGTGCAGCCTTCAAACCCAACTCCACATGGAGAAGCTGAACACTTCAAAGCCTTTATCAGTTGTGTAAGGTCAAATCCATATGATATACATATCCATATTCCCAGTGTTCCTTTGTGTTCGTGTTACCTAAATTCTGATTTCCTGGCACCAATATCTTGACACTTAAACTACCAACCATAGTGCTACTCCTCATGCTTTCTTGTTTTTCATTATTTTCAATATTTTTTATTAATTACATTGCATTATGTGACACAGTTTCATAGGCCCTGGGATTCCCCAAACCCCTCCCCCGTACCCTCCCCCCATGGTGGATTCCTCCACCTTGTTGCTGTATTACATTTCAATTTCAGTCAAGATTCTTTCATTGCAAGGGTATACCAAGCATAGAGTCCAGATAAATTCAATGGTATTTTTGGGGAGACCATCTCTGGTCTGAAGGTAGAGCTGGCAGAAAATCATCCCGATCAATTTAAAGCCACAACATATCGTCAGCAGCAATTTACAACATTATGGAATTAATTGATATGGTATTGAGTAATCAATATGTTAAAAAATGCAAGTTCTTAACCACCTCCTGTGACTACTTCACTGACATTTCAGTTTTAGTTTATATACTACTGGCTTCTTCTATACACCTTAAAATGGCTATAGGGTACTATTCAGCTGTCTCATGTCTATTTTCCTTTTCGTATTTAGCAGTTTCCAGTGTTGAAGCATAATTTTGCTGAACTTGGCCGATTTTAGGATAGTCAAAACTGGCTTATAACTGTAACAAGGCATATGTCAACAATTGAGGTGCAGAACAGTTTTAGGAGGGGTGTGCAGAGAAATCTTCATGCTTTCTTTATCAAGAGAAAAAGCAACCAGGTGAGGTCTCTAGACTTCTGCTTTTTCTTCTGCTAAAGTCATTTCACTGGATGGAGAAAGCACATGGCAGCAGTCCATTCATATATGATGATAAACATATTATCCTGTGATGACTTAGTCATATGTGTTCACAGAAACACTTTGCAAAGTCGGTGGACCCCAAACACTAGTTTCATGAGAACTCCTGAAATTACTTATTCTTATCCCTTACTTCCCCCAAAAGATTTAGAAATAAACAACACAAAGGGGAGAATTTTTAGGTTATGCAATAAATTCTACTTAGTAGGAACAATTATATGTGAATACATTAATTGTTATACCCTGCGCATATTAATAATAAATATGACTAGCAAAAACTAGATTCTTTCAAGACAGTTATTTTTCACGGATTATCTCTAATATCCTCTCTTAAATGTAAGATAATTAAGAAAATTTTCTGCAGTTCCTACCAAGTTCCGATTTGGATATGTAAAGAACATCTGAAAACAGACACAGAGGATTTTTCTGGACACCCTCAGAATTAAAAGTTGAAGTGAGTAATTTCATGGCTTGTGTTGCAGTATAACGGGTTAGGACCTCCTGCAGCACTGGCATCCCAGATGGGCATCAGAGCTTGTGCTCGTTGTTCTGCTTCTGATGTTTCCTGCTAATGCACCTGGTAAAGCAATGGGAGATGGCTGAGGACCTGGGGCCTTCACCTGTTTAGGAGAGCTAGAGGAGGCCTTGGCTCCAGGCTTCAGCCTAACTCAGCCTAGGTTACGGCAACCATTTGGGGAGGGAATTGAATACTTTCCCACTCTTGTTACAGTTAGGTATACAAATACTTTCACTTCTGTGGGTGAAATATTAATTAATTCTATCACATTATACCATCACATAATATGCCCTGAGTCACAGGAAGATCTTTGCCTGACTTACTATGAAAATTCTCAGCCTTTGCGGCTGCTCCTTAAATTTTTATAATTAATGCATACGTCTGAGGAACACAATACCCACATTTTCGATTATAGATGAACTTAGACGAAAATCATCACTTTTATCTCTGAATCCAGTATGGGTTAGCACAGTACTAGGAAAGAAAGTTAAAGCTGCCTGTGATCATTCTGAATGGAGAGTGCAAGCTTTTTGATATTTTTTAAGATATGAGAGTTAAAAAAAGAATCAAATAAAATGGAGCTTTATGAAGCTCACAGAAAAATGGAATTGAGAGTCAAGTTGATTTTTGATGCAATGCATTTTTGAATTTCATGCATAATTTTAAATAGATATGTTTCTGTGAACTTTTGAAAGACCCTTCAGATAACTTAAAAATATATGACCAGTGGTCAAAGATAATAGTGAGTGAACGCATTTGATTCTTTAGGTGGAAATCACAAAACTGCCTAATTTCCTGTGCTGTCTGATTTAGAAATTTAATTATGTATATCATATGGCTTCAAAAACAGAGAAATAAATAAAAACTTTATTTAACGTTAAACTCCTCTTGACCTCTTTTTCTCCTCTTGCAATTCTTTCATCTGCAGCAAGATTCCAATTATTGACCATAGATAGCCTAAAGCAGTTCCCCTTGCATGCAGTGATGTAATTTTCTCTAAGAAAAATATGATGCAATTAAAAGTTATGTGAACAGTGAGAAACATGTCTTATCTCACTCAGTAGCAATGCTAGAAAAGAAGTGATTGTAAGATTGGATATTTAAATGCATCAGTAGAGCCATCACAGATTCAAATTTTTCGGTTTCATCTTTCTCAGTAAATTAGCTATTATCCTCACGAATGTAGGATAACTTTGGCAGCTCTAGCCTTTATATTCTAATGCTTTCAGGACTTTTCTCTCTGTTGTTAGAGTTAAAAAAAAAAAGGCCTTCTGTAGCCTACACATTTAAAACCTTAACTGAAAAAATGTACTGGATTGTTATTTTTGCTTGTTTGTCAAAATGTATCATAACAATTATGATCTGAAGGCCTAAACATACATAAAAATCCTGGCACCACTATTTCTTGGCAATACCGATAACTTTAATTAATTCATTGTGCCCCAGTTTCCTATACTTATAAGGTGATAAAATAACACTTTGCCGGCTTATTGAAAAAAACTGACATCATATTTTTGAGATCAAAGAATGGTGTCTGGCTTCTGCTATCTTAGATTGATCCTAATTGTTATGTGTGTAGTTGAGCATATGGAAACAGTAGGAAAAAGAAAGTACAAACTGATTTCAAAACATTTGTGGGGAGAAGGATTTAGAAAAATTGTGTTGGGAGCAGCATGGTGGCTTCTCTTGCTAATCTTCTTCCTTCAAGTGACATCGTGTTCTGGCTGCCTCACTTTCCACCCAGCTCCGTGCTTGTGCCCTGGAAAGCAGTGGAAGATGGCCCAATGCTTGTGGACCCTGCACTTACAAGGGAGACCTAGAAGAAGGTTCTGGCTCCTGCCCTCTGAGCTGCCAAGCTCCAGCTGTTGCTGTCATTTAGGGAATGAACCAGCAGATGGAACATCTTCTGTCTTCCCTCTCTGTAAATCTGTCTTTTGAACAACAAAAACACAGTATTTTAAAGAAGGTTTATTTTAGTGAAAAAATTTTTTGAAATCATGGTTTTTTTTTTTCATAATATGCCTTGTCTATGAACTTTTGGAAGAGTCGTTGTACAACTGTGTTATCTTTTAAGAATAAGCAGCATTACTTGGGTTATATTGCATAATATCCTTCTCTTGGATGTGATTTGTGTGTTATATGTGGAAGATGGGATTGGGAAAACTTCTGGACCATTAGCCTATTTAAGTCTCTGTGTGTGTGTGTGTGTGTGTGTGTGGTTTCTGTCCAGCAGCACTGATTTCAGGAAAATAGCCTGATTTAACTATTTTGGAGCCAAGTAGTGTTCATCTGTCTGAAAAGTGCATTGATTTCAAATAAGCATAGAAAGGATTGAACTGGGATTTTTTGGGCATTTTATTTTTAAGTTCTCAATAGAAAGGAGAAAGAGGAAATATTCTCAATATATTCCAACCATAAAACTCCCATTTGCAGTATTTTCATTAAACATAAAATATTCCAATGTTAAAAATGTCATTAAGGTGACAGTACAATCCAGTTATTTACATACGATGCTTTCAAAATTTTTTAAAGATGTATTTGTATTTAGTGCAAAGTCAGATGTACAGAGAGGAGAACAACAGCCAAAGCTGAGCCGATCCTAAACCAGGAGCCAGGAACCTCTTCCAGGTCTCCCACTCGCAGGTGCAGGGTCCCAAAGCTTTTGGCCATCCTTGACTGCTTTCCCAGGCCACAAGCAGGAAGCTGGATGGGAAGCAGGGCCACTAGGATTGAACAGGCGCACATATGGAATCCCGGTGCAGGCTAAGTGAGGACTTCAGTCGCTAGGTCATCTCTCCAGGTACTGCCATTTAAATTTTCAATTGCAAATATAAAGTCCCATTTCGTTTTCTTTCCTCAAGGATCAATCCTGCTCTAGGCTATTTCTTTTTCACATGTAACTGTGGAATTCACTAAAATAAGGAAGAGTGAAGACACATCAAGGAATCCTGGTGATAGTCTGCCTGAAATCTGTATTTTGTAACTTGAATCTGGAATAATGTGTGTATTCCTTGACACCCCAAAAGAAGAAATGAGATGAAAAAAACGTCCCAACCATCCTTTCTCATATCAGATATTTTTTTCTCTTTAGGAACGTAACCTCTCTCTGTGAATTTTGGAATATTCTTCCTATCTAAACAATGTTATTGCCACCAATAAAAAATCTACTGTAACTCAGGCTCTTAAATATTACTTCATTTGTATCATTTAGAATAATTTGTATTCACCATCTCCATTTTTTTTCCTTTTAGTTGTAGATTGCCTATAAAAACACTGCTGTTCAAAGGTCACGGATGTCATCCTCATCATTAAAACCAAATTTCCATTCTTGGGTTCCATCCTACCTGACCCACGAAAAAGCATCAGCCAGTTGATCAGTACTCACCTTGCAAGGATTTCTTTACTGAATGTTTCGTGTACTACACTTGGCACCCTCTTGTTCTTTTTTCTTAGTCTTCTTCCTCTGAATTAATAGCTGGTTTTTAATTTTTCTGACTTATCTTTCTTTTCATCTATATGTTTAAATATTCTTGTATCTCATCCCTTGGTGTAATTTTTTGGCATCATTGCTTTGAATATCTTCCTCTTTTATTAGACTCCCAATAAAACTATTTTGTACATTAGTTTGAGCAACACAAATATTGACAACTCCATGTAGATAATAGTCAAGTTAAGTCTGAAAAGTCTAAGATCAACTACTTTTCCATTATACTACTCCAATAAAATTGTTTTGCTCTTCACTTCCAACTGCCCCTCTCAGTAAACGTCATTCCCATTGCTCCAACTTCTCACATCCAAAATCCTGAATTTTTCCAGGATTGTTCTATGTTCTCACATCCCATAAGCATGCTCTAAGCAGTTAATATGAGTTATTAACTGGTTAGAGACTCTGGCAGAAATCACTGTCATCTTTCTTCTGGTTTATTACAGTTGGCTCCTGATTGTCTCCTTGTTTCATGCCTGGCATTCTTTTAACCCTCAACACAGCAAAAGAAGTTTCATAAATCAAATTACTTCATCCCCCTGCTCAAACCTTCCAATAACTTCCTCTCTCAATCGAGTAAAAGCCTAATTTTGCAATAGTTAACCTTTAGAAAATACAATGCACTACTATAATTCTTGTCTCTTAAATACATCAAAGGGAAAAAGTCAGTGAAATGCTGAAACAGTTTCTAAAATTAAGAAAAAAAACATAACTCTGAAATTTAATTACAGATTGGTGAGGAATCAAGTGTAATTTATACCATGTTTCTAGATATATTATTCTGTCAACAAGATCATAAAACTATTATTTCTTAGGAGCATTTTCATGTATTTAGAAGAAAACAGTTTGGAAAACTATTTTTTCTTAGATTTTATTATTTCATCTCTCTTTCCACAAATATTTTATGTTTTTTGGAATAAGACAGAAAGATGTGTAGATTTCATGAAATAGGTTTTCACAATTCTAGCCATTGAAATTACTGGAAGTTCAAATAAGTTTTATTTGTAGGTTCTAGAATACCTACTAAGGATAAATCTAATTAAATATAACTTGAACTTGATATGGTCTTTAATTATTACAGGTTTTTTTTCTGATACATCACAAATTATAACATGCTTCTAAATCTTAATTTTACCGCAGCTGCTTTAGTCAACTTAGAAATTTAAAGTCCTCAAACTTATAGAACCATCTTTTCCAAGATGCTGTTCAATAAAATACTAGTCAAAATTATTTTTTCATTCTTTCTTTAAAGGTTTATATTTATTGGAAAGACAGATTTATAGAGAGAAGGAGAGACAGAAAGATCTTCCATCTGCTGTTTCACTCCCCCAATGGCTGTAACTGATAAAGCAGAACCATGCAAAGCCAGGAGTCAGGAGCCTCTTCTGGGTGTACTAAGCAGGTGCAGGGTCCCAAAGCACTGGGCCATAACCTACTGCTTCCCAGCTAGGATCAGGGAGCTGGAAGGAAAATGAAGCAACGAGGACATGAACTACTACCCAAATGGAATGCCAGGAATTGAAGGCAAAGGATTAGTCAGTTGTACCATCGAACTGGCCCCTCGTTTTTCTTTTATTCTTTTTGAAGATTCTTTTCCATTCTTGAACACCCATACCATTATATACAAAAGCTGGGTATATGCATAAAATATTTTAATTACTTCCTCATTTTTTCATGTACTGAAGTCTCACTTGGATTTCAAACTTCTCACAATGTTTGGGACCAGAGCTATCCCATAATTTCAATTTTTAATGGAACATAATGCAAGGCATGACAAGATATGCTTTGTGCAAAAGAATCACAATGAATTGATACTTCAATTTTTGATATTGACATATTCATTTTGCCTGAAAACAAATAAGGAAAATGATCTTTTCTTGGGCTCTTTGAAAATTGTTGCAATAACTTTTGTTTTGTTTTCAATTACATTTAGCGAGCTCTATTGCCAAGATTGGTTCAGACCCTTTAAAACTTGTTCATGATGCTGTGGAGGAAACCACGGACTGGATCTATGGCTTCTTCTCTTTGTTGTCTGACATCATCTCATCTGAAGGTGATGAGGAAGATGATGAAGGGGACGAGGACATTGATAAAGGTGGAGTATAAAAATACAACTGAGTCTAAGAACTAATATTAAATATCTATTACAATGACTGTTTAAATATCCAGATGATTACCAGAATGAAGAAACTTCTGCATGCTAAAAGCATATTAACAGGACACCAAAGGCAGTGATTTGATCTGTTTGGTTTTCATCTTGTAACTTATCAGCCATAACAGCAAATATGTCAAAATTAAATGCTACTGTTAGTGTAACATTAAAGTAGAAAGAGTCCTAATATATACTAACATAAACCCACACTAGAAATCCTCATTTATATTCTTCATCAGGCAATAGTAACTATTTTCTCTCTCATTCCAATTTTAATATATATGCTTTCAAAGGAAGCACAGTAGTAACTATTTTTCAAATTTCTCTCTAAGAAAATTGAAATAAAACAGTAGAACAAGAAATACATGTCCAAGTTTTATATGCATAAGTAGCAATCATAATCAAATAGTAGGAAGCAAACTTACTAAAACTATAATCAAGAGGGATGATATATTAAACTAAACGCATAAGTAGAAGGAAGGGATAAGATTCTGAATGATGAAATAATTACCCAGCCATGTGATATATCATATTTATTAATTAATAGAAGAAAACTGCAGATTCAAGCAACATTAATACTCCCATTGAATGAATGTGACAAGAACAAAATGTTATTCAGTTTGTCACATGACATTTGTTAGGGTCAGTGTTAATCATCAGAATCGTGTAGTCAGCATTGGCTACCAGGAAAGCACTTATTAGTAAAGCCCCTTTAAATCTTTGTCAAACTTATATTTGTTTTGACCCCAGGGAGAGGTCAAGATGAACAATAAAGAACTTAGATGAACATGATGTATGACCTCTAATGTAGAATTTGGATCATGGCCACGATTTTATTGAACTCATAAAAATGAAACCATCTTAAATAAATGTACATAAACAAAGTTTATATTTTACAACTAGAATTCAGGAAGCAAATTAACATAAGAAAGTGATTGATTGTGAAATTTAATAGGTTTTTGTAAGATGAATAACAAGAAATATGAAAATAGTGAAGCCATTATGTATTACATCAAAAACTTTTCTAATTTATTGCTTTTATCATTGTCTAGGGGAAATAGAAGAGCCTCCCTTAAAACGAAAAGGTTGGTAATTTTCACTTTGGAAATGAAGTATTAATTTTTTGCATGACTCATATATTTCATCTCAACTACAGTCTTGTGTTTTTATATATATATACTTATGTATTACAAAATACTTATAATGTAAATATAATGTGTATATATGAATACTATATATATATAAGGATGAAATCAAGTAAAACACAAAACAAAGGAAAAGCCTTCCATTCTTTGTTGAGGTTAATGTCACCATTTTTCAGTACATTGTTTAACAAACAACAGTGTGTGTGAATCCATCCATTCTCACGTTAATCTGAGCTGCGATTTCAGGAATCAGAGCAGAATTCGGCAGCATTCTAACATGCCCCAGAAGAAGATGGCGGTCGTGATCGTTATGTCCTTGCCAGCTTTATAAAGTTGACAAGTTTTCTTGTCTCTTTTTTCTTTCCTTTGTGTGTGTGTTTTTTAGATATTCATTGGTTAAAAAGATGGAATGTGAGAGATGGAATCTCACCAACTTTATGGTGTCTGGAGTCTATTCGTAACTGGTGTAGTAATTTTAATTAATCATCCACATTAATAAGAACGTATTTATCATTGGCCACTTTTTAGTCTATAAAAAAGGCTAGATATTATCTTCAACATGTTAAACGAGATGCCTAGATTTTCAAAATTTTCCTAGGAAATTAAAATGAAATTGAGTGTAATTGGAAATGAACATTTTGCTTTCTGGATGAATGTAGGTTTCTGGAAACAGAGAACAGAGGCCTAGTTTCTACAGTAGAACAATGTATACCCATACAGATCCACTAGTACAGAACACTGGCATGCTGCATACTCTTTGGCATTTATATTTATAATATTTAGATTTATATTTCAGTTAGTTCCTAAATATTTTGTGTGTCAATAAAAAAAAAATAACCAGCAGAATTGCCAATTAATAAAATATTAGCCTAAATGGTAAAGTTCACTGAATAGGCCATGTTACAGTCCATGAGAAATCAGAAGCCACAAAAGAAAATTAAAAACATATATACAAGAGCAGCATGGCCAGTGGATTAAATCTCCACCTAAACCGCCAGCATCCCATTGGAGCTGTGGTTCAAGTGCCGGCTGCTCCAGTTCTATTCGAACTCCTAACTAATGCCCATGGGAAAGCAATGGAAAAGCACTGAGCTCTTGCCACCCATTCGTGAAACTCAGCTAGAGTTCCAGACTTGATGCCATCCACTGAGGTTCTTTAGAATGAGAAAAGTAAATGGAATCTCTCTCTTTTTCTGTCCCTTTCATCCTGTCTCATTCTCTCTCTCTCACCTCCCTTTCTCTGCAACTCTGGCTTTTGAGCAAATAAATACATCTTTATAAAGTCCAATTAGCCTAGTTATTTTAGTATTTAATTACTTATATATACTGTGCAGCTCTATATGTGCATAATTGAAAATAAAATAATGTTGTCATTCCATTGCAAAAAATTAAGTTGGCACATGGGACAAACATATTCTACATTGGAATGCCTGGAATGACGTTTCTTTCCCACTTTGAATTCACTTTTCCATGAATGCACCTAGGAAATAGGCAATAACAGCTTAATTAGACCTGGAAAACTTAGACCCAATAAACCACATGGAACATGCAGGTGGATTTCCAAGCTGCGGGTCCAGCTGCTGTTGCAGGCATGTGGGATATGAACCAGCAGGCAAAACATGGAATATAACCTTCTTTATCTCACTCTTTCAAATAAATAAAATGATATAAAACATTTTAAAACATAACATTGGCTTATTAAAAATCTAATGTGATTTTTCTTTCATTTTCCTATACTAACATTTATGTTAAACTGATTTGTCTGATAGGAAAATGTTTAAGCAGAAGATAATTTTTAGCAGGGATATAACTTTTTAATACTTTTTGTACTAGCACTTTTAGGTACAATATAACTCAAGTATTTATCTCCCTTTTTTGTTTAAACTTACTCTAGTCTCCTTCTAGATTAATTCTGTATATGAGAATAATCATTACAGTATTTACGTCCTTTGGAATAAGTAATTTTAGAAGGTGATAATGCTCTCCTCACAAGAAATTATGTTTTATACTTCCTTTTTCTAAAACGCAATTGTAAAGAAAGAATAATTATAGTCATTCAGAAATACATATATGGTTTATTGGACAGGAAAACTCCAAATTTATAGGATCATGGGGACCTTATGGGTTTTGACTCTATCTATATATTTTTTTCACATTTATGCTTTCCACTATTCACTCCTGTTAAGAAGCAACTCTTATGTGCAAGTAGAACCCAAATGTAAAGGTTGATGTTCTAGAAGATTATAGTGGCTACATGTCAACGACACAGAAGCAAACTCCCTTACTTAGAGCAAAATGAAGTACATTCTTTCTACAGTCTCATTTTTGAACTATCCTGTTACTCTACAAGACAAAAAGATAGCCCTAGTAAATTGAAACGTAGTTCTTTCGCTTGATTTTTTCTTTCAGTTTCACTGAAATCCACAATAGCTCTTTGCAGCTGCAGTGAATAAGGAAGAACCAGGATATTTTAGCATCATAAATATTCAAGGATTTGGGATTAGGCCATTCAGAAGGCTGTGACGCGTCGTTGGGAGTAAGATAGATGGACATGTTTGTGTGCCAGAGTTCCAACACATCCGTCTTTGCTGGCAGCTTCAACAGTTCGCACCAGACTGAACATTAAGTCTGAGCAACACAGTCCATGGAAAAAAAAAGTGACTAAACCTGTTAACATCCATAGCCTCAGAATACTGGTTACTGGGTAGACCCTGGTAACACTATCAAGCAGATGCATTTATTTGGATTCTTCCTCTGTATAAGCCTACATCAAAATTCAGTTACATATCAGAATTATTGTATATTACTTTAAGGCATAGTGAGGAACATACTGCCTGCTATCTGATCAGATAGGGAGACAAGTTTTCAAGGAAATAGACAGTGGAGGGGGGTGTCAATTTTCAATGATGGAAAAGGCTGAGAAAGGTGAGGACAAGGAGATATGGTGAATGATCCTGAGAATCACCTTCCCAGGCCATTGCAATTGTGGTTAACTCTGGGCCCAGAGTCACACAACTTTGATATTTTGTGTTACTAAAAGTTTATCTCTCTCAGTGCAAGAAAATTAAAACCAGGGTGACAATAAAATCATTGTAAGTAAAATCACATTTTGAAGTAAGTGGCAATAGAAAGCAACACTTCAGGTTTTAATGCTGATATTAAGAATTAAAAGACCCCATTAGGCCATTCACTAGAGAGCAAACAATTTCATATAGTTGGTTTTTTGAAATAAGAATTCTCTCATTGACATAATAAATATGAGTAATATTGAATAATTAATTGGAAAGCATATGACTGGGAGATCATAGTCTTATAAAATTCTTAATTTTTTCCCTAAAATTTTAAATGTTCCTTATTTGGGTATGATAACTATTAGACCATCAAATCTACTAACTGAATGGATCTGACTTAAGTTTAGATTACATATTTCCATTTAGAAAGAGTCTGTTGAAAACCAAAACATAAAATGACTATCAGAACACAAAAATTTCTGAGTCTCAACTCTGTGTCATTCATTAAAATTATTTTGCTCTCAAGAGATAAAAATAAAGTCAATGTAGGCTTGATGGAAAAGATAAATAATGGACTGCGAAGATGAAAAGAAAAGTAAATCTGGCCTCAGGGACAGCTTCATGCAACTTCTTATATAATGTTGTACATAATACCATCGTTTCCAGGCCCTGCTTTCTTTCTTCTGTTTCATTTACTCTGTTTTTAGTAGACTTATCTTTCTTATGTTATTTATGATCACCAGAAACCTGATGTTAAAGTTATTTTATCTTGGTGATTCTGTAGTGATACTTGTGCCCTTTCCCAAATGTTTCTGTGAAGGCGTTGTGACTAACAGTCATTGATCTAGACGGAGTATTGTATCATTTTGTAAAACATATCAGTTGGACAAAGAACTGTATCATGCATTTTTTGGTAGGAATAGTGAAGGGATACCCTAGGAACTAAAGAAGGGCTGACATCATTACCTAAACTACTTGTTGAGATTGGAAAAGGAGTGACTCTTGGAACTGGATGGGTAGTGTTAAAGGAATAGAAATTCTGGCGGGGATGACACAGATGTTCCAATGTCTCATTTTTCTTTTTAATTCAGAACACAAGATTACTTCCTATCACACTCAAATTTATTGAATTTGAGATTTAAAACAGTGGAATTTTTAAATCTCCACGGTGTATTTTTAACTCACAAATAGGATGAGAGCCACTATAATTCAAATATATAATTCTATAAGTCTGGTATTCTATGCGTTGTGAGGCCAGGAAGGAGGACAGTTGAGGTCTGTTTGCAGATGATGAGTGCTGTAAAAAAATTACTAAGCAAAAACAAAACAAAGCATGATTAAATACAGATGAGGCTACTATCACTGTGACATTGACTTGGATTATTGGTAACAGATATTCAGTCATAAACTTGTCCAAATTTTAAATAGGACTGAAACATACTTCAACAACAGAATAAAGAGATATTTTATTGATTTCCTACCATCACTGATCTGCTATTAGTCATTATTAGCTCCAACAGATCTCAGTTTCCACATCTGTGAAGCATGGATGCTTGTTTTCCCAATGTGCATTTCCAGTACTTTAATTGTGATATCATATATTAATAATTTATTAAGAGTTTTATCTGGAGTCTACCATTGCAATGCAAAGTGTGGCCCTTGGACCAGCCACTTTAGCACCATCTGAAAACTATTTAGAAATGTAGAATGTAGTCTCCATCTAAATTAATCAGACCCTACAGTTTAAGAATATTCTGGGTAATAGGCACAGACATTTAAAGTTGAGAAACATTTTTCTGCACAGCAACTCCCACCCTGACCATGGTTTTGAACTTACTTGAGAGTGCATTGGAGGTGTAGCTTGCTAGAAGCTTCCTCGCCATGAGAAACTAATTGATTATGTTTGGGCTGCAAATCAAAACTATATTTTAAAAGCATCCCAATGTGACGTGCAACCACATTGATTGTATCTGGCATATCACCAACTAAGAAAAGCACACAATCAAACCTCATTCAAATCTATAAATTCCACCAGCAATTATAAAAATGATTTTTTTGGTCTTTCCCACCTGCCCATTGCATCTAAATGTGGAAAACGATATTTTATAGATGGATTAAATAAAGGTCAAAGAGAGAAACTGCATTAATCAAGCTTTTGATTTTTACAACAAAATATTAGATTTGGTGGAAATCGTCTTAGTGTACTTATCTTGAGTTTGTTTCAGGGTTCACTAATATGCAATGTTGAGACTGTTATTTTTGCTGAAGAGCCTTAGTTTGTCTTACCATAGAACAAAACAGAAGAAAATAAGGATTCAAAAAATTTTTTTGAATATATGGTCTCTGATGCTCCTGAAGAATATTGTCCTCGATACCTGCTTGCCAGTGTGTTTGGAATACACTGCTTATTCTCAGACACCCAGTTTTATTAAACAAAAATATATTTCCTTTTTTATATTATATAGTTTACTCATTAATGCCCTCTCAGGTTTTTTTTTTTAAGAAATGTATTTATTTGCTTGAGAGATAGAGGCAGACACCCAGAGAAGGATAGATAGAAGTAGACAGCTCCCAACTGCTGGTTCACTCCACACAGATGTCCACAATGGCTGGTGCTGAGACAGACTTCAGCTGGACTCAGGGAATCCCATCACCCACATGGATAACAAGAAGTCAAGGACAGGAACCATACTAATGTTTCCCGTGATCCTTATCAGTAAGAGTTGAAGTTAGGAGCTGGAACTGCAAATCAACCCCAGTTCCTGCAATGGGAGCTATAGGCCTCTGAACAGGTATACCTTCTCTATAAATATGCTTCATTACTGATGAGTAGTGAATGTTCCTCAAAATATTTTAAAATAAAATCAGCAGAAAATGATCAAAACATTCAAATAACTACACATAATTTAGCTTAAATTATTGAAAACTCAGTAAAATATTTTTCCCTGAGCCTTACTTAATTAGCCACTAAATAACTGCATTTGCTTATCCAGTTACAATAATTAATCTTTTGTGTTCTGATAATAATTGTCAGAATCTTGTCAATAGACATTATATGTTCAAAAGAATACATAATTTAAATTTTTGTATTATCTGGCTTTTGTGAGGTATCTAGAGAAAAGAATTTGATAAGGTATTCTTTAAAATCTACAACTCTCATAATAATTTAATAAACTGGATTGTCATCTTGAATCAGGATTGTTGCCTTGGTAACAGATGTTATCCTTTTAACTTATTGAGTCTGTCATTTAAAAATCCAGAATTTATAACATTTTGAATTATTGAGTGTGCAATATTAGTAGAGAAAGGTTATATACTTTAACTTGACCATGTAAATCTAGGCAAACTTATCAACTATCTGCTTAACAATAAGCTTTATTATTAAGTAGATAGTTTCTCACAAACAAAATAAAAGTAATAAAAAGAACTTATAAGAATCACAGTACAAAATAAAGTCTTTCTTAGGAATCTACTTTTCACTTTTTGTCCCACTGCTTTTTAAAGGATTTTTTTTTTTTAAAGATTTATTATTATTGGAAAGCCGGATATACACAGAGGAGGAGAGACAGAGAGGAAGATCTTCCATCCAATGTTTCACTCCCCAACTGAGCCGCAACGGGCTGGTGTTGAGCCGATCTGAAGCCGGGAACCAGGAACCTCTTCCAGGTTTCCCATGCGGGTGCAGGGTCCCAAAGCTTTGGGCTGTCCTCGACTGCTTTCCCAGGCCACAAGCAGGGAGCTGGATTGTCCCACTGCTTTTTGATAATACCAGTGTTTGCTTTTGGCACTCACAGCAAACCTCTGCTTACAAATAGTCTATTAGGATTGAGCTCATACTTTTTTTTAAGATTTTTTTTTAAAGATTTATTCATTTTTATTACAAAGTCAGATATATAGAGAGAAGAGAGACAGAGAGGAAGATCTTCTGTCCGATGATTCACTCCCCAAGTGAGCCCAGCGGCCGGTGCGCGCCAATCCGAAGCCGGGAACCTGGAACCTCTTCTGGGTCTCCCACGCGGGTGCAGGGTACCAAAGCTTTGGGCCATCCTCGACTGCTTTCCCAGGCCACAAGCAGGGAGCTGGATGGGAAGTTGAGCTTCTGGGATTAGAACCAGCGCCCATATGGGATCCTGGCGCGGTCAAGGCGAGGACTTTAGCTGCTAGGCCACGCTGCCGGGCCCTAAGATTTTTTTTTTTTAATTGCAAAGTCAGATACATAGAGAGGAGGAGAGACAGAGAGGACGATCTTTCATCCACTGATTCATTCCCCAGGTGGCCTCAATGGCTGGAGCTGAGCTGTTAAGAAGCCAGGACCCTCCTCCGAGTCTCCCAAGTGGGTGCAGAGTCCCAAAGCTTTGGGCTGTTCTCAACTGCCTTCCAAGGAGGAAACTAAGGAGCTGAATGGGAAGTAGGGCCACTGAGACACAAAATAAGCCCATATGGGATCCTGGCATGTGTAAGGCAAGCACTTAAGCCACTAGGCTATCACCCTGGGCCCAAGCTCATAGGCTCTTGAAAAATATCATTGACATTGTGGTATGCTTAGTGCTTAAATAACCTTTATTATACTTTAGATTATTTAGTTAAATATAGTGGAGCAACTTCACATACTTCACAATGCAGATTTTGGAGGTCAGTGATATTTCCATTCCACCCTCCCTCCAGGTTACGTTCTGCCGGAGTCCAGCTCCAGCCGAGGTTCGGAACTCGGGAAGGGTGCGTGGATGAGGCGTGAAGAGAGAAAGAAAGGAGACGGACCACCAGATTCCTTGATCGTAGTGGACCCAGCGAGAAAGCTGTCCGCTTTATTTATACAGAAGCAGTACAAAGTTTTTTCTTAGGGGCATATTAACATAGCTTCAGGGGGGCACAATTTACAACTTCTTGAGAAATGATTGAGGAAGGATTCCACATTCCTTGCTTATCTTGGCTTGCCAGTCTTCATCTGCTCTCCTCAGGTCTGGGCTATAACCTAGGCGCCATCTGTGTCAACCAGACCCCTACCTTGAATTAAGTATGAGTTAAAAGGACTGGGGCCTTGGTCTGTGGGGATCAGGGTTATTGACATTAGTTGGCCATAGGTCTGTAAGCTCACAGTTTGTTAACCAAACAAGTAAAGCAAGGGTAAAAACGGCGGAAAGAATTGCAGTTAGCAATGAGCTAAGTTACTCTATTTAAGTTTCAACTCTACAATGGATGAGCGAGTGTTTCCAAAGACAATTCTACAAATTGTTTCAGTATTAGGCAAGGCATTATCCATTCCAACGTTGCAACCAAGAGTTTTTCAGTAGACCACACATCTTATGCAGTAATACACTCCTAATACAATTCTTGTTCTACAACTTATCTATCACTAAATGGGAGAAATACATCAAAAGAGAAAAAACATGAAGATCTAAGACAAAAAGTTATAAACATTACATTCCTCCACAACTGCAGGCTCTACAACTTCATAAGTGATCCAACAATAATCAAAAATATCTCTTTATGATGTTAGTGAAATCACCCTGTATTTCCTCTAGCTAAAAATTTATGAAAACAACTAAAACAGCTACATTTTCTATATTCTAAAGAATTGCAAGGACAGGCTAACCTTTAAGACCACAGTAACTATATTTTTTGCCTTACCAGGATAGGCTTCATGGTTACAGTAGCTATATTCTTCGTCATAGCAGGATGGCCTTTAGGGTCACAGTAACTATATTCTTTGTCATAGCAGAATGACCTTTAGGGTCACAGTAACAGGATAACTTTTAGGGTTCCTCTTATCAAGCCATTCCCCAGAAAGCATGATAAATATCTGGGCCAGATTTTATGGCAATGGGTAAACAGCACAGACTTAATTATACTCCTGTGTGTAGTTAAAGGCCCACTCACCAGGACATCCTCAGTAACATTAACTCTTAAGCTCACATTGGTTGTAAAAGCCATCTCACAGGGGCAGACAATGCCTCAATAGATTACATAGTGGGGTGGTTGAGTGCCCATGCGAAGGGGAGTGAAAACTGCGTCAAGGTGGTCAGAGATGAATCCACTTAGCCCTGCTAAGCAGCTGGTAGCTCCCCGGGCCCTGCCAGTCAGGGAGCTGTTCTCTTCACACCTTCGTGTTATACACACCTACTGCATGGCCTGCATCAACGTTCCTCTTCCATCATTCTTTTATATGTAGTTTTAAATTTTTACAATGGTGTACTTTCAGTTTACTTCACATTCACAGGCTCAACACTCATTTAGGTAAATATTCAAGAAAGAGCAAGTAACGTTTTTGACAGAATCAGTCTAATGAAGAACAAGGTGAACCAGGAGATCAAAGTGAACATTAGTGCAAGATTCCATTTACTGAGTAATTGTAGGTTTCAGTGGAATGTGTAGCAAACACCATTAAAACTAGAAATTTCCTATTACATCTGCAATCCCCCCTTTCATGTCTATTCAGATATCCAGCATTGATATAGCTATTAAATGTCTTCATTCTACACATCCAATGCCATAAATATTAAGTGTTATTAAATCAAATAAGTTATTGCTGAACCACCAGAGTTATTTATAGGAAATGTAAAAAATGTATAATTAACAAATTTATAGAACAAAAGGTACAGAAAGTATGAATCCTTCCTTTAAACTAGGTTAGTAACTTGCTTCATTTCTGTTTTGTCCAAATGTTTGTCTATTATAGTGAATGTGATATTTGATTGTCAACATTCACAATTTAACATTTTCTCTGTATAGGCATCAATGAAAAATTTTAGGAACAACAAAATGTATTTAACACATACCTAATGCCTTCATTATTTAACTTCAATGCCTCAGGAAAATAGTGTGAATATAAATCTATATGACAAGAAACTTTTCACCTAATATTGTGGTTGGCACATATTTTTCACATACATTATTTTATTTCCATTAGTAGTAAAATTCTGCAACTTTTTGCAGCACTTCTACTTGAAAGTAAAATTATTTGGAAATGTTTTGCTATAGTCATATTTGTACTTTGAATTAAATTATCATAAAGAACATTATCATTATCACTTTCTTTAAATTGCAAAGTTTGATAATACACAAGTATGCCTAAATATGGGCTTTTTCAAACAGTTGGTATTTTCAAGTGACTGGTTTATGCCAATTTTCATTTTGGTATGGGAAATTTAATATGAACTAAAATAGAAATAATTCATAGTTTCATCAAATGTAAAATGCAGTGTAGAAGAGATGAATAATAAAAATAAAAGATAATAGTCAATATTCACATGATGCTTACTTGGTCCCAAGTGCTGTTCTAAATCCTTTTTATTTCTAACTTGCTTCAGTAATCCTATATGGTAATTATTTTTATTAACCTCATTTTATGGATGAGAAAATGAAATTCACACAGCTACTAAGAACAGGAATCAGATTTGATTTGGACAGATTGATTCTACCATTAATTATCTTCAACACTACACTGCATTTTAATGCATGTCAGAGATGAAACCATGTTATACAGAACTTTTAGTAGCTTATCTGTATCTACATTTTTGCTATCAAAATGTATGATGTTTTAATTATATTAGAATACTAAAGATTTATAACATCCTTCATGGGAATTATTTAAATAATCATTTAATATCATTATTATCTAGAAATAATGAATTATCTAATAACATGACTGATTTACATTTATTCTCAGCACTATAATCAATCATTCTATCTGTTCCTCTATTTCCCAGCAATTTCACAACTCTCATGTTATTTGACATCATGCTTTACAAAAGCAGTCTGATTAATGAGGACATATTTTATTGTCATTTCCATTGAATAATAAAGCATAAAAGCCAGAGTTCAAGTTATCTGAGTTCATAAAGTGCAATAAAATTATAGTAAAACCTGGCATGACCATGGTTTCTGGGAACATAATAAGTTTCAGAGTGAGACAGCGGTACAAATTAACAAACAGACATCTACTCTTTACTCCATTTCTCATATTTATTGACAGCTCTCCACAATAAGTAAGTTTGAGGGGGAAATCAGGAGTAGTGAAAGAAGTGACAATATACTTCCCACATTCTGGGGAAGCAAATTAACCTCTTAAATCCATGAATGCAGTGATACCATTATGGAGAGTAAACACTAGGAAAGGGCTGCATCTGTCTTAATATATCAGGCTAGCAATGAATTCATAAAACTGAAAGATCTTCACTACCTTGAAATACTTGTTATGCTTTTATTGTTATCCTTTTCTTCTTCAAATCTCAAAATGCAAATCCACTTTTAAGATCATGGGCAGCTTCCTAATGAATCTAGGCAGTTTAGCCTAATTAGTCTAAAATTGTTGACGTACAGCACACTTCAGTTCAATGATCGCTTATCATATGCTTAATGTGCACGCATATCCATCAGCCATTGTTATGGGTATTATGGGTCTAGATAGTGATGCATGAGTGGGTGCTTATTATGCTCCTTTACAGTTGTAATTCTCAACTGGGATTCATTTTGCCCTATTGGGGGCACTTGGCAACATTTGAAATCATTTTTCATTGTCTTGATTGGAGATGGACATTCAGGCTACTGACATCTTAATATTTAGGGATCAAGAATGCTGCTAAATACTCCCTTCCAATTGCATTGAACATCCATAATTCATTCCTATATATTGTGATTCATCCAACCAAATTTATTTAATGCTAAGGTGGGAAACTGTATAATTTAGAGATATCAGAGTTAAGTAACATGGTGACAAAGTAGGAATATGCAAATTTCCTGTGTCTTTGAGCTTTCTTTGCATCTGAAAATTTTCTTCAGTGATGGAAACATGTATGTCCCCTCCTTCACATCTCTGATATTATTCACAGTAAAAATGTGACAAGGCAGGGGAATGGACCTCTAAACCGTGCAGTGACTGATAGATGGGGCAAAGGAAGTAACAAAGCCTTCACAGTGGCACATATCATCCTAGTGCATGAATGGAAATCCTGTCAATAGTTGTCTGTTCTGAAGCTCTTTAGTGTTTGCTTATGATTGATCTTTATTCAGTAGACTTTTGGAAAAATTACAAAAAATGCAAATGCTGATTTACTAATGAAGAATTGGAAATGTGTACAGTAATTAACAGTATCTTCTGCCATCTGTGGAATAAAAAATAAATAAGCAAACCTCATTAGCATTTTTGCTAAGCAAAACTATGATATGTAAGTTTAAATCACTTTTCAGAGGTAGTAATCATATTTATAAACTCTAATCTTAAATTTTCCTTCCAAATTAACTGTAGATTCAAAATTAACTTCATTTTCTAAGCCTTGGCAATGTCTGCATACTGAATATAGTAGCAAATTGAATATGCTTCTTAAAACCTGATATTTAGGAAAAAATTGTACAACTAACTTATTCAATGAAATGTGTGAGATGTAGTTGCAGCAATTATTGGTTAAATCAGTGTCATATACTGACTATAAACATAGCCTACCGTCAACACTTGTGAGAAATATTTCTTACTAGGCAGTTCTTACAGTTCATTTCACATATTCTTAATTTAATAAGTAAATCTTCCTCAATCTAAAGGATATTCTTATTAAAGATTCCTAATTTGTAATAAGAGTAATAAAAATAAAATGCAATTGTAGTTTGTGATCAATTTTAGTACAGAAATTGATAACAACATCTCTATCACTGAGCATTTTTAAGTCTTCAAATAACTTTTATTTGAGATGACTCTAATTTTCCCTTATTGCAATAAATAATGATTTGTGTAACAACATATTACCCAGACTCCTTCCTTTTGGAAATTAATGTGTTTTTTACACACAGTCTTTTAGATTTTTGGTGCAATGATGAAGTTTGTATCACAACTATGATTAAATTCCGTATTCTGAGTTTTTCAATCATAATTTGTATATTTTCCACAGAAATACACAAAGAAAAGACTGAAAAGCAGGAAAAACCTGAAAGAAAAATACAAACTAAAGGTAAATGTTTTGTTTTTATAGCTATTATTAATAATTAAGACATATATGTAAATATATGTATGTGTATATGTGCATATTAGTTGTCTGTTCATGTAGGAGAAAGAACATTCGAGGGTTTTTTTTTTAAATTTTGATATTGTGAGTTGCCCAAGAAAAAAAAATTGATAATGCTGAAAGAAGTAACTTTTTCTCAGTGAACCTCTCATATAAATATAAAAATAATATTTACTGATTGGACTTAAAGTAACTTTAAAAAATTTGATAATCTTCAAATCAGTTATAATCCATTTTTACTTACTAAAGAAGAACATAGATGCATTATTTTTGACTTAGTGAGAAAAATAAAGTTATCTGCTTTAATTAGTATTATATAATTCAGGGTTAGTTTTTGTTTTTTTAATCTGAAAATCTTCCGTGATGCAGTTCTTTCACAATCTTCACTGTGAAAGTGCCACGCCATACTGTCTGGCTGCAGATTGCTGTGCCCAACAGCTCTGTGACATTAACTCCTGCGGTAGATGGACAGTGACAATGTGATGATTAATATTCTTATCAACTGTGAACTGAATCCAGTAACTGCCATCTTGCATGAGAGAGCACATTAATAATGGTCAGCTTGTCCTGTTTATCTTGCAACATCACTTTTCTGAGGGTGACCCATGCAGTCATAAAACTTCAAAGAAACTTACAGGAAACAAAGATGTTCAAAAGGACACAAGGTTCCCAAGGGTCGAGTGCATCTATTCTCCTAGCCAAACTTATGTAATAGAAAGACAATTTCCTGAGATTAAAGTGAAAAGTGTTCAACACTTGTTCAACAAAAACTGCTAGTTTGTAATTACAGAGAATATCATTGTTGCAAATTGCAAAATTTTCAATAATGAAGTTTTGAGTAAGTTTCACCAGCACAAGCATTTATATTAAAATGGCTAAAATGGCAGGTTGTTGTTTAAATAGTTTGCACATGTTATGTCTTGTAATCCTTGTGTTTGAGTTTGTTCCAGATATGTCTGCCAATCCTTAAACAATCAAGACATTGAAGGTCATTCAATCGAAACGTATTTGTATTTTTGTATTTGTACTTAGGGACCTAATTTTTTTTTTTTCTTCTTAATTCCTTTGGTCAGGAAAATTGGACACAGTGCTCTTGGGCATGGATTGACTAAGGGAAGCATGGCTGAACTGGCTGTGTGTTTCTCGTGCTTTGAGGTTAAAGAGAAGCTCAAGACAAGTTTCACATGACTGGAGTCTTTGCTGTTTTATCTTGCAGACTATACTGTTAATTTAACAGCAGTGTGCTGGAGTGGATGTGGTGATGCAGATGGTAACATTTGCATTTTGGGCTCAGTTATATTAGAGTCTTCCTGTGAAAGGCTTTGAGCAGCGGACTGTAGAGTTGGTTTATTAAACTAATGAAACTTCCATAATTAAAATAGTGAATTTGGCTGAAGTCTGAAATAAATTTCTCAGAGCCTGGACTGGAGATTAGTAACCTGAATATATTTTCTGAATATACCAAATGTATTTTTTGAAAGCTGAATATTTTGAAAGAAGGTACTATATTTAGAGTAATAACAGAAAAATACTAGTGTTGCCATAAAGGCTTTTAAATTCAGTCATTACAATTGCAAAACTAGAACTGTTTCTTTCAGAGAGCTCAAGTGCGTAAAAAATTATTTTATATTTGTGGGACAATAATTGGAATTGTTATAATTATTGTTTTTTCTTAGGAGCCATTTTTGTTATCTGTTTGCTTTGTTATCACATAGGAAGAGCTTCTTCACAAGTTTTTGTATGGCAAAGAGAATGCCATGGTTCCCAAATACATGATTACCATCTCATAAATTAATACTTAAGATATATAGAAAGATATTATTCATATACATATCCATTGAAGAACTTGAGAATGTGTTGATTTTTTTTCTCTTCCCAATTTTAATTGGGAAAACCCTTCAAATTTCATTTGAAATATCAGCCCACATTGTTTATTCTTTTTGATACTTGAAAAAGCTGAAGGAATAGACTATAATAATCTCTGAGTCCTAATACACAATTGATCTGTGGCTTAACATAATACTGAAAATATTTTTCGTTCTATGTATTCATATTTCACAGTTACATCTGTTGCGTTAAATGGAACCACCTCTCTATATTCTTTGTTCTAATGACTGACTTCACTGTCCATACAAGCTACACAAAGACAAAATCTATGAGTTACTGTTGCCAGTGCTGATTTTCATCTCTAACTGCACTTCAAATTCACCAAGAAAAGTTTTGGAAAATTAATCCGTGTTTACACTTTATACTGGAGTCCTTACTACTGGAGAAGCAAGGTTAGACTTCAGCCTAGCTTGAGTAGCCAGGTTTAGCATCTTTAATCCTGAGCAACAGGAAGACTCAAAATAACACATTTAAATATGCCTTGACAGTATAATATTAGTTTTTCTACCTTTGCCTATACACACAATGCCATTTTATGTTTGAATGGCAGAAAGCTAAACTTGTGTCATTAAAGAACTATACTGCTGTAATACTGGGGGGCGCGGGCGGAATTGTAGGAGAGAAAAATGGAGAGTGAGGAAAGAAGAGGGAGGGAGGAATTCTTATACCTACCAAACCGTGTCATGGAAATTAATAATAACAGTAAAAATACTAAAAATTTAAAAACAATCATTGTCAATTGAACTTACGGTTTAGAGTTAAAGTACATCTCAAAATTGTTTTCGTTGAAAATCCAGTATTTTAAAAACAAACCTGCTAGTAGGTATTTTTAGATGAAAACTAAACCCTCCAATTTTGATTCTGATCTTTAATACCCTGGACACATTTATTTACCCACCTCAGCTTTGAAGGCATTCAAATCTATCCCTGTCTTTCTTTTCTCACTGTTTTCAGCTTCACAATTATTTCACCTTCATTATGACAATTTCCTCTAAGTTAATTTCCATATATTTATCTTCATGATCCATGCAACTCATGTCACCTGCCAGTTTAAAGCTATTTGCTGTCATGTTAGAGTGTGAAAGATCAAGGGCATATACTATGGTTTGGCCTATGAGACCTTCCTCACAGACTATCTGATACCACTGCTTACATGTTTTCAGTATTGAGATCTTGAGCATACATCTTGCTTGGTCCACAACCTCCTTATTATACCCCTCCCACCAACAATTACGCCTCTCTCTTATTTCTTTCACTCTTCAGCATGTTGGATGGTCCTCAGGCAAGCACTGCTACTGTGTCATAACTCTATGCTTTTGAGTGCACATTTCTCTCAGGTGCTCAGGTCCTTCTTTGTATCATGTGACAGGGTGTTCATTGTCTGGTTCTTAGCTGAATGTCAGTTCCTTTAAAAGACTTCATCTCCTTAAAGTAGTTAGGCATTTACTATAAAGTGCAATTTTGTATCTGTCTTTTCCTTTAAAACAAATTATAACAACAAATTCTGATTATTATTACTCTGCTCTAACTCTCTGGAGGCAGGCTCTGTGTTTGTTTTTGCATTTTTCTGTTTGTTTCTACATTATTCAGCTTAGCATTTTTGCATGGACTTTTGTGATGGTATGTGTTTTTATACTTGAACAAAAAAAGTTAAGCTTAATGATGTCCCAGAATCCTACTGTCTCCAAATTTCTGTACTTATATTGAATTGAAAATTACTGTAATTCTAACAAAGTACTTAACACACTCACTGAATATGGAGATAATGAATAAATTAATGCATGGAGAAATAATTTCCTCTATTTACATGTCTACTTGATTCCTGTGCAGCTCTATCATTTGATATTTTGTGTATATAATTAAGTTTTAATTAGCCATTGTAATGTCATGTTTATCTTGTCAGTAGCAATGACAAATTTGATGTAAAATGAAAACTAATTTGAAAACACTTTTGAAACAAAATTACAAAAATACAGATAAAAGTAATACAGATCAATCCAGTTAATTTGGAAAGCATGCATATATACACACACACACATACACACAAAAGAGCAGTGGGCTGGGGATGGGAATACAGTGCAACTATCCAAAGTTAAATCATGGTTTACGATTTCTCTGACATTTTCCTTCATGTATATTTTTAAAAATTTTTTACTTGTTTCTCTTTAAACAGAAATTTTACTATTTATTTCAGAAAACGTAAAGCCTCTGCTAAACTTTTGATCATGTCCATTTACTACTCATGGAAAACACAAGCCAGAAAAGGGAAGAAGATAATAGTTAGTATAAAATCAGGAAAGGCTCCCAAAACAGGCAATTGGGCCAAGGGGTTTCTGATGCATCCATGTGGGTTTTGAAATGGTCAGGTAAAAGGGTAATCTCAGGAAACAGAGGGCAATTCACAAGGCCAAAGTGCTGACTGAAAAATGGTATGTGGTTGGCCCAGATGAGGCAGGTTGGTGGAGTTGAAGAGTTCTACATGAAAGCTGACAGTGTAATGAAAAAACTAGCCACAGCTGTCCTGTTTTGAAGTAAATTATTTACAGTACTTTGTGTCAAACACCATTCTTGTCACTAAATACCAGATGATTGACATAAATACCAGATGATGGACATAAAAGATATTACCCAGAGTAATATCATTGTTGTAAGCACTGAGCATAGATGTCCTGGAGGAATGATCGTGCTACCTAAGTCATTATGCAGCTCTGACCACAATTCTCCAGCAGTCCATTAGGGTTCAGGTATATAGTCTAGAACCTAAAGTGGAAGACATAAAATCTAAGTCAGGGCTCAATCCTTTGGAACCAGGTGGGAACTTGGTTGAAGGGGCATTGTCAACATTGTTAGTGTTACCTTACGAGGGTTACTCTTGGCAGTCTTCTGTTCATAAGGTTCCAAGACCACTGGGGGCTGAGGTGAGAGTATCCTTCTGCAGCAGAAATACTGGAGACAAACTGGTGGTGATGGATGTCCATTTATTTGAGAGAAGTCACAAACTTATATAGGATAGGAAAAGGGGCAGGCAGAAGGCAGTCCCAACAGTACTTCCACCCAACAACAACATTGTGACTGGCTAACAGATATGTCTATCTCCTGGACCTTCCAATGAAGTTAAAGGTTAGAAAGTACAGGAAGCACAAAAAGCACAGGAAGCTGTGTCGTGGGGGAAACTCCTCACCTGCAGAAAAGCAGGATGAATGGAACATTTGACTTTCTAGAGTTGTTTACAAAGGAAGTACTAGCACAGTTCATTAAAGAGGCAAAGAAGAGAGACTGGGGTTCAGCCCCTTGCTCTTGCTGCATGCTCAGTGAACCGGTCACATTCGGGTCTCAGCCAACCAAGACTCCTGTCAGGAGTTCCCTTTGGGGACACAGTGTGCCATGTCCCTATGGCCTTCCCCATGGGCAAGGCAGGCAGAGATCCAGGGGTGATTTCTCCCCAGTTACCATAATAAAGTACATACAAAAAGAAGGATGCTTATTGCCTCAATCAAAGCTGGTTCAACATTAAGGTTTTTGCATGACTAGTTTCTGCTGAAAGCAGTATCAGATCTGTGCCTCTTTCCTAGCCCTTGGCGCTGGACAACAATCTTTGGAGTGAAGGGTAATCATTCTCTTCTGGTCTTCATCTACCAATGGGGCTATCCATGAGTTCTCACACATTGTGCTCCTCCTGTGTGTGTCTGTCTCTCAGTCTAAATTTCTCCTTTCTAAAAGGACATCAGTCACATTGGGTTAAGGAGAAGCTGGTGAGCTCATTTTAACTTGATTAATTACTTCTATAAGGACTTTATCTCCAAAAATATCACATCCTAAGATACTGGGGGTCAGGTCTTGAATACATCTTTTTAAGGGAACAGAATTTACTTCTAAAGGTTTTACATGCACAAAACAGGAATGCTTTTATAAAGGGAGATTTAGGACTGTGACACTGATTGACCTGAGAAGGTCTCCTTAAGTTTCTGGGAAGCAATTGCAGGACAAGAATCTTAAATTGAAAAGGAATTTACCTGGAAGTGATTCTGAAAAGAGAATAAAACATTAAAATATGCTGAGATTTCTAAATATGATTGAATCCTTTATAAAAAATGCTTTTAAAGCCTGTACATTAGCCATATTGCATAATCTTTTATTTTTATCTTCTTCCAGCTATACTTAGTTGGCTACCTAAAGCACAAAATGTATTCCCCCACCCTTTATCAGCTGTAAAAGATAAGCCTGGGAATTGAGGACAGAGGCTCTACATAGCCGTACCTCATGGCCTTTCCAGTTAGGGTTCACGTATGAGGAAGTAATTGCAGCTCTTATTGTGACTATGCAGCCTCAGATAAAGAGAAATTATTTATACAGTTAAATAAAATTTGGGATTAAAATTAGCAGTTATTTGTTACTGTATTAAAGAAGGTAGGAGAGAAGAAAGACAAAGAGATTTCTTGTCTGTTTTTCACTTCCCATGCCTGCAATGTTTGGGGCTGGGGCAACCAAAGCCAAGAGTCAGGGTTTAGGCTGAGTTTCCTATGTGAGTAACAGAGATCCAGTCACTTAGGTACTACCAGCTGCCTCCTGTGTGCATTAGCGTGGAGCTTGAGTTCAGAGTGGAGTCTGTGGTTGAATCAAAGAATTCCAAATGGGATACAGAGGCTGTAAGTGATGTATAAATCACTATGCCAATGGCATGCTGCAAAATTAATATTTTAGAGACACAGAATATATTTTGTGGTTTAAAGGATATGAGAAGGCTTTGAAAAGTTCACAGAAATTCTTAGTAATTTTTTTGAGGGACAGATATACCAAAGTACAGGAGTTACAGAGATTAGAGGAAGAAAGAAGGAAAGGAGAAGTGAGAAGGAGAAGAAGGGGAATGAGAGGAAAGAAGGGAGGAAGGGAGGGAGGGAGGGAGAAAGACAGGGAAGGGAAGGAGAAAGAGAGAGAGAGAGAGAGAGAGAGAGAGAGACAGAGAGAGAGAGACAGAGAGACAGAGAGAATATCTTAATTGCTGGCTTACTTTCCAAAATGAATGCCAGCCATGAAGAAGGGAACTTAATCCAGTTCTCCCTAGTGCGTGGCAGGAACCCAAGCACTGCAGCCACTACTGTTGTCTCCCAGGGTGTACATTAGCAGGGAGCTGCAACTGGAATCAAAGTTAGGACTTGAGCATAGGTGTTATTCTCATTTGGGATGCAAGAGGCTTCTTAATTACTATGCAAAATGTCTGTACCCTTACTATATTTCAAATCCATTTCTATTAACTTTGCTAATCCTTGCTGTGGATCAAATCTCTGTTTTAAATATAACATCGGGCCTGGTGCCCTGGGTCAACAGGCTAATATTCTACCCTGTGGTGCCACAGTTCCATATGGACTGCTCTACGTCTGATGCAGCTTCCTGCTAATGACCTAGGGCATGCGCAGAAGAGGCACAAGTTCTTGAGTACCTACACCCATGTGGGAGACCCAGAAAAGGCTCCTGGCTACAAGCTTCTGGTCAGCTCAGCTCCCACTGTCGCGGCCATTTGTGGGGAGTGAACCAGGGATAGAAGATCTCTTTATTTCTGCTTTCTGTGAATCTGCCTTTCAAATAAAAATCAGTACATCTTAAAAATAAAATAAAAATAAAGTGTGTTTACTTTTCAATGATAAACAATGGTGGAATGTTTAGAGAGCCCAATCATCGGACTATGGCTCATAAGAATAGGGTTATAGTATATGCAGTACCTATACAGACATGACAGGATAGAGTTGGGGAAGAGTGTTGCGTTAATAATCAGGTAACTGTGGAAAAATCATTTCTTACTCTGTCTTGGGCATTTGGAATCTGTGTTTTCATTTTCGGACAAAGATGCTCAGGCTAGTTAAACTCTAAAACTTTCTGTTTATATTCAAAATCAAGTGATTCAATACCCCTTTGAGAAGAATGAAGATAGAAGATTTAAGAAATTTTCCCTGTTCATGATCCTTTCTCTACTGAGTTCATCATGGACTCTTAACAAACCTTTAGATCACTTTGCTTTAGCACAGAATTGAAATTTTATGAAGTAGTTAAAAAATGAAATTCATAAATGAAAATAGACACTATGCAAGAATACATTTGACATTTATTTAGAGGTAGTTGAAATATAGACTTGTTTTCTTCACAAGATTTTAAACAAATGCATATTGTGTTCTTTTGTAATAAAATGAAGAAAGAAAACAGAGATGCCACATTATTTTCATGAAACCTTGCTTACCTCCTTAGAATTAATTCATTACTTTGGTACTATAGTGCCTCATAAGCCAAGCAGCAGAACTCTGAAAAATAGATTAATTAAAATGAAATCTCTTAGAGGTAAATGCTCCCTGTATTTTTGCAATGGGAAGATTTAATGCTTGCTTACTTATCTATTTTCTTTCGGTTCAGGCCCTTAAGATTAGCCGCCTTGTGCTGTTTGGAAGTCAAGTATGTATTCCAAGGTTTTAGTTAATTTTTTTCCTAACCACAAATCAAAGAATAACATAGCTTATACAAATCAGCACTTGAATTATTTTGGCATTAAAACTTCTGATTTTCAAACCAAGGGCTGAATCATCAAGCAGAGACCTCTGAAAAACTGGCTACCTGTTCTTTTGTCCTTTGGGAGTGTTTTGACCCACTGAAAGCTTAGAGTCAAAGGTATTGTGCCTCTGATAACTTCAGAAAAAGGCAGAGTTGGCCCGAAGAGCACTGCTCAGAGTGTTGGAGAGGTGCCATATTTTAAGAGCTGTGCCTTAAAGTGGAGTTGAGCTGAATGTTCTGCCCAGAGAAAGGTCAGAACCTGGACAAATACAGGAACAGTGGAACCTTGCCAATTCAAATGCCAACATCAGGGTTATTCCAACTGGTGGATTCCATTTGTTTTTCATTATCAGCACACCAAAGGGACTTTTGTTTCTTGTAAATAAGGATGACAAACAAATTAAGCTCTAGCAGGTGCAAAGAGCTTATTTTGTCCTGAGCTAAAACTGTCTTGGCTAACTTGCCAAACAGGGCTTATGACAAAGAGCTACTACTCTTTCTTATTCCATATGAGCATTTTAGTTATGGGGTTCAAAGCAAAGAGACTCAAAATCAAATGCAGTATTTGTGGCAAACCATTTTTATTTTAGGGTGATTATTAATGCAGTTACTGATAGTGGTGTCTTTGTGATGAAAATAATTTCAAAATTTGGTATTTGAAATGCAGTCTTGTCTGAGTTTACAGTTTGGGTCCAAACGGCTTTAGTGGCTGCCTGCCATTCTGAAAAGCTCCCAGGAGTCCTTGGGTCCAGCTGCTAACCTAAGCTGTATTATGGTGCTGTGTCAGAGGGGGGATAATGAAATTCCAGCATACGTACTGTGTGTGAGTCAAAATTTTGATTGGGAAAAGCCAGATTTTTCCCCAGGGAAACAGGAAGGAAACATTAATATGCTAATTTGAGTCTGAATTCAGCCCCAAACTCTTTCCTTTTTTATTTTGTATTAATTCTTCCATTTATGTCTGTGCACACGTCAATCTGAAAATCCTTTAGTGGAATGGACAACCAGCTGTCTCAGTGGGTCAGGCCTATCCGTGATAAACACAGCCCACTGATTAGGTGTTCCCAGGAGATTCTTCTCAACCATGTCTCTGCAAGCCCAGTTTATCACATGCAAACTTGGCTTACTCTTAGGTAAACATTCGAAGATGCTTTGTTCTCGCCAAGAATTTCTTTCGGCTTTCAGCTTAATTATTAGGAATCCAAAGGAACCCGAATAAATTACATGTGGTCAACATAAATGATTTTCTTCCATTATATAGTGAAATATATGTTTGCACTTAGTAGTCTACAAGCATCTAAAATAACTTTAAATATAGAATGAAAAATAATATTTCTATATTGCATTAGAATTCAATTATTTAAGGTTTTGCTTAATAAAGATTAAAAATTATTGAAAGGAAATGATGATTAAATCTCTATCAATTTTCTATAAGGAGAGTTACTCTAGATGAACTACTTAATTTTTTAGTATTTTAGAATTTAATTTAATCCAAATATATTGGGTCTATCAAATGACAGCTAGCAAATGATGAGCCAAGGGTACCAGAATAGATTCCTTTGTCACAGCCTGTAAAGATTTAACCCACTGGCTAATAAGAAAAATGAACATTTTAGTATTATTTTTAAATGAAAAATGAATATATGAAACACAGAAGTGCTATAACGAAGAGGGAAAGAAAAATGAAGAAATAAGGAAGGGGGAACTCTGGGTGGAAAATACAATCTGGTAGAAGATCAGAATCATTGTGGTCCACGTAGTGTGCCTGTACGATTACACACAGTTAGCAATAACCTGAAACCCTGGTATATAAAATCGCATTGGCAAACTAATGCTATATTTTTGAGGTATTAAAAATATTTGATTTTTTAACAGGCGGCAAATGCGAAACTAGTGTTGGAGTGAGACACTAATATCTGTTTACAGGTGAATTATGTAGTAAGATTTTCCTGTTAGCAATGTTACTATGAGAAAAACATGAAAAGTAAAGTTTTTAGAAGCTCTTTAGTGTAGTTTGACAATAGAAAGTCGAGTAATCATATACCTACTATGGACTTCCTGCTGCAATGTTCTGAAATGCTCTCTTTTCCATTCTGTTGACAAGGCTCTTTCCTTCTCAGTTCTAACATCGTGAAATATTACTTCCACTGGATGGCTTTCCCATCAGAGGGTGATATTGTTTCCTGTTTTACACAGCAGCATGGCACCTTGAATGCTTTTTACATCAGTTTTAACTGCAATTATTTGTTTAGCATCCATCATTATTCATTAGCTTGTTGACATCATGATGACAAGGATGGACTCTGTCTTGCTTGGCATATGTTTTAAAATATGGTGGCAATATTTACACTTTTGTACTATTTGATAAAAGAAGTAAAATAAAAAGAATATTGGAAATAAAAGATACACAAAGCTTGGCAAATCAAGAGAACTGGAAAATAAGTGGAAACAAACTCATCAGAGATGAGCTACAGTTCTATAACTTGGGAAATTAGTAAGAAATATGAATAAAGTGTGAGCTAAGATTACAAATTAAATTCAATCATGTTGTAATAATACATTGAATTATAGCTCATATTAGCCATTTTTTAATCTTTGGAAGGTTTGATGCTATTATAGTTGTATTCCAGTATGCTGGAAAAAAATAGAGTAGAAAATTCCTATAGGCAATTAATACAAAACTTTAGGTTGATTGTTTGCTTCAGATGTAAAAGGACATGCATGTCTCTATATATTAATACTTATATTCTACATTTCATCTCATATCAGAATTAGGCTACTTTAGGGTATGTTATGTTAATTTTGATAGCTTTGATTCTGCAATTCATAGAGCAAAAATATTTGAAAAGTTGAAGGCATATTGCTACATTTGCAATCAGAACTAAATTTTGTGCTAGACCTGGATTTGGCTTGACTATGTACAAAACATAGACATAAGTTATAAATCTATCATCTTGAAGTTTAAGCCTATGAGTAATGGCAGTTAAAGATTCATACCAGTAAAATATTTCTAAGTTGCAAATGAATTACCAACACAAAAACTGCTAATTATTATTTTTATTTAAAGGAAGATGTTACCTGATTATCTGTTTTCTTCCAGTGACACACAGAGAAAAAGAAAGAGAAAAAATAAAGGAGAAAGAAAAAACTGAAAAGAAAGGTATGGTGTTTTTTCCTCTGGAAGACATTAACCTAAACTCTCCCCTTTGATAACCGCTTCTTTATATTCAAATCTTAGATAACCACACATATCTTTTCAAAATGTTAGTGTGATTATTTCTTTAAAATGTAATCAGAAAAGAGGATTTCTGAATGGAAGAGAACAAAACACTTCACATCCTTACATTTTGTAACCACTTTATTTTCTAAAGAATTTGGAGCAACTTTTCTTCTGAGGGTTGTGAGACTGCCTTAACCCAATGCTGAGGATATCATTTCAGAAATATCAGGCAGATTGATGTAAAAAAGCAAAAACAAAACAAAACAAAACAAAAAACAGGTGTCATTATTTTACTTTTCTTATTTTAATTACCTGTTGGACTTTATCTTTTGATTATTTATGTTGTTTGACAGATAGGCAGTACCTGTGCGAGTTTAGTTAGTAAACTATATTATCAGTATTTTTGCTGATGAACAGATTGTTATTAATGTTAGTATGACTTACAATTAATGTTACAAGATAATATATTCTATTTATACGTAATAACTGTGTTTTATACAAAATCTGTATGTTCAATAGTCTGATTTTTAAGGTCCAAAAACATATCCAGGAGATATTTCCATATCAATCAGTGATCATTTTACTCATTCTTCCAAGAATTATTACATAAAACTAAAATCAGTAGTTTTTCTTATACTATGTCTTCTAGCTGTTAGTTCCAGGCTAAATGATTTTAATAACAATTTTTAATGATGCATATCTCTTGTGTATTCCCTATGATTTTGCATTGCTCCTAGTGACAGCCTTGAATGTAATTAATTTGAAACTGTGTATTTCTAGGACTATCATGTTTCTTTTAATGTTTCTCTCTGTTTATTTTGAAGCTAATGTTGCATTTCTGTGTGAATGGAGATGTGTGAATTCATATGTGTGCATTGTGTGTATGTGTTTAAGTCAAAAATACATATTTTATATAAAACACATATTTTATCAAAAACACATATTTTATATAATTTTATATATAACTAGATATGCTTTTTTGTGATATTGCTGCTTTCACATCTTCAGACAACAAGTAGTTTAAAAGTCATTAATAATGCTGTTTTCCTCAGATTTAAAAAGATTAATTTCCTATTTTTGTCTGTTTAAATATTTATGTTATTTTCCATGATACAATTTTACGGGTATAAAGATTCTTCACTCTACCTTCAGTACCACCCTTCCTAAATCCCCCCCCCATCTGTTTTCACCTTTATTATTACGGTTGTATAGTCCTTTATCAACAGTCATAAGTCTAACATTCTGCTGTTTAAATATATCATGGCATTGTAAGTGTATGTGATGGTAGAAAGTCTAGTATCCCATTGTTAAAGGTATGTTTCACCTCTTTATTAGATAGTTCAGATGCATACTAAAACATACCTTCACTTCCCAGTATACTAGTCCATTAAACAGTCCATCATATTCATCTATCAAAGCATATGCATATGCATGTTTACCCATATTGATCATGTATTTTGCATAAAGATTGTCTTAACATGATATTTTTCCTTTTGGGAATGGCTTATTTCACTGAATGTAATGGTCAAGTTAGGATCATTTTGTTGTGAATAATAAAATTTCATTCTTTTTCATGCTGGGTATTATTGCATGGAAAAAAATGCACCACCATTTCTTTATCAATTCCTCTTTCTCTGGGAATCTGGGTCATTTCTATGTCTTCACTGCTGTGGATTGTGCTGCTATAAAAATAGGTTTGCAGGTCAATTTCTTAGAAGCAGATATGTTCCCACAAGTGGGATAGCTGGGTCAGACAGTAGATCAGTGTTTAGTTGTCTTAGCACTCTCCAATTGACATCCACCAGCCTACACTCCCACCAACAATGGAAAAGGGTGACTTTTATCACTCATCTATGCTGGCAGGTATTGTTAGGCAGAGTTCTAAATGTAGCTAAATCTCACTGGAGTTAGGTGGAATCTCAGTTTGGTTTTTCTTTGTATTTCTTTGATAATTAGGGAGCCTGAGTACTTTTGTTTTTTCAAATGTCTAGTAGCCATTTGAAACATATCTGCTCATTTCCTTCACCCATTTCTTCACAGGGTTGTTTTGTTGTCACTGAGTTTCTGAAGCTCTATGTAAATTCTGTATGTTAATCCCCTATCAATTATTTAGTGTGTGAAGATTTTCTCTCACTCTGTTGGTTTCTTTTTCAATTTATGCATCATTCCCTTTGCTATACAAAACTTTCTTAGCTTTGGGAAATTCCATTTGTTTGTTTTGGCTTGACTGCCTGTTGTTTGGGTGACTTTTCTAAGAAGTCTTTACCAATATCTGTATCTTGTAGTGCTTCCTTATTTTTCCAATAATAGTTTGATGGCTTCTGAGTGTGGATTTAGGTCCTTGATCCATTTGGAGCTGATTTTTGTATAAAGGGAAAGGCAGGGTCTTGATTGTTACTTCTGCAGGCTGCTGTCAAGTTCTCCAAGCAGCATTTGCTGAAGAGACCAAGCTTTATCCCTGGGTTGTTTTCAGTTCTGTTGTTGAAGATTAGTTGGCTATTCATATGTGGGCTCCCTTCTGGGATTTCAATTTTTTTACATTGATTTTCTTCAATGTAAAATGATATTCTTCAATGTAGAGTGTTTTGATGGCTACTGCCCTGTAGTATGTCTTGAGGTATGGAATTGTGATACCTTCAGTTTCATTTTTATTCTTCATGGTAGTTTTGGTTATTCATGGCCTCTTGTGTCTCCAGATGAGTTTTTCTTTTTTTTTTTTTATTGTTAATTATTTTGCATTATGTGACAGTTTCATAGGCTCTGGGAATCCCCCCCTCCCTCCCCCCGGTGGATTCCTCCACCTTGATGCAGTATTACAGTTCAAATTCAATCAAGATTCTTTCATTGCAAACATATACCAAGCATAGAGTCCAGCTACTTATTGTCCAGATTGGTTGAACAGTTTCTTGGGGAGACCTTTTCTGGTCTGAAGTTTGAGCTGGCAGAATATCATCACAGTCAATTAAGAGTCCCAATATAACATCAACAGCAATTTGCAATGTTATGGAATTGACATGGTTTTGAGTAACCAGTGTATTAAAAAGAAAAAAAAAAAAAGGAAAACAAGTCCTAGCCACAACCTATGATTAGCTCATTGACATTTCAATTTTAGTTCATATACAGGACCAGCTGCTCTATACCTTAAAATGGCCTTTTCTATTTCTGAGATGAATATTGCTGGGATTTAACTGGGTTTGCATTGAATCTGTGTAGCACTTTTGGTAATACGGGTATGATAATGATATTGATCCTCTCAATCCAGCAACTTGGTAAATTCCTTCATATTCTAAAGTCTTCTTCTAGTTTCTTTCTTAATGTTTTGCAATTTCCACCTTTGCTTAGGTTTATTCCAAGGTATTTAAGATTCTTGTCTATTATTGTAAAAGGAACTGTACTTACAAGTTCTTTTTCAGCTATGGAGTTATGTGTATACTGTTATCCTGCCGAACTTTCTTATGAGTTCTGATAGTCTCTTGATTGGGTCTTGTGTTTCTCCTATCTCTAGAATCATGTTGTCTGTGAACAGGGATTAATTTAATTTTTTGTTTCCAATTTGAATTCCTTTAAATTCTTATTCTTGTCTAATGGCTCAAGCAAGGACTTCTAATACTATATGGAATAGCAGTGGTGAAAGTGGCGATCTTTGTCTAGTTCCAGATCTCAGTGGAAATGTTTCAGTCTTTTCCTGTTCATTGTGATGTTGCCATTAGATTTTTCATATATTACTTTGATTGTGTTGTTGAATGTTACATCTGCGTCTATCTTATTTAGGATTTTTAGCATGAAGTTGTCTTGCATTTTATCAAATGCCTGTCTCCAGCTATTGCAACACTCTTATGGCTTTTATTTTGCAATTTGTCGATGTTAGGTATCTCATTTATTGATTTGCATGGGCTGAGCCATCCCTGCATGCCAGGGATTAGTCCTGTTTGGTCCAGGAGAATGATGTGTCTGATGTGTTGTTGAAACTCCTGGCTATTATTTTATTGAGAAATTTTGCAACTGTGTTTATCAGGGATATCAGTTTGTATTTCCCTTTTCTGGCTTTGGTATTAAGATATTGTTGGTTTCATAGAAAGAGCTTGGAAGGATGGGATGATTGTGTAAGTTCTTGAAGAGTTTGGTATAATTTAGCAGTGAAGCCATGCAGTCCAGGACTTGGTTAGGTGAGGATAGAGTGAGGGGATGTGGAGGAGGGAGAGGTAGAGGAGAATTTAATTTCTGATTCAATCTCTGTGCTGGTCATGGTTCATTTAGATTAATAATTGGCTCATGATTCAATTTTGTTAGTTTGTATCTGTCTAAACAGCTGTTTCTTCTGATTTGTTGTCATAGTTTCTTGTCATAGTTCCTTATTTCTTGTAAGTCTGAAGTATCCAATGTTATATTTCCTTTTTAATCTGTTTCTGTTTATTTGCATTTTCTCCCTCTCTGATTAGTTGTACTAGTGGCTATTGTATTTTGTTGATTTTCTCAAAGAATCAGTTCTTTGGTTTTTTGATTGTATGATTTTATGTATTATTCTTTTGGTCTCTATTCGGTTTATTTCATCACTTATTGGATTATTTCATTTTTAATACCATTCTTTGGATTATTTCTGTGCCTTCAGATATATGATTAGTTGATTTAGCTGGTGCCTTTCTAGTTTCTTGACACAGGCACAAATTGAAATGAACTTTCCTCTTAGCAATACCTTGATTGTGTGCCAGAAGTTTTGATGTGTTGTGCTGATGCCTTCACTTATTTCAAGCATTTTTCCTTTAATTTCTTATATAATCCATTATTTATCCAGCATCATATTATTCAGTCTCCAAGTATTTGCATAGCGTAGGGGGTAGTTTGACTTTTTGGTCTCCAGTCTCACTCCACGATGGTTTGAGAAGGTGTGTGGTATGCTTTATATTTTTTTTTTCCTTAAAAATGTGCTGAGGCTTGCTTTGTGGTCTACAATATGACCAATTCTGAAGAAGTTTCTATGTACTTGCGAAAAATAAAGTGTATTCTGTGTCTGTAGGATGCAAGATTCTAACGTGATTGATATCTGTAGATATCAACTAAATGCATTTTTTTTCTATTCTCTGGGTGAACTCTGTTTTTCCTTGCTGAGTTTTTTTTTTCAGTCTGTTCATTGAAGTTAACTAGGTGTTAAGGTCCCACATTGTTATTGTATTGGACACTATTTCTCCCTTTAAATCCATTAATATTTGTTTCACATAGCTAGTTGCCCTGGTATTTAGTACTTAACCATTTATTAGTGTGGTACTTTTCTTGATGAATAAGTTCCTTAATCATTTTGTGGTGTTCTCCTGAATCTCTTTTAGTGCTTTTCGCATTGAAGTCTGTATTATCTGATGTTAGGATGGCTATACAAGTTAGTTTTTCCTTTGCATTAGCCTGGAATATTCTTTTTCATACTTTCAATTTCAGCTTCTCTGTATCTCTGTGAGATGTGTAGGCAACATGTAGATGGGCCCTGTTTTACTATCCAGGTTGCTAATCTATGTCATTTGATCGATAAATCTACATTCAGGGTTAATATTAATAGGTAGTTATTTGGTCCTGCTATTTTAGCCTTGAGTTTCTCACTGATTTAATATTGTTTTGTGGGTTTATTGAGCTGTGCTGCACGTTTTCCTTTCAGTTTTGTAGGCGTTAATCTTTTCCTCTGTAGCACATCTTTGGGCAACATTTGTAGGGCAGGTCTGGTAGAAACATATTTTTTCATTGTTTTTTTTTCTATGTAAGTATTTTATTTTACTTTCAAAAGCAAAGGAAAGGCTTGCTTGGTATGTCAATATGGGCTGCCTTTTTTTAAATTACTTTCAGAATCTGGAATTTGTCACTCCCTTCTCATCCGGCCTATGACATTTCCTCTAAGAATTCACCTTTGAGTGTGATTGACATTCCTATATGAGTTAATTGACTTTTCTCACATGGATATGTAAGTGTCTTTTCTTTACATTCATGCAGAGAGCTTGGTTAGGATGTGTCAACGTGAGGATCACTTCTGGTTAAGTCCATTCAGGTTCTGTCCTCTTCCTGTATTTGGCTTCCCGTTTCTTTCTTCGCATTAGGGAAATTCTCATTTATGATTTCATTAAATAAATCTTTGGACCTAGTTTCCCCTTCCATGCCTTCAGGAACTTCCATAACCATTTTTGGATCTTTTGATGATGTTACTAAATTCTTGGATGTTTTTCTTAACTTAATCCAGCTCTACTTCCAGCTTTCTGACATTTTCAGCATTATTTCCAAAAGTGTCTTCTAGTTCTGAGATTGCTTATTCTGCCCTTCCCATTTTATTATTATTTCAATTGACTTTTTAATTTGCTGTGGTATATTGTTCAGTTCTAATAATTTGGTATGATTTTGTTTCAATGTTGCTATTTTCTGTATCATATTCCTTAAATTCCTTCAACTTCTATATGTGCTTCTCATTGTTTAAGGAGCTTTATAGTACTTTTTAAAATAATTCCTTATCTGTCAGTTCTTTGATGTCTTCCTCAGCTAATTCTGGTTGACATAGTCCTTTGCTCCTTTTTAGGAGAGGCATCTGTAACCTCATTCATTTTGTTTGTGCATCTTTAATTGTCTTTGGCCATTGCAATTCAGATTAGTAGATTCTTATCTTTGGGGCAAAACTTTAAGCTGTGTCATCAACAGGTCTATAGGTTGATTTTACTCATTTCATTCAGTACCTGGTTTTCTATTTGCAGTCATTTGAGCCACTCCCTCCAATGTGTTTCAGTCCCAGGTTCTCAGGCTGCACTTCTGCCATGACCTACACAGCCAAAACTCCCAGGTTGCCACTTTCCACACAACACTGTCATCCCCTGTTGTTTGTAGCATTGTCTGCTCAGCCTTCCTCCTTCTTGTGGCTCAAGCAATACCTGGAGCCAGGGAGACGCCAGCTGTGACTTTGGTCTAGGTCACAGCATTATTCATGGTGCCTGCTGCAGTAGATGAGCCTAGCAGAGTGCTCCTTCACCTACTGTTTTCTAGCTATCACCAGTACTTCACAATGGAAGTATGGGAGGCCTGGTAAAGAGACGGGATCCCTGGTGGAGGAGAAGGTACTGGCTAGTTAGCTACAGTGTATCTGCCAGGAATACTTGGTCTGCAGTTAGACATCATGTTTTCAACTTCCACCCAGGCTCATAGATCTCATGCAGATTCTGGAGGAGAGCATTCATAGATTGAATTTATCTATGTAGTGATCAATATCTTTATAAACACAATTAGGTAAAGATTATAATTTAAAAATAAATATATATTATTTAGAAACTATTTTATCTAGCCTTTAATATGTATCTAGAAACTCAAAACATAAGTAGCTTAACAAATAAATGCACTTACTGCTTTGTCAAAATTGTATGTGCACATCCTCTTAGAACTAAGAATTAGAGTAGCAAATTGTAGATATACAATTGTTTATGCTTATTGGAATACTAATAATAAGATACTGAGTGGACAGTTGGCAAAAATGAAGTATCAGAGTCATATTAATTTAATTTATTATTTGTGTAATCATCTCTGATGATGCAATTTTAAGCTACATCGGACTTTGACAAGTCATTCAAGTTATTTCTTAATTCCTTCCTACTAAGAAAAACATCCTTTATTGGTCCTAATTAAATCTTTAGCCATGATTTAAGCATTTCTTATTAGTAATTCTAAAAAAAGTGTTTCATCTTGGCATAACTATATATATATATATATATATATATATATATATATATATATATACTTCAATAAATTCTAATGTAATTTTTCTCTTGGAATTTCTTCCTTAAAAGCTTCATCTATTTGGAATAGTGGTTTGAGGAAGAGGTTCTTTCTTGGTCTTAATGCTAGGCTTTTAACGTTAAATTTTCTCTTACAATGGTAATTCTTTATTCTTGAAAAAGGCCATTGTAAGACTGGAGGGGAGAGCAGAGCAGAAGGGAGGGAGAGTGGGAGAGGAGAAAGGGAGACCCCAGGTCAACTAAACTGTATCAAAAAAATTAAAATTAAAAGTGGTTTGATTCTAAATACCTTTAATATTGAGTTGAGTGAGAAACCAGCTTGGATTAATATAACAAATGTTAAAAGGAATTTTCCCTGGGGGTGCAGGCTGAATTGTGCTTTTGGGATTTTAGGTAATAAACATTTGCCTAAATTAAAATCTCCTATATTTTCTAAGGAAAAAAAAGGAAAGGAAAAGGCACACTAATGTCATAAGTCTTTAAAATATTTAATGATTTTAGTAACTATGGAACTGGGTTCATAAGTTAACTGGCTATGAAATATATTAAAATAATGTACTAATGTGAATTTTTTCTATTTTAGCAACTCACAAGGAAAAAATTGAGAAAAAAGAAAAACCAGAAACAAAGTTATTAACAAAAGGTAACTTTTGTCTTTATTATTTCTCTATTTTTTAACTAAGCAATTACATGTTGTGTAAGAGCTATATATTTGTAAGCATTCAGTATTTCATTATATAAAAAAGAGATTTTATCTTATTTTTAAAAATTAAAATGTAAAATAATAATAAAACTAAAAACTTAATAACTACTCTCAAAATGTTACAGAAAATAAAAACTTTCATCATGTTTGGCTCAATTTCAGCCTCTGTGATCTTTTACCTCTTGATGTAGTCCTTCTGGTTGTGTTACATTAATAAAAAATTAATAATTTTACAAGGGCTAAAAGAGTTGCTTTGATAATCAGATTTTATCCTGGTTTATCTCAGTGGTTTCAATGTAGTATAAAAAGTGTAACACTTTTTATAAAAATGTAGTATAAAAAGTGTTTGCAACAGAAAGGAAAATGAGATTTGAAGTGTGAGGGCGTGTTCCCTTCGACTGACATAAAACTGAGGAGGACACAGTGAGGACACGAAGGAAACAGATTCTGCCCCCGTGTTAATAGGCATGGAAGCCAGTTGTCCTGGGGGACTACAGGTAGAAATTTAATTGGAGCCAGGCAAAAATTCAGGTATGCTAATATAAATTAAGCTTTTTTCCCAAAGATAATTCTAAAAAGGTTTCATTTGTTTCAGCAGTTATATATTTCATATATATTAGTTATCTGTTGCTTTTTAAAAAAGTAATCATAGACTTTAAGACTTAAGTCAATTTAGAATATCTTTTTCACTGCATCTGTAGTTCAGGGAATCTGTGTACTCTTTAGATCAATCATGCTTTTAGCAATCACTCATGAGACTGCAAGTGGTCTGTTAACCAGGGATGCTCTCTAAGTTGAATGCTCAATGCAGGAGAAATTATATCCAAATCACATGTGTTGTTGGCACAATTCAGTTTCTCCAGGGCTGTTTAAATGAAAGCTTAAGTTCCTTGCTAGTTGGTAGCTTGTGAACACTCACATGATAGTTGTCTCATCCAAAACTAGCAAGAGAATGTGTTAGTAAGACAAAAATCACAATCTATGTTGTCAGCGTGTAACCTACACCTGATCACTTCGGCCACATGAGTTGCAAGGCTAACCCATATTTACAGAAATAAAATTACAATAGCATGCAAATATCAGAAAGTGAAGATCATTGAAAGCAATCTTAAATGTGTTTCCTACATTTTCTTTTTGTTACATCTATATAAGAGAGATATGTATGTGCGCATGCACACACACATGCATTCAGGCATATGTGTAAATGTGCATTCACATAGCTTTCATTTTTATTTAATGCATGTGTATATGTTAGGTTAGTAACAACAAGTACATGATTGGTGGGCTTCTGAGAAAACAATATATGATTTAAAAGGCATATGGCATAATATGTGACATTTGGAATAAATTTCTTTTGAAATATGAGTCAAAGGAGAATCTATGTCTGGAAACCTTTGGTTTGCAGAAATACTGCTGTGGAACAAAGTGTGCTCTGCTCTATTTCAAGGACTGCTGGGCCACAGACAGCAACTGATAGCTTGACTTCCCTTTGAGGAATGATTGGCTTTTTAATATCCACCATGGTACAAATACAGAACTATATATCCACTGTGAAATCCAGCCTGCTTCTGTTGTTTAAAAAAGATTTATCTATTTTTATTAAAAAGCCAGACTTTAAACACAGAGAGAAGGAGAGATAGAAAAAAGGGGGAGGAGGTTCTGTCCTCTAGTTCACTCATAAAATAGTCATAACAGCCAGAGCTGATGATCCGAACCTGGGGGCCAGGAGCTACAGAGCTTATTTCAGGTCTCCCCCATGGGTATAAGTTCTCAAGGACTTGGGCTGTCTTCAGCTGCTATCCCAGGTCTTAAGCGAAGAGCAGGATTGGAAGTGAAACAGCTGGGTCTGGAACTAGCATCCAAATGGGATGCCAGCGCCAAACAGCAGAGGATTAGCTTGCTGTGGCACTGCACCTGCTCCTATTGTTATAGTTTTAAAGAAGGAAAGAACAAGACATTGATAGAAAGATAAGCTGAGCAAAAGAGAGGCAAGTTTGATTTTAGAATATGTGCTGCCGAAGCGAGCACAAGAGGGAAGTTTGGATCAAGCTATGTAATGTGTTCAGAAATAGCCATCTCTCTTTTTTTTAAACTTTATAAAGTGTGGTGGATGACAACTACTGATTCAAACGTGGACAGGAAGGCATTTACTGTCTATACTTGGCCCATGTGTATTTTGGTTCTTATATGGTATGTCTTAAAACATATTTTCTGGTTCATGCAAAGGGTTAATTAATATTATGTAATTTGGTATACTTGGGCAATGATGTAGATGCTCTGGTTTTGCTATTTCTATTCCTGAGACTGAGAGAGAGTGTGTGACAGAAAAATATCTTTCATCTCCTTGTTCACTCTCCAAATGGTTCCAATGGCTAGAGAAGGGCCAGGATGAAGCAGACCCAAGCTCTTGGGCAATCTGCCTTTGCCTGTCCTAGCATATCCTAAAACGGATCACAAATGCAACAGCCAGAACTGAAGCCAGGACTAACCAGCATCAAAGGTGAAGTTTCCCTGCTGTGTCACAACAATGTCCACGGTGACTGTCTGTCCCTTTGACTCTTACAATCCTCATCTGTAAAATGAGCACAGTATGGCAACTTTTGCACATTGACTGGTTAATAATTTCTAGGGAAATTCTAAAGAGGTCTGGGATGTAGATTCTAGGATCTTTTTATCACAAAGTTTTATGTTGTTATAAAGTTCAAAGTCATTTTACTCACGCTATTTGTTTTTTGTGATTGATTTATTTCACTGAGCATAATGGTCCCTATTTGGGACTATCTAGTTTCAGATGGTATAATTTCATTCTTTTTTATGACTGAGTAATATTCCATGGAGTTGATGTACCACTGTTAAATTTATTTTGACAACAGTAGATTGTATTTTTTTCTGTTTATACCTACCATATTAGGATACATTTAAATTGCAGAATGATGGACTTAATGACTGTTTTTTGAAGGACTATACTGTTGTAATAGTATAGGGGAAATCAGAGAGGAGGAGAATTGGGAATGGAGAGAGAGGAAATCCCTGAGCCTATGGAATTGTATTATTTTAAAAAAATTTAAAAAATAAGAATAAATGGAAACACGGAGATGTTGCACTTTCATTCTCAGAATCAATGATAATGATGAGTTTGTCAATGTGATTTTGTCTCTAAAAATCAACTTTTTCTGTTTCTAAATTATGATTATGTTAGGAATAGATGAAGCTAGGGTTAAATCAGTTGAAAGCATAGGTAATCAAAAGTAATATTTCCATCCAAAATAAACAGTCAAAAAATAGTTAACAAAATTCCCACGTTTGGGTAAGTTTATTTCTAAACATATGTAAACATATGTAATGTCCATCGCTATACTGTACATAGTTTACACCACCCTCAATCAAATCTTCTAATCCAGTATTTATTTGTTTGCAACGTGAAAGCAATGTAGTAGAAGCTATAATGACACAAAAATCAATAATAGAGTTCCTATCATTAAATTGCTGTCAATTTGACAAGTGGGAAAACATCTGATATACAATAAGAATAAAATGCATGTTTTAAATAAAATTCAGGCAAAGCGAAGCTAAGAGGAAGAAGTAGTTAAAACCACTAATAGAGGACCTGGCACGGTAGCCTAGTGGCTAACATCCTCACCTTGAATGCACCAGGATCCCAAATGGGTGCCGGTTCTAATCCCGGCAGCCCAGCTTCCCATCCAGCTCCCTGCTTGTGGCCTGGGAAAGCAGTCGAGGACGGCCCAAAGATTTGGGACCCTGAACCCGCGTGGGAAACCCGAAAGAGCTCCTGGCTCCCGGCTTCATATTGGCGCAGTACCAGCCGTTGCAGTCACTTGGGGAGTGAATCATTGGACAGAAGATCTTCCTCTCTGTCTCTCCTCCTCACTGTATATCTGACTTTGTGATAAAACAAAAATAAATCTTAAAGAAAAAATGCACATTGAAATGGCAAATGATGACTGACTACAATATACTATGGTGCCTCTTTTGCTGTTGTTTTTATAATAAATGATGTCCCTATAATAAGTAATATTCATAATGCAATGGACATTATAAATGTTTGCAGAATTGCATACTATATTACTATTATTGCTTTTGAAAAGTAATAGCATGAAAGACTGATTAATCTTTCCATTTACTCTACCAGATGCATATAGTATCAAATCACTATGTGTGTATATAATGTATAAACTGTAATACGTTAATTACATTCATGATACTCTAATTTCTAGCACTTTCTTCTTCTTCAGACATACTTCAGGTCTTACAAGCCCTGGGAGTCAGGATCTCAGTTCTTCACTCTCAGTATATTTAAGCCAAATAGTTACAGACTATACAACCAAGTTATCTTCTAATAGATTTAATTGCTTTATTTTTATTAGTCAATAACTGGGCAATTAATCATATATATGCATTCCTGATATTTACATTTTTGAAATAGTGTGTTGCATTTCTGCTTCTTGGATAATCCTGTGATTGTTCCGTTGTGGAATGAAATCCTCATATTATCTTTAAGAGATTAATTCCCTTAACTCTTGGATATGGAAACGGCCTTTCGTTGGACACGCTTGCATGTTCATCTCCTGCATGTTTTGAATGTCTCTGTGTTGACATGCTAAGATTCTGATTACTTTAAAATATTTTAACTTTTGAATTCTGAAAGATTCCCATCTTGCAAGTGAGCTATGATAGTTCAATATAGTTTTGCTTAAAAATACACAAATCTATAAAAATGGTCAAAAATACTTATGCCAAGAGCACTACTCATTTATTTTTTTTAAATATGCAGTAACCATTTGCAGATGAAGCATTATGTTTAGAAAAAAACTATAATAATCCAATTATTCCCGACTCCCTACAGAGGAGAAGAAAGCTAAAACTAGAGAAAAGACTGAAGAAAAGACCAAGAAGGAAGTGAAAGTTGGAAAACAGGAGAAAGCGAAGCAAACAGCTGCAAAAGCAAAAGAAGTGGAGAAAACACCACGATCGAAGGAGAAGGATGCCAAAGAAGCCGCAGCTGCTGCAAAACATGAACAGAAAGGTAAACATCCAGAGGAGGAGGAAGCTGGAGATCCTAAGAGAATAATGGGAAAGAGGCAGATGCAGAGGAATTAAAACTGCCTGAAGGTTAAGGTCAGAAATCAAATGGAGGTGAAAGGTGATCTATGTGCATATATATGCATATATACATACATTTTGTATATGTTTTTATATATGCAAAAACTCGAGGTACCACAAATTGGAAATTAATATTTCTTTATACGCATAGTAAAATGTGTTCGTACATCCGAAATATATCTTTTAAAATGTTTTTATGGGGATTTTTAGTTAGCATCTGGATTTATTCAGAGTCTAGATAAATACTGACTTTTTGATCTAAACAAATTCAAATAAGAAATGGAATAATGATTATATTTATCCTATGTGTACAAAAAGCAGTCTGGAAAGAATGATAGCATTCTCAAGAAGTTTCTGGGGGAAACAATATTAAAATGAAGTTCACATTATTATGAAAACTATCCAGACATTCTTGATTCCACTGAGGGAATACTTTGTTTAAAACATACATTAAATATTCACATTAATTTAAAAAGAAAAGACTATTGATAAAATAACTTGAGATTACTTACTAATTTCCATTGACTGTATATGGTTTCAGAACATGTACTTCTGGTGTATTGAGCCCCTCTTCACCACAGAAATGCCAGGCTTACATCCTGTTTTCTACAGAGCAGCATGTGAATGGGGGCAGAGTTTTAGCCAGAAGTTCTTTATGGAAGGTGCTAGGATGAACACGAAATTGGCAAACATTAAGAGGGGCCTGAAGGGCTCCTGTCTTGGCATAACAGGCAATGCTGCTGCAACATCTTACGTGGGTGGCAGTAGCAGACCTGGTTGCTGTGATTCTAATCCAGTACTTGATCATGTGTGAGGGAGAGAGCTTTAACAGGTGGCTGACCAGGACCTTGCATGCATGTGGAAGGTTCGAGGAACCTCCTGTCTCCAGGCTTCAGCCTGGATCAGCTTTGGCCATAGTGGTCATTTGGGGGGAGACAATCAATTCTCTCTGAAAGTTATTCAAATAAATCATTTTTTAAAAAATGAAACAAGTAGGAGGATGCCTGAGACATGTTCATAGCTTCTCATTTCACTCTCAATGTAAAATATTAGAGTTTGATCTGTGGTGATGATACTTATAAATTATATAATTTGCATATAATTTTAAATTATATACAATTTTCCTTTAGTGATAATCTTATCTCAGTGCCAAACTAAAAGAATCTAAAAGATTCTAAACTAAAAGATTCTAATAGATTCTGCTTCAAAAATCTTTAAAGCTCATTGAAGAGTAAGTTATTTGGATACTGAATCTGAAACTGTTTCCTTACTGTGAGTGATAAGATATGAAATTTGCAATACACTGTATTTTATTCATTCTTTGTTTGGTCTTTTTTACTTCAATTTAATTATTCATAAACTGTAATTTATAAGCACTTGTAAACTTTGCTTTGCAAGACAAGTAATACATGCTTTCAAAAAACATTTCAGAAAGGAAAGGAAAAATTAAAGTGGTGATCTGTTTTTAATTATTTCCCTTTTCTGATTCTCAGACATTTTAACTTAGATAAATTTCATTTAGTGCAGTGTAATCTTGTAAGAAATGAATGGAATTAAAAGTCTGGAGCACTAGGCGATTATGTTCTTTTGCAAAATTTAAAATTATTTGATCTTTAGAAGCATTATCATATAGAAATTATTTGGATAGAAAATGAACATAGTAAATAAACTGGAGATATTTTTAATAGAGTATTTTGGCATATAGGAAATTGTATATATATAATTATATAGATATAGATATAGATGTAGATTTAGATATAGATATAGGGGCTGAAACAATGGTGTACAGATCAAGCTCCCAGCATCACTGGCATCCCATAATTCATATCCCTGGCACTTCACTTGTAATCCAGCTTTCTGCTTGTTACCTGGAAAAGCAACTGAGGGTGGCTCAAGTTCCTGGGTCTCTGCACCCAAGTAGGAAACCCAGATAAAGTTCCTGGCTTCTGGCTTCAGACATTGGCTCAGTTGCAGGTATTGTGGCCACCTGGGGAGTGAATCAGCAGAAAGAATCTTTCTCCTTTAAATAAATCTGCCTTTCAAATAAAAAAAAAAGAAAAACACCTTAAACTGCATTTCTCAGATTTACCAATAGATCTACTTAGAGCTTAAAATGTTTCTGCATTTTAAGTTCTTCACTTAAAAGAGAAAAATAAACACATGGAAGCAATGGAAACATATCAAACATACTTTAATCTTTTATCCACAAATACAGTATGCCAAAATTTATTTCACTTTAAATTGAATGCTATAATACTTATTTAGCAACTAGAAATAGGAGCATATATTTTGAAGCTCATGTTTCAATCTTTGAGATTTCTGAGTTACATATTTTACATTGCCAAAACACATTTCTGTAAAATTTATTTTCCAGGTCACAATCACTATATTTTTTATGTCAGTAATTACATTTATTAAATAGCGTTATGTCATTTTTCACTTGCATTGTATGGTTCTTGATTTTAATGTGGAAAGCTACTATCTATTACAAACACATTCAAACATCACTTACATATAAAAATAAAACTATTGTTTTATCAGTTAAATAAATACTTTTAGTAAAACAAGGCTCCCTGTTGAGAACAAGTACCATCAATTAAATAAATCTTTCATTAAGTAAACATTCAAATGTTTGTCTCTAATGACTAGTAAGAGATATAAAAATGCAAATTTATTCTTTTATTAAGAAAAATATTCAAGAGCATTTGTTTATAAATACCTAATCACATCACGATTTCAACGAAAACGATAAATCAAGGCTTGGTAATTTAAAAAAAACCTAGTGTGTTATGAGAAGATTTTATAAAAAAAAAAAAAAAACAGTTACAGAGAAAGTAAGGGAGTCACATATCTTCCATCTGGTAGTTCACCACCAAAATGCCCACGAGTACCAGAGTCTGGCTAGGCCGTAGCTTGGAATCAGGAGCTTCAATGTGTCTCATAACGGGACACAGGAACCCGAGTCACAGACCATCTTCCTGGCACATTAGCCACAAAGTTGGGTCAGAAGTGGAGCAGCCAGGATTTGAATCAGCAAATACATGGGCTTCTGCCGTTACAGGCGGTTCTTAACCAGTTGTACAACACTAGGACCAAGAAAAACAATTTTGATTTTTGGAATGTTCTAGTGACGGCTTTGTAATTTTGTTGAATTAATTATCTTTTAGGCAAGAGATTGTCTAGTCACTTAGCAGATGTTTGATCTACCAAGTATGAGGTACTTTCATATAGATATTCAAGTAATTTTATTAATAAATAGAGCACACATCTATGTTAGTTACTGGGAAACAGATTTTTATATGGAGCACACAGTTTTTTTGAAGTTGCACATATAAAGGTTTTCAATGTGATTATTTGCTACTGTATTGATTAATTCCATTATTCTGTTGAACTACTGAGCATACAATTTTTGTGTATGTCACGCCTGTCAAATAAATTTACACATTTATCTATCATATAGCTTCCTGATAATGGACTAATCTACCCAAAGTACGACAAGAGAGGCTGGCATAATCAGATATTGCTTCTTAAATTTCCAAAATTTCTGATAGTCTCTAGACAGTGTGGAAGAAAGAAAAATCATATCCTAGCTTCTACACACTTTTCTCATTCTTTTTGTCTTTCTAATATTTCAACATCTGAGTCAAAAAAATGTATAGCTATTGTGATTCTGCAATTAGAACAACAGGCCCTGAGAGCCTCTTCCTCACTGTAGCTTTTGTTAACGCCCTTTCTGTCGATACCCTGTATCCAGAATACATTTTTTTTTCCTCTCAGCTGCACTGCACAAAAAAAGGCAGTAGCTGAGTGATAGCCATCACTGCTCCCTAAGGAACAGGAAAGAGACATAGAAAACCTGCATGTTGCCAAGAAAGGAGTTCCTGTGGGTAAAAAATACTCAGTGATGTTGGCGAAATATGAAATTCTCTCATGAAAATTACTGTCCTGTATCTGTGAAAATTGGAATAAGAAAATCCATGTTTTGTTCAGGATACATTTCCTGTACTAACATTTTTGTTGTTTTTGTTTTGCTTTTGGAAAAAAAAAAAGTCTACAAAATAACCATTTCAAATCAGGAAGGGTTGATTTTGCTTTGTTCTTTGATACATGAGGCAGACACCCTACGGACTCCCCAACAAACCCCCTTTGGAGTTCATTTATGCTGTTAGGATCAACTCTGAGCACATGTAACAATTGGTACTCTAACTTAAGAGTACCTCAAATTTCACAATATATTTTGGAAAAAAAATTCTTCTTGGATTCTTAGTGATATGTCAGTGCCATTCCATTATAGTCCAAAAGCACATCATTGAATGGTTAGAAACTCTAGTTTTTTTTAGCTGAAGTAGTCATTTTGTTAAGATTTATTTATTTTTATTGGAAAGTCAGATATACAGAGAGGAGGAGAGACAGAAAGGAAGATCTTCCGTCTGATGATTCACTCCCAAAGAGGCTGCTATGGCTGGAGCTGAGCCAATCCAAAGCCCGGAGCCAGGAACTTCTTCCGGATCTCCCATGCAGGTGCAGGAGCCCAAGGCTTTGGGCCGTCCTCGACTGCCTTCCCAGGCCACAAGCAGGGAGCTGAATGGGAAACTGGGCTGCCGGAAATAGAACGGGCGTCCATATGGGATCCCACACGTTCAAGGCAAGGACTTGAACCACTACGCTATCGCGCCGGGCCTGCTTAAGTTGTAATTTTATACTAAAAACAGTTCTTTGAATTCGGAAGTATTTTCCTTTCAAATTAGAAACCCATTCCAATGTTGGGAAATTAATTAAATGAATAATTTTGAATTAACAAAATATTGCATAATAGACACAAACATATTTTGGTAATCATCCGGTTTAGCAGACCAAAACATTTCATTACTGTATCAACATGCAGTGAAACAGAACACTGTGTCGAGTGAATTTTTCATTTAATTCTTGAGAGTATTCAACATTATATGTATTTAACGAACGCACCCCAACTTGAAGCAGAGAAAAAAATTTATTTAGGAGATTATGGAAATCTATCATATGATAAATAAACACTCCGTTCTAAACTTTCAATGTACATAGAAACAAAACTCCGCCCCTGCTGCCCCTTTGCTGCACAGAGTTTTAAACCAGTGGTAGTGATTCTGCAAACACCTCCATCAGATCTACCTGGGAAGTCTGTCACTTCTGCCTATTCTTTACCTATAGATCCATGGCATTTTACTCCATTGGATATTGGATAGAATATTGGATAGAATTATATTTCAACAAATTGCACCATCTTTCTGATGTTTAAGTTGCCATTTGAAAACCATCTTCAAATTATTGGGAGAAAAATCTAAGAAGAGTACAGTAACAGAGCTTCTGGAAGGAGAGGAACGAGTCTCCGTTTCAGAAAGCATTTCTTGGTCAAAGTTCACATTTTCCATTTAGGGAAAATGGATTTTTTATTTTGCTTTATTTTGCAGATTAATTTTTCATTCTACATTTTTTTCTCAAAAAAAAAAAAAAGATCTTTTCCTCAGGAAAGGGAAAGCAATATCTAAGTATATACTACTTATCTCTTATACTACGGGGTTCTAAAATCCTGGGAAAAGAAACCCCAGTTAGTACCCTCAGCACCATGAAAGTACAAACAAAAAACTGGCACGGGGAATGGAAAATTCCCCATCTCACTGGTGGGAAAAGTGTGCTCCAATATCATAAAGACCAAAATAGAAGAAATATCTAAGAATTTTTATGACTGTTCAGTTATTAAAAATCAGGTTTTAATGCAAAGATTATGTTTTTGCATCTACTGAATTAGTCACGTTTCTTTTTTCAAAGACATGGTAGAGCTTTGCAATGAACGTGAGTTACTCTACAAATACTGGTAAAACTCTACAAATGCGGTTTACAAGTATACTTGACTATGTATTTATGTGGTAAAATATTTTGTTATATCATGTTTGATATACCTAATTTGAAATAATTGTCTCATGTTGCATAAATTCAATAAACTTTCAGTTTTAAAGTCGCCTTTGGATTTTATGAGTTAATAAAATGATAATCCTCGCAATGTTAAAGTGTGAATCTTTTTGTACGAAATTTATTTCCTAATATGTGAACTTTCAATGAAGATATAGGAAAAACAAATTAATTTATTAAATAAATATTGCATTCTATTGGATTATAATGGATTGGATTGGATGGGATGGGACTGCTCTCAGGAGGCTCTACAGTTGTATCAGAATTTAGAATCGGAACAATGGCCTTACAGGAAAAGCCAGATCATCTCCTGAAATCATTTTTTACTAGGAGTCAAATGTGCAGATACTATGTTTCTTTTTGCTGGTTTTGTATACCATGTGCTAGTGAAGATCTGAAAACGATCTTACAAAGATTACTTCATTGATTATCTTAACTGTAGGATTACTCAGGACTATTACTCTGTTCTGCCTTGTTTATTCTTCTAATGAGAGCATTCCAGTCCCACATTCCCTAGGAAACTCTATAAAAACAAGCCCTCATGCTGTCTGCCTCACAACTTCATTTAGTCAGGCAGCAGAAGGGCTGCGAGGGAATGTTTGGTAAAACATTCCAAATTGGAAACAACTTTCTTTTGTAAAACTCTTCCTTCATTATTGAAGGGAAAATAACAGAATTTGCTTTGACAAAACTACTTTGATTTTTTTTTCCCTAAACAACCTCTATTACATTACCCCCCAAAGCACATGTTTCAAGCTTTGAGATTAATGCTATACCAAATAAAATCAACATTATATTTACTATGTATGCTTCCCCTAAAGAAAGTATTTACTTACATAGAATTTTTGTCTTGTTAAAGCATTTGTCTCAAGAATTAGGAAATTGCTAATGACAATTTTTAACTCTTTTTTTCCTTTCTACTCTGTCAGATCAGTATGCATTCTGTCGATATATGATTGACATGTTTGTCCATGGGGATTTAAGACCAGGTATTGAAAACAACTCTTGTAATTGTCTGCTTTAATAGTCTTTGTTTGTAAGATTGTTGGCTTTTTTATGCATTAAACTGTATTTTCATTTAAAAGTTGCATAATGCATGTGTAAATCTAGAATAAAAACAACAAAAGCTGAAGTAATAACTGGCATTAGGGCCTTTCATTTTACTTTCAATCGCTGCATGGCCTATTGCAAATTAAATCAGCTGTGAGCAAAAAACATGCTAATATTTATATATATATGCTAATATCTTTAATACTATCTTTGAGCAAAGCAGCGGATGATTTTATTTTTGATGAAAGTGGAAGAAGAGAACTATTCGATAAAAGTTATTCTTGTCTGGGTAATGAACAAAATTCACATTGATGTTCATCACAGTTTAAATGCTCATTTTTTCCCCAAACTTTTAGATCTTTTCTACTTAGCTACTTGAGAATTACTAAAGGAAGAGCCAACGATGGAGTTATGGCTACAGCAATGTATCTATAATCTCCCATGTCTTTAATTGAGACCTGGAGGATACTAGATATTTTTTATTAACATTTTAGTTCAGAATGAGTAACGTAATGACCTGGACTGTGATAATTATAACACACTTAAAATCCTAGAAAATCAGAAATTCATAAGAACTTGGTCATCTGGAAATTTTTGTAACCAGTTAAATTTCATTTTCCTTTCTACATTTTTAATGAATTAAAAAAGTGGGGATGAAAACTCAGAAATTTAGGAGTCATTTGACTGAAATAATTGCTGTTGAAATTTACATAATGCAGCACAGAAAATTCATATGGCAGCATTCAGAAAGGTAATGTGATATGACAGGAAAAGGATTTTGGACACAGTTGAAGCAATGATTTTCAATTGCATCCTTTTTTAACTTTGGAGTGCGACAAAATCACTGAATTCCACCTCAGTGTCAGTGTTTTCATATTTCAAACCAAGATTTCAGCAAGAATTTTACAGTGCTGACCAAGTATCTAAGGGATGCTCAACAGGTTATTATAAGGTCACTCTTTAATTCAGTCATTTAAAGCCAGTTTGATAATACACTTGATTTTAGGCAAATGGCCGAGAAGCAATAAAATCCAGTTGACTGTGGAACACCACACATGAGAGAGAATTAGGGTGTGGCATTTACTCCCAGACATTACTGTATGGGATAGTTAAGCCTACAACACTCACACTATAAATTCATTTGAAAGCAAAAGGTTTGCTGCTCAGTTTGTTCTACTGTGATGATTTAGACAGAACCCTTCTAAGTCCTTTCAGCTATTTATGTGCAACTGTTAATTCTGTGTGATATTGATCCATATTGTTACTGAGAACAGATTCAAAAAATGAAAAATATGTATTTTAAAAATTCCACTAATTTTAATGTTGAATTATCTAAGGAAAATATTATGTTCTTTTTGCCACTAAAATTTCTCATAACATTTATTAATAAGATCACAAGAAACAGAGTGTCAGGAATTATATGAGTCAGTGAACAATGTTAGTTGTTTAACAGCCACAATATTAATCATTAATTTCTGGATAATCTAAAGTAAATTAACATCATAAATAATAGCAAAACCATCCCTGCAAAGAGGATTTTATTTATGGCCATAGGGAGTGCGGCATTGAATATATCCAAAAAGTCAACGATTTCAGTTGCAAAAGAAGTAGTGCCCTCTACTCCTGAAAATAATCCCCCAATTCGATAGAATTTATTTTCTTTCACCTGTCCTTATTGATTATGATGAAAGTTTAAGGAATGAAAGGATATTTAGATCAGGATTTCTTGCCCAGGTGCTTGGAAGGAGGAAGCCTGAGAAAGGGGGGCTGTGTGGTGTGTCTGTTTTATCACTTAACAGCTGTATGACATTTCTCAATGTACTAAAGCAGCATTCAAGAATATTTGTCAGTGAAGCCAGGGATATAGTGGAGTAATGGAGCACTAAATGCATTTTTAGAAACAAGGAGTGAGAAATAAGGACTTCATCTGTGTGTGTACATTTAGATAAAATATTGACTCTGACAATTGGAAAATAAGTTCCTGCCAAGTTTAGTGCTCTATATGTATCTACTATTTAGAAAACATTTGTGCTTCCATCTGTTTCTGTTTAGAATTAGTGCAGCACCTGGCATTGTTTACCTGAAGTCCATTATTAATTATTGGCAATGAATTTGTAAAACTATGATTTTATATTTCCCTTGGAGACACAGCATTTCCTTCGAAAAATACTGTCACACTCTCAAAAGTAGACAACCTGAAGTTCAAAACAGAAACACCTTGTTGATGAAATGTGCAGACAGCCAATCTTGCTTATTAAATCCCCATTTCTACTTTTTAGCCCATAAAATTAAACACTTTTGAGATGTCTTCAAACTTTTTAAAGTAATATTTCATCCATACACCTGAAGATGAGTTAAATTGCTCTTTCTGATGTCTGTTGAAAATTGAAGGGTGTGGTGCAACAGCCTAGGGCTAAATTCTCACCTTGAGTGCACCAGAATCCTATACGGACGTTGGTTCATGCTCCAGATGCCCTACTTTCCATCCAGCTCCTGCTTGTGGCTTGGGAATGCAGTAGAGGATGACCCAACCTCTTGGGACCCCGCACCTATGTGAGAGCCTGGAGGAGGCTCCTGGTTCCTGGTTTCAGATGGGCTCGGCTCTGGCTGTTGCTGTCACTTGGGGAGTAAATTAGCAGATGGAAGATCTTTCTGTCTCTCTTCCTCTCTATAAATCTGTCTTTCCAATAAAACATAATAACAGTAATAAACAAATCTTCATAAAAAGAAAATTGGAAATATTTGATACACTATTGTAAATAGTAAACTGTGTCTTAGTTGTAAGATTCGTCATAAGCTATTTTAAACTGAGAAGAGATGCCTTTGTTTTATCAAAATAAAATTACACTGTACTGGTGCACTCTGTTAAACTAAAAATTAAGGAAATTCTTAGTTAACCTAAGAAGTGAACAGGTACTCAGGATTGTCCCTATGGGAAACAAGAGTAAACATGTATCAGCATTTTGTAATTGTTGCATATTAGGAACCTGGAGGATCTCCCCTCCACAAAAATACTGGCTGCTGCCTTTAATGATCTGAAAGATAGCTTGATTGTGTGACTGATGCACATTTATTAAGTGTGTTTTAATGCCCTATTTACTGCCCATGGGGACGAGAAACAGAGACAAAAATAGAGATGATAGAGTTCCAAAGACATGGCTGCCTTATATCTGTCACAAAACTGTAAACTCTGATTTTTCCTCTACAGCTGAAAATCATCTACCTTTCATTTTCCACGATAGGTTTACTCAGTCTGATCAAGACAGAAATCTGCAACATTGTCAATTCTTAATTTATGGTGTTTTTCATTTCCTTAGAAATTGATAATATAGAAGGCAAAGTTGAATTCTTTAGATTTATCTATTTTAAGCTTCCAGTAATCCCTATTCCTTTTTTATCCTTAAATCTGTGTGTGTGTGTGTGTGTGTGTGTGTGTGTGTGTGTGTTTAAAGCAGCAGTGGCAGCTATGCAAATAAGATAACACATTTGGTAGACAGAATGTAGATGAGCTCTCACGGTCTTGCTTGACATTTTCATATTCCTCTTGATCAGATGCTTCCTGGGATTAATGAATCCTGTGGATTTCTGAGCAGTCATCCAAACTCTAGAAACCTGGCTCCGAGGCCTCGTTACATTCACTGTAGATAAAGAAACTAATTTCAATGTCCAGGACAAGGACCAGGGGTAGTGTGCTTTTCTGGTGATTTTAGTGTTTTTTTCCAGCTTTTATCTTTCTGGCCATTATGATTAAAGCTTCATAGAGTTTTTCCCTTAAAAGTCATCTTGCCATTAAAATTCCAGCAACTGTCCAACTTTCACTTAACCCCACAGTTTATGTTAAGGTAATTTAATCCATTTTTGGTGTCACTTGTTCTCTTAAAGTTGTGGCTACACACTTATCAGAATCTTCTCTGACTATAGCAAGGTTCCCCTCCCCCTCACCAACTATATTCTAATCCATGAGTCCTAAGTTTGTATCTGGGAAAAACTCGAGGAATAAATTCATACTATCATTTTTCTCCTTCTTTTTAACTTTAGTGGTGCTTAACTATATTTTTGGTTTAATACCACTTAGAAGAGATCAAATTAATTACACCTTAGCTATGAATATTTAAACATCGAATCTAGCATATTATAGAACTCATTTAGATCTGCAAAAGTGATTAGGTGAAATTCAGCCATGTTTACATATCACAAAAATTTTAGTTCAAGATAAGCATAGTTACATAAACATATCTTACCTTAGATCCTAAACACCAAATTGTTTTTCCATAACAAAAACTTTGAGACTTTCATGTTTCAAAAAAAGAGATATTATGGAATATTAGTCATTGTATACCTAAGATAATTTGGTAAGTAAGAAACACAAATTCAGAAAATGTCCATGTTAATTTTAGGATACCAGGATAAAACAGTATGTCAAGTGATCATCTACACTTTTCAATTGTTTTTAAGATTACCTCAATATTTTTATTGGAGCAAGAACAAAGGAATTGTGACAAAATGAAATAACATACAAAAGCAGAAATTTTAGATATTCTTTTTGCACATTCTCAGGAGAAAAATAGATGCGTACATGCTTTCAGGAACATAGACAAGAAAGGGCAATTTGCTCATTAACTTTCATCTAGGAGATTGCTCTTCATCCTGCTTGTGACTGTTGATTCCAGATTTCAAACATATTTTTTTAGATGTCTGCATATTCTCCCTTATGTGTCTTCTAGAACTTGTCTGATCATTGTGTAATTCTTGAGTTTTGAAAATCATCTCTGGCTCATAGATTTGCTGAAAAGAAAATGTCATCATTTTCATTCTATTTGAAAAATAACATCTTTTGACATTTATACATATCACTATTGTTAACTTATTTATTTTTATTTATACATTGTCTATTTCTTTTTCTATACTGTTGGCCTTTATTCAGTATTTGTGCACTTTAAAACCCTACAGTTTGGCACATTTTTAAATGAAAAAAGCACTACCGGAAATGCATTTAACAAAATGGGAAGCACTAGGCTCTTGTGATAAAATACAGCATGACAAAGTCTTTCCTGTTAAATGGCTAGCTAAATGAAGAATGCCATGGCTAGCTAAATAAAAATGTCATCTCTTTTCTTCCCCTTAAAATGTACTGTTTCCTTCATTGCTTCATGCATTTGAAATGCCATTGTCTTCAAAGATTCATAGTCTGAGATTTCATATGTTCAATCAATTTCAATTTCACTCTAATCATCAGTCTAGCACACTGCTGTATCTTCTTGCATTCATCTTCAGATTCATGGAGTAATTGTGAAATATCTTCCTTTGTCATCTTCTTTCTCTTTGCAGTTGTTGTTGGAAAGTAAAATTTCTGAATTGCAAATAGTGCTTAATAGCTTGATTGTCATATGACTTAAATACATACACATTAAGCTACAAAAGACAATTTTAATGTTAATAGCATGAAATAATGGCAAATTTTCACATATTTATGTATTTCTTGACTTGAAGATTGCATGTGAATATATAAATATATATTCAGACATTCCATGGTTCCTATAAATATGTCCAATTTTTATGACTTAGAGAGTTTAAAAATACATGATCAAAATGGTGTCTTGAAGCTTCACTTATACTTTCTTGAATGATTATATAATGTTTTTGTCAGTTCAACATGAAACCTGAGTAAGGATACAGTAATGATGACATACAATATATTATGTTTTTAAATGATTTTATTCTTCAACATCATTGTGAAGAGTGATGAACAATAATGAAATATTTCCTAAGTTGATAAAATGGAAATTGCTTGACAGAAAAATAATGAAGGCATAATAGTTTGCCTAGACTTTTCAAATGTCCCAGTGATGTCAAATGGTAATTATAAAACGCAATGTGTATTATTCAATTAAAACATAGATTTTCCCTTCAATCCTTGAAATAGCTACAAGTGAAAAAACTGTGAAACATTATTTCCTTCAAATAGAATATCTTAAAAAGAGATAAAAAGAGGAAGGAAGGAAGAAAGGAACGAAAGAAGAAAATGAGGAAGAGAGGAAAATAAGGAGAAAGGAAGGTGAGAGAAAGGCAGGCTTCAACACATTGGCTGAAATCAACCTTGAGAATTTACTGAGAATCCCTGGAGAACATGCAACCTTGGTGGCTTCATAGGCTAGCTTAAAATATTTCTCTGTTTTAATTATTTTGAATCTCTGTTTCTTTATAATGTAAGGTGGCTTCTTACGCTTGTTAAAAATAAGTGCATGAAATAATGTATGGACTTTTTCTCCTTCTCCATTTTGTGCTTTTTACCTGTATTGTTTTTCCAAAAAGATAGTATTTTTATTGTGAAAGAGCAGAGATCATCTTATGAAAGGCATGACAATTAAAATAGAACTTATGCATTGGTAGGATGTGTCTATGTAAAACTGACAATGAAGACATACAACGCAAAAATGCAATTGTATGCAAAGTGCATCTTTTGTGAATGCAAGTTGCTGAGCATTTATTTTCTGCCAGAATACTGAAATATCTTCCAAACCTAATAAAATCTTGAGAGAATAACATTACTCTTTACTCTTTTATGGATGACATATGGAGTTTCGAAGTATTTAATTGATTTATCCAGGTCTTTTGACACACTAAAGATTCAAATGTAAGGTTATCTTTCTGAAATCCTGATGTCTAACACCAAATCTTCTGGCCATGCCAAGGCAGGAAGCTACAAGTAGTCCACTTCAGTTGGTTCTCAGTGAATCTAGAAAGAGAAAGAAGATTATAAATCTTCCATGAACTAGCTCAAAGTGAACGCAATTCACTTTAATTCTAAAAGTCCAAGGAAGGGAAGTGAAGTTTGATCTCTCAAAGGGCAATAGAGACTGTTTGAATTATTGTAAAAAAAAAAAAAAAAAAGACAAAACAAACAAACCAAAAACAACAACAAAAAAACAAAAAAACTAAACACCAAAAACTAAAAATTTCCATTATAAGCATAGAACCATTGGACTTATAAGAAAAAATGGGAAGGAGAATAGAAAATTATGCATATGTTATTGATCTGAATAACCAAATTAATGTCCTGAATAAAATGGACAGGAAGAGAATGAGATCAAAGTCCACACATTTGGACAGATTTTGAGAAGTTGGACACTGAGTTTACCAAAAATTATTTTCCTTCCTTTCTTCCTTTTATTTTTAAAAGAGAGTTATCTATTCAAAAGTCAGAGAGAGAGAGAGAGGGAGAGAGAGAGAAAGAGAGAGAGAGAGAGAGAGAGAGAGAGAGAGAGATTCATTTTCTCAGATGAGAACAGTGGCCAGGATTTTGCCAAGCTGGATCCAGAACCAGGAGTTTTACCAGGGTCCGTCACATGCGTGGCAGGGACACAAAAACTTGTGTTGTCTTCCACTGTTTCAATTAGCAGAATCTGGATCAGGAGTGGAATAGCTGGAGCAGAAACTGGCACCAATGTGCCAGTACCAGCACAGGTAATATCCAGTAGTGAAGAGACATTGTGTAGATTCCAACAGAAACATCATGTCATTAGTAGCTGCTAAATACTAGGGGTCATTACAGCTGTCTTCCCATACCTTATCATATTTAATTTTTTCACAAACCTGTGAAGTAAGCAAGTTCTCGAAAATGGCATTTCAGAGAGAACAGAGGCAGAACAACAGAGACCAGAAGTGCCCCTAGCACAAGTCAAAGAATGAATTTTGAATGTCTTGTATTTGCTCAGTAGTCCCCAAATGACCACAGTACAGAATGTTGAATAAGAAAAGGAAATCCGTTACTATAACAAGTAGAAAAGAAAGAGCAAAGAGACTAATAATACTAGAAAAACTTTAGGCTTTAGGAGTTATATTTACATATCTTAGCCTTTTTACATAGCATAGCCTTCATGTGTTGGAAGTTTCAAGAGAGCAGCATCTGAGAATCCTGCTGTCTGCAAAGATAATGTGTATCAAAAGCTCGAACAGTGAATGCTACTTCACCAAATGCTAAGAAATAGGCAGAGTCGGCATTGTTTGTTTATGAATGAAAGAGAAAATGAACAGGATTGTTGGCAGTGCTTGAGGCAGTCATCTGCTTTTATAAAACAATCAGGATATCAAACTGGCATGAGTGCAAACCAGATCAGAAAACAGCAAGAAATGAGGAGTGATTTGTGTTTGGAAGCAGATTACATAATACTTGATCAATCATATAGAGCTTGATATTTGGCAGTGGAGAGAATTGTTAGAAGGTTTTAACTGGAATACTGACAGGGAATTAACATCTTGTGCAGCATGATCAGACAGCAATCTTACTCAGCAAAATGTGTGGGGCATTGGTAAAGCTGGTGGCTAAACAGTTTTGAAGCAAGCAAGGACAAACCTTAGGAAACCATTAACAATGGGCTAGGGATAATGCAGTAGTGGGAACTATATATAAGGGCTGTATGGTATTCATGTTGCAGCTCAAACTGCTACAAACTATCTTAACCAATTGTGTTTATACATGTGGAAATGGAGGGCTAGACATCAGTGAAGACACGTAATGATGTCTGCAAAGCTATACACTAGGAAGATGGTGTAATAAGGAAAGCAATAGAAGCGATGGAACAATAATTTCCTTTCCTTCTTTGATTGAGTTTTGCCTATTGTTTCATTTTAATTTTATTCATTAGAGGTGAGCATTCCAAGATGTGAAAATCCTAGGAGTCTGAGCAATCCAGAACAGACTGTATGAGTTCAACCAGGGCCTACCACTGCCTCCAAACATGATGGAATCAGATACTCAATCTTTTTTTTAAATTAGTGGAGTATTCTGAACTGTTTCAGAGACTGCTCAGAGTTGAAAACATGTAGTTTTTTTTCATAAGTTATTTTAAAGTCCTGCTTACCTATAAACAACATGACTAGTGGTGCAAAATTCCCAAATTTAACTGCAGGAAAATTGCAGAACAAGTGAGAGAGAGTTAATGATAAGAGCCAGGTAATGCAACCAAGAACCCAGATTTAGACAGAAGTGAGACTTTAGATTAAGACACTCATGTGCCACATCCGAGAACTTGAGCTTAACTCCCAGCTCTGTCTCCTGCCTTGGGTTTCCTGTCAGCGCAAACAGTGGGAAGCAGTTTTGATGGCTCAAGTGATTGCTTGCACTACTGCCACCCACATGCGGTGCTGAAATAGCATCCTTTGCTTCTTAATTCAGTTCTATTCCAGATCTGTTCATTTAAGGGAGTCATGGAGTGAGAAATGGACAGGAGCTCTTTTTCTCACCCTTTGTTGCTATTTTGCCAATGAGAAAAATATTTTTTTGAAAAATATTTGATATAAAGAGTTAAAAATAACTACTGCCATAAAATGAATTATTTTAATTTTAAAAATTCTAATGATCTCAGTAAAGTTACTTAACTTTCTTCAGGTTCTTTCCTTATTTGTGAGATAGTAAAGTTTATGGGATAAAGGTATTAGGTTTAATTTATCAACATAAAATAGTGTTTAAGCATACTTGGCTATATACTCATGAAAACAAGCTTTTTTGAAATAGTGGGATAGTGGTTTCTAAATAAAACTAAATTGTAATTTTCCACATACAACTTCTTATGTATTTCAAGTTTAATCATTTTCTGTAATTTGTCATTTTCCCCTAGTAAATATTTTTATTGCCTTATATACACATCTTCAGGGAACATTTATCCTTAAATCCACACTGTCTCATACCTTGCTAGAAGCACAGCATGTTTGTTGAATTGAATTCATGATGTGTAGTATTTGTCTCAACAAAAATATATATTGGTGATCATCCCAGAAAAGCCCTGCTTATTCATTCGTGGAAACAATTTTGTTATTTTAAATGATGGCAGGTTTCTAAGCATTGCAAACGGGCCTGTGTAAACATTTCTAAGAGGAGTTATTGATAGTATCACAGACACAGAAGCTCAGAATTCGCAAAGAATGGTTTGCTGCATGTGTCAGTAAGCCATAAGCACCACAAAAACAGTGAGGAGAAAATGGCACAGAAGCTATGCTTAAATATGGGAGTGGATCAACCCTGGATTTGGCCTAGCCATGTGGGAATTGCCCTCTGATTATTTGTTGTCTGAAGAAGCTCTTCAAAATAAATATATCAGATTGTCTCATTTGTTCAAATCAGTCCGTTACAGATTCTAGTCACTATAAATAGTGGGAATGTACACAGAAATAGCTTCAAGTCCTCTGACTGGATGTACTTCACTGATATCTCCACCACTCAGTTTCCTGATTGTGCAGTGCTTTAGGTTGTAGATGACGACTAGTTAAAAAGATCTCTGTTTTGGGAAGAACATATAGATAACTTTCTTTGGGTCCAGAAAAGAACATAAAATAGGACTGATGTTTATATGTCTCACATTTCTCACACATTCTCAGAATTTTGTCTCCAACTCTTCTGAAAAGGTGTCAGGCTGTACAAGATTATTTTTGAAGGGAAGGAACTTTCATAACAGTGTCTTTTGGGTCTGGTCCCTTCACTATTAATGGCATGGACCTCCTGTCAGACAAGAATATTTTTCCTTCTCAGGTTACCTACTGGGACTATTCAAAACATGTTCTAAAATAGTCTGAACAGGAATGAATAATACAGAGCAATTTGAATTGCTTCCTGAGAAGCAAGGAAAATTAAGGCTCAATCAAAGAATTATCAAACTAATTGGGTGTTATTTATTAATGTGTCATGCTTGTAATAATCTTAGCTTTCAGTTTATACACAAGAGTGAGTATTAAAGATGAGTTCTAGATATTTACGTGAACATATTCTCCCAGTGCTAGTGTAAGAGTCATTATGTGGCTTCAGATACTCCGGAAAAAAAGAGACAATCTAAGGCTTTTTGTGATGATTCCAACAGCTGTATAGTTCTTTTTTATTCATTTTTTTATTGTAAAGTCAGATTTACAGAGAGGATAGACAGAAAGATCTTCCATCTGCTGGTTCACTCCCCAAGTGGCTGCAACAGCTGAAGCTGAACCAATCCAAACCCAGGACTCAGGAGCCTGCTCTGGGTATCCCACCCAGATACAGGTTCCCAAAGCTTTGGGCCATTCTCTACTGCTTTCCCAGGCCATGAGCTAAATGGGAAAAATGGCAGCTTGGATATGAATTGGCACCTACATGGGATACTGGCATGTGCAAGGTGAGGACTTCAGCACCAGGAGTTGTTTAGTTCTTATCCTTAGTCTTTAAGTATGTCTATTTTAAATATGAAAATATGTTGGTTGCATAATTATTTAGATAAAACAAACTGACTATTTGTTTTCACAGAGATTTATTTGATATACAAATATTCCTCTTTGCTATTAGTCAAGGCTTTCTAGAGATACAGAATCAGCAGCGTACATGTATGGATATTTAAAGGGGATTTTAGGGTAACTATCCAATGATAACTGGTAATTGATAACTCCCTAGTAGGATCATCTTCAGGAAGAAAGACCAGGGTGCCTGTGGCATGGCTCAGTACAATTCCCAGGGTTTTAGAACCAGGCTTACTGAATAGCCAAGTTGGAACACAAAAGTGTGTAACACCAACCAACCAGCAAGCAAGCCACTGATTAAATGCTGGCACGCAAAATTCAAATTACGTAAGTGGGACAGAATTCCTTTAAATATTTTACTAGAATTTTACATATGTATGGGTTATAGTGTGGCATCTGTGCATAGTATACACTGACAAAAACAGGAATTGAACATTTCATTCCCGTTGATGGCTATAAAGAACATTATAAATATGCATATATGTGTGCATACATATGCATATATGACATATGTATGGATGTGTTGGTTGACTCCACTCCATGCCTTTTATGAGCAAAGCACATAGTGAAGCAATTCTCCCATTAATCCAATGGCATCATATCTTGATTATGTACTCAGGAATGGGATTGTTGGATCACATGGAAGTTCTATTGCTTGTTTTCTTAGCAAATCTCCATGTTGTTTTCCATACTGGCTCCCTTAGCTGACATTTGTACAACAGTGTGTAATAGTCCTCCTCTCTTTACATCCTTATATCATTTGCTGTTCTGTTATTTTGACAGTAGCCATTCTAGCAGGGGAGAATCCACATATCATTGTGCTTTTAATTCACTTTTCTTTCATTGATGGCTAGCAATATTGAACTTTTGTTCACCCATGAGTCAGTTATCTGCATTCCTTCCTTTGAAAAATATCTGTTCAGGCCCTTCCGCATTTCTTGCTTGGGCTGTTTCACTTTTTGGTATACTATGGACATCAATTCTGTTTCAGAGAAGCACCTTGCAATTTTTTCTGTCCTTTGGTCGTTTTTCTTCACTTTACAACAGTATCCTTGCTGTGCAGAAGCGTCTGACTTTATCATAATATTTTAATATATTTTTGTTCCACGTGCTTTTGGAGTCATATCCAAAATATTGCGGCCTGTACACATGTCTTGGAGTGTTTTCCCTGTATTTTTGTTCTAGCATTTTCACAGCTTCTGGTCTTAAATTTAGGTCTCTGATTCAACCTGAGTTGATTTTTTTTTATGTGATATGAATTAGAGTTCTAATTGGCTTCTTCTACAAATGTGTATTTAGTTTTACCACTAGCGTTTTTAATATGTTAAATTATTTCACTTCTGTAAGGTGAATCAATTTTGTGTATTTCACAATACATATTCAGGAGCAAGGGATACATTCTACCCATCCCTCCCTCCAGTCTGAATTCCTCATACACTCTCCTTTTGAAACTTTTTGTATTGTTTTAATTTTCACACTGACATACTTTCAATTCATTTCACAATTACTATACACTCCATTAGGTTTAAGAATTCAATGAATAAGAAATTAGTGCCCAAAAGTGTAGACAAAGGCTGTAAACAATAATTAAATCTCCAAATGTCAAATTCACTCACAAAAGATTAGATTTTTATATTCAAGGTATTAGTTTCAATAGATGAAGGATGTCACAGTAAACACTCTAGATATCTGATAACAGAACTGCATTCATGATTATTCGTTTGTTTATGATTTCTTCAGATCTTCATTTTCTCAATAATTCCTTTTTTCCTTTATTAAATATGCTTTGGTTATCTTATTGGTTTCAGATTCTGCTCTCAAATTATTGTAAGAGGCCCAAAAAGAACTTAAAAAAAGTGGAACCCAGAAAACCAAAGACTAAAATGAACTCTGACTTACCTGGGAACATACAGGGTTATCAAGAGAATAGGCCAAAGGCACTGAAGAAAACTCTAAAGGAGCTAATTTCTATGCAATGACTGCCACAAATGTGTTCCAAGTAGTTACATCACTGAGACTTTGAAATCCCACAGATACGCAATGTTTCATTTGATGACAATGATGACATCTGAATTTTGAATACATGATTATTTGATTATAAATATTGCAACTGTAACAGTGAACCACAACCCTGTCTTATTAATCTTTTCCATATTAATATTGGTCAGTGTATTAAAAAGAGAAAAACAATTTATGTTTACAAGTTTACATGTTTATCTCTGTTATCATGACTACTCTCCTTTAATGCAAATATGACTTGCTATAGTACGGTAAGGGAGACATCCAACAGCTAGGCATAAGAAAAGATTTCAGAGTAATTCTGAAAGTGTTAAAACTATCCAAGGTGGCAGGCTGTCCAGAATTGTGGAAACAGAGTTAGGCAACATGGATGTTAGCTTTTAAAATATTGGCTCTTTTTGATGTGATACTTCAAGTTTAATTCAATGTCTAACTAAGATTAAGCAGACCATGACCACTGAAGAAAATACCAATTTTTACATTAAGAAATAAATGTTTGCAACATCTCTCAAATGTAGTGAGTCACTTGTTTTAACAGATAAATTAATTGGCTTTTATTTTGGCTTTTTACATAAACAGATCAATAAATACAAAAATAACATTTATTAAAAATATTTACATCTTAGGATGGGTTTATCCTCTATGCATGATTTTATGATTTTGCTTAAGCTAATAATCCTTCCAAAGACCTTTTTCAGATCTGTTTTGAAAATTAATGTGCTGGAAAAATTTATTTAAATAGTCTATTAACATCCACTATGTCTATTTTATGATTCTAGGCATCTATGAACTTGTTTTTTTTCTGTCTAATGACCAGATATTCTTTTAAAATCAAGGAGTTAGAACAAATGAAACAGTTATATAATCTTAAAATCAATCTCGCTTCCTTTCTTTAGTTGGCTCTTCCAAGGAAAATCATTTCTACTTCATACGTTGGAAATGAGGAATAAAAACATTCATAATACCTTTATCATTTTTAATCAAAAGACTGTATAAAATATGTATTTGACTACTATCCCATCAAAGTGAATATGCAAATATATAGTAACACATGGAAATATCATAGAAGATTTCTATCAGGTTGCAAAGAGACTATTCTAGGAGAAGCATTTTGACTGGAGGATACTTTTTGATCGAAGAAGTTGAAGCTTTTGGTGTTTTATATACCTTAGAGTAGGATCATGTTGCCACTACATATTATATACTCTACTTTTTCAAGCTGATATAAAAATTTAAAAGAAACCTTGAGATTTAATTACCAATAAGATGTATTATTAACATAACAGTAAACTAGCTATGGCTTTTACATTTGTGCCATTATATTACAAAACTGGAAGCTGTATAATGTAAGTGAAAGTAACAACTAAGCAATCAATTCAGAAATAGCGAAATATTGGGTACCAGGGAAATGTGCAACCCTTACTGGGTACTATACTTGTTCACAGATGCTAACCTTAACCTTAGTTTATATTTCTCACTTAAGACATCAAACTTAGGAAATAGCCTTATTAAGCACACTTCAAAATACAGAGGGAACCTGAGGAACCAACCTACTTCTCTGCTACTTCTGTCTTTCTTTCTACATGGACTTACTAGAGTCCCTATATTTTGAAAAGTGTAAATTATAGCCCAACTGTAATCAGTTTGACAAGAAATAAATTATTTTGATTTTTTGTTTACTTACATTTTGTGTCTCTGACCACTGGACTCCCAGCTATATAAAAGTACCTAGTGCTAAATGGACACTGAATCTCCACAATTCAACTCATCTGAGTCAGCATCCCCTTATCTGGGAAAGTGCAATCTTGTCGGAGTAGTCTGCTACTTTTTCTTTCCTTTTTTGGACAAACATTATTTTTGTCTACAAAAAAATCCAAAGATCTTTTCCTAAATTCTCCACAATCCCTCAATACCTGAAAAGTGTGCGGTTGCCCTTGATAGAATTGGGGGACATCCAAACTCTCAGAAAGATCCTGGAATGTTATTTGTGAACTTGTCTAGTTTGCAGAAAATTCCATAAAGGTTGGTAGGCCTCTGCTCAGTTGTAGCCATGCACTTCCTTTCCCGTCGTTTTCTCCCTCATCACTCTACTTTAATTGCCCTGTATTAGGAGTTCTTGATTCTCAATTTCCTGATTCCCCGTAAAATATGCTCCATGACAACATGAATTTAGTGACAAAAGTCTTATTCATAAATATTCACAGTGGAACTCTTAATTTTGATTTTACCACAGAGTAATGAGATACAAGTGGAGTGATAATTGCCTGTTTACTGGCTGTCGCTTCCTCCAGACCAAGTCACTGCAAAGCACTCGTGTTGTTCCATTTGCCATATACATCATGTGTCTTCAATGCTAACTCTATGCATGTGATGTGATAACTTTTTAAGACCTTTACAGGATGAGAGTTAATGAAAAAGAACACTGAACTAGACACCTAAAATCTCAATCTTTAGACTTGTGTAACATATCAAATCTAAAACAGTTTATTGCAATAATTAGAGCATAGACTGTAAAAGTAATTTCTAGTCTTGAGGATGAAATACTTGTCTAATCCTTTACCAAAGGGTGAAGAAACAGAGTTTTAGTTTTTAAAGGTTAGGTCAAAAACCTTCTATCGCATTGCTCTTGACCAAGACAAGGCAGAAGTTGTAATTGTAGAAAAAAATTTTTTTTTGCTTCTGTTTTTTTTCCCCTCACTTTCTCATTGGATCACGCTTGTTATGTCTATCCTTTCTGAGTCTTTTACTCACTGCCTCTGAGTCTCCATCTGAGTTCCTGCATCTCTTCTGTCTCCCTTTCTCTCGGGTATTTCCCCTGCAGGACTCTTTTGTACTGAAAAAGTACCTTTCAGAACACTTAACTGCACAACGCTTACTTTTCTCTGAGTAGAGATACTCTTGAGAGCATAAAATTTATGGGAAGTACAATTGTGAAATTTAACTATACAAAAGTGTGAGAAATAAATATCTGCTTGAAGAGAAAAGCCGTAAACATGCACAGCTCGAACAAACGCCTGTACTCAAGAGGATTCTCAATTGGAGGAGTCCCTTTTACCAGTCAAATTTGAAAGTATTATGGTGTGTAGGGGTGGGCAAGAAGACCCTTCAGTTTTTCTCAATAGATGGAATAGAAAGTGGAAAAATAACCTATTACTCCATTTTCCTGTGGCTTGTTGTCCCCATTTTTAAGTAGTTACAAATATGAGGCAATAGGAAGTGAAAGCAGAAGGTCAAAATGCAACTATTAATACAGGACTCTAGCACAATCCTATGCCTCAGACTAAAATATGAAATCATGCTTCCCTTTCATTATAATGTTTGTCCAATTATTATCTTTAAAAATACTACTTCATATGCTACAAAAATTAACTAGGTAACCTGTTCTAGTGTGATAAAACTACTATGTTAATAATCTTGACTCTCATTTTCTTACCAAAGAGTTATCTTCACACTTTATTTTTACATATCCTTACACATGCTGTGTATAAACCTTGAAAACGAATTGGGGTAGAACTGTATAATGATTTTGAAACTTACATTTTTCTTTTATTGCAAAGTTAGATATACATAGAGGAGGAGAGACAGAGAGGAGGATCGGTCCTATGATTCACTCTCCAAGCAGCTGCTATGACTGGAGTTGAGCCGATCCAAAGCCAGGAGCCCAGAGCCTCTTCTTGGCTTCCCACACGGGTGCAGGGTCCCGATGCTTTGGCCTATCCTCGACTGCTTTTCCAGGCCACAAGCAGGGAGTTAGATGGGAAACTGGGCCTGTGGGATTAGAACTGGTGCCAGTATGGGATCCTGGTGCATGCAAGGTGAGTATTTTTGCCACTTGGCTACCGCACCAGACCTAAAACTTGTATTGTTTTTGTCGGTGAAATTTAGTTCTGGTTTCCTGGAACACCTTTCCATTGTCAAAATCTACTATCATTGAGTGTTTGCAACCTTGGGAATCCTTCCAAAGTGTGATTAACTCTGAATACTTCCCGGAAAACGTAATGAAGGCCCATGAAATGAATTCACTACCAGTCATTATAGGAAAGAATAGCCTCAATATTTGTTGCAAACATTAAAAGTAGGATTATCTACAAGTATTTTTCAAACAGAATCTCTTTCAGAAAAAACTGGACAAACTATAGTGAACCATTTTGTTTTGTTTTGTTTTTTGCAATTCGCATTCAGCTCATAGTCTCATACTTGACTTGTGATTCCGAGTAATGCCATTCATCATTTCTAGAAAAATAACAAAAATGTCAGGAACTTAGATCATCAGGATAAATGTGCATCCTATTCTATCCCCAGTAGAATTTGACTAAGCCAAAACCAGCAAAACTGGTTTGTATGAGAAATAAACTCAGAACAATGAAATACTAGAAACTTACAAATATGCAGTTCAGGTATTATGGAAATCAGCCAACCGCAATGGTTCAAGGAACAAAAGTAAAGCCAACTGACTGTATATTTGAATGTCAGAGGGATAATAGCTCATAAAATAAAGGGCACCTTAAGTGTTCTAATGTAAATTTCAACTACCCAAATCTTTCCTTCAGAGAGTAACAATCCTGAAGAATTCCAAAGGAATATATTCCTGGTAAACCATAAGCCTTTTTCTTTTAAATGAGTTCTACTGTTCCTGTCATGTTCAATTCTATCTTTGTTTTTATTTTCTTACTTCAAAAGCCTGCTTCAAATCCTCTTGTGTAATTACATGGAATTTAAATTGTAAATACATTATGGGGAAAATTAATAATTTGACTATCTGCCATGCATTAGATGTTTCATTACTTAATTCTCATAACATCCCTAAAAACTAGCTTCATTTTATAAATACCACAACTGAGGCTTGGCTACATCATGAGATTTTCAGAATAACATAGCTAATAAATGGTGGAGCTGAAAGTTCCCTGTTAAATCCATCTGGCTCCTAAACATGCCATCCACACACTAAACTGCCTTGCTTTTATTATAAAAACTATGACAGTAACATTATATTTATTAACTTAATATTTATAATATAATATTTATAAACCTAATTATGTTTTGCCTTGTGTATGATATAATGAAGACATTCTCACAGAAAATTTATTTCCATACGATGAGTTGCCATTATCTGAATCTAAAAGAGAACTTGTGTTAAAATTGTGTGCCATGAACAATATGACTTGTCAGATTTGTTTTGTCCCTAACTGGACAGACACTTAGCCTGGGTTAATAATTTCCTGATTCAGACAGCCAGACATATGGTTTCCTCTTAGTTTTTCCTTGTGGTTTTAATTCCTCATTGTGTCCTCTTAATCACAACTGTGCAGTCAGGTGTTTTAGAGAGCAATGCAGTCAACTATGATGGTAGAAGATGTCTTATTGGAAGTGGGCATTGTACTTTTTACTGCAGGAGCACCCATTTGTCTTAATAGTTCATATTTTTTCTCAGGTCTTACTTTCATCACACACCTTCCACCTCGAGTTCCCACATTTCCTCCACCTTTCTTTCTCTGGAACATGTTTTTCAGGACTTTAATCTCTAGGAATTGTCTAGCTACAGCCACTCAGTATATATCAATGCTTTTATGTTAATAGAATAGTGATTTTTTTTGTTCCCCCAGGTAAATCCAAGAATACTCTATAGAGAAAATTATGTGTTACTGCCCAGGGAAAGAAATTCTGTATTTTATACTAAATTCATGAAAAACTCATCAAGTCTGTAAAGGACCATGATTACGCATCTATTACTGTTCACAGAAGTATTTGAGAAAGTACAAAGCAGCTTAGATTTAATAAGCACCATTCTGCAAATGTACTTTGGAAAATCTTAGTATTACGAAAAAATTGATTTCTATTCATGACCATTAGTATAAAGGGTTGTCAAAATGTTGATGGAAAATATTTTTATGATTAGACTATGAATGGATTTCAATTTTTTATGCCAAAATAACTTTATCCTTTAATTCTGCTTTCTATAGTCATTTTGGAATCTCAGCATACTTTAAACTTTGGTCACTTGAGTGACTCCTTAAATGTAAATTTCGCTAAAATTTTAAAAGCTAAAAAATGCAATTATATTTTAGAAATATTTTTTCAGGAGCAGATTTCAAGGAACAAAAAATGATCTAGTGTTCCATCTTCCCTCATCTGAGCTATGAGTATCTTAAAAAAAAGATTTTTTTATTAGAAAGGCAGATTAACAGGGAGAAGGAAAAACACACAGAGAAAACTTTCACATTCAATGGTTCATGCCCCAAATGGTCACATCCGCCAGAGCTGAGTTGATCCTAAACCAGGAGCCCGAAGCTTCTTCTAGATCATCCACATGGGTACAGGGTCCCGAGATGCTGGGTTATTCTTTACCACTTTCCCAGGTCACAAACAGGGAACTTGATAGGAAGTGGGGCAGCCGGTACACAAAGGAGCCCATATGAGATGTCAGTGCCTGCAGGTGGAGAATTAGCCAGTGAAGCCATCATGCTAGCTCCTTGCAGTTATGTATATCTTACAGAAGACTAAGTTTCAGCCACTTTGGGGCAGTCTGAGAGGATCATCAGGAGTAGCAATTTTTTTTAAAGATTTATTTAATTTTTTTTATTGTAAAGTCAGATATATATAGAGAGAGGTAGAGAGACAGACAGGAAGTTATTCCATCCATTAATTCACTGCCGAAGCGGCCACTATTATCAGAGCTGAGCCAAACCGAAGCCAGGAGCCCAGAGCATCTTCCAGGCCCCCAACGTGGGTGCAGGGTCCCAAGGCCCTGGGCCATCATCCACTGTTTTCCCAGGCCACAAGCAGGGAACTGGATGGAAAGCACGGTTCCGGGATTAGAAGCAGCGCCCATATAGGGTCCTGGTGTGTATAAGGTGAGGACTTTAACTGCTTGGCCACTGCACTGAGCTCTAGGTCCAACAATTCTGACACCCTCATGGAAATCCAACTCCACTTTTTTAAGAATTGGGTTGCCTGATGCCTTGTTCACACAACTTTTCAAAGCTCTGAACCAAGAATTTTATCTACAACCTAATGATATTATGATGACTGAATGACTCTTTACATGAAAAGTTTGGATGATTCTTGGCACACAGTGAGCATTATATGAAGTGTTGGTTAAATCACACTATTGTGAATCTAGCCATTTTATTACATCTTTTTCACTAGATAAAAATGCTGCTTCCACATTATACTCGTGTTATGTGTCTTTCAAATATTTGCTCCTATAAAGAAAATCTTCATGGTCTGGAATATATGGTTTGTTATCATGCATATTGGAATACACTGCTCAGGAACAAACCTATATAAATTTAGTATCAAAAGAAAGTTCCATGTTGAGTGAAGACTGAGCACTGCAAGGAAAGAGGAGGCTAAGCCTGGAAAATTGCAAATACAACTCTGATTGTCCTGCGTGGTAAACCACACAGCATTAGAAAAGGGAAATTTCTAGTTAGCAGGCAGATCTGTTGACATTTGAACATCTCTAGTAGTCAGTGTCATTACAAAAAGCACACATACTCAAGTTGATTCCTGGAGAAAAAACACTCGACAGAGTCCACTGAATGAGAAATAATGATAAAGCATTTTACAAGCATTTCATATTGGATCACATGATGGTTCAAGGTCTGGCCCAGATAGCATTGGCTACTTAAAAAAATTGCTGGAGTTCAGAAAGTGCTTGAAAGTGACCGTGCTGTTTTTTGCATTGTTGTTGTTGTTGTTGTTGTTGTTACTTTTCCATCTCATAATAAGTTCGGGGACTTGAGGGGACCTTTAGAGGTTATATAAAACTAAATATGTTTTTCCATTGGCTCATTATGTACTTAAGTGTAAGTCTCTTGTTTTGGCAGGAGAAAAATAAACCTGTTTAGTATGAAAAGGATTATGAATTTCAAACTTCTCTTATTGTGCCATTATGTCATTTAAGAATGTTTTGTCATATGCAACAAAAAGATTTTTCTCTGCATTAGGATTCCTCTTAACCTCTGCAATTTAGTTTCCATAATTTAGAGAGCACATATTCAAAATAAATTGATTTATTTGATCTTGTGTAGCTTTTCCACTAATGAAGTCCAATAGATATATTGAGCATTGCATATATTTTTATATGGATAATATATTCAAAAATAGCTCTGAGGATAACTGAATCTCTGAATATATCCTCTTAAAGATCTTACCTAAGAGCAGTTTTCTTATTGTATAATGGTGTGAATATGTACTCAGAAGTATGAATTATGCATGTGCAGGGCAGATCTAGCTATTTAATTTGCTTATACTTTAAAAAAAATTATACTTAAATTTGTGCATACTCTTTTTCAACATCTACTCCTTCTTTTTTTTTACAGGACAAAGTCCAGCCATACCCCCTCCATCACTGACAGAGCAAGTTTCAAGACCCACTCCAGAATCACCTACTCTTGAAGGCAAGTACTGTATTTGTGCCTGTGTATGTAAAAATCTTCATCATACGTTAAGTAGAATGTAGAGAAGCCAAACCAAATAGTAGGAAATCAACAACAAAATCATAATTTGAAATATTTCTTCCTTTATTTAAAAAAACCCATTCTATTTATTTGAAGAAGAGAGTCATAGACACCAAGGAAACAGGATGAAGGGGTGAAGAGAAAGATCTCCTGTTTGCTGCTTCACTCACCAAATGTTCACAGTGGCCAACAAGGGTTAGCTCTAAGCCAGGATCTGGATGCTTGCCTGGAACTGCCCCAGCGGAGTCCAGGTCTAACCATGTGAGCCTCATTTGGGTCTCTCCAGGATGTGCATTAACGGAATGCTGGACTGGGGAACAGAGCCTGCACTCAAACCTCGGAGCTATGATATGGGGTCCACACATCCCAAGGGATGTTTCGACTGCTGCACAGGATGTTTCCCTAGCATCCTGTCCCCAATATCAGCTCTTGTACTTTTATCATATGAAAACTACAATTTATTTTCTGATATTAAAATTCTTCCCACTTTTAGAAAACTAATGAATTTCTCTAGGATTGTTTATTGGCAACATTCAAAATGTTCACCTTAGGATGTTGAGAATCAAACCAGTGATTATAGGGGCATACAGATGAGAATATGCTTTCCAGTTCTTGGCCAAATGTCTGAAAACTCAGGTGCCAGAGTTTGTTTGGATATGAGCTCATTATTTTAGTGGAATTGTAATCTTTAGAAACAACTTATATTTACTGTCCGTGATTTTCTTTTATCTCTAAAATGACATGAGATTACAAAGAGCATTGCCCTCTTGGTATTATTGTGAAAATGAGATTCTGCTGAGTTCAAGTCAACGTTACTAATGTGAAGAACCATTAATTCTTCAAACATAAAGTTGTTTCAAAATCACAAAAATAATAAACTAGTGGCGTGTTAATAGATTTTTGTGGAACTATTGTTTTTTTCGTCTTCCCTACTGAAACACTTCAACTATTATTTACTAAATCCTAATCCTGTTGTGATGAACGAATAGTGCCCAAAACACTGGCAATTTAGGGTTGAATAGCAAATAGTTCCTTTGCTCATTGCACTCAAGTTAGAGATGTGAAAACCACCATTACAACTCAGTGCACTGTTAACTCTTTGCAAGAACACAAATGGAAATCTCCAATTCATAATTCTCCTATGACTGCTGACTGTCTCACGCTGAATGGACAAGCACCTTCTGTGGGTACATATGAGCATCACAGCCTGCTTCTAACATTCTAGCCATTCCTACTAACACTTAGTCATTGGCTTTGGCCACCCTTGAGAATAGGGATAGTCACTCTGACTATTCTGCCTTGATAGCCTTGAATTTCATGTTTACATATTTTCAGATTCTTTGATATTAATGTCAAGGAGTACAGAGTGGTGTTATAAACTTAGAATAAAACAATAGGGCCCGGCGGCGTGGCCTACCGGCTAAAGTCCTCGCCTTGAATGCCCCGGGATCCCATATGGACGCCGGTTCTAATCCCGGCAGTTCCACTTCCCATCCAGCTCCCTGCTTGTGGCCTGGGAAAGCAGTTGAGGACGGCCCAATGCTTTGGGATCCTGCACCCGTGTGGGAGACCCGGAAGAGGTTCCTGGTTCCTGGCTTCGGATAGGCGTGCACCGACTGTTGTGGCTCACTTGGGGAGTGAATCATCGGACGGAAGATCTTCCTCTCTGTCTCTCCTCCTCTCTGTATATCTGACTTTGTAATAAAATAAAAAAAAAGAATAAAACAATAACAGTTGTTGATTTATCATTGCATTTCAATGCCTTGAAATACAGCCTATGACTGCATTTATTGACTTAGTACTTTTCACAAATAACTTATAGATCGCAATAATGAAAAGCAACTGCAGTTCTAGTTTTAAAAAGATCCGTGGTCCTTTGATCCAGTAAATGAGATTCTCTGGAAATTTACAGAAGGAAAATATGTGCTTTTAACAAGTACCTCTAGCTGAGTCTCAGATATTAAATTTTTTACAATTATTGATTTGTGTTGATAAACAACACATCTTTAAGATTAAGCCAATTATTTTATGCCAAATATTGGATCCAGGTATGTTATTGTAAGTCAAGTAGACTTTTTGAATTTTATTCAAATTAATCCTGAATGACCCGGAGAAGCAGGAATTTTCTACCTGACCACAGAGCCAAGTGATCTTTGTTAGCTCCATTTTTATGTTTCATCAGGAAATTGTCTGAGTAGCTGAGCATGCGTAGCTCCCCCAGGGTTGTCTTCTGACATCAAAATTGTCTATGAGCTTCCCTAGTAGGACGCTGAATGGAGTCAGGTATGTGGTTTCGATAGCAACGCAGGTTTATTCTGAATGTTATTCTTTTTCAATTACATATATTTCACAACTGATATTCCCAAGCCCTATGAAATGGACATGATTATTGATATTAAAAAGGGATGCATATTTTTTTCTCCCAGCTGCAGGAAACTGTCTAGGTTGCCTTATACCTTAGCAAATGTTATACTAATGGGTGAAAAGAAGCTATTAGTTGAAGGCATTCTGGGCTTGATTAATGCCATATTTGTGTTAACTATACCACTATGTCAGGATAGTGGCTTATACCTAATTTATTTATTCATTTATTTATTTATTTATTTAAGATTTATTTTATTTTTTTATTCCTAACCCCATAATCAGAGTCCCATATGAGCATGCATCCCTCTCAGTTATGTAAACAATTTAAAAAAGAAAATTAGTATTAAAAACAAACAAGTAAATAAGAAGAAAATTTACAGATTTTTTTCCTTCCCAAAAAACAAAAATTAGATCCAAAATTGCTCCCTTGGGTTTCTGCTTCCATGCCAAGCAATGAATTTTATTATCTGGCAGACTGAGGAGTTTGAGGATACTCCCCTCTTCTTCTGAGGTGTCTGTGATTTTTGAAACATGAAAACATAAAGAAAAACATAAAACTTTAGCTTTATGCATTTCTGTGACAGAAATATTCTGGTGGCAGCCAAAAATTCCTTAGCACTAATGTTGAAGTTCAAGGTCAACATGAATTTCTTAGTGATTTAATGAAAACAAGGATTTTGGTAGGTCTGAGATGGGGCCTGCAATTCTGCCTTTAAAACAAAAATACTTATTTGTAATGCAGACATACTGAGGGAACAGGCAGCCATCTGTTATTAACTGGTTCACTCATCAAATGCCTGTAATATTAGGGCTGAGTCAGGCCAAAGCCAGAACTGAACTGAATCTGTATCTGTCCACAGTATTTAGATCATTATCTGACATCTCCCATAGTGTTCTCTAGCTATAAGCTGGATCGAAATCAAGGGAACTAGGACTGGAATATGGTATTTCAAATGTGATATAGGCTGTGCTAAATACCAAACCCCTGAACTTCTGTGTTTTGATAAAGTTGATGCTCTGGGTCCAGGACCACATTTGAGTAGCAAATTTTTAGATGATCTAGTGAGGTGGGAGGCAGTTGATTATCTTTTTTAAAAGATGTTTCTGATTTAGTATTGGCTATACAAATAACTGTTATTGGCCGAATGTTCTTCAGAATGATTGGAATGCCACACCAATGGAAAATTCTCTTCTCATTGTGTGTAGAAATATATAGTAACTTTGTCCAAGTACACAGTCCAAATGACTCATAAGGTAACAAACGGAATGTCAATATGAGCAAGGAAGAGGATAATTTTACTTACACAGAATAACAGATAAAAGGTGGAATATTTTGTGTTTTGCCATCCACAAAAAAATGGATGAAAAAGCAGTTTAAAAACATCTCTTGCCCCCCATGACCCAGTCTGAGTATTACATTAATATAATCCCATAAAAAATGAATGCTTTCATTGGTCTTGGAATCCATTATAAAGTTTAAGAGCTTCTTTTTCAGATTCCGCATCAGTAGTGCTTCCTGAGTACTTAGAAAATCAACTAGATCAGTCCAGGAGGTGAAGCTCTGGTCTCCCATTCAGTGCAACTAATGTTTATTTGGCCTTTTGAGGTCTTTTATTTTTAAATGTAAATATGCTGGGTGAGATAAGCCATGTGTGACCACCATTGACTTTCCAGCCTTCACTCCACCCATTCACTTACTTAGTCCAAAGTCCTAGGTTCATGCGAGTGATTTATGCGAAGACAATTTCTTCTTCATATATAATTTCTCTAATTCCCCGTTGACCTTGGTGTTTTAGCATAGGTTGCAACAGCAAAATATGATAGACTGTGTGGTTTAAACAATTGTTTTTTTCCAAAACAGATATGGAGGTTGTAAGTTCAAGATCAGAGTATTATATTGGTCAATTACTTCTTTTTCTTGCAATTTGATGAGGGCAATTCTGGTGCCTCTTGTTTTTAGAATTAGTTCAGTGGGATCAAAGATCCATGTTTATTACTTCATTTAATTGTAATCACTTTGATAAACTCTGCATGTCCAATAAGACATAAGACAGTACCAAGATTTTAACATACTTTCTTAGAGGGTAACAGTTGGCACCGTGCAGGCCAAAGCACTTTGGTAAATTTCAAGCATAACTAAACAGTACATGAAGCAGCTTAAATATGAACCTCATACAATTATTTTTGTCAGTAATCAGTGATTTACTTTTTCCATTTTTATCATATGTGGCTTTGAAACAACATAAACTGTCACTTGATATCATCCTCTTTTTTTAAGTGACGAGAATTGAATTATTTTTAAGCATTTAACTGAACACAAATATAACTGAACTTTTACTGAAGATAGTAAAACAACAAAAACTTTGAGTAATGTACACAGACTGCATTTTCATTTTATTTAAGTAGAGAATAAGCAAATGACCTATCAGACTTTATAGAACTGTTGAATAGAGAAATAGGTGGAAAAAAATCAAAGCTCTATTTTTTTTAGGATTTTTACTATACTAGCTTATGAAACTTAGATAATTTGACATAAACTGACAAGTGACTGACTTCTCACAAGATGGCCTATAAATAATAGTGTTACCTTAAATTTCATCAGAATCCAATTCAGCTGTCACAAGAAAGAAATAAATCAAGAAATTTAGATTTCTCAACTTAAAACAGACTTTAATAGTAAAATTATTCAAATGTCTGTTTCCAGCTTATCTTTTAGCAGAGGTTCATAAAACACCAAGTAGCAAATGTTTGGCCTGTCAATCTGTCATTCAGAAAAGGCTGCATCATTTGGGTGGAGTATAATAGGATTTGTTGCTATATTTACAGAACAACTTAATTAGAAATTTTAGCTTAGAATCTAGGGTAGTGATGAAGTGAATAAAATAAAGAATGTTTGTGGATTATTAGTCTTTTGCCCTATGTACTTATTTTTTTTTAATGGCGTGTAATGATCATATATTTATGTTACCATGTGACATTTTGACAAGTGCATTGGTAAATGTTTAGGTTGGGGTAAACAAATAAAACAAATGGATCTTCTCCAAAATTTGTTATTCTGTTGCACTTTCAAAGTGCAGAAGTGCGGAGTCCCTGCACAGCTATTAGGAATGAGCAACTTCCCAGGGATCCACATTATCAGGCAACACTGACATCACGAGCTTTGTCCGGGATTGCAGAGCTACTGCCTGAGACTGCATTACCATAATTGATTAGGACTAGGACGTATTTAGTATTAATCAAGCTGTTTTTAGTGAGGATGATTATGCCAGTCCTCCTGATGCTATTTTAGTCCTTAACTTCCTTAGGACTAAGTTTCAGAAAAACAGCTTAATGTAAAAAGCAGGCACTCACAGATGGCTTAAGAGCCTATTATCTGATTTGTGAATACAGTTATAATAGGTCAAAATGTAGGAACAGAAACATATTTCACTGTAAAGGCTTAAAATTAGTTTATAGACTGGATTATTAAATTTGCTTAAGATTTGAAAACAATTTAAAATCTTATCAGCAAAAATGTGAAAAACTGTGGACCATCTCATGGGTTTACACATCTCGAGCTCCTTTAAAAGCCTACTTGCCCTCTCACGGCAAAAGCAGTTTCTTACAAAATTACAGCTGTACAGGTTAGTATTGATGTGTCTTAGTAACTTATTCAGTGCCTTAAAGGAATACCTTGCCTCTTTTGGATTTCACTGTTCTCCTACATCACACATTTTGTTCACAATAATGAAATTGCTAAGGCTTTGATTCCTTGGCTTTTAAAAATTTACTTTTATGCTAAGTCACACCTTCACTTTGTCTCCAACTATATTTTTTAGAATGCGTTTGGTCAGAAAAAATTGGGAGTAAAACTTCTGAAGCTTACATAGTAATACTTTAAGTAGCAATTTTGATCATCATTATTAATTTGCATTCAACTATAGACATACCCCAGTCTAACTGAAGTTAGATGTAATATAAATGTAATATAAAGCTAAATGTAATGTAAAATGTAATATAAGCTAAATGTAATATAAAAATGTTACTTAAAAATACTAAATTTGTGACAAAATTAATTTCCTTTTTTTGTTGGAAGCACTCACAGGGATATAAAGCCTACAAATTCAAAGAGCAACAGTAGCTATCTATAGTATAAATTCAGTAGATTTATATGGCCTTCTTCTCCCTTTCCAATAGTGCTTTGCACTATTTACAGAACAGGTGGATTTAACTGTTAATAGGAAAACTCACTTCTCATCAAGTATTTGTCAGTATTTCTGCTAATCTCTTACCTCTAAAACTATTTTTAGGAAGAAATTGGCCTTCTATTTCTCTCAGAATTCCCAAGTTTTTTAAACAAGACAGCTTTGAAAAACTTGTTGTTCTTGGGGAGGTCTCATACTGTTTCTTTTAGAATTTCACATTTTACCCTCAAAAAAGTTTCGAGCACTGAATATGACTTACATACATTTACAAAGAAGATCAGATAAATGGCCTGAGATAACACCACTCTAAAAATGGGATAATTGCAATTGAAACTTAGGTATATTCTACCAAAACTTAGTATTTTTTCATCATGTTAGAAAGGCAATTAAGTGGTAGGGCTGAGTATAATTGCTAAAGTTCTTATCTCATTTGAACAAATGAATGGTATTAATACCAAGAACACGTTTTGCAAGGTGATAACGATTTTTGCTCTAGGTTTGTTGACTATTATCAGGGTCTTTGGAACAGTCCTCATGCATGTGATTAAGATAATTCAATGAATATAGTATTCATTAAGAGTTGAGAAGGGTTATACTGGGTCACTCTGTACTAATCATAGCAGGAACCTTTCTTTACTCCTTCTAGGTTTGCAAAGACAGGTCCTGAAGTGCTTTACAAGCCTAAAGGCTTGTCACTTCATGAAAGAGATGCCCCAATCAGAGAATCTCAACGCCTTGCCATTTTTTGTAGGGAAACCTGACAACCACCACTGTTAAATGGCATTTGTTATATACTCTGAGAGCCAGTCTGAAAACTAGGGAATAAACATTCAGATTTTGATATCTATTCTTGTTCTACAATGCTTCAGTGTGGCTCTTGTAGGTAAAGTAGTCAAATTTGGGGAATGTGAAATGTGCTTAACAAAAGGTATTATTGTTAGGGTGAGGACTAGGCCTGAAAAAAAAGAAGACCAAATACTCTTCATTAGGATGCAAACATGATTCACACAAATGCTTGTCTTCAGGAGACTATTGAATATCATGGTCTGTAATTTACAATAAAAAGTGTATCAAATTTGGAGTCTTAAGCACATTATTTCTGAAGTGTATTTGGGGAACTCCACATCCTTATCTTTGGTGGCAAAACAACTTCTAATGGCAAATTATGTTCAACAAATATAATAAGTTTTATTTCCTTCCTACATATTAAGGTGCATTTAACTTTTTTTAGTCTATTAATTTCCACGTTTTAAATCATGGAAACGCTTTTGATCCCAACAATAATTATCAATCTTCCAAGGAAAAAGGGATCCCCAAAACTCTCTTATCATACAAAATTTATTTATAAATACAATCGAAGTGTAAATTAATAATGAATATAAATTGTCTGCATAAGGGAACTGGAGAAATGCATTGATTTAATCAGAGTTCTCCAAAAGAAACAGAACCACAAATGCATTAATGTTTGAAAAATTGCCTCATACAGCTATGGACATTGGCAAGTTTGAAGTCTGTGAGTATGGCAGGCTTGGTGAGGACACAGGAAAGCTTTTATGTTACAGTCTTGAATCTGAAGCTAGTCTAGCCTGGGAACACCATTTCTTCTTCCTTTGGGGGCTACCGTGGTTTTTCATAAGACTTTCAGTTGATTAGATGAGGCCCACCTACATTATGTGGTAGGGTAAATAATTTGTTTTACTACAAGTCTACTGATTTAAGTTTTAACCATATGTTTAAAATACCTTTAACAGTAATCCATTCTTGGATCAAATAACTTTTCATAGCTTATTTGTTATATCTGTGATATATGAAATTAAGAGTCACCAACAATACTGGAAGATAGCCCAAATGCAGAAGACGAAAGTCTTCCTCTTGTATTGACAGGCAGAGCCCGGAACTCCAGAGCTCTACGGAGGAGCAAGACTGAGCACCTTTAAAGTTATCTGTTAGGAATTCATAAAAAACTTCCTCTGCTTCTGTATTTTCCTTTTGTCACATATAAAATAGGATATAGCGGGAAGTGTTTAAACTAAGGTCCCGCTATAGGAAACATAGGTTCTTTAACCTCACAAAGATTGAATTTTTATTGCAAGTTAGTTTTCAGAAATAATTTCACTAAACTGTTTACCTGCAAAATGTAAGCATGCAAGTTTATGTTGTCCGTTCTTTTTTTTTTTTTTCCCCAAATTCTTTTCTGGTTTCACATCACTTATGTTGTAAGTTGATTGAAAAATACTCCCCAGTAAAAACTAATTATGTCTCCATCTTTCCCAAACTTTTTTTGAGCTTTCTATTTAAAAATGTTTTCGCAGTTAAAGAAGAGTTGCAAAGACAGCAGTAAATTCCTGTACAATCTTCAAAAATCATCTAATGTTAACAGCTTATATAACCATGGCTCATCAGTGAAATTACAAAACACAATTAACTGAACTACAGATATTTTTGGTTTGTATACTAAGTTAATTAATTTTAAAAATACTCTAAATTATTTATTAGATGTGTGATGGATACACACAATTTAACATTCACAACTTTTCTTTTTACTCTAATTTCTATGAAACATTCTTGGTTTATTGTCAGTTCCAAATTATTTTTTTTCTCAGAGTATAGCTAGATGAGCAGACCACTTGGACGATACTGAAAGAATTAATCAAGTAATTTTTGAACTTGAATACACAGGTTTCACAATTCTCAGAAAAACACAGGATCCGGGTAGTGATGATATTATTATTAAAAGATCAAGAGAAAGGAAGAAAAGAAACTGTTAATAAATGAATGAAAACAAAACAATAAAGGAATTGAAAATTATTATGATCTTAAAATATTTGCATGCCTTAAGTTAGAATTGAACATTACCAATATACTACTAGCTTTTGGTAATTTTATAGTCTAGTCATACTCGAATATAGATATTATGGCTAATTTATTTAGACAATCAGATCTCAAATGTTCAAAGATTTTATATAAAGGTAAATGTCTTTGGAAAGATACTTTGAAATGTAACTTTTTTGGTTTTTGAATTATAAATACTGATAATTTAGTCATGATTAGTAAAAGCTCACTTTAATAATGTCTGCAGGTATTCTTGACATTTTAAGTTCAATGTAGTACTTTTGCAATTCATATTTCACTACATAAAAATGCAGAAAACTATAGACAAGTACTTTTATGTAAATAACATGATACCAAAATGAAAAGGTGCCATGTAAGTATGTATGTATGTCTGTGATACACACACATACATATATATATACATACATATTTCTACCTTTTAGAAAGACACGTTTGTAGTTTACAATACAGTATCTCAAATAATGATTCCACATAGAGATTCTAAAAAGTTAAAAATATTTTACAAGCATCTGTAACTAATAGGACTAATACCAAACAAACATACATACAAAATGTGACTGCACTTTACCCACTTATCCAAAAAGGCAGATAATTTCAATTAAGAGCCTTTTGGAATACAGCTCAACAAAGCTTAATTGAACATTTTTTTTCTTAAATGAGAAAGTAAAATCCAATGTGTACCTCCTCCTACACCCCCAGAAGTAACCCACGCCACAGCACATTACTATATAAACTGAAAAAAAAAACACATGTGGCAAACATAGCCTATGCAAAATGGGCTCAATTACTTGGCTAGAGTTTGAATCATTTTAAAATGGTTTGGGAAGTCTATGTTTTTCATTTTTAAATTTTAAATTTGATGAAATAAAAACTTTTTTGCACTTTGAAATATATCAAATGATCTTGCTCTTTGCATTCCTGTTTTGCCATAGAAAAATTTAGAAACAAGAAAAAATAATTGGTTGAAAAAAGCCTAAAAATGTTTGACAATGATGATGCAGAAAGTATAACTCCTCTTTTGGCCATGCCTTCTTTAGCTTGCAAATTTGTGATAGAATACATAATTAACGCAATACCTATATTGAATGTAAGAAAACAGAATTTGCAGTCATCCTTGCTTAGGTCCTTGTATAGCACGTATGTGACTTGTGAGGTTGAACAAGTTAATACAGTTTTCCTTAGCCCATCTTCTCATATTAGGAATTTTACATGAGAAGTATATGCTGATGCATAGAGCCTGTGTTTTCTTCTATGAATAATTTGGAAAACATCTTTGGATCATTGTGGTTTCAACCAAAAATATCGTTGACATTACAATGACTGTATCAAATAATGACTGAGATTCTTGCAACACAATCTTGTTGAGATTTACAGATCTCTAGAACGGCATCATGAAACAGTCTGGGTTTAAGCTGACAACATTTGGAGTCTCTTAACACAGTTTTTAAAAAATAAATGGTATGGCATTATTTAGAATTCTCAGGTTGTGATTTGCAAGACATGGGCTGTCATTCTTATGTCACTTCTTTAACAGGCACTGCTGATAATGCTGGCCATACTTGGTTTAGAACCATGTTAGATTCACCTTGCTATTACTTCCCCCAGGTATAGTTTTCTCAATTCAAGCTTAGTCCCTCTGGAGTTAGGACTCTTTGTTGGCTCCCAGACATTCTACTATAACTGGGGCTCCAAGTTTTTATTGGTATTTGGCCTTTTCAGCTTACTTTCGCACTTGAAGTACCTGAAAGGCATGTTTTCCGAGCTCCAGACTCTGGAGACGTTGAAAGCAAGGTTAAATAAATAGGTGGACATTTAAATGCACATGGTATATCAAAAAGTCTCTAAATTTCTGAAAGTGCCATAGGATGGTCAGTTGTTTATTGTTAATAGTACATAATGAAAAGAACTGGCAATTCAAAGTTATTCAGTTAGTGCTAGTTAAACTTAAGACAAAGAAAATAGACCCAGGTCCTGAAATTCTGTTTCAGGTATGTGGTATAACTTGAGTGAAGTCATTGCTTCAGACCTTTGTTGTCATACTAACTTAATTGCATACAATATGAATATAGACAGTCTTCCACATTTTTAATGTTACATTTCAAATAAATATCTGAGGAATTTTGGGGGACAACAAAGAAGAAGCATAATGTGGTACATATGGCTTTTGAGATGTGGTTTGAGATGCTCATGTCCCTTAATAGAATCCCTGGGTTCTATTTGATTCTACTCCCAGGCCCAGCTTCCTGCTGATTCACATATTGAGAGGTATCAGGTGATTGCTCAAATTCCTGGGTCCCTATCATTCTTATGGGAGAACTGGAGTGATGGCTGGGATTCTAGCTTCTGGTGGGCCCGCATCTGAATGTGTGGGTGTTTGAGAAGTAAACCAGTAAAATGAAATAGAAAAACTGTGATGATTTCTCCTCCACCAAATCATTCTAAAATAGGATCAGAAAATCCAGAGAGACTTTTAATGCCACCAAGGAACAGCCAATTATTCAGAATCACATAACTTGTTTTAAGCCTTTCAGTGGTCTACTGTGTTAACAGTGAGACGATGAGTTTGTATCATGAACCACACAATTCTACATGTGGGACTCCTGTCACATCTTAGGTGACACTTCTTAGCAGTTGCCTCCCGAGTCCTCTGCCCCAGCAACATTGGGGGATGCTGTCTTTCAGGAATAAATCTCATCATTCCCACTGCAGAGATATGGCAGATACATTCCTTCCTTAAAAGCCATCACCCCGACCTTCAGGACACAGCTCTACCACCATGTCCAACAGCTTTTTCAACTGTTAGTCTTGCAGAAATATTTACTGTCATTCATTTTCAAAGTTTATTAATCTCCCTCACCTTCTCATTATGATAATCTTCTAAAATTTTAAATTACTTATTAGTTATTTGTGAGAGTTACAGAGACTCTCTCTCCCTCTCTCTCTCTCTCTGTCACACACACACACACACACACACACACACACACAGAGGAGGAAAGGGGAGAGAGAATATTTGTGCTCTGAGCTAGGCCAAAGCCAGAAGCCAGTACTTCCAAGTGTCCAATGTGGGCCACTTCCTGTTGATTTGCTCAGGGCTGTTAGAAGGGAGCTAGATTGGAAGTGAAGCAACAGAAACAGAAGCTGATGCCCCAGTGGCATACTGGCATTACAGCCTGTGGCATTTCTCACTGTGCCACAGTGCTGGTCCCAAAAGATTTGTTTTTTATGACGCTATGGATACCTGACATTATATATTTATGTGGACTCTAAAAAGCCTCATGGAAAACATGGTTTTAAAGAACATATTTGTTTTGTTTTAAAAATATTGAAATTGATACAGTTTGTTTTACAAGTATTTTCCATGAACTTATTGAAGATTCTCTATTTTCACTTTAGGCGCATAAAAATTGATTTACTTTTACTTTAGATTTAAGTCATTTGGGGATGGCAGGTGACATAGCAGGCTCTGGGCTTGGTATCCCATAAGGACAATGGTTTTTGTCTTGGCTGCTCCACTTTTTTTCCTAGCTCTTTACTTAAAACCTGGGAAAGCATTGAAAGATGGCTGAAGACATTGGGACCCTGTACCCACATGGGAGCCTGGCTCAGACTCAGCATTTATTGCCATTTGGGGAGTGAACCAGAGGGTGAAAGATGTCTCTCTCTCTGGTTCTCCTTCATATCAAGTAAGAATAAATAAATCCGAAACAATTCTAAGTCATTTGATTACCTGAGCCAAACAAAACTAGAAAATGAGTTCAAAGTGGTAGTAATATTTCACTTGGGAAATATGGAATAAGTAGGTGATGGGGAATCAAAAATCATTTAACTCATTACCCAGGTTTTTACGGTTGAACATAGAAGATTCATTACATATTTTCAGTTGTATAATTTAAATGACTACTAACTACCGCAAAGCTAAGCCAGATATACACTTCTTTTTCATTGTAGTATGACTTGGCATCATAGCATGTTTATTCTTATATCTGGACTTTTTTTCTTTTTTTTTTTTGTAAAGATTTTATTGTTACTGGAAAGCCGGAAATACAGAGAGGAGGAGAGACAGAGAGGAAGATCTTCCATCCGACGTTTCACTTCCCAAGTGAGCCGCAATGGGCCGGTACGCACCAATCCGAAGCCGGGACCAGGAACCTCTTCCGGGTCTCTCACGCAGGTGCAGGGTCCCAAAGCTTTGGGCCGTGCTCGACTGCTTTCCCAGGCCACAAGCAGGGAGCTGGATGGGAAGTGGAGCAGCTGGGATTAGAACCGGCGTCCATATGGGATCCCGGAGCTTTCAAGGCGAGGACTTTAGCCGCTAGGCCACGCCGCCAGGCCCTGGACTTGTTTTCTTGAAGCTGTTTAATAAAAAATATCCCAGAAGTAGTATCTTTAAATAAGAAATGAATTTGCATTTACTCAAATAAATAAGTCAATGGCATACCAATAATAATACCCAAAACAATCACGGAAGGTTATTTATAGTCATGATCTTACTTTTTGCAAGCTGTACTAATATCTCACCATAATAATCATTTGTTTATGAACAACTCTACTACAGATGTTAACTCACTTAATTACACTCTTCACAAGTCAGAATCACAAATTTTTAACATCCTTACTTTCCAGATGATAAAAATGAAATTCCGAATATCATAGCACATTATCCCATGGTCTACCACAGAAAGAATGAAGACCACGGTCACTGATAATAACACCTGTGCTTTGTCGAGTGCCTCAAATTCCTCTGTAGATAACAATGGGAAAACTAATCATCACTTTGTAATTGATCTTAGCTTTTTTCCATGTGATTTTCCATGGACATACTGTGAGCTGGGGTCATGGCTAACTTTGCCGCTCTACAATGGCATGGCATGGAATGTAGGAATGCATGGTTATGTAGCAACACATTCTTATCTACTGGGCTAGAACTAAGAAACCACCAGTTTCAACCACAGTGCGTTAGAAGAAAAGCGTTCACCTGACCTGAATAATTTGAATAAATTTCAAAATTAAAAAGGCAAAAAAAAGAGGAACAAAACCTAAAACAAAAAAGAGCCAATATACATTTATTCCTGTTTTTAGGAACCAATATCTTAGAACAGTTTACGACTATAATTAACTATTGTGCATTTTCTTACTTTGATATGGCATAATAAATGTTTTAAAGCAGAAGAAAAGCCCATTGTAATGTCTTAGATAGTAAAAAGCAAGTCATTTTTCTTTCATCTAATAATTTATGCAAAAACTGATAACATATGTGTTCATTCTGTTTATTGTAGAAAGAAATTGTTTCTCAGCCAGGGTTTCCTATGATCCCTACCAGAAGGAGTTATCATTTAGGGGCTGATGATACTTTTAACAAGAAATGGTGTTAAATTCCCATCCTATTGACCCATTTAATTGCTAGCTCTCTGAAAATTGGTGTTAGATTCTTTAATCCTCTCTAGTTGCCACAAGTGAGTTTGTGGCAAACTAATCGGAAGACAGGGCAGGAGAAGAAATTGGATATGCAAAATTGAGTGGAAAGAGGAGAGTGTTGTTGACTTTTGAGGGAAAAAAGTCAGTGGAAGGAGAATTCTCATAAACAAAATATAAGTTATTTTGTTCATTTAAATGTTATGTATGTATAAATGAAAAATGAAATTCACCATGAGTAAGTTGCATGACGCAGTTTAAATGTTTAATTAATAAAATGTTATTAAGGTACATTATCTATTCCTGCTTTGTGAGGACTTCTGCTCTTGCTCATGATCGTCACAATGTACAGCTAGAATCAGCAGCAGAGTGCGTATCGGAAGCCCAGTTCAGTCCATGCCAAGGCAGAAGCTGTAGCGCCACAATAAAATGCCAGCTATATTAAGGTAAAGGGCAGAATTTATTAAACAGAGAATCTCTTTTCATAAAAATTGAAACAGATGTCTTCTGTCTTATCACCTCAACTGTGTAACTTTCACTCAACCTTAGCCAAAAGGCGGAGGAGCAATGGATGTCTAATTTTCATTTTGAAGCTTAGTGTGAGATTGTTTAGTTGGTGTGGACTTTTTAATGAAATATTTACGTACTGAGTTGTGATCTTATGGTGTTTATTGCATTGACGCGTAGTGTATTTAGGTGTATGAATATTTACAGGCAATTTGTGCGATGCATGACTTTAGCACACGTCTATTTACTTGTAAGGCATATACACTTATTTAGAAAGGAAAGAAAATGCTCTGCTCTAAGTAACTTTCTCTAAGAGAAGCTGAATGTAATGTTACATGAACTGATCTTCACTCGGGTTTTAAATATGATTTAACTTTTTAATATGTATACATTTTCAGGAAAAGGCAGGGTGGGTCTTGATCAGTTTATCTGTAACTCCAGAGTTATCAAAATTTACTTCTCAACTTTCTGCTTCTTATTAGATGATCTGCAGTTGTTCAGTGTAGACCCATTTAGACAAAGTGAGAATATATTTCTCCCTAAGACACTAAATAATCTAGAAGTTGTGGAAAGGGGTTCTTTATAAATTATACTTCTAACACTGACAAAAAGTGTTGTCTTTGATCTTGCAGGTAAAAAGCTCTATACCCAAGGGAATGAATTAATTCCTATATTTAATAAGATGCAATCATTAGCAGACAACTTAAGAATTCATCCTAGTGCTGCACAGCAAGTCTATTCAGCATACTAATAATTCTACAGTGGTGCTGCTTAAAGGAATTTTTATTTTATCTCTATATAAAATAGGAGAAAAATGATATTTCAAATATAAGGTAAATAACACCACTAAATGGAGATTTCCATTTCAATTTCCAACGTATAGTATACTTATAACTGTCTCACCAAAAATTGCTTAACATTTAACTTTAATAAATCCATATAATACATGGCTTAATATTTGAAAAGATTTTGCTTACCGGAAAAGCATCCGAAGAAAATTCAGCTGTTACATGGTTATGACTGGCAGTACCAAGATTTTCTGATTGCTTTCATGAAATCCAGAGATACCACAAATAATTTTCTAGATGTTGAGACTTAATGCAAACTCTGAGTGCAGAGATTGTCTAAGCACTCTCCCTGATAAAATACTCAGAGAGGGAAATGAAAGTTATGTCCCCTGACCCACTGCCAGGCAAATGTCATTTGGATGTAAGTGACCAGTGACATAAGCCAGATTCAAAAATGAGCTAAAGGTAGATGCTGTTAATGACCCACTATATTTTTACATATGGAAATGAAACAAAAATTGACTTTTAGGTTGTCCACAATATGTTTCTATTGAAATTACACTTTGGTCTTATATTAATATATTACCTCAAGCACCATACGGATAACTGCCACAGAAAGTTCTATCTTGTTTATGATTTACAAATAATACTAGCAACTTTCCAGTTTGAGCATTTACTGTGAGTCAGCCACTATGGGGATGATTTTATAAACATAATCTAACTTTTGGGCTTGTGCTATTATTTTACCAAAAAAGGAAAGCAAGGCTTAGTGAAGATTCAATCACTTGTTGAAAGTCACAGTTATCTGATAGCAGAATGGATTTATCAATAATCCATCATCCCAAACTTGGCATCCATTTGTGTGAAATGTTTCCCAATATTTCAAATTTATCCTCTAGAAAAAGAAGGAGAAAAGAAGAAAGCTGAGAAGAAAGTTACCACAGAAACGAAAAAGAAAGGTAAGTTAGGCTAACACATAAACTAATCGGTATCACATAAAATGCTGCTGATAAAGTTGTTTTTAAGTGAAGAGAGGGACGGAGGGTGAAGGGGAAGAACCGCATTTTTATAATTCTATCTATGAGCTACATTGAATCTTTTCTCATCATTGCATTAATTTAAGAAAGCACAAACTGAATCAAATCTAAACAAAATATTTTATTGACCTTTCATTTATGAGCATTCTTGAGATTTCCAAGTATTCCGAAGTTGAAAGTTACTAAAAGTCAAATGAAAATTCAAGTCTATAGACTTTCGAAACATTGCTACTGTTTTTTTCTTAAGCTGCTCATTTCTGCCCTATTACTTTTCTCGACTGTATTTGTGAATGTGAATATGACTATTAAACTAATTCAGTTCATCAAAAGCAAATTCCATTATATAAAGATAACAAAATGGTTGATGGCTTTGCTGTATTTTTTTAAGTTGACTGTACAAGTAGTATTTCTGAAGCCCCCAATTGAATCTCAGAGATTTTTGAGCTTTGCCATGTTTGTAATGATCTGACAGCCTAGAGGACACTCAGTATATTTCTTTTAATATACTATGGGGAGATGTTAAATTCATAATTAATAATAGCATTGAATATTTTTCCCTTCTTGTTTTGCCTTAGCAAGAAATGTTCTTTTCTTGAAGAGAGCACTCCTACACCAATAGTTTGTCTTAAAGATGCTGCTCCATTCATGCTTGACATGACTTATGGCTCTGATGTAGGAATTCTCCACACAAGATGAATTAGATGCCTTCAAGCCAGTCATGCATGCCCTGAAATATGTAAGAATTAAACAGGTAGTGGCTTATAATTTTCTTATTTTTTTTCCAGCTGAAAAAGAAGATGCCAAAAAGAAAAGTGAGAAGGAAACTGTTGGTGATGTGAAAAAAAAAGGTATCATCCTTTCTTTGTGGCGTTGATCATATTATGTTTAGGATACTTGCTTCGTTAATGTATGTATACATATTATATATATATTCATATGTATATGAATGACATGCACAAATTGTTTATGAGTGCTCAAATTCACTGATGAATTGATCGTTGAAGCAAAATGTGTAGTAAACAAAATAAAACAGGCAGGAGCAGGCATTTATCTTTGCAGGAAAGGCGCTCTTGTCTTGCAGTGAAGTACCTGAATCTGAGTCTCAATTCTGGTTCCTGAACATGAGATTCCCAACAATACAGATGATGGGAGGCAATGGTTGTGACTTAAATCACTGATCTTTGCCACTCACGTAAGAAACATGGATTGAACTCTGATTTTCAGCCTTGGTCCATTTCAAGCCATTGCAGGCACGTTGGTATCAAAGCAGTATGTGAGAGTTCTCTGTAGCTCCTTCCTTCCCTTGCCTTCCTTGCTTTCCCTTGCTTTGCCTTTTCTCCTTTCTGACTTTCACTCCCTTAACCTCCTTCCCTTGTTCTTCTCTGTTGTGCTGTTTATCTCCCTGTGTCTCATAGATAAATTAACACTAATAAAATCTAAAGAGCGAGATATCAATTATACAATGAATGGGAAACCAGACTCAGTCCAAATTCAACTGCAATGTTACAGGAGGCGGGGAGTTTCTAAGAGCTAAGATGAAGATCAAAACTAAGGGTGAACTTTCTTGTCCTAAGGCTCATGGCAGGGCACAGATTTACAACCAATCTGGAGCAAGAATGCCAAGGAAATTTGACTCCTGTCCTCCAGTAGCAATGGGGAGAAAAAGCAGTGTCTTTCTTGATAACTAAGTTTCAGGGGTAGTTCTTATGTCTTTGAGAAAGGGACTTCAGAATTAAAAACCTTCAAAGTGGTTCTTAGGGTTTATATAGCAGACAGGGAAAAGATTCACAGTAAAAGATTTCTAAAATAAATGAACTGAAAAAAGGGGAGCTTAAATTCAGTAAGTCTAAGGTTTAGCAAGCTTAAGGCCCACCCAATGGAACTGAGAAAGAGTAAACCAACACCATTTTGCAAAGAGAAAACTAAGACAAAAAAACAGAACCCCATGGAGAATCATTTAGAAAAGGGGTGATTCAACTTTTTAATTGTTTAGACTTTTGCCTTAAATTAAATTTTACTTTCACTTTTGTCCAAACACAAATACTGACTTCTATTCAGATGAGCGTTAAGTCTATGTGGAAAAGATATTCATTTCAATATTACGGTTTGAATACAAGCATTCTCACCCAATAAGCTCTCTGCCTGTATCAGCAGTGCTTGAAACGACACCATAAAGGTCACTGGCTTCCTAAAATTGTGAAAGAATTTTGTTCACTCTGAAAATGTGGATCTCATACTCTTTCTGTTTTTCACACACTCTCTCATCCTTTGTCCATTTCAGCAATTAACCACCTAAAGTAAGATTTTTAGATCTTCCTATATAATGGTAGTTGGAAATGAAGCCCTTGGAAATGGAGCCCTTGGAAATGAAGCCCTAGAAAAAACAAGCAGTGTGTGATGTAGGAGAAAGAAGTTGTAGGTAAAGCTTCAAAATATGACGTTTCTAGGGAATGCAGGCTGGGCTCTGGAGGAGATGACATAGGAAGTAATAATAGAGCAGGGTAGCACTCAACAAAAAAAGATACCTTGGGATGCTAAACTATATAGGGATCATCTTTTAACAGATAACAAGTAGAAATGAAAAGAAATCCCATATAATATGCTGCCAATGGGGTAAAAAGTAAACATTAAAAATTTCCTATATATGTGGCCTATGAAATGAGAAACAAGAGACAATTAGACATTCTGTGGGCCTGGGAGTTTGCTTCTAACTATTCCACATCTAAAGATTCATCATTAAAGTGCACTATAGCAGGATTTATTACCCTGTTGAATATTTATCGGTTTTATGTGAAAACATTCTTATTTTCTTGATGAAATATACACTTTATAATAATATAGGAAAAACACAGTTTTAACTGTTTAAAGATACTGAGAAACTTGTTGCTTGGGGTAGTGGATTTATAAGAGTTGTTTGAATGCGTAGTAATGATAAATTACTTCTGTAACCATCAGGTTAACTAAATCATTGCAGAAGAAAATGTGAAATGGCAGTCTGCCAAGTGTCATATGCATACAAATGTAGAATCAGAATAAAAAAAAACCTCATTGATTGTGCTTGTGTGTGTGTGTGTGTGTGTGTGTGTGTTTATTTTGATGTGGTTTTATATCTTTGGACAGAAAAGTATATTTATATACAGTGAATGTTAGGACTATCTGAAACATGCATGCAAATAGGAGACTTGTATTCTTAGCCCAAAATCAAGCTAAAGACGTTATGTACCACTGGCAAGAGAACAGATGATGCCAGCTTCCCCTATTGCAAGGCCAGTGCTTAGCCACTGAAGCAGGCGTGGAGAGAACGGTCATGCAGAACATCTGGGGATGGCTCTCAGCTTGTGTTGCAGAGCAATCATGTGCTCCTTGAAACCAGTTTACTGCTTGCAGGTTTGTCATTTTTACTTCTGATTATGCAAAATACCATTGGTTCTACCAAACCAATTCAGCTTCCAAATGAGAATATACGTAACTGAATTATTCACTTATAAGCACGTAAGCCCCAGAAACTCAAAATTGCATATATGTGTGCATGAGAGATGGATATAATTAGTGCTTTCTTAAAAAAACTTTTGTTTCTTCTTAGAGATTGATAATTTTTCAACTGTATTTTTACGTGACAATATGGTTTAAAGCTGCTAATTTCAAACCTATAATGAAAAATAGTATAATTTATAGAGATAACAAGGGAAATTCACAATGACCAGAAATCTTGAAGAACTGTAGTACATTTGTCATTTCTTTCATTTTTTAAAAGATTTATTTTATTTTTATTGGAAAGTCAGATATACTGAGAGGGGGAGAGACAGAGAGAAAGATCTTCTATTTGTTGATTTACTCCTCAAGCGGTGTAAAGGCCGGAGCTGAGCCAATCCAAAGCCAGGAACCCAGAGCCTCTTCTGGGTCTCCCACTTAGGTGCAGGGTCCCAAGGCCTTGGACCATCCCAGGCCACAGACAGGGAGCTGGATGGGAAGCAAGGCTGCCAGGAAAAGAACCTGTGCCCATGTGGGATCCCAGTGCATGCAAGGCGAGGACTTTAGCCACTAGGCTACTGTGCAGGACATAATTTCTTCCTAAAACAACATATATAATACCCTTCCTGTAGCTTGCAACAATAGCAATTTGATAAGATATTAAGTTTGCTTGCACATATGATGGATGATTTTAGGAAATTTTATTATACTAAACTTTATAGAATTTATCTGATCTTCATAAAATGCTTCGTTATTTTATTTGGTTATATTTATATATGCATTTGTACAGATGCAAATGAACATAAGGCTAAAGTTCTATCAAGTGATAAGTTTTTCTGCATGAAGCTAAGCAGATCATACTTAAAAAAGTATTTATTTTTATTGCAAAGTCAGATATACAGAGAGGAGGAGAGGCAGAGAGGTAGATGTTCCCTCCACTGATTCGCTCCCCAATTGACCGCAATCGGCAAAACTGAGCAGATCCGATGCCAGGAGCCCAGAGCTTCCCCTGGGTCTCCCACATGAGTGCAGGGTTCCAAGGCCCTGGGCCATCCTCTACTGCCTTCCCAGGCCACAAGCAGGGAGCTGGATAAGAAGAGAGGTTGCCAGTGCCAATATGGGATCCTGGTGTGTACAAGGCGAGGACTCTAGCCGCTAGGCTGCTGTGCTGTGCCTATGGATCACACTTTCTAATGATCAACATTATGGAACATTTGGAAGTTTTATATGAGTCAAATTGTCAGCCCATCAATTAACAGTATTTTTAAAATCTGTAATTGGCACATCAGGCTAATTCTAATAATCTCCTGTTTAGTGTATATTCCAAACATTTCATGATAAAATTAAACAATTATCTGTCACTTAACATTTAAATTTTTAAAAGAGAAATGATCAGGAAAAATTGTAATGTTAAAAGGTACTTTTCCATCATGAAGTATAGTAACCATAAAAGGAAATAAAAATCGTTGGAAAAAAGTCTTTCCGAACACCAGACTTTTGTGTTAGACATACTACATACTCTAATTAGCATGAATGGCACTTCTCAAAGGGAACTGGACATCTACAAAATTATTGGAGGGACTGGAAAAATTAAATCTAGGATATGCTAGTGAGTTAGCACATATTAGGGCAAGTGAATGGGTCAAGATCTACTCCATCATCAAAGCTGCCTTTTCCCATCCAGAGAATAAATACTAGAAATGATAAGGTCTCAGTGGCTTGCTGACATCTTCATTGACCAAGTCATTTATCTGATTTGTCAAGTCACTTTTGCTTTGCAGTCTCAGCCAGGTGTCTCTAATGGCAAAATTTATTATGCCTCTAAAATTCACAGCAAAAGTGAGTCTGGAAGATGAAGATTTTCAGTATTTCAATTTTCTAACTAGAAGGAAGAAGGTAAGGAAATTGACAGAGCTATCCATGGTATCTGTAATAATAATGATGCAATAACAATGTTTTCAAATCTGTAAAAGAGAAAATTAAAATCACCTAAAAACAGAGTAGTAACTACATATATCTAATGCCACCTCTGAAAATCTCAAAAATGTGATTTAATAAGCACTTACAGCCTGGAAAAAATATAGATACAAAGAAGCAGGCAAAAGGCCAAGCTTATCCATCTTGCTCAGGTGAAATGCTTTTTGGAATTTAAGTCATACACCTTAAAGTCAAATATGTAAGCATTCTTTATCAATATAAAATAATTATGGCACAATGACACATGAATGATTATGCCATAGATTGATATTTAATTTACCACACATGTATTTTTGAGAAGCATTTGGATAAATGTATGCATTATATGAAGGGTTCTTAAAAAAAACTCCCTGGCTTTCACTAGGACAAGACAAATTCATTTGTTCATGCATTCCTGTGGAATTCTTTGTTGAAGCTGTTGGCTAGATGCGCACTACATGGCAAACATTACAGTCAGTGATGGTTACTCAGAGATAATGAGTCATATGATCTGCCATAGACCAGACATCCTGGCATGGCAGTCGAAGCTTCTGCCTGCATCTCTGGCATCCCATATGGGCACTGCTTCATGACCCAGCTGCCCTACTTGCAATTCAACTTTCTGCTTAGGGACTGGGAAAGCTACAGAAGGGAGCCCAAGTCCTTGGGCCCCTGTATCCAAGTGGAAGATCTGAAGGAAGCTCCTAACAAAATGAGAAACACCTAAATATATGTACTTATAGATTCATGCACACACACACACACACTGTGCACACACTCCCAAATGCTTGGTTGCCTTTGAAAATGCCCATGATCCACTCAGGCAGGAATGGATAGGCTGACAATGGGAGCCATGACCTTGGATCATGTCTCCCTTATGAGTGGCTGAAATTCAACTACAAAGTCCGTCTCCAGCTGAGTCAACAGGGTCTGCATTGCAAGATGCTGGAGTCCCCCACCTGAGCAGGGAACTGATCCCAAGGGATTGATAGATCTGAACTGATTTCTTAACTTGTATCCCTGAAGTTTTCTGTTTGTTTTTTGTTTGTTTTAATATGAAGCTTGTACTAAACCATTTTAAAATAATAATTATTTATTTATATGAACAGCAGAAAAGAAAATCCCATTATAATTGGAGAAAGAAAGAAACAGAGAGAGAGACAGAGAGAGAGAATAATTTACTCACTGACTTACATACCCAATGGCTGCAGCAAACATGGCAGGGCAGGCTGAAGCCAGGATTCAAGAACTCTACCAGAGTCTCCCATGTGGGTGCAGGCCCAGGAGCTTGTGCTGTCATCTGCTGCTGTATCTTCCCATGCATGTTGGCAAGAAACGAAGTCAGTAGTGGTCTAGTTGGTACTCAAAGTGGGACTCTGTTGCAAGCTGTATTTTAACTCACTGTACCTCAACTCCAGTTGCACTCAGAACATTCTGTGACTATATGGGACAAATAATTTTAAATTCAGCACGAACTAAAGTCTCTGGCTGCCTGATTTCTTAAAATTCTATTTTTGTCTTTGAAAAAAATCACAGAGAATCTTTTATAGAAGTTTATCATATTGAATATCTTATTTAATTTATGCCTGCAACAGAGTAGAATATATATCACTTTGAGTCATCTATAGTAGTTTTAGCAGCTTCCTTGAGTTCAAAACAGACAGATAACAGATATCAATGATTTTCACATTTAAACGTAATTAAAGAAAATTTCCTTGAAATATTTATGTTTATATATCCAATATATAAATCTAATCTAATCTAAAAATTTCAATAAGTGTTCATATTACATTTCAGCTTAAGGAAACGCTACTCTATTTTAGAGATAATTTTGAGAATATCATAGCCTTTTCTATTCACCCTGCATCTTTTTGTTTGAAAATCACTTAGTTTTAGAAAGGATTTTTATCAGTTTGCTGTAACAAGGCAGTTGAGGCAAGAAAGAAAGAATTCTTATTTAGTTTTTAGTTTTCAGTGCTGGTAGTTCTTGCATCACAGTGCAGGCTCTTGTGAATTTCTCGCGCAGGTGTTACAATTATGTATTGCAGCAAAGACCACCTTTCCACGAAAGAGGCCAGGGAACTGGGGAGGGCCAGCCAAGGTTGGGATTGCCTAATAAAGCTCTTGGGAATGTTTACCTTAATCACTTTCAAGAGCAGCCGCCTGGTAGACAAAGGATTCTCCCACTAGTGACCTTCCATTTCCTCTCAACATTTCTACATCTAAACTTCAGCCCACTAAACTTCAAGTACCCAATATACTTTGTGGTGATAAACAACATCCAAACTGCAGCAGACATGTGTCTCCTCGTTAGATTTTGTATTTTGCAAATTGTATTTGGAACAAAGTTTACAAAACCTGACAACCTCTTAATGGGAGGTCATATGCACAGAGCAGGGGGAACCCCAGAGCGGAGCAGGAGAACAGGAGGAGGCTTGTATCCCAACCCTGGAGACTCCCAGATCCTCACCTAGGACTATCAGTACAGGTATCAAGGGCTGTATCCCAACTGCCAAGGAGACTACGGGGAACTGGAGTGCGCTCATAGACCAGAATTCTGTCATTCACTCCCTTTTGGATCTCCCACATGAGGTGGAAGAAGCCCAGATCCTTCCTCACAGGATCTAATGTCATCGGAACAACAGCCAGGAGTGGTCCTCAGAAACAGAATAGTAAACTTCCTTCGGGACTCAGGAGAGGAGCTTTCGGACTCAGGACAGGAGCTTTCTCTGGCCGTTACTTAGTTCCAACATTGGCTCCCCACCCTTTCTTGCAATGAATAAAGGGTCGCTCTGGAGCCCCCCCTCAAAAAAAATAGATCAGATAGGCAGAGACCAAAAACGAAAGCTTAGAACAGACATGAAACAGTCAGTTTGGACTCACATATATCTTAGTAGGTAAGACACAAAGATTAGTTACTCCTCACTAAGGCATTGAAGATTTCTCTGCACACCCCTCCTAAAACTGTTCTGCACCTCAGCTGTTGACATATGCCTTGTTAAAGTCATAAGCCTGTTTGTGTATAAACTAAAATAGAGATCTCAATGAAGTAGTCACAGGATATGGTTAAGAACTTGCATTTTCTAACATACTTAATACCATGTCAATTAACTCCATGGTGTTGTGAAGTGTTGTGGATGTTATGTTGTGGCTTTTCATTGGAGGGGATGATATTCTGCCAGCTCTACTTTCAGACCAGGGATGGTCTCCCAAGGAAACTTTTGAATTTATCTGGACAATAAGATGCTGGACTCTATGCATGGTCATGCTCACAATGAAGGAATCAGGACTGGATATGAACTGTACTATTGCAACAATGTGGAGGAATCCACCATGCGGGGAGGGCATGGGGAGTGCTTGGGGGAATCCCAGAGCTTATAAAACTCTGATATAAAACAAAATTTTAAAAAAGCATTTGATAAGCACTGTTAGGCATATTAAAGTATAATTATATTTTGATGATACTTTACAATTAATGTGCCAGTTAACTCTAAATTATACAATAGGACAGTTTGAACACATTTGGGGACACTGAGGCAATTATATTAATGTGTGTTCTACACAAATATTTTATCAAAATTGTTCAGACAAGTAAGTAACTGGAAATGCAGCAGTAATAAGACCTGATCTAATAAATTTCTAGACTTGACTTAGTTCGGCTAAATAATTGCAAGGCCATAGCAGAATCATTTCAGTTAAGTTTTATGATTTCACGTAGAATGAGTTGCAAGTGTGAGTTCTGAGGATGGAAATTTGCCTCAAGTACAAACTTTTACCATACCTGCATTGCTTTGAAGACAAAAGAATACATTTTCAGATGTAACACAACAGTTGCTTATTCTCTGAAGGGTAGGAGATTTAGAGAAGGATGCAAAGCAGTCTTCTGATTTGTTATACACCGAGTAACATATCGTTGATGCTTCTGATATTACCCCTGGATCAGTTAGAGGGAATCTGAAGTTGGTAGTGAAATCAGGATGGAACTGCTATCTACATTTTCACTTTTGGTTTGAAAAAAAAATATTTTTTTTTGTCTTGGACCCCAAAACAATGTAAAGCCTTTTTGACTTTAAAAGAGATTTTAAATACACTTTAAATCTTTCAATGAGAAGTGTGTCCATTTAAAGCCGCTAAGGCCTACAATAAAAGGACCAGACAAGTGGCTGCTGTTCCTTTTTTTTTCATGCTTAGTTTGGAGAATAAAGATGACCTTCCTATTGAAGACAAACAAAACCAACCCCAAACCAGAGACTGAGAGAGCTGTGTTATCCTTCAACAGAATTGTGCTTTCAATACAGAGAATTGAAATATATATATAAGAAAGGATTAATAATTACATGATGACTATTTGTTCTCTGTATGCACAGATATGTCAGTATTTTATACATTTTCTGTTCATACCATGGTTAAATTATGTTTGACTTTGACTTCTGTTTATCATAAAATCTGTTTTTAAACAAATTTTAAAGACAAAATAACAAAACGTTAAAACAAATTGTCTCTGTAATCATACATTACCTTTTCCCAACCACCCTATGGAGTGGTATTAATGAAACTACAGAGTGAGTTTCTTTTGATCTCTGTATCAGTATGGTGAGCTTTCCATCACTCTGTTGGGGAAATATATGGCCTGAATTTTCTTTGTGATGTGAAATTTACATTTAAGAATACACACGTGACAGATTTAAAATTTTGGTGTTAAATAAATAAATCTTATAGGAATGTTTTCTGTGAAAGTAAACATAAAAAACCTCAACATCATATGTTCTTCATTTTCAGCTACCCAAATATACCAAAAGCATCTTCTCAAAATAACAGAAAATTCTATAAATATGCACTCCTTTTATTAGTAAAGAGTATTTTATAGTAACAAATTGCTCATTCAGCATTCTCTGTAATTACACCATGTAAATATCAATTTTCATTTATAAAATGGGTAGCCATAGTTAGAGCAGTTACACAATGCTTCCAGTAAGCACACACACAGTTCCCAGTACATGTTGGAGCCATGAACGGAGCTTCACGGTGCTTTCAACCTGCAAGCATTTTCTGTTTGCTTATTTGTTTCTAACTCTAGGAAAAACTGGTATAGACTACTTCATCAGAATGTTTATTTTCTTTTGCTTTTCTTATGTTTGTAAAATTCATGTGAATTATTTTTATTCCCCATGGTAAGCATGGAGGAAGGAAATTCAGAAGACACAGGTCTCATTTTTCTTTCACTCACTCAATATAAATGTGACAAACCCATAATATGCACAAAGCAATCTGTCAACTATTAGAGATAATTCAGTGTACAAACCTTGGTACTTGTTTCTAAGGACTTTAGTAAACAGACAAGTGAAAGGACAATCGTATCAGGAGCATTACCACCATGGGAGCAGATATGGGGCTCATAGCAACATGATGGCACGATACAGAATATATCTATCTTTTGCGGTAGATTAATGACTGTCAGAAATTTAGAGAAAGAATGCTATAGACTTACATAATAAGGAATATGCTCAAAACAAAGAATGTTTACTCTTAAACAGAATGGAGACTGGCACATACAACATTTTGACAGCTGTTTATCTCTGAAATGCTGATTTGTACAAGTGTCAGACCATTTAAAGCAGGGGATTTATTTATAGGCTGAGAATAAACAGACTTTGAGTTGAGCCTGATGCAGAGGTCATATGATACTAGCAGAGTGAAGTTCTACTTCCATTGCTTTTAAATTCTTCCTCCTTGGTCTGGGTACAAGCTGCTTATAGGTAATTCTGTATAGGCCCTCTTGTTCTTGACTTATGATGGAAGGGGATGGGAGTAGAACAAATTAGTTTCCTGAGAGGAAACTGAAAATGTTAACTAAGTCACGTAAATCCTGCCTGGGTCCATTCCTGAACAAAGTACGCATTCTTTGAGGGTGAAGGAGTTATCTGATCATTTAAATTAGGCTCTGTATTCTACTCTTTCCAGCAGAATAATTATATCAACTATGTCTGAAATATTTGGTCTTACATTACATTGAAGGATGGCCCTAAGATAAGGTAATGAAATCACAATAAAAAGAGTAGCTGCTATATTGGAAAAGAAATGTGTTGTCTTCAAGAAATTATTTCTATCTAACGGGAATGTGGCTGCTTTTTTCTTTTTATTCATCTACAAAAGTAAATTAGGTAGAATTCTTTGTTTCCTTTAGAATTTCTCTTCATATAAGCAACTAAACATCCGATAATATGATATGAGCAACAGCAGCCAAAAAAAAAAAAAAAAAAAAAAAGGTATCAATTTGAGTTCTAATTGCTCTACTCCTCATCCAGCTGTCTTGATTATTTGCCCAAGAAAGAAGCAGAAGATGGCCCAAATGCTCAGACCCCTGCCAACCAAGTGGGAGACCTAGATGTGCCTAGCACCTGGCTTTGGTGTGGCCCAAATTCGTTTGAGGAATGAACAAGCTAATGGAAGATTTTTCTGTGTCTTTATAACTCTGGGTTTTTTTAGATAAGTATAAACTATTTAAAATATCAAAAGAAATTACTAGTTTCACTAATGAACATGTTATGTGAAGAGTGTTGTAGTATTAAAATCACACTCTAGAAACCGATTTTATGAAGGGCCAATGAAACAAACCATATTATATTCAGAAGAGAGTACTTTAGAAATGAGGATATTTAATTTGAAATTGGAAGCAGGGAGGACATCAAAGTCAAGTTTACAACTTTTAAAGACTTATTTCATTGTTTATTTTAAAAGGCCAAGTTAGAAAGAGTGGGAGAGGGGAAAAGTGGGGGATAAAAAGGGAGAAAGAAAGAGAGGGACAAAAAGAGGGAGAGAGAGAAGGAAAACAGAAAGGAGAGAGAGATCCTCCATCCACTGAGTAGTTCCCCAAACGGCAGCAACAGCCAGGACTAGGCTTACCCAAAGCCACGAGCTCATACGTGTCATTCAGCTCTCCTACATGGGTACAAGTGTTGTGGACTTGGGCCATCTTTTGCTGCTTTCCAAGATGCCTTAGCAGGGACCTGAATTGGAAATAGAGCAGGTGGGTCACAAACATCTGTATGAGATGCTTGCATTGCAGTCAGAGCTTTGCTCACAACACCATAATGCTGACTCCTCACTCTGTCACACAGGTACAAATAGGATTCCAGAAGAAAACCACAGAGGGTGTTCAAGATTGTTCTAAGTAAAATTTATCTTTGGAAATGTTGATACAGAGAAAAATCAGTCTCCATTCATGGATATAAATATTGTAAGAAGAAGGATTGTATTGATTGTGAAGAGACTTAAAAGATTGTACCTTTCAAAAGAAAATATGTTGCTTCATGAAAGTGATGTTTGCACATATTAGGCTTTGAACTAGAATTTTAGTTTTATGTTTATTTCCTTAAATTTGACCATCTCTCTGTTTTTAAAGATTTATTTTTATTTTTACTGGAAAGGCAAATTTAGAGAGAGAGGAACAAAAAGATCCTCTGTCTTCTGGTTCACTCCTCAAGTGACCACAGGGGCTGGAGTTGAACCGGTTTGAAGCCAGGAGCCAGAGGCCTCCTTCAGGTCTCCTGTGCTGATGCAGGTTCCCAAGGCCTTGGGCCATCCTTACTGCTTTCTCCAGCCACAAGCATGGAGCTGGATGGGAAGTGGAGCAGCTAGGACACAAACCAGCGCCCACATGGAATCCCAATGCTTGTAAGATGAGGATGTAGCCATAGGCCCAGCCATTTACTCTTTCAACAGGTTAGTTTTTGTTTTAAAAAATATTTTTAAAACAACTTTTTAGATTATCTGATACAAGTAATTGATGCATAGATAGTTCTATAATTATAAGCAGGCAAGAAAGCATTCTGAGCCAATAAAAAAAAGTAGCAATTATGTTAGTTGTTGCCCAAATCCTGTTAGTGATGTTAATTTTAGGATATACTGTCCAAAATATAAAAAAATGAAAAAGTTAATGCCAAGTTATCAGAGCAGAGACCAACAAAAATAATTGTTTTGGAACATTATGCTGATGCAAAGATAGGTATACACTCAAGTTTACAAATTGGAGTTTATACAAGTTATTAAAAATGGGATTGGTATGAGAAAAAGTGCAGCAATAAAATACAATAAAACAGTTCTGCCTTCTTTCGCTTAAAATGTCTATAGACACTAAAGTCCCCAGGAGTGCATATAACTTACTAATTTTGCTCCTCTACACTTCTCATGAAGCAGGTGTTAGACTAGTATTTGTGAAGTTAGTGCTGAGTGAGTCTTTGGAGATGTTGTTGATTGGTGATTCCATTATCTTTGAGAAATGGAGATCTAATCATTCATTCAATCCATTATGAGACTACTATCTTCAGACTCTTCTGGTTTCAATTCTTGTTCAGCTTTTTACCCTTCTCTCCCAACAGAAGATCCTGTTTCGTATTTAACTAAAGACAATTAAAGATTAGTAGAGCACTCGTGTGAGTCCTGACCATTGAATTCTCTAACAAACTATATCTTTCATTCTTTGACAACTTGGTTGAATATGGTCCAGAACTTGTACAAAAGTTAAAATGTCATAATTTCAGGAAATACTTGTATTTGTGCATGCTATAGTACCCTAATTTTTTCACTCAAGAATGCCACTTCAGGAATTCTCCCCTTCACAAATTATTTTTAATTTTTACTGGTCATTTCTAGCAGCATACAGTGTGATGGAGATAGATAGATAGATAGATAGATAGATAGATAGATAGATAGATAGATGCTAAATAGTTACAGATGCAAATGTTGAACTGTTGACAGCATTTTCTTCTCAGGTTACTGTAGCATGTCTCAGATTTCCTTAAGGGCTAAATTACTCCGAAGAGTTGTCCACACTCTCCTACTCTGGTATCTCTGTATTCAACCTTTCATCTTTATTACAACTCTGGTTAGTTCTCTATGTCACCAATGCAAAATGTGAATTCTCAGTTCTCAAGAACCATTAGAAGTTTATCAGCCATTATCCACTCAGCCTCTTAGACTATAGTTACCTGTTAACCTCCTGGTCTCTTTTGTTTGCTCTCTGTCTTCTTGGGGTCTAAAACTCACAACACCCCAGGTTTGACTCTGTATCTCTTCTCTTTCTCTGTACTCAACTCCTAGGAGATTGCATGAAGTCGCATGGGTTCAACACAATCATTATGAAAATGACTGTTCAATATATGACTACAGTTCTGATATCTCAATAAAGTTCACACTTCTTCATACAATTAGCTAGTTGCTATTTCTACTTAGATATCTATTGGATATTCCAAAATTGATATGGTAAACTCTCTTCAAAAATCTTCCCACATACACAGCAATGTGGCAACACAAAAGGCCTATTCTTATTTCTATCATTAGATTATCACAAAAATCTCCTTCTCCTGCAGTTCAACTCTCTTTAATCCTCCTTGACCCATTTTTCTTCATCATCCTTTGGTGAGTCCTTTTACCTTCACTTTGGCACCTGACTACCAGCTGCATCTCCCACTACCTTTGAGAATTACCTAAACAGACATCATCAGCTCTAACCTCTAAAGGCAAGGTTATACTGTGACAACTATTAGACACTCGAAACAGGTTGACAGCTTTAAAACGGGCCCAGCTGATTTCCTCTTTTTACTTTGCAGCAGAATATTTGCTGTGCTCAGTGCTCTCTGGGCACCCAGGCTGGTGGCATGTACTCTTTCACCTGCTTCTGCTTAATTCTCATTCAGGAAAAATTCTAAGCTCTCCACACAATGGTGTGAAAGGTTATTTATGAATTAATAACTTGAAGACAACATGAGAGCAGCAATTATCACACAGCAAGGATAATAACTGAGATTCCAATCCTGCATAATTTCCATTTACAACTATTGTCTGGACATTTTATCCATCCTCCATTGAACCCCAAGTTTTACCGTCTGGATTTAATTTAACATTAATATTTAGTAATATTGATTGCCATTTCAACTGAATTCTAGCTTCATTCAATTTTCATCAAAATGACATAACCAATGTGAATTATATAATAGTTTTTTAATCACAGAGAAAAGGTAATTATTCTGTGAGGTCCTTTTGTATTGTTGTACAGTCCGTGAAAACACAAAACAAAACAAAACAAAATACCAAACTAATACATGAAAAAAAGCCACTATTCCAAGTTTGTTATGAAATGAACCCTATGAAAGAAAATAAAAATATGATAAGGAATCATAAATATGTGTGTGTGTGTCAGCATGAAACAAGTAGGGCAGAAAACCTGATCTGAAATGGGAGAGGGAAGTTACGTAAAGAAGAGTTGAAGACCTGGGCTTGGAGGCAGCTTTGCTTCAAACTGATGCGTTAGGACTACTGCACACAAAGCTTCCATCCATGCCATTGAAGACAGATACTTGGGTAAATATATATGGTAGAATAAAAATTCTAACACTCTTGTTCAGTGGGAGAGTAATGACTAAAAGTTAATGGCTAACGACTCAGTGAAAGTTGATAGTGCTCAATGCAATTTTTTTCTCCCTTCTTCTGTGTTTCTTTTCTTCTCATTCTATTTGCTTGACAGCAGACTTTTCATCCAAATTCCCAACATGAAGCTCAAATGGGTTAGGGGGCTATTACACTTGATCTCCCTGTGATTCTACCCATGAATGTGGGCACATGACTCAAAGTTGTGCAATGTCCTATCTAGTAAATGTGCAAAATGAACATTAAGGAGTGGGGTTTACCAGATTCAATTGCTGTATGGGTATCTGCAACTCAAATTGGCATACCTGTTTCCAAGCCTGGCTACTGCAATATTCTCCAATGTTACAATTCAGCTTCTTGGAAACACGCCTGAAGGTGATGGGTGACTGGCTCCAGTTCTTAGATTCTTGTTGGCCAATTGGATAGCCCAAATGGACTTTTAAGTTCCTGGGTTTGGGCTGCTGTACTGCTGGTGATAGTGGAAAGTTGGAGCATGAACCAACTGGCGGAAGATTTCTCCCTGTGTGCCTTGGTCTGTCTGATACTCTACCTTTCAAATAGGCCTTGAATTATCAAAAATAAGAAAAGGACAAAGAGAACATGGTCCCTTATGTGGCAAAATTTAGTCACTTCAAGAAATGCCACTTGTCATTTTTGCACACTTATTGACATTCTCAAAAGCAATATCTAGAACTTACATGGAAGAGAGAAAAACACTATTATATAGAAGAAAGAAAGATAGCAGGACAAAGTAGAGTTTTTTTTTCTTAAAGATTTATTTACTTTATTACAAAGTCAGATATACAGAGAGGAGGAGAGACAGAGAGGAAGATCTTCCATCCGATGATTCACTCCCCAAGTGAGCCACAACGGGCCAGTGTGCGCTGATCTGAAGCCGGGAACCAGGAACCTCTTCCGGGTCTCGCATGCGGGTGCAGTGTCCCAATGCATTGGGCCGTCCTCGACTGCTTTCCCAGGCCACAAGCAGGGAGCTGGATGGGAAGTGGAGCTGCCGGGATTAGAACCGGCGCCCATATGGGATCCCGACGTGTTCAAGGCGAGGACTTTAGCCGCTAGGCCACAGCACCGGGCCCCAAAGTAGAGTTTTTAAAGTTATTTTAGCCTAAAACCCAGATAGAGCTAGAAACTGCTATCCCTGACCTTCTTCAATATGTTGTGATTTAAGGAACCCCTGTTGTTTAAATTAGTTTAAATTTGGATTTTATAATTTCCAATTTGAATGTGCGTGTATACAGTTTATTTATAACTACTTAGAATAGTTCTATAATTTAAAAAAACTAGTAAATGAGGAAAGATGAATGGCAAACTAGAACAAGGATTTTACGTTTGATGTGCCTTGCTTTTTTTTGCACAATATCATGTGTAAGTAAAACGTTCCCCTGATATTTGTTCACAGATGTTATTACATAGTATCGTGCTTTAGAGAATTAACATATATTCATTTGCTCAGATCTAGAACGAACAAGGTATTTTATTTCAGCTGTTGCTTACAAGAAGGCATTCTGTTAATGTAATTAAAATTACAAGCAAAGCAGAAGTGACTGTCACTGGTTTCATTTTTTAAATAGGATAGAAACAGGAATCTGAATTTTCTTGTACTTTATTTTGAGTTTAAACTTTCATTATGTTCAATGTGAAAAGATGGGATTTTATAACTGGAATATAAAATTCATATCAGGCAATCTCTCCAAACTATTAATAAGCTTAGTAAATGTTGCGAAGAAAAATTAGATACTCATAAGATGCTGTTATAATTGGTAGCTTTAACCCGTTATGACCAGACAGACCCCACTATCCTTCTGATTACATGCTTATCTGTGATTTACTCCTGCTGCATATTCCTGCTAATTTGTTCTTAATTACCTTTTAGAAACAAATAACCACTCTATTTACATCTTTCTGTTTCTATCAGGGAAGTTGTATAACCAGTGACCATTGTTACTGAAGTAAATGGAAGGTAAAGAGGGGAAAGTGATATAGGACTTCAATACTGAAGACATCTCCTGTTTCTGCTCTCAGACCTGAGTCATGATTTTGTCTTAAATAACTCATTGCCTAACTCGTGAGCAATGGGGATTTTACTCACTTATTTTAAAAGTGTTTCAAATGCCCACTAGTGCATGCGGGAGCATTTTCAGTTTCTGGATATCATGATAAATTCTATTCTAATTAGCTTAAAATGTGTTGTGCCATTTTCTATCAGGGAAGTTTAACAGAGCAATCACAGTGGGATTAAGGCCATAAGGCATATTTTCAGGGCTCTGTCTTTTTTTTTTTAAGATTTATTTATTCTTATTGGAAAGTCAGATATACAGAGAGGTGGAGAGCCAGAGAGGAAGATCTTCCATCCCATGATTCACTCCCCAAACAGCCGCAACAGCTGGAGCTGAGCCAATCCAAAGCCAGGATCCAGGAGATTCTTCTGGGTCTCCCCCGCAGGTGCAGGGTTCCAAGGCTTTGGGCTGTCCTAAATTGCTTTCCCAGGCCACAAGCAGGGAGCTGGATGGGAAGCAGGGCCGCCGGGATTAGAACCCGCAGCCATGTGGAATCCCAGCGCGTGCAAGGTGAGAACCTTAACCACTACGCTATCGTGTTAGGCCCATTGCTCTGTCTTGATTTCAGTTTTCCCATATTTTATTTGCTTCTTTGAAATCTCAGCTAAACTATTTTTTGTCTTGCAGCAAGTTTACTTCTGTAGGTTTCAGGAAAACACTGCAGGTAAACATAGATTCCGAAGAGAAAGCATGAAACTTAGAATGACCAGCATTTATTCTGATATATAAACGTATATCAGAAAAACATATAACAGAAAAATGTAGCTTGTTTGTTCAGTGTGTGTGAAACCCTGAGTAATATATCTATTCCTGTAAGCAGACACTCTTGATAAAAGCAAAAGAAAGTTAGATAGAAAGAAGGAGGAGACATTTCGGCTCAAGTATGAAGAACAGCATAGCAGTGTCGGGTAGCAAAGGTGGAAGTCAGATTCTGATGGAAAAAGAAGCTGATGCAATTGACTTTGAAGGTATTCTTGGGTAAATGCATTTTGGTAGGTAATTCACAACCATTGAAAAAGTCAAGTTAAGCAAATGATTTGCTCATGTCAGTACTTAAAAAATATTGGGACTGATAGCAAGCACTGAGACGATGAAATGATCTACTTAACTGAGATTTTCAGTGGTTTTGGATTACTTGCCAAAGTTTATTTTTAGGGGGATTTGCACAGAGGAGAGGCAGAGAAGTATCTTCCACCTGATGGATAAAGGGTTCCTGCACATCCTTGCATGAAAGTGCACGAATTAAGGTCTTGCTTGAAATGCTTACAGCCTATATAGGAGTGCATCACTTGAGTGCCCGTTTTGTTATTTTGTTTTCACTTTGGATCCAATTCCCTGATAAAATACATCCTGGAAGGCAGGAGATGATGCCTCGAGTCATGGAGTTCCTTCCACTCGTATGGGAGACCCAGGCAAAGCTCCTGAACCCTGATTTTGGCCTGGTTGACTCCCAGATTTAACAATCATTTAAGGAGTAACTTAGCCAATGGATCATGTCTTTCCATCTTTGACCGTCTCTCCTGCTCCCTTCTCTCCACTGTTCCTTTTGTCTCTCTTTCAAACTACATGTACATAATAATAAGTAATACATAAAACAATAAAATAAATAAAGATAATACAAAACACATTGTCAATACTTTGTCAAGAACAAGGCATCAAGAGGACTAGAAGAAATTCAACAGTTTTGAAAGCTATCTTTATAAAGATGACATAGTTGAAATTTATTAAAACAATGTTGGGGAGGGGAATGGGGTCTTGATTCAGCCTAGCAAAATCGCCATAGCATATACTAACAAAATGTAGGACAGTGCAGGTACATAGAAAGGGAGATGAATTATGCATTGGTATTTCCTGAAATTGGTGTTTAGCAGATAAACTTCCCCAGAGAATTGGGAGAATTCTGCTTTCAAATCTAGCACTTAGCACAATGCCAATGGAAAGAAGCTTCTGAATAGATTTGGTGAATAAATAAAGAAAGTGTCTTCCGGAGCAGATGATGTATTTTCAGTTCCATTTATTTTAAAAGATTCGTTTCCTGTTCTGGAAGTTTCCACATTCACTTTGTCTTGCTTTATTCCCTTTTGCTGACCCTCGGCATGTAGAGAAAAACTAACTACTGTATTCCCAGTCTTCTCTGCTGTATGCGGAGTCTTAATTAGCTTTTCAAACACATTGCGGATAAAGCCTATTAATCCTCTGACCTTCACTGAATTCAAAAGTTTTTGTGTTAATTGTTTTGAGAGAATAATAGACAGTTTTTCTGTTTAAAAAGTCATTGCATCTCCTCCAGAAAAATATTAGAATAAGGATGAGCACTTCAAAGAGTGTTTCTATTTGAGCTGCCATGTTTTACCATTATTACAAGACAGGGGAGGGAGAGTCACTCTAAGCTATGGAGACCATGTGTTCTGAGACCTATAAAACCAGCCTTGGAAATGGTTTCTAATAAGAAGCAGCAAAAAATAGTAATTAGATCATTTGAAATAGCTGATTTTTTATTAAAGTTGAAGATGGAAAGGAATGAATTTTCCAACTATCATGTGCCAAGCACTTTCTGGTATTTTTTTCTTAAAGTTCCAGAACTTACTTATGTATTAGAATATTAATTTCTTTTTCTTTTACTGCTCTAATTTATTTATGATGGAGTCAAAGAGAGTGAGATAGAGGAGAAGAGGGAAAGAGAGAGCTCTCACATTTGCTCATTTCCCAGATGTTGAACTCAGGGAATTCAATCGAGATCTCCAGTGTGGATGATGGACACTTAACCACAGGTACCTTTACTGCTGCCATCTGGGGTCTGTGTTAGCTGGAAGCTGGAATCAGGAGATTTGAATCAAGCACTCATGTGAGTTAAGAATATCTTAAAAAGACTTCCGTACTAGTAGCTGGACCAAACTCCCACCTGTAAATGATGTTTGGAAATTGAGGCCAACATTCATTTCTATCTAAAATGTTCACTTAGTTTGACACATTTTACCAAAGAGCAAAGAAATCTTACATCCATTTTTCTTGAAGGGTGAAAATGTCTAATGCTGCTACAAGAAGCATTGGAAAAGGAATTGTTTGTTCCACTCCAAAACCAGAGTCAAAGCCTCCCTGAACCTCAGCAACCTCAATCAGAGGTTAGCGCTGGGCTCACCCAGGCCCAGTGTGACCCTCACAAACGTCTGCTCTGCTTTCATGATCTAATTACTAATCACTCCAGTTTGGTTTAAAAGAGGACTGGTATGGGTGACTGCATTCCACTGAAGAGGCAGTTTTTAAAAATCTTGCATCTACTGAAGATTCAGATAGGTAAATTCCTCTTGCCTTTTCTGAGTTGGGGTTAGTTGCTGGTGATATGGAGACAATGTTCAGCCTTTCTTAGTTATCCCTGAATGATTGTGTTCTGTCCAACAAACAAAATATTCATCAAGGTTCATAGACGAAGAAGTTATGCATAGTCAAAAACTATTTTGATGGGAATAAGGACCCTGGATAGGGGGTCGTGTCCTGCAGTTTTTACAACCTTCAGCAGTCTGCAGTCACTACAGGATTTTTCTTCTTCTCTAATATCTGAAGGATTGGAATGAATCTAGAGGCTTTGTGTTGAGATTGGAAATTAACTGTGGGAAAGGTGTATTTGGTGAGAAATAGACTTTATCAAGCTATGGGCATTCTGATTCTGATGTCCCCGTACCAGTCTGCATGCTAGTTATCATGAAATGAAGATTGTTTCTCTTTGGCAATCACTACTTTTAAAATTATACTGTGTGTGATGGGAATGTGTGTTATATGTACCTATCATTGCTTATATAAGAATAAGAGAAAAGATTAGAATCTTGGGTAGGTGATCTTTAATCTCTCTCTCAATGTAAACCATTAAATTATTGAATTTAGCTATTTTTGATTAAATAACTTGTCTAGGGTTTGTCTGTCATCCTTTTATTTTCTACACACACACACACACACACACACACTACAAAACACTGGCTGAGGACTGACTGACGTGAGCTCAGCTTGTTTCTTGGTCTCGTTCCTGCTGAGAGGCTGGGGGACAGGGATGTGAACATCTACCCTCCATTGCCAGCTGGCTTATATTCCTAAAGCAGGGAAATAACTGTCACACTTTCCCTACCTATGATGAAAAGCTGCCTCTGGGCAAAATTAGTATAACACTTCCTTATGAGCATCTGAATGCCACTTTCATTTGTGAATTACACCTGCCTGTTTCTGGATGAGTAATTTTACTTGTGAGCAAAGTGCACAAAATATGGAATTAGCCCTTGACAAAAATAGCTGCTGTTCCAACAGGATTGAAGGGTTGCATGGGTCCAGGCATCATCCCAGTGCCTTTCCTGAACAAAGGCAGCAAGAGGGGTTATGAGTCTCTGAGGTGGAATATGGCTGTAACGTTTAGGCTCCTGCATCGCAGTTCATTGGAAAATCCTGGGATCGGAGAGCAGAGGGTGAGATGATTGGCTGGCAGATGGTGCTGAAAGCAGTAGGGCAATATATTGCTCCTTTCTGCCCCTTGCCAGCTGGCTTTGTGCACAGGTTGAATGCAAGTGCTTTGACTTTGACACTGAGCATTTAAATGCCAGGCTGTGCAATTTACAGTACAAAAGGGCAAAGATACATGGGGGAATGAGGGAAAAAAGCCTCCCTTCTTCTCATTGGTTGACCTTTTGCTTTATATGGACACTGAAAGAACCCTATGACCATATTCCCCATCTTCAAAACAATCAGTAAAATAATCACTCATATAATGTTGCTTGGCTGTACTACTCCTCACCACTCAAGCATTAAAATACAAAGATAATTCACACTCACGGGTCTGAACATTTCAAAGCTTTCCCATGTCATTTAGTTGAAAGCAAAACCAAATTTCATTGTGTGGTTTCGGTCACAAGTGTCAAAATCTGAAGAAGTACATAAAAATAGAATAATTTCAGACGTAGAAATTTGGCTAGCAATACTTGAATCTGAAAGGTGAACTTAATACATTTACCTCAAGTCCATTAAACAAATGTCAAAGCTAAATATGTCACAATGTAATAATCTTGTTAAGCAGGTATAAAAGGAAATGAAGAAATGCAAATGATTATAGTACCATGCAAGTCTTCATTGTTAACAGAAGATTAATGTTGAGTTAATGATTCGTTGATCCTTAGTAGTGATCCATTCATCATTCAGTTGTTCATGTACCACACTTGCTGAGAGAAGTTCTATTTTAGGTGCTAAACAACAAGATGACAAGACAGTCCTTGAATTTATGGAACTTTTTTAGCTAGTGGAAGAAAGTGATAGGAAAAGCTATGGATCCATACTATGAAGGAATCTGAGGGTAATGGACGGCGAATAAGGAAGGGGCTAGTCTCTGCAGGGTGCCCTGGGGAAGCTTCTCTGAGAAGATGCCAGCTGAGCCAAGACTGCAGTAAACAGAGTGAGCTGTACCCGAGTCTGTGGAATCATTCCTTACAAATGAACTTCTGACACAGGAAAGAAACACGCCCTCAAGGACAGGCAACCCTACAAGACACAATGGAGTGCAATGACAAGAGTTAGCAGTGAGTGATAAAAGAGGAGATGATGGAGTTGTGGTCATCTGGAGCATCCAGGGCTTTGTCTCCAGAGGCAGGCATTCAAAAACACCTGAGCAAGATCATTCAAACTACAGCAGTGAAGAAAAGAGAAAAGGGAACAGTAAGAAATCCCTGTATGTCTTACGTGCTTTGTTAACTAGAAAGTTGCTTAATTGTCTCTGTCACCTTAACTGCAGCTACTCTCTAGTTCCTGAATTTTGCCTGAAATTTTTTTCTGATGAAAAAGGGAAAGGCTAGTGCCATCTGGTGGCCATACAGGGGTACTATATTTTAGAAAGTAAAAACACTTGCAAGTGTAATAGTGATGAGGCTTTCAGTGTTCATACCTCGAGAAAAATGTGTCCTCTAAGACCATGAAAAACTAGAATCAGTTTATACACTAGCTGATGCCATTCTCTGCTTTGAGCTATCTTTATACTTAGTCCAACAACTAGGTAGCTTTATCTATTATGCAATATAAATCATGTAAAATGTAATAGACACTCTGTTGAAAGCTAATATATGCAAGAGCTTCAATAAGTGTGGTGAGTGCATTTATAAAAAAACTATATTAATATCAGGCTTTTTAAAATTAAGATTAGAAAAAGAGAGAGAGGAAAGAGAGAGAGAGATTGGGGTGGAATGGGAGAAAAAGAGGTTCCATTTGCTGATTTATTACTAAGTGTCCAAATAACCGACAATAACGAGTTGAAGTTGAAGCCTGGACCTGGATCTTAGTATGGGTCATTACTGTGGTTATTTCCCAGAGTCTGTCCTAACTGGACCCATGAACCAGAACTCAGAAATCGAACCTAGACACTCTGAGGCAGGGCAAGGGCGTCTTAAGCCTAGCACAGCTCACGGGCCACACTGAAACTTATCTTTCAAGACCATTTTCATAAATTTTGGAAACACCTTTGTTGGTTCACCATTGAGGTACAATTTGCCTTACGTGAGTACACACTTTCGACAAGTAGGTAGATCACAATGAGTAGGTTACAACAACGGGAAGATTCGAAAAGCAAAAAATTTAGTCCTGGTCTCCATTGAATACAGATGTGTCACCTAAGCCATAAGCTGCTGCCTACAAGGGTACACCTTTGTAGAACGCAGGATTCAGGAACAGAGCTGATATCCCACATCCCAGGAGCTCGGATAGGGATTCAGGGAGGCTCGGGTATTTGTAACTTTTATCACTGTGACAAACGTCCATGCCTGATCTTAATTATATGTCAGATAGTGAACTGGAAGATCAGAGAGAGTTGTTGACTTGATGTGTAGCAAAGCTTTTAACATTCCTTGGGATGAGTCATTCAAAACAAGGGGCCAGTTCAACAGACAAGCAGTAACTCTCAGTGTCTGCTTACCATCACCCGGAAATGGACAATTTTCAACCTTGTTAAACGATAGGTTTTATTATTCCCTGAGGGTGCCTGGATTAAGATTTGGAAAAAAAATACATTTGCCACCGTTTGCCATTTCTGTATATGTAGGAAGGAAATTATGATTCCTAAGTGGTTTTTAACATTTTCTGTAATAATATCCAACCACATCTTCAGTCAATGATATACATGTATGATGTGTGTATATGTAATGCACATACATATACATTTATATATGCAAATTACAACTTTGTAAAAACACATTTAAGAACACTTGCTGGTTTTTGTTTCATAGGAACACTTAATGTTAATTTCCATGAAATGCATTCACATGAATCATTTGCACAAAGCAAAAAGTTTCATGAAACAAAGTCTGTGGCTGTTTTGATGTGCGTGTGTGCAGTCTCACTAACTGCAATGCATACAAATACAGACTACGTATTGGAAAGCTCTTCGCTTTAGTATCACCTGGCCACCCACTGCCCTTTCCTACCCTCTCATCAGCTCTATCTGCTCTCTCTCTTGTTCTTCCCCTATCATTGGTTCTCATTTGCTCATTTTTTGATTACTTCTAGAAACTTCCAAAGCTTGACTCAGTCACTCAAAGAAACTCAGTTCTCTCCAGTGTGTAATTCTTTATCCTGCTTTTATAAATCTCTGAACCACCCAGTTGCTTAAAAGACTATATCTGACAGGATCTTCCCACCTTAGAAGTCAGATATTCATAAATCCATTTATATCTATTGAATACAGTCTGCATGCAAAATTCTCTGATGACTGCAGTTACCATTTTTTGACCTGAAATTACAAAGGATTGACTAAAATAGTCAAAATCCATAAGACAGTGCTAAAATACATTGACAGTTAATATTCTTTTAATATATATTTTGAAGGAAAGTTTACAAAAGCATAAACAACATTATGAGAAAGAAATACAGGCTGCAATTTACAGAAATACAAACCTGTCACCTTGTGAGGCAAAACTCTAATCATACCTCCTTGTTGACTCCTAAACCTGCCTCTTCAGTCCTGATGTTTAGAATCATCAGATAAACATAAATAATGAAACAAACCACTATTTTAGCAAAATAATGCATAAATCATAATGTTTTTAATTACCAAACGAATACATTTTATAATTTTGTAGTTGTTATTGTCATTAATTTCTTCAAGGTTTATTATGGACATGTACTATAAATATGTACTTAACATACTTTGTTTCCACAAACACGGAGAAAAACGCTGAGTGTCATAGTTGTGCTTAATAATATTTGGGCTCATTTTGTTCCCTTTTTAAGTATTCGTTTTCATTTTTGTGGTGATTGCTTTCTTCAGTTTTGTGTGTCCTGTGGGCCACATTCTGTTCCCTTGATACTCAATGTTTACAGTGAGGAGAAAATACAGTTTATCTGCCACTCCATGCGCTTGAGCCTAGGCATGCCTTGTCCATTCTGTCTCTTCTACGCCCGCTGCCCTGGGGCTCCTCAGCCTGTGTTGTAGGCCAGGCCTTCATTCCTGTAAACCAGAACACAGCCTGGTCGCTTGTGCTTGTTCTTCCAAAACTACAGCTCTCGCCACCTGTCATACCACATGATTGTCAAAACTTTACTTGGTCTGCAGGGTAAAAATCAGAACTTAATAGCCTCAGTGCCTTCGCTGTCTCTCACTTCACCTCTTGATTGCTTTTAAGATCACCTCTTGTGATCTAGCCAAACAAAATTCTGTGCAAGATATAATTTTTTTTTTAAAGATTTATTTTATTTTCATTACAAAGTCAGATATACTGAGAGGAGGAGAGATAGAGAGGAAGTAGAGCTGCCGGGATTAGAACCAGCGGCCATATGGGATCAAGGCGAGGACCTTAGCCACCAGGCCACGCTGCCAAGCCCAGATATAATTTAAAAGTGGTTTAAAGTTATTTCATTCCCTCTTCTATTTTGAGTGTTTTCGACACTCCTTTTTCTTGAGACTCTTACCTTCCCTTTCCCTTTCCTCATTGTTTCAATAATTTTATGCATATTATAGCATCCAGTATCCATTCCATACAATTTCATACTCACTGTGCCTTTGCATGACTAGGTCTTCCATTTCAGGAATTCTCATAATAAAATTGACATTATCTTTAATGACAGGTACTACATTTATTTAGTACATAAATGGTGTCTATACTGGCTTTTGTTAGTATTATTCTTATTAAATCACACTGATTTTTGTTATCTGAAATAGTGAGGTAGAAAAGAGAGAGCGACAAAGAGACAAACTGAGAGAGATCCTTCAATTGCTGATTCACTTTCCACATGCCTGCAGTACCTAGAGACAAGCATATCGTCTATGAGGGCTAGCACTCAATGGATTGCATTATAAAGTGATGTGAACAACTTAGCGATTTGTTCACCAGACATTTCTTGTATTCTCTGTTGTGTAAATTCAAAGAAGCAGTGTGGATGACTACTAATGGAACTGTGAGTTACAGAAGTTATCGATGGAAAACAACTCTTTGTCATTACTCCGCTAAGACATAGGTACAGCAGTTTTGTACGTAATACTGGAAGATACAGAATATGATTTTATTTGAGTGTTTCATTAGTATTATGCATCAATCCAAGAGATTTGGTAGCTGAATATTGGGCATATGTTATTATAATGAATAAGATGTTTATTAGTAAAAGCATGGGATTCAATACTGTTTCCCAATGTCTCCTGTAAGCAAGTTCAATATATTTATTCATCTGCTAACAGTGTGAAAACAGGTACCATTGCTAATACATTTTATAGATGAGGAAAGAGATGAATTCAGCTGTTGAATTATTTACCAATGTCACAGAATCAGACCTTGTTTAAGGTGAAATTTACATGTAGGTCATGTGCGTTTAGAGCTTAGGTTCTTTTCACTATTGCCACTTCCAAGGTGATTTGTTTTGGTAAGATCCTTTCAAGTTTTACCGAAATTTTAAATTAAGTAATTACAAAAGACAGTAAATTTACTTTTGCTTACCCTAAGATAAATTTGTGAAAAATCATTTTACTATTTTTCCTATGGCTTATGACCCTGTAACAAATATTTTCTGTTCAATTGTTTTATTGTTTCATTTCATCAGTTGAACAAAGAAAGGGAAAGGCAGAATGAATGGTGAGCAGCTACAGAGACTGGCATGGATTGAAAATGGGACGTACGGAAACTTTATCCTCATGGAATTGCGTAATAGGAGGGAAACCTATGCGTTCTCCACTAAAGAATGAATAGAAAGGAGTGTCCTTCAGGGAACGTCTAGTGAAACCCTAAGTAGTTGCCTAATGAAGGAGAGAACAGGTATTTCAGGGATCAGGGTCATTTTTAGGAAATGATGTCAGTTAACATTGAATGGTAAAAGGGACTGGATGTGACGATGAAAAGTAGAAGAAGACACATTAAGGCAAGAGAAAGGAGCTCAGGCCCTGTCTTCACCTGAGCAGTTAACACACGCTGCCCAGATAGTATACTGAGAGCCTGTATTCTTCCTACTACTATCTTGAAACCTACCCAGGAAACTTGCTTCACTCAATCTCTTGGATGAAATCAGGAACATTACCATTTGTCTGGTCTTGCTCAGATCAGATAATAAAACATTACAAACATCTGATCAAGTGGGTCGATGCTCCCAATTGTCACCCTAATTGAAAAGTATGCCTTCTTTCAAGCTGAATTTCTTAACTTTCTGATCTTGGAAATCTGCAAGTGGGTGGCATTGTGGGTCCTTTATTTGTTTTCTTTAATCTACCAACCTGCCATTGATTGCTTCCCACACACCTTCTCCCTAATTGAGGCTGGACAAAGAAGAGGAAGATAAGCAACATCTTACTTAGCTGTTTCAGGTGTGACCCAGGTTGCTGCTGAGTTGTCTCCATGTTAGATGTCTGAAAGAGATTGTGTTAGTGTAACACCATATGAGATTTTATTAACTGTATGCTAAATGATCCTCTTTAAGAAAATGCTGGTCCTATGACTGAGATATATTAGAACGCACACAGATAATGTGAAATAAAATAAATATAGGCACTATCAAAGACAAGTAATTCACAATAATAATTTGAATATTAAATATTTTCCTATTTACCTCCATTAGCATCTTTTATAATTTTCTTCCTATCTCCAATATTTTTTTCCTTTTTAATCCCTGTCCCTAACTCCCAGAGCTTTGTTTTCAATGATATTGAGTTTGTTGTGGTTTTGGAGCTGTTACCTGTGGTATACTTGCTTTGTCCTCATTGATACCTCCTTTCAAGATGCTTGAGCACTCTTCTTTGGACATGTGCGGCTAACTGCTTAGGAAACCTCACCCTAGTAAGAATGCTCCATTACAGTCAGTTAAATATATACTTACACACATATATATTAATTATTACAATAGACCCTCAAGCAACAGCATTTAAACACTTCTTACCTTAAGACTTTTCTAGATGTGTGTTAAGTACTCCTTTCTCTCCCCAAACCCTCTATTTCAGGAGACAGTGAGCAAAAAAATTTTTAAGTTGTCCATTTGCCTTAAAGGAGAAACATCATCCTTTCTCTCTCTCTCCTTCTCTCTGTGTGTGTGTGTGTGTGTGTGTCTGCATAAAATATGAAAACTACAAATGTTTACATCTTCTCAGCTGTCTTGGTTTTTCTGTGTTGCCTAGACAAAATACTGCAAAATGAGTCATTCATAAACAAAAATGTTTCATCAGTGTGTACAGATTTATGAATCTTAAGTTCATCTTACAATGACTGGCGATAATAACAGTGTGCTGTGTATTTTATCCATCCTCACAATTACAAATTTCATTTCTTTTGAAAAAACAATGGCTGTTGTTTAAAATCAAGTGAAGTAAAAGAGATGAAAGAAGGGAATAAATCATCAAAGCTGCTCGGTATTACTTGATGAATGCATATTTAAGCTTCTTTCCCAAAAGCAAGATTTTGCATATTATTCCCCAGGGTTGCTGGAAAATTTAGATTAGATTAACAATAACATACCACCATCCAGTGTTCAGTGCATTGAAGTGAAGAAACAGAAGAGTACGCAGTAAAACTTCAGGTAAACATAGTATGACAGGATACTCTTGCAAAATTTGTAATAATTGCAATAAGTTTTGACATCGTGCTCCAATGCCATTGACCCAAAATAGAGAAAAAACTTGCTATGCTCACTCACCATGAAATATTCTGGCATGGGTCACTTCCAGTCTTCAGGATGTTATCAATTTTATTATATATTCAGACATTAAACATTTTGCTCCTAAATTTGCACAGTAAATACTCGAGAATTTATGTATTTAACTTAATAAAACTGACATTAAAATTTCAGCATGAAGTGTTCAGGTATAAAAACAAATGCACTTGGGTGGGGGATTGGGTCCTTTACATTATATCTCTGTATATATAGATAGATAGCATAGTATATAGTATATATTATATAATAATATATATATATTTGTTCATGCAAATATATTTCATTGTAGTAGACATATATTTTACTTTACAATAATCAGGGACAGAGATGTTAGCCACCATTCTAAGACTAAGCGCAATTTGATTTTTGGAGATGAATACCATTGCTTGCTTCATTGAAACTGTGAATACCATTGCTTGCTTCATTGAATGCCAAATATATGTTACGATTTCAGATGTATTTTCTTTTTTTCTTTTTTTTTTTTTTGAAGATTTATTTTATTTTTATTGCAAAGTCAGATATACAGAGAGGAGGAGAGAGACAGAAGATCTTCCACCCGCGGAGTCACTCCCCAAGTGAACACAACGGCCAGTGCTATGCCGAACCGAAGCCAGGAGCCAGGAACTTCTTCCTGGTCTCCCACGCAGGTGCAGGGTCCCAAGGCTTCGGGCTGTCCTCGACTGCTTTCTCAGGCCACATGCAGGGAGCTGGATGGGAAGTAGAGCTGCCAGGATTAGAACCGGCGCCCATATGGGATCCCTGGGCATTCAAGGTGACTCTAGCTTTTAGGCCACGCCGCCGGGCCCCAGATATATTTTCAACCTAAACCACATAGTGAGAGAATTTCATATCAACTATATGGACACAATTGTAAGGCAATATGAGCATTTGTGTACTTAATATGGTATTTCCCTGTGCATGTTTTAATTCTTTTTTTTTTAATCAGAAGAAAGTGTTTTATTTATTTTTTTTCTTTAATATTCATTTATTCATTAATTACATTGCATTACATGACACAATTTCATAGGTACTGGGATTCCCCCCCTTTCACCCCAAACCCTTCCCCCATCATGAATTCCTTCACCTTGATGCATAACCACAGCTCAAGTTCCGTTGAGATTCCCTAATTAAAAGTTTACACCATGCAGAGTCCAGCATCCCTCTTGTCCAGTTCAAGTTCAACGGCCTCTTAGGGAGGCCCTCTCAGGTTTGTAGGCAGAGCCAGCAGAGCGTCACCTCGATCAATTAGAAGCTCCAACATATCATCAGCAACAGTCCAGGTATGATGAGGCTGGTGCAGAGTCCACTGATTGACATAGTCCATCTTAGGGTTTCCCCTTGTCCAGTTTTCCGCTGCAAGCATAAAGCTGAGGTGGTTGATTCATCTACTCCATTTTCCATCTTTTTTTGATTAATGCTTTGATTCCTCCATTTTGTTCAGGGGAATCCCCCTAAAAAAAACTTTGAGGCATTCCCAGTCCAGGCTCCTACATGTACTACTAGTAAGCACAGTGCCCGCCACCGTCCATCACTCCGATCAGCTGATGGTTTTAACCCCTGGGTTGGTTCTCTTCTGAGCCCCGACCTCTATTGGAACCAATGAGTATCGCATCTCTCCCCGGCTCTGCCCATCACACTCTCGTCCCTCACCTAAACCAGTGGGAGGAGTGCTGGTCGGGTGTTGCATTCCCTACTAGCACAGGCCATTTCACCTTGGCATTTTGTGTTTTGTACTGTTTTTTTTTTTTTTTTTTTTTTTTTTTTTTTATCGCAACCAAACCCGGCCAGGCCCCCACACAGTTTCAGCACTTGGGCTTGCCAGTGGATGTTTTAATTCTTATATTTATTTAATTCAGATAACCCACTTTCTATAACAACCCCCAACTCTGTTTCAAACATTTCTTGAGGATTGGATGTTAGGAGAAATGTAAAGATTATATTATGTTCCTAATAAATTCCTTTTGACTGAATCAATGGTTCATAATTAAATATGAATAACATGAAGTGAATTTCTGAGAATAGATTAATTTATTTGGCTTTTCTGACCATATTATAATATATAACAAAACATACAGGGTTATTTTCTTTTCATTTTATTTAGCCAATTAAATTGCCAAATTTCAGGCCCAACACGATAGCCTAGTGCTAAAGTCCTCGCCTCACACCTGCCGCGATCCCATATGGAGGCCAGTTCATATCCTGGTGACCCTGCTTCTCATCTGGTTCCCTGCTTGTGGCCTGAGAAAGTTATTGAGGTCAGCCTAAAACCTTGGGACCCTGCACTGATGTGGGAGACCTGGAAGAAGCTCTTGGAATCAGATTGGCTCAGGTCCAGATATTTTGGCTGTTTGGGGAGTGACTCCGTCGGTAGAAGATCTTCTGTCTCTCTCCTCCTCTCTGTGTATCTGACTTTCCAATAAAAATAAAATAAATCTTAAAAAATCCCCAAATTTCCGAAAGTACATTCCGGATTAGAAGTGATAAAAAGATACCTGAAGAAATTTAAGGAAGAGATTTATATCCATGTGACTAAAAATAAAAGCAAATGTGAATCGGCGGTTAGTCACACTAAAGACTAAAACTGGGTTTTATTTTTCTATTTTATTAATATATGTCTTGCTAATATTTGAATATTTTCATAAGCTACAGTATTTAAGCTATTCGAACTACTTATGGATAAGAGGGCTTCTCCTGTATCATTATCTTTTATTTTATTTATAATTATTTTCAAGAAAATACTGCAATTTACCTTGATGCTGTGATAGAAATGCTGTATCTGCAATCATTAGGCTAAGTAACATAAAGCACAGACTATGCAACAATTAGGAAGCAAAGGTAAAATATCTTATTGAATTTTTTAGGGCCATGGTACTATTACTTTGAAAATCTTCCATTTTTTCATTTGACAGTGGATTTTTAAAGAACGTTTTTGCTGTATTATGAATTCAATAGACAAAATAACTAAACTGAAATTGTTTTTTCTTTAAGAAATGAGGATGTGGTGTAGTGAAATAATAATAACAATAATGATAATAATAACATACAAGGTAATACAGGCAAAAGGTCTATCATGCAGAAAACCTAGGAAATTAGACAAAATTCAGGAAGGGATACCTGTGTCCGACTTGGCGGTTCTCGGAAGGCTTTTTGGAGTTACCAACATCCAAACTGGACCTGAAGGAATGGGGCTCCTTAGCTCTGGTTTGGATGCCTGGCAGTGTAAGAAGGGGTCAACAATACTTGGTTGGCAGGACGGAATTCAGATTCTGGACTCATTCTGTCACTAGCTCTGAGACTTCTGTAAATTTTTAAATTCTTTTTTGTTTGTTTTGCAGTTTTCCTACTTTGTAAAATGTGCATAGTTGTGATGATAACTGCTTTTGGGGGGAAGTTTCCATTACTGCTAAACAGAGAACCGAGAACTGGGTGCTGCTGCTTCCCGTGACGTCTCTCTGATGGTGATGGTGAGGCCTGGATTTTCTGCAATTAATGAGCTGGAAGCCGTCCTCCATTTTACAGAATGCAGGCCTTTGAGCAACAAGCTTGCTTGAGTTGATCAGCCTCAGCACCTTGCTGTTTGAGTTCCTTGTATGTGAAATGATATGTTTCCATCATGTTGAAATCAAACAGTGTGTGCTTTTCTGTAAATCCTCTGCTTATACATTAGTCTTAGTATTACTAGTGTTGTTATTTTTCAAATCAGAACACTTTGCATTAAAATAACTTGCCCATTTTTATATGTCGCTATCAAGATGAAAATACAAAATAGAAAATAAATATGTATGAAATACAGTATACTGTATCATATACAAGTTTTGACATTGAAGAAATATATGTAATTTGCAACTGCAGTGAGAGTATGATGTTAGTTGGGAAAAGAGGTAAAATATATTTGGATGAGAATCAGAATACTTGTGGTCTAATCGAACATTAAGAACTTACATATTTAAAATACAGTTTCAGGGATATATCTTACACAAATAACTTTGGAAACTCTGCACATGCCAGTTAAAATTTTTATTCAAATATGAAATAATCTAGAAAAATATTTTCAATACATTGGAGAATACTTTGTAGAACTTACCATGTTTTGTAATCTTGTTATTTCTGTATTTGTGAAACATGATATTCAGGATGTCTATAGAATTTGAGTATTTTGGGTCTTACATTATCCTGCTTTGGCATTTGTGTGGCTTAAAAGTGTTTTTATCTTATATTTCCAAGTGTACCATTGTGTTTATCTGCTTAACTAGTGAATGTACTAAATGAAAGATGAAATTTCAATGCCGTTTTTAAAGATTTCAGTAGAGATATTTGTGTGTTCAAGAGACCATCAAATATGATCCCAGGATAAATCAAAAACCAACCATGAAACATTTCAGCACAAAATACTGAGGGACAGTCACTAAGCTCCTGATAACTTTTCAAAAGATAGAATAACCTTCTTGGTGTGAGGATTCTAATGCATGTTCTCTGCTTAGTCTTTGAAGTCGGGTTAGGTAGCCATGAGGATTGCAATTAGCACAAGGGCACTGGTAAAAGGTGCTCCCCTCCTTTGATGAAGAACATTCCTCAGCTTGCCTGGCACAGATCTCTGCCTTCTGATTGAACTGACTTGTGTAATTATGTGAGCATGGTTGAGAGATCGACAGCAATGATTAAGATTTTGGTCTAAGGATTTATCACTGTGACCTCTGCTGTGTCCTTACATTTAGCCTCTCCTACTCCTTCATACACTACAAAACTTCACTGCATTTAGTTTTCACATAGTTCATCAAAGTTGGATAAGTTAAAAATGACTCACAACCCACAAAACTAATATAATATCTTCTTTTTAAGCATTGTATTTCAGAATAGCTTCAAATTTACAAAAAATATATTAGATAGTAATACAAGCAGTGCCAATCTCAAGTGCAAGTTCCAAAGCGAGAGATACAGTTCATATATACAAGATTTCTGTTGTCTTAAAATGCGTTGCTTGAAATCAAGACCATGTGTGGACTGCTTGGGTTGGGCTACTTAGAAGTTACTGAGCTGTGAGGGTAGATTCAGATGAGTCGCTTGTTTGAAAACTAATACTTTTTCCGAGATCAGACGAGATCAGGCACGTGCTGACCTACGGATTGTATTTTGATTGAATGAATGTTAAAATTTTTCATAACCTTTGTTTATTTTTTCTTTTGTGGACTCTCCCTTTGATAAATTCAAGAAATCACAGTCTAATCTAGTGTCATGAAAAAAATCAAAAAAAGAAAACTAATACTTTTTACCACAGCAAATAGGAAATTGTTTTTATATCGTTAGAGTCAGCCTCTTGCTTTCAACTGCTTCTGTGCTCTTGGCTCCAGTAAATGAATATTAACTGCCCAATTTGGCTGCATAAGTATACACTTTGAATATTCAAAGTTAGAGGTGAGTTGTTGATCAACTGTGTTTCAATGTATAACCCTCAAGAAAAAGTGGCACTTTTGCTGTAAAACGTGAACCTGTAAACTCCAGAAGCAATGTCAATCCTGTATGATCTTAACATGTCGCTTTAATATTAACAGAATACTAGGCTGCCAGTTTAACATCATTTTTATTTTTAATCTTCATGCCTGACCTTGGAGACTGTAGTACCCAAGAGAAGTCCGCAGATGCAAAGGAGAGAATGAAATAGTGTAACACTCTTTCCTGTGTAGAAGTGAACTCCGAGAAGTTCATTTTTTTTGGTAGACATTACTGTGTGAGAAGGCAGTTAAAGCATTTGAAAAACTAGCACCTTATACAAATGTCTGCTGAAAGATAGATTAGCACACTTTATAAAAGGACCACAGTTTCTCAAGCTGGAAATAAGCATGGATGGTTTCTGAATGACTGTCATTTAGTGGCATTTTACTTTAGGCACCAATATATTTTTTTCCCACAATTATACACAAGAACTTAAAACCACTCCCATACTTACAAAAATAACTAAGTGAATATTTCCATTTCTTAGGTTTAAAGAAGAATCTCAAATATGTGCCATCTATCATTCTATATATTTTCACAATTAATGCTTTTTCCAGCTATTTTGATATTACTTATTGTTGATAATAAATAGTTATTAATTGATTGCTCAAAGAAAGCTTTGGGATTCTGATAACATAAAGAAGAAAATCAAGTATTGTAAATCTATCTTTCAAATCTATGTTCTACCTTCATCTCTTTTAAGAAGAAAATGTGTCCCCATAATCTTGACATATTACAAAACCCACAGATAATGTGGAATAACATAAATGTATGCACTATAAAAGCTGAATCACAGCAATAACAACTTAAATATAAAATATTTTCCCACTTCCTGTCCCTCGATTACTGCCTTTTATCTCATAATTTCCCATTTATGTTAACTCATTTTTCAATTCTTGTCTGCAGTATTTTGTCTGATTTCCAAACCTCTGTTTCTGTAGTGCAATTTCACTGTCAGTTGTGCTGGGTCTGTGTTGTTGTTGAGGCTCTTTCCTGGCTCTGCATGTTTTGTAAATATGAATCATAACACTGTCATTTTAGGAAACAAATACACATTATAAGATTTCAGTAGGGGGATTTTGATTTCCAGATAGAGGGATATGCTTTCTCTGCAGATACAAACATTTACTTGTGCCCTTTCTTATTCTTTTCCTCTTAGTCTGGGACCTTGCCTCCTCAGCTGTATTTCTGCTACCCAGATCTTTCTGTTTCTCCTTCCATTTTGGTATATTCTGCCTTCAAGCTAATTTGCATTCTTCTCTTTTCTTCTGTTAACCTATGTCATATTTCTCAAGTGAGTGACTGAACCCTATGGCTTCCATTATCACCCTTAATGGTTGCCAGGGATCTCTCAGGCATGAAAATAAATTTTATTCTTTTTTGATCTTGACATTTATGGTCTAATTTTTAAAATTACTCTTCCCAAGTCTTATTGAAAATCAGCATTTTGGCTTTTTTTAAGATTTATTTACTTTTATTGGAAAGGCAGGTATACAAAAAGGAGGGGAGGGGCCCGGCGGCGTGGCCTAGTGGCTAAAGTCCTCGCCTTGAACGCCCCGGGATCCCATATGGGCGCCGGTTCTAATCCTGGCAGCTCCACTTCCCATCCAGCTCCCTGCTTGTGGCCTGGGAAAGCAGTCGAGGACGGCCCAATGCATTGGGACCTTGCACCCATGTGGGAGACCCGGAAGAGGTTCCTGGTTCCCGGCATTGGATAGGCGCGCATTGGCCCGTTGCGGCTCACTTGGGGAGTGAATCATCGGATGGAAGACCTTCCTCTCTGTCTCTCCTCCTCTGTATATATCTGACTTTGTAATAAAAATAAATCTTTAAAAAGAAAAAGAAAAAGGAAGAGAGACAGAAATTAATATTTTCCATCTGTTGATTCACTCCCCAATTGGCTGCAATGGCCAGAGCTCTGCCAATTCTAAGCCAAGAGTCCAGACCATCTTCCAGGTCTCTAAAGCCAGTGTAGGGTCCCAAGGCTTTGGAACTTCCTCAATTACTTTCCCAGGCCACAAGCAGGAAGCTGGATGGGAAATGTGGGGTATCCAGGACACGAACCAGAGCCCATATGGGATCCCAGAGCGTGCAAGTTGAGGGCGACCAAAGACCTGGGACCCTTCACCCGTGTGGGAGACTTGGAAGAGGCGCCTGGCTTCGGATCAGTTCACTCTGGCAGTCATCAGTTAAGGGGTGAATCAATGGATGGAAAGATCTTTCTCCCTGTCTCTCCTACTCTCTAAATGCCCGACTTTCTAAAAAAAATACATATATGTGTATATGATTTAATGTTTTTTAAGGATTCCTTCTCTCATAAAATCTTTCCTTTTTATCAGTATAGTCAGTATATATTTTATACACTTGCAAATATTTTTAAAATATTCGTTTATTTTTATTTAAAAATAAGAATTTGATGATATGATGTTATGTATAACATGTTATGTTTTGAATGTTATATGTTGTGTATAAACTAAAATTGAAGTATAGGTGAGGTGGTCACAGAAGGTGGCTGGGAACTCGCATTTACTTTTAACATATTGGTTACTCATTACTATGTCAATTAATTCCATAATGATGTAAATTTTTGCTGATGGTATGTTGGAGCTTTCAATTGACTGGGATGATACTCTGCTGGCTCTGTCTTCAGACCAGAGAGGGTATACCTAAGAAGCCGTTGAACTTGACGGGACAATAAGATACTGGACTCTATGTTTGGTATATGCTTGCAATGGGGAAATCTCAACTGAACTTGAGCTGTGGTTATGCAACAAGGTGGAGGAATCCACCATGGTGGGAGGGTTTGGGGAGGGGTGGGGAGAACCCAAGTATCTATGTAACTGTGTCACATAATACAATGTAATTACTGAAGTTAAATAATAAATAATTAAAAAAAAAAAGAAGAAAAAAAAAATAAGAATTTGAGAGGGAAGGAGGGACAGAGAGAGGCCGTCCCTCCATGGCTCACAACCCAAATGGCCACAACTACAGAGACTTGGCAGATCCAAATCCAGTGTGTTCTTCTGGGTCTCCCATGTGTGTGCAGCGACCCAAGGACTTAAGTCATTTTCCACAGTCCTAGGCTATAAACAGAAAGCTGAATTGAAGGTGGATCCAACAGGCACAACTGGAGCCCATTTAAATCACTGGCTCCTTAGGCAAAAGGGTTAGTCCACTACACTATTACACTAGCGCACAAATGTAGGTTTTTTTTTTTTAATCTGGCTGTAATATCTCCAGATTTTGACATCTATGAACTATAGGGAGAAAAAAGTAAGACTTGAGAAGTCCAAGTAATTTTCTAAGGATAATTGCTACTCATATGGCATAAATTTCAGGTATATGACTAATTTATTAAACACCTTGTCTACTAGTGATTATTCACTTATTCATATGAGAACATTTCTGGATGTCTGCTCCATGCCAAAAGGTGTGTTAAATATTGAGAATGGAAGCTAAGATTTAGCAGGCTACAAGAATTATTTAAGAGATATTCATCAGCCTTTTTTTTCTGAATTAAACCATTGTATTAGGCTAATAAATTAAATATACTTAGATCTTAAAACAAAAAAACAGTTTGATGTAGTGAGGATATTTTGGCAAAAAAAAGAGCTAAGCTAAATTATGCTGCCTATTGTAAATAATGCTGCTAGCTTAAGTAGCTTTTTAAAAACCTCTAGCAGTAACAGATTATTTTGATAAATTATTCATATTTCTGCATTGTGCACATTTTTCAATTTGCATTTCTAACAGCAAATAGGTCCTTCTTTCAGGCGTCAGTCCCCTTGGTCAGACAGGATGGACAAAGGCTGGTTCATGATTAATTTTGTCTCAATGGGGTAATTATACTGAACTGAGGGAATGCACCTGGATCATGCTTTCCTGGAGCGAAAATGACCAGCGGCTTAGCCCAAGAGCTTTTGAGGAGTATGGCTACTTTTAAATATTAACTTTCCCCTATGTTGAGAGTGTATAAATTTAAAACTAATGACGGGATTTATATGAATAGGAAATAATAACTTAAAGTTTGGCTTAACAGCTCATTGGAGTGCAGGACAATTTGGCATTATTTCCTAATGTCTTATTTGTAAAAATGCATATATTTTGCTTCACCCATTTAAGTTTTTTATCTAATGGCATTGAAATATCTGGAAATATGAAATTATTAGCAAGATACTACTATAAATACTTCAATTTATTTTTTTGAAAAATTAATGCAATAACATTAGATTTGTAATTTAAGTCCCAAATAAATGTTTAATTCATGGATCTTTCTTTAACAAAACCCATGTATTTTCAACACAACTAAACTGAAAATTTATTTGAAATAGAAATCTGAAAAATTTCCGATTTCAGTGAATGGCCTAGAATGCTTTATCGAAAAAGAGGTTCAAAAATTTAAAACAAACAAAAAAATTCTTTATATTATATATGTCTTCCTTTTTTTAAGTTTTATTTATTTTTATTGGAAAAGCAGATTTACAGAGAGAAGGAGAGACAAAGATTTTTCATTCATTATTTCACTGCTCAAGTGGCCGCAATGGCCAGAGCTGATCCAAAGCCGGGAGCCAGGCCCAGGAGCTAATTCCAGGTCTGCTAGTCAGGCTGAGACCAGAGGCTGTAGGCTATCTTCTACTGCCACGACAGCGAGCTGGATGGGAAGTGGAGCAGCCAGAACACAATCTGGCACCCATTTAGGATCCCGCTCTGTGTCAAGCAAGCATTTAGCCATTGAGCCACTGCAATGGGTCCGGCTTGGTGTCTGCTTAACAAGGATAATGATTTTTAAGTTTGATGCCTCATATCCAATTACTCATCTGTATTCTTTTTAGGTTGTTAAGCTAATATTTAAGCTTCTCTGAAAAAAAAATATGTGTCCTTAATAAAACACTTGTAAATTCATAATATTTCTTTCAGTTTTATATAAGAAAACTTTTCATGCCTTTTTAGTCAGAAGAGATTAACATATTTGTCTAATCTTATTCTTAACAACTTGCATGAGTAAACACAGCATGTTTCAGGAATCTCTAGTAATGTCCAGCTAATACAAGCCAGAGAGAATTATGCCAACTTTTTATTCACCCTTTTGCAGACCAAGATAATGTTTTTCAGTTTCAGAATTAGTATTACCTTTGATTGAAGACACCTATGTTCATGTGTTTCATTTAAATAATGTGCTTATTTAAAACACAGTTGTAAATTGTTTCAAATAAAAAGCATTATAGGATAACAGAATCATTGAGTAATTTTTTTTTATCCCTAGGGCGTATCATGGGTGTAGCACAGAGAATGTAAGATCAGACATAACTTGTTAATTGTTGAGTGTGTGTTGGGAGCATTGAACTCATTCTTTTGTCTATTTTTTTTTTCTGTGTGAATATCATTAGTATGCTAGTTCTCTTGGAGTCAGCAGAAATTAAAAGGAGGCAAGTAAATTAGGCAATTTTTTTTTTCTCGCTGGATTTGATGAGGTTTTAGACAATTTTGAGTGTGGCCTTAATATGTTGAACATATATGATATCAAGGTTAAATCTTTTTTGAAGTCACACAGTTTAAAAAACATAAATGCTGTGTAAAAGCTGACTCCAAACCTAATCATCTTCTCATGTCTTTAATCTCTTTGACTTTGTTAAGTGGATGTAAGTTTGCAGAGTTCTTGAAAAGACATTTGCTTCTAAATCACCTTTAATTTCTTTTTTTTACATTTTATTATTATTGCTATCATTTTATGATACAGCTCCATATTCCCTTATCCCCTCCCCAATTCCCTCTCTCCCACCTAGTTCCTCTATATCATTACTAACATATAGTTCTTCATACACAGTCATATGTCCATCATTGCGGGCATGGACAATGGCAGAGAGTCCAGAATCCTATTGTCAAGATATAGTAAACAGTTTCACTGTAAGCCCATCTTTGTCTGGAAACAGAAATGCATACCACACTGCATCCTCACATCTGGATATGATAGTCTCCATTTCACAGCTACTGTACATCCCCTTAAATGAAAAGTCATGATTCAAAATCAACAATAGAAAGAAAAATAGAAATTTACAATGCCATGAAGTTAAATGACATGTTACTAGAAATGACAGTCTCCATTACACAACTACTGTACATCCCCTTAAATGAAAAGTCATGATACAAAATCAATAATAGAAAGAAAAATTTCTACTGAGATAAACTTCCTGTACTGTTTGGTAAACAAATACAAATTAAGTTGAAAGCACAGATTCCAGACAGCACCACGGCATAGTGATGAAAACCATTGCCTAAGACACTGGAATCCCTATGGGTATCTGCCTCAGTACAGGTTTCTGTGCTTCCAATCTAGCTCCCTGTCCATGGCCTGTGAAAGAAGGGGCAAGTTTACCCAAGTCAGGGTAAACCCAGAAGAAACTCCTGGCTCCTGTCTTTGGACCAGCACAGTCCTGGTGGTTGTGGGCATCTGGGAAATGAACCAGCAGTTGGAAGATACTCTTTCTCTTCCCCTGTCTGTCTGTAACTACCTTTCTGAGAAATTATTTATCTTGGAAAAACAAAACAAACAAACAAACAAACAAAATCATGGAATCAGAGAAGGAAGGGATCAAATTATGAATGCCAGCCAGGTTATTACTTTTAATCCTGAGTTGATCCTCCATTAAAGTCATTCTTTTGGCTAGGAGCTGTAGAAGCACCTTTATACCTTTTATTTGGGAACACTCTCTTTCTCAATACTTTCGTCCGTGTATGTGTGCGTGTGTGTGTGGGTATGGGTGTGAATATGTGCAGTAGGGACTCATGGGCGGAGTGCACGCATTACAGAAAAAGGAATCCATAGAAAATGGGCATAAAACATGCCCGTACAATGTTCATACAGCCAGCAGAGAATGGGTTAAAATCACACTGTGACCCTGTTGAGAAATGATCAGTGTGTAGGGACACTGAACTGGGGAAATGTGGATATTCAGGGACGCATTTCTGAAATCAACCACCAAGGAAAACGACTGTCAGTGAAACCGAGTTGTCACTGAGAGAAATAATATAATTCCAAGAAAAAAGATTCAATAATTCACAAATATACCAAATGGTACAGTAGAATTTTATGTTACATAAATTGTGTAGAATCATTGACATAAGAGGAAATAAAACAAAAGGAGAAAATAAGAAAAAAACCACCTATAAAATTTCTAAGGTAACTTATCAAGTGATATTCTAAAATATTTTTAACATGTAGTCACAGTCCACAATTCTGTAACATGATGAGATCATCAAAGCAGATGTTAATTGAAAAAAGTTAAAATTAATTACAAAAAGATCACAGGCATAATTTAATTTTGGCTAACACTTTATTTGAAGGAAAAACTATGATAATAATCAATATTTAAATCCAACAGTGTATTTTTATATAACATAAATGAAAGATCAACAATTTCATAATTATGGTTACATTTTAAATGAACAATGACCTCAAAAACACATTGTAAAGAAACAAGTAGAAATTGAGCATCTTTTGTGTAACCAAAAAATATGAAATCATTGTAATGATTGTTTTCTAAGTCATTCTGATGTAATATTGGTATTTCATAACTAACAAATATCACAATATTAAATCAGCTAAATTTAATCAATATTGGAAAACAATTAAATGAAAATTTAATATTTTTCTATGTCAACTGCTACATTTACACATAGTTTACTACCAGCTTCTTAAATCTCCCAAATAATTATAGTAAGAATAAATTAATAAAAGTAAATAAGTGACCAGATCTTGTTTTCATTGTCACTAAGTGATAATTTAATTTTGAAAACAGTAGTGATTTCCTGAAATTATCCTAAGTGAAATGCAAAATGAGTCATTATATCCACTTGATTTTTTTATTCTAATTAATTAAAGATAGCTAAGTAGTTTGCTATGCAATGTTATGTGCTTTATTTTTTTTAATTACAAAATTCAGTATAAAGGGGAAATATAGCCAAAAACCTGACAAGGAAAACAAAGATTAAAAATGAAGCTTGCTCATGCCTTCACAGTGGATATTGTAGCCCAGGGCCACAGTAATGTGTAGGAAATGACACTGAGAGTTAAAGTTTCCGGCTTGAAATTGGCCCTTCTGAGCTTTACTCGCATCTTAGCCAGTGTCCTTCAATAAACCATTTTAGTCACATGTAAATACCCCTCCTATTTCCAGTAGCTGAGAAATCAGAAAAGATTTACAAATAATTCTGATATTTAAATTTAGGTGCTGGACAAATACTGAGTGATATTTCAGGTGCAAAATGGAGAAGAATGAACTTTGAAATGATTGTACTTTGACTTGGTTCAGCCTGTCTTTTTGTTTCTTTTTTGCTTTTGGTAAACCTTATTCTCAGCCTTCCCTTAATGACTGCGTTGAATTTTCTAAAATTCAGAGTTCCAAGACAATACTATTTGGCAATGTGGCAGAACAACACTCACTGTGGATCTTAAAAGAAGTTGAAGCAGGAGTTTTGGAAAAAAAAAACACACTCTACTTAATGTATTGAGTAGTGAATTTTGTTTTTATTATTTATATATGCTTTAAGTTATTTATATAAAGTCGATACATCTGACATATATCATGATGTACATTTAGGAGTACAGGGCTACTTCCCACCCCACCCTCTCTCTGGTACGCATTCTCCACCTACCTTCCTCCTTTCTTTACTTCTTTTCTTCTTTTTTACTTCAAATTTTCCGTTTCATTGCACTTCATGATCACAGGCTTAGCACTTCAATAAGTAAAGGCATCAACACAGCAAGAAGGAAAAATAAATCTAATATTCCTCAGGAACACAAAGACTGTAACTAATCATAAAATCCGAGGGTTTTGGTTTGTTGTTGCTGCTGCTGCTGCTGTGATTAATTTGTTTTTCTGACACAGTACTTCCCAGTAACTTAGGTGTCTTTTTCTGTATCAGAACCAGGGAAAACTCCTGAAACCAAAGCCGGGACTGTAAAAGCTGCAGCACAAGGTAAGAAATAAAACTTTTAAAAGCACACTTTTACTTTTTTTTTTCCAAGTTCATAACATTTGCTGACATAAGCACCAGCTGTTTTTTGGCAGAATAGCACCATCTGCTGGATTTTTACAGGAAACGTTAGTGAAGACTCAGGCGAAGTACTTCTATAGTGGGAGCAAATTTGATTTAGTATTGGAGGTAGAGGAAAGATAAAGGGAGAAAGAACTAGAGAGAAAGAGATCCTTGCCTGGTTAACTCTCCAAATGTCAGCAAGGCAGGAATACAATGTTCAAACCGGGAATGAGTTGTAAGGACTTAACCGCTTGATTTACCACCTGCTGCCTCCTATTGTTTGCATTAGCAAGAAGTTTGGAGTACAGCTGGTGGTAAAATCCAGACACTCTGATGTGAAATCGGTACATCCTACAGTCTTAATTGCTGTAGGACAGATGCCCACCTTTAATCTTAGTTCTTAAAAGCCACCTAAGAATGTCAGATTCACAATTACTAATATCTGTATGTCGTGTTCCACAACGAGTAGTGTTTGAGAAAGATGTAAGTGGAAGGTCCAACTGTTTGTGTTGCCTATGAAATCTTCACATAACACAGTTTGAAAATAAAATGTATAAATGTTTACTGCAGATCCTTATCTCGCCTTCTGTTCTGGTATGTGCAATTATCAAGCAGTTGATGCATTTAGACTGAATTCTCAAAGTTTCTGGATCGAAGGCCCGTGTAACAGGTCCATTAGGACATCACACAATACGGGGGTGAATGAATTGCATCTGTTTTCTGTTCAGCCTCATTGTAGAACTGGAAATTTAGGGGAATGAAAATTGAGGTAAGGGAATTTAAGAGATATAAGGAAGATGTCTTCAAATTTCAGTTGGACATAATTATGTTCTTAGAACTGCACCTAATAATTACTTTAAATATATTAAAGGCAAATTAAAATGAAATACACACACACACAAAATCAGTTGATGCTATGGCCTTTTGATTTTAATCGTTAAACTGCATTAGATGCGGTGGCCTCCTGTTGAGTGAATACGAACATAGTGACCTAGGATTTCAAAGTCTTGTTAGAACCATTCTTGTAAGAGAGAAACAAAGAGAGAAAGAGCTTGTCAATCTGGTGCTTCATTCCCCAAATCCCAAATGATGAGCGTAGCTAGAGCTGGGTGGATCTGAAGTTGAGAGGCAGCACGTTCTTACAGACCTCCCATGTGACTGCAGGAACCCGTGAGTTTACGCCATATTCTGCTGCTTTACAAGCCCATAAGCAGGGAGCTGGACTGGAAACGGAGTACCCATGACAAGAACCAGAGCTCATATGGGATGCCAGTGCCACAGGTGAAGGATTAGCATGCCATGCCATGGCACTAGGTCTGGACATACATTTTGAAGTTTATTCTAAGAAAGGATTTTGATGCACCAAGAGACTGTGAAATGAATGTCTTTATGTTGCAGGAGATTGTAGCAGAGATTTATGAAATTCTAGTAATAACTTCAGTAGGGCGAATCAATATTGCAGAATAAGGAGATAATTCCCACAAAGATAAGCAGAAACTGTATCTCATGGATTTTGATGGTTTTTGTTTTAGTTTCATTTTTTCAAAAATACTTTTTTGTCATTAAATTCTTTAGTGACTAATAGATCATGCAGTAGCATAATTTTCTTCAAGAATGTTCTTAATTTCTTCCTTTCATTGTCTTCAGTGATAAGTCAGTCATTCAGCAGCATGTTATTTAACTTCATGGCATTGTAATTTTTTTTTCTTCCTATTGATTTTATTTTGTGACTTTCCAGTTAAGAGGATGCTTAGTAACTGTGTAGTGGAGACTCATACCCAGCAGCATGTTGTTTAACTTCATGGCATTGCAGATTTCTGTTTTTCTTCCAGTTGTTGACTTTGTTTTGTGGCTTTTCACTTGCGGGGGATTTATAGTGACTGTTTAGTGGAGACTGACATGTCCAGATGTGAGGATATGGTACAATGTGCATCTTTACTGCTGCATCAAGGATGGACTCCCAGCAAAACTGGGAATTGTGTTTTGACAATGGGATGCTGGACTCTCTGCCATTGTTCATGGCCCCAGTGATGGACATATGACTGCTCATGAGGAACTATTGTGCTGTAATGATGTGGTAGAACTCAGTTCAGAGGGGATTACGGCAGGGGGCTAGGGGAAATCATAGGGCCTATGGAACTCCATCATAAATTGATAATAATATTAAAAATGGAAAAAAGTAGGTAATCCTATAAATAAAATTACTTTTCATGTTGAATTATAAAGGATCCTAATGCCATTGAATTTCTGCAGACTTTCAGTACTAATCAGGGGGTTAAGGAGTGCTCATGGAGAAAGGATAACTTTGCTTGTCATTGCAGCATTCCTAGGAATTAGAATAGCAGAGCAGGAAAGTATAGTGACTACAAAGAATGACCAACACGTACGGGAGATATGAGACAATGAGATCACCAAGGGCAGTGGCAATGATACAGGAGGAAAAAGTATAAATGCCATAAATTTCTGTAAAAGGTGAAAGATTTATACAATCTGAAGAGAAACCAGAGTATATACGTTTTTGAAGAAACAATATTTGATGGAAAATATGGAGCAAAATAAAGACAAGGAAAGAGAAAAAGTGGTAGTGTGTTTTGGGTACATAAGATTGTAGAATTATTGTCACAAAATGCATGCTAGGGAAGGAGCTAGCCTAAAAGAAAAATCTGTTCACTTTATGGTAGGTTAAGTTTGAGCTGTGGCTGCCTAATTTAGACAGTAATTTTCTCTTTGTTGCCTTTTTTCCCCTCTGCTTTAAAAATGGACTTTTTTTTTTTACTTGAAAATTGTGGTAAAATGCACTTAATGTGAAGTTTACCATGTGATTAATTTTAAGTATATAGTTCAATGAACCAAATGCTTTTATGATATTGTGGAACAATTACTGCCATTCATCTCTCTTTTCCTGTGATAGAACAGAAACTCTACACCCAATACACTGCACCATTCACAACATTTCATGTGTATTGTTTTTATCCCATCACAATTTATGTGAAAATCAATTTAATTCAAAGCTTGTGCAGAAAAAAAAACTGTGTTGAATAATGTAAAGGAAGGAGAACAATGAAGAATTTCACTCCCTGTTTCCTCATTGTGTAGAGTCCAAGCAAAATGTGAAAATTTGATGCTAAAATCAAAATGTCCTCATGGCAGATCATGGATTTCTTCTTTTTGATGGTACTTTTTTTTGCCAAGTAAAAGGTGAAATCAAAGAGTCTATTAAGTCACACTAATGGAAGTTATTTAAATGATCACTTAAAATTTATTACAAGGCATTTGCATCTTGAATTCACATGTTTTTTCTCTTTTCTCAATTATTTTTAATTCTTAATTTTGGAGGGATACATGTGTAAATTGGGTAATGTCCATTAAGAGTAAACATAGCTGTCTCAATTAACATGTACCATTTCTACATGGCCGGGTGCCATGGCAACGATTTAGACACTCTGATTTTAGCTTTTTTTTTTCTTTTTAGAGGGAAATGCACATTACATAAACATTACCTGTAGTTATCATGGTGCAGTGTCACTCCAACTTGGCCTCTCTGTAATTCAATAACTGATAGTCAACCATTTCTCATCCTTCTGTGCTTTCTTTCCTTATTAATATTCTTGTTTTACTATAAGAATAGATGTATTTCAACATTATAAATACAGGTCACCCGTATTTTTCAGTGTTATTAAAGTACATTTAAAATGAAACATATAAAATATTAATATTTGTAACTTTGCTTTTTTTAACCATACAAAAAATGAGAGCAAGGGAATCAACTTGTGATAAATTAAATTATATTTTCTGTTTGCATATTTTTCCCAAGTTTTAGATCTTGTTATGCTACTAAAGCTTTGTAGGAACATGTTCAGATTATTTTAATGTCAGCTTTTGTTGGGTTACCTGTTATGAGGATGTTGTGAATATCGAACAAGAAAAAAGTATTTTAAAAGCACCTTTGCAATTGTTGCACTGCAGAAATGTTTAAAATGTCCCCAGATGTTGGTGATAACTGGTCCTTGACATTGTTTTCTACTCAAATGGAATCAGTCTTCAGGTATTACATGATCTCTTATTCAACTAAAGTGACCTTTGATTTCTCTGAGTGAATTTAGTTCTTGAATGAACTTTACAAAGCATCAAGGGTTTTTTTGATTGGAACAAACCCAAACCCACTGAATCTGCTTCCTATATACTTCTGGCTAACGCCCATGAGCTTCAGCCTGAATCTAGATTTAGATTAAAGATTCTGTGTTAAATGAGTATCAGGGCAGATAAGTTACAATGAAAAAGTGATTAATAGGCTCAATGCATTCGTCTTTGTGAAAAAGAAGACACAAGTTTACTAAAGGAAGGATGACATACTCATTTCTCTTTTGGAAGTGGAACATGGCATACATATCCTCACAAAGGCAAATGTCAACTGGTAACTAGTGTACAATTCCTGAGTATTGCAAATCGTAATCAGATTACATGTGGACTGTAACAATTCCAAACCTAAGATAGGTTTATACGAAGCACATAATAAATTTGATTTCTTGTCTAAGTAACCCAGCATATTTTTCTTTTTTTGCTATATTCTTATTTTTGGGTTTAAAATTCTTTGTGTAAAATGATGTTTTCATGTTCTACATATATCCCAGGCTTGTATACATTCGTGAGGTGTAAGAGGTTTACAAATTTCTGAATATATGGAATACATGCTGATATCCTGAGGAAAGGGCATTTAATCTGTTTTAACACTGTTTTCCTTTGCTTGTTTCAGCAGCCACTAAGAAGGATGAAAAGAAAGAAGGTAGGTTTTCTATACAATTTCAATTTATCTGCTATACCGACTGTTTACCCATATTCAGACTTCAGTATTAACTGATTCCTTCCCATTTGCCTTTGAAAAACTGAATCTATTACATACACGTGAATGTGATTTTTCTATGTAAGTTCACACACAGGAGTGATTTATTTCATAAAAACTAATTTTGTCTAGTCTTTCTTAAAACTATAGTAAAAAAAGCATAACTCCTCAAAGTCCTAGGCCTTCACTTTATTGGGAATATTCATATTTCAAAAATGCATAAAGTACGGGTTCTTTCTTTCTCTATTTACTCCAGTATCTTCAACACAAACTGAAGTTTCTTTGCTCCACATGCTGCAAATAAGTTGTAGTCCCTTCACCGCGTATCAGTAGGTTGTGATGGTATAGAGTGGAATACACTTTTCATTTGTCGAATCTATACAGCTGACACTAAACAGCCAAGAGGGCTGTATCCAAATCTTTTGCAATAGGGGTCAAGATGATAGAAACTGAATCAAACTCTACTGAAACCAAAAACCTGGGAATTTGTAAGAACTGGGATGAACCAGAAGAATACTGGAAGACAGTGAGCTGGGAGGCTGTCAATGAGACTAATTCATCTCTGTTTCCTAATTGGCATTTACCAAAGCTAGGCTCCTATCCTGCCGATGAGACTGGGAGATATGAGTGCTATATTTTTGATGATATTTCAAAGGAATAGCTTTCAGGTCCTTGTGAAAGAGATTTCTTGGCTGTAGAAGTTTTATATATCAAAGGGGTAGAAAAGAATTTTTCAATTGCAAGTTTTCTAAGTACTGCATAAATAAATAAATAGGCTGTGATCCTGTTGCTGGGGAGAAACGTATCCTAAGTTCAGTCAAACTGAGGGAAATGTTAAGACTGACTTGGCCTCTATTATGTTTTAGACAAATATTTGCAATAATGCAGACTTGGACAAAGCTGGCACAAGGTCTCCACCAGTGTTTATTAAACTACGCATAGATGCCTAGCAAACAATAGAATTTCAATGTAAGAAATATTTTCTAACTTGTGAAATAATATTTATGCCTAATTAGTGTTCATATATATGATCTGAGAATAGAATCAGGAAACAAATATTATTTTTATTAACAATAGAACTATGCAAAATTAAAGTAGCTAGTGATGCTCACTTTGTTAAACAGGATATTAAAAGTCTATAAGTTTATAAGTGAAGAGACTTTAAAAAGTTCATGGAATGATGGAATGAAAAGGAACTCTATTTTGATGCAAATTTTTTTGATATATATGCCTGGTCCTCTCATACTCTGTCCATTAAATGTTTGAAAACCTCTTGTAAGATGGTATATCAAAAGGTTTTGTACCTAAATAAATAATTCTTGTGATTCTATCTTCATGAACTTTTTGAAGTATCTTCATACAAAGAAGAGAATATTTTAGTTAGCTCCAGTTTATAGAGAATGGTCAAAATCATATAGTAAAGATGACTGATTTGTTTCTTACAAAGTGACTTTAAGCAATATTCATTCCTCATATACACAGACAAGCTTGTATAAGTAAGGCTTGGAAATCATTTCATTTATCAAGAATTTGCTGAGCAGAGACTTTTTTTTCCTTTGCCCTTGATATTTACTTTGCTAAAAATTTCAGTTTGATTAAACTCTCTTGTCTTAATCATTCCTGAAACACCTAGAAAAACAAGTAATCAGTCATGGCCTCTTCCAATACTCTACTGAGTATCTCCCATTGCCATTCAGGATCTCACCCATTCAAGTACTGCAGAGGGTGCCCAGGACTTGTTCAGTGGCTTGGCGAGGTTAAAACTATTATAAAAATTACAAAGCCACTACTTGCCTGTTTTACTCTCATGTAACACTCACTGGAGACTTTCAGACTAAATGATGCATAATATTGCAACAAGGTGAATACTGATGTACAGATAGAAATCCAGCTATCTTATAATTAAACCAGACAATGATGAGATTCATGGACATGTAAAAAGTCACTCATTTCACCAGCTTTTCATACTGGGAACTGTATCTGTCATAAACTATGTATGTCAGCATGTAATAACTTTATTATTCTGAATAAATTATACACAGTTACAGATTTCCTGAGCCTTAATTTTCAAATTATAAAAACATAAATAATGGCTGTTTGGTGTCCTTAATTATACCCAAGTTTTGAAGGGATTCCTGAGATGAAAATAACAGGAATCTTAGAAAACAAAATTATAGTTCTGATAATATTATTATTCCTTGAGAACATTCAAGTGCCTTCATTAAACTTTTCATCTTATTATCTACCTAAAATACAAAGTGGCTACACATTGAGCACATAGTTATTCTTCAGGGACTGTGGTGCAATTAAATTTCATTTACTGTTTCTGACTTGCCTTTCTGAACATCCTGTCAAACACAATCAGACAAGGATAGGATCAACACCTATGTATAGTAACTGTGTAATGGAGATTATCACATCCAGAGCATCTTATTTAACTTCATGGCATTGTAAACTTCTATTTTTCTTCCGGTTGTTGTTTTTGTATTGTGGCTTTTCATTTAAGGGGAGGTATAGTAACTATGTAATGGAAAATATCATATCCAGATTTGAGGATACAATTCAGTATCCATCTCTACTTCCACATAAAAGATGGACTCCCAATGAAACTGTTAACTCTATCTTGACAATAGGATGCTGGACTCTGCCATTGTCCATGCTTGCAATGATGAATATATGACTGTTTACGAAGAACTATACTATAGTAATAATACAGGGGAACTCAGTCGAGGGGAGAAGGGGATTTGGAGTGGGGAGTAAGGGAAATCCCAAGGCCTATGGAACTGTATTATAAAATGATAATAATAATAAAAAGAAGTAGAAAATAAATTATATATGTATATATACACATACATGTATATGTATGTATATATACTGAAGCATAAGTAGCAAAGCCTGAAGTCCTTAAAGAAGCTCTTAAAGAATATCAGAGGCAGGCGATGGAGGAGAGCATAGCCCTGGACCGTTCTTAGGGAAGTGTGAAGGACTTCATTATATTTACCATTTCCAATCACAAGTGCCTGTTACATGTGTAAATAAGGTTTTAGTGCCCTTAAGAACAGAATCAAAAATGTGTTACATTTATGAGAAGAAAATTCAGGTTCAAATGCAAGTTGAAGTTTAACAGGAATAATATTATCTCTTATACTTTTTATATAAAAAGACCACATTGAAAATAAATTCTGGTTGATTACAATTGAGCAATATACAGAGATAAAAATCAGCATTATATTTTAATAATAATAATAATAAATCGCAATAACAAAAATTATCTATGTGTCACACCACCTGTCTTCTATATTTATCTTTAAATAATTGGAGAACAGTGTTCATTCCCAGTTAAAACAGTTAAGAAAATGTTGAGATTATGCAAATTCATAAGAAAATAGTAATAATGATACAAATTTAGAAGCTAAGTCACATGACAGATAATTTCAGCAGGTGATAAAAGAAGAAATCTAAAAAATGAATTTATTCAAATATTTGAAGTTGTAATATACAAACAGAACATTACTTGTGTTCTAAAAGCTATTGCTAATCTTTGTGTATTAAGAGAATATTCAAATAGTGGTTGCCTAATAAATGGAACTGTGCACAATGTAAAAAAAGAAGAAAAAACCCTGGCTGTTTGGATGTAGCAAGACTTTTGGATATTGAGTCAGTATATTACCTTCATGAATAGCAAAGGTAAAAGTAGATGAAAGCTTTAGTTTTCCATGTTTCTTCCCCAACACAACCTGAAAGCTGGCATTAGAAAGAAAAAGAGGCCAGATAACGAGGCAGCACCTTGAGGGTGCCTTATTGCTGGGAGGCCAATTCTACACCACAGCCAAATGATTTTGTGATGTGAAGCTTTATTCCAAGAGCACTAGAAAAAAAAAAACAATTTGGGATATGATGAGAAACAATCTCTTGACAGTCTTCCAGGGACATTAGTAGAAAATTGGATTTGAAGGGTGCAGCGCAAGTGGAGACTTAACCCACTATAACACAATCCCAGCCCTTATTAAATTCTACAAGATGTACTTGTTTAGTTGTGGCATGTTATGTTTTGCCTTTCCACTTCATGAAGTATTTCATTTTCTCTCTCTAAATAGTATTGTGGCTTGACCCTGGATATCACATTCACTTACTTTCTGTAATATCAGTGCAATTATTATCCAATATATGATTGATTCTCCTTATTAGGGAGAGGAAAGGCAAATTAAAAATAATGGAGATAAGCTAAAAATACATATTGCAATTAACCTTCCTCATCTATTCCATGGAAACATATACTCAGAGAATACAGAGATTGGGTATGCTCCTGTTCTAATGTATTATGTCTTCCATTTCAATTGCTTCCTGTCTCCATACTGGTGATTGCTCTTGAAGGTAATGGATGATAAATTTTTATAGCACATATATTTTAGATATGAAATTTAGCTAAGTTAGAATTTCTGATGGAACACTGAATTAAGACAATTTTAAATAGTGTTAGTTTTTTCTTTAAAATGTTTTTACAGATTTTACATCCTTCTCAACTATATAAAATTTATAAAAATTAAATAAACGGAAGTGTGATTTTAAGATAAAAATAAAATTTAACCATTTCTTTGAAAAAATTACTTATTTTCACTCTGCTGGAAAAGCATTGAGACGAAACACAAATACACAGAGATATCTTCCTTCACTGGCTAATTTCCCAAATGTCTGACACAGTTCAAATTGGGCCTATTGGTGGTCAGAAGAGTGGAACCCATCTGAGTCTGTTGTGAGTGGCAGACCCCTAAGTCCTGTACCACCTGTTGTCTCCCAAGATGTACATTAGCATAAAGGTGGATTGAATGTGACACTGGAAGCAGCTTATTACTGACGCAGTCACTCCAGCATTAGGATAATTTTCAGTGTTGAAATTTAGGCTTGATTTTTAAAATACCCACACAAATGGAGTCTAAAGTTCTTTTCCTTGCACCACACTAGATACATAAGCGTTAAGATGTAATAAGGAGAAGAGAGATCTTACTAAATCTGAATCTGTACACGATTACTCTTGCCATTTTATATATGTTCTTCCTTTTATTCACATTTATATCCTTTGCCATAAATTTCTTGTTATTCTGTGTTTTATTTCACTTACTTTTTATCTACTGAAACTATGCTATTTAGTTCATAAATAATTCATTATATAAGCTCATAATTCAAAACTATGTTTATACTTCAATAATTAAGAACTTGAAAATTAACATAAAGAAGAGACAGCACAAATGATGAAGAAAACAGGAGATGAAATATTCTAAACAAAATTTTTAATGAAAATTTTTTTTCCTATGATAAATGATAGACAACCTTTTGTGTTTTATTTTTAGTAATAAGAACAGCAAATTTCACAGCTGATAGAGAAACTTGAATGCCTCATATTCACTCTGAAAATGTTTCTATTCAGAATAGATATGTGTTTACCACTGAATACACCATACTTCATACCAGTTATAATATTGTGTCGGTCAATAACTCATGAACCTTTACCATCTGTGTCTTCTCCATTATGATAGAAATAATGCTCATTATTCAAGAAGAGCATGCTCAGGGTCATCTGGGAAGTTTTAGATTGAAAACTCAGAAACTATAAGCTAAGTTCATGGATTGCAATCCATACTTATGAAAATACATTTTATCAGGTATCTTTCCATTAAATATAATTAACATCTACAGGACTGAGCAGATTGGCTGAAGATGATTTGTGAATATTTTTCATATTTTTATATTAAAAGCTTATCAGTAACAAATGACAAAAGTTTATCAGCCCTGCTTTAATATTCCACCTCAATAACAGAATAGCTTCGCTTTAACCCTCACATTTTATTTATTTATTTATTTATTTTTGTGCAATCTATCCATTTTTGAAGATCCTTTTAATGTTCATGCTAAGATTGTGATAAGTTGTTCACTTAATATATCTTCTTAAAATTTTATGTATTTCACTTACATAAAGAGAAAATGTAAAGTAGTTCACATATATGTGGTTCTTAGGCATGATGCTTTCACCTTTATCCTTCTCCCTCTTTCTCCCACTTCCACTCTCCTTTCTCCTTCATTATTTTTTCTTTTAATTTTTACAATGACAGCTTACAAAGTACTCAATCACAGGCTTAACTGTCACGTAATTAAATAATTCAGCAAGTAAGAAGTAGAAAAATCAGTGCTGGTCAAAGTATAGATAAGGTCTATGAACAGTAATAACCAAATTTTGACATGTTGGCTTTGCTCAAATACATCACAAATTTTGTATCTTTTTAAAGAATAAATTATCTTTGTGTTTTCAGACTCCAGGAAAGCAAAAACACCTGCAGAAGGTACTGGAAAAATCTTTTTTTCTGTATTATGAGTAAGAAACATTTAAATGGCATTGTTTCCTAAAAGATGAACCAGCAGGGAAAGACCATATATGGGATAGAGAAAAACATTAGCTAGTTTGAGGTAGAAAAATATTTACAGATTATATAGAGACAGAAACGGAGGAGTATTTGAGAAATATCTGAGGTAATAGAAAATAATCATCACATCTATACAAGTTTCCTTCATAAGAAATAGAATAATGTTCAATAAAAGGCATTCATTTTCCTAGAAAAATAAATTAAATTGACTTCAAATACATTAGTCTATCAGGAACTGAATCTGTTCTTAAGATTTGAATAGAATGTACCTCATATGGCAAGTAGAGCTGTATCTTCTGTATTGGTTCATATGTGTTATGTACATGATAAAGTTATTTATTCTGTGGATAAGGAAGCTGTAAATTGAGAGTTTTTGAAATGAAATAAGGCAGTTTCATAGATTTATTCATCATAAAACCATTTTTTCAATCAAATTTAGGAAATAGTCATGATGGTTACAATGTGTGCGAATAACACTGTGAAATTTAAAAGATGAAGCTGAAGGAAGATGTTTGGAAAAAATACAGTGTACTAATGTGTTGAGTAGCAAATTTTATCTTGATTGTTTATTCATATTTTCACTTATTTTATTCATATAAAGTGAAAAATTCATATATTTCACACCAATTTAGGAGCATTATGTTTTCCAGCCACCTTCCTCCTTCCTTATTTATTTATTTGTTTGTTTTTAATTTTTAAAATGCCATATTTTCAGTTTACTCCTCAGTCACAATAATTCAATTACTAAATATATGTATATATGACAGAGAAACTTAATTGTACCTCAAGAATGTAGATAGAGCCTATAAACAATAATCAAATATCAAAATGTCAATCTTTCTCCTATAAATTACATTTTAATACTCTCTTTATTAGTGAACATAGATCAGGGAAAACATACGAGATTGTTTTTTGGGGACTGATTGATTTCACTAACCATAATGGTTTCTGTTTGCAACCCGATTGTGGCAAAAGAGGGAAGTTTGTTCTCTGAGTAGTTATGTTAAGAGTGATGGTTTTCTTTCTATATTTCTTTCAACAGAGCAACCTAAGGGAAAAAGTAAGGAAGTGCATGTGAAATTGATTTGTGTATATTTTTCTTGCAATTATTATTGGCATGCTGGTGGTGTATTTAGACTTGCAATACTGAACTGTCTTTTTCTACGTTTTATGCTTATATACTCTTTTGTTTTAATATTTTGTTGGAGTAAGAAATGTACAACCTGGAGCATTAGAGTAGATTGGATAATATACCACAGCTTCTGATAAACATCTGGTTTGAAACTCATTTAACCACCTAGTAAATTCATCCAGCATTGTAAGCAAAAATACAACTACATTGCATTAATAGAATCAAATGTCTTATTCTCATATTATTTTGTATTGAGTCTTTTTTCTCATGATCTCCTATGCAAATTTTGTTTACTTTTATCTTTCTTTTACTCTGTAACATTTTGTGGTATTTAAATAATATATGACACTTTGTCCACAATTAAGAACTCTTCTAGAGTTACTGTGGCTTATAGTCACATAGCATTGTTTGGGATCCATATGTAAGACAAGATCCCCCATTACATTAATAATAATTAATGCCCAATGCCTTGAGGTTTTTGGCTTTTATAAACATGCATTTTTCTCTGAAAAAATAAGATACATATTTAATAAGAAAACAACTTCCTTTTTACTCTATTAATAATTAAAAGCAAGCACATTTGTGGAAATATGAAGCTGTGAAGGTGTCAGTGACTTTAAAAAACATTTATTCTTAAAATGTCCATCAACGTATAATAAAAATATTTATATATGCTTTAATGTTGTAAAAAGTTCTGACACAGCAATATTTTTTGTCATGAAAAATGCTCTAAAATATCCCATAGAGAGAATCATGAAATTATATTGCAGCTTAGCCAAGAGAGCAATGTGTCTATAGAGAAGTATGTGTTTATTCAGTCTCAGAGTTACGTGTGTGCAGTTACAGATTAGTACTGGTGCAGGGATTCAGAAATCACTTCATAAGCCACTGCACCATCAGGAAAGTGCTGGATAACTGTTAATTTGAAAAACAATATATGTATAACCTACAGCCTTCACTTTATTGCAGCCTATGTGGTTTAACAGTTCTAGCCGACTCCCTGGGACTGCTTGGCACTGACGTTTTTAGGAAATAAACATAGCTTCTGAGACATTTACCACTGATCTTTTCATTGCAAGATCAGTGAGTTGTGATTGGGACAGTAATTAAAATAATAATTTTCTCCAAAATGATTAGTAGGTTAAATTGTCTTCTCTGATTTATTATCTAGAATCACTTTTATCATGGTTATATTTGTATCTTTGAATTTGCTTGACTTAAATGTCTTTTGGTTTCAAGATTGCTTCAGTTATATAATGCAACCTTATATTTTACACTGCTTTGTACACTTCAAGTTTTGACTACTCAGAGTTTTCTCAATTTGAAAGTAAATTATGACATGGGGAACAGGTTGAAAATACATAGGAACCTTCCTGCACATCTTGTGAATTCATTTAATCTATAAATATTTTAAAATAACAAGAAGAATATCTGAATACGTCAAAAATCAATATGGCCCATGTGTTGACTGCCTTGAAGAAATAAAGGATAAATCACTTATGTCCATAGGAGATGCTCAGTGACTGTGTATTGAACAGTCCCACCCAGTGAGCACTCTTCAGGGCGTTCTCTTGTTTCAAATTAACACAGGCACGTACCTCCTATATGACGGATTTCTGATCAATTAAGAAGAACTTTATTTTAATATTGAATCTCACATTTTGCTACTATTCAATGGTAGGTAACACATACCCAACTTTGCTTCTAGTATTTTTTCTCTTAGAAATATTTTTGTAATTGATGTTTCCGTAAAATAATAAATAATACATTCACCTCAGTCCTTAATTGCCAGAAAATGTTTGGTAATGTTTTTATTATGTTTAAGATAAGCCACTTAAGACATTGTTCTGAGCTGCACCACTTGGTGAAATTATTTGCTTCATTAACTGTATGCCACCTTAGAAGTGGCTCAGTTGCTAATTTCACCTACATAATTGTTAATCTAATAAATTAACTGTACACTTAAAGGATAGATGTGATGACCAAAAAATTATTTGGCATTCAATACTTCTAAATATCCTTAAAATAATATTTGCACAATAGCACTTAAATAATATAAAATTAGTGGATGTAATTCATAAAAAATGAGTTTGCATTGTAATTGTAAGTCAGCTTATTCTTAACACCAGACCCATGCTTTATCTCATGCAATTTTGACTAAAGTGTGTTCATTAGTATGAATATGGTCTATAGAAGACCCCAAGATAACATCTGTCTTGAAAACAAGGCAGGTATGTGATGTTTCCCTCCTTGCCTCTGAGTCCATTTCAGTTTCCTGACATCACCTCAGCTGTGTCTTTAGAAGAGAAATCCATATGGAAGTTATTCATGTTTGTCACTCTGAAAATTATCGTGAAACAACTGAAATATGCCTATTTTTATTCCATATTTACTTCCTGCTGATTTAATGATGGAAAATTCAATGATAGAAATTTTTCCTCATCGTTTATGGAAAAGATGTAGCAATTATTTGTTTTCCTAGTTTACTATTTATGAAAGTTTTGAATTTCTCTAATATTCCGAATGCTTCGATGTTGCTCTGTTGGAGAAACACTAAGGGAAATGCATGGGAAGAATTGTGCCTCGTCAACAGGTGGTAATTTTTTCACGGCATTTATTATCAACTGTTACAATCCAACATCAGCATGTGCAGGTTTTTGTTGTGGTGTGACATTGAAATTGGAATGATAGTAGCAGCAAAAAGAGTAATGAAACAATAATACTGTGTTTCAGAAGAGGAAAAAAAAGAACGACATGACAAACCAGGTAACTTTAAATTTTCTATCCATTTAATTTTATTGTGTTGTTGGATTTGCAGTTGAATCCTGCATTATAATTGCATGGCATGAAATGATAATGTTTTTCTTCTGTTGTTACAGCAAAGTCACCAAAGAAGGAGCATGCAGGTAAGCATGATTGATTGCTGTTGAACTCTTTACACTTCCTGTTTAATGTTTATGTGGTGAAACAGCCTCCGACAGGTAGCAAGAACAATGACAATACAGGGCAAGAAATCCTTTTACCCTTTGGTCCAAGTTCTTGATATAGACATAACATAAAAAGTTTTAGAGGTGAGAACCAAATATATGCCATGTGCTTGTTACTTAATGTGCGTTTTGTGAATAGCAGCAAGAAGGTTGTTAAGAGGTTGTTGGGAGAGCAGAATCTCCATGTCTATGCAGAACTACGGAATCTGATTTTCAGCTCCACAAGATGCCCCAGCGAATTCATTTGTAAAATGGTTGAGACGCACTTTTTTAAAAAAGATTTATTTATTTTCATTACAAAGTCAGATATACAGAGAGGAGGAGAGACAAAGAGAAAGATCTTCCATCCGATGATTCACTCCCCAAGTGAGCTGCAACGGCCAGTACTGCGCCGATCCGATGCCGGGAACCAGGAACCTCTTCCAGGTCTCCCACGTGGGTGCAGGGTCTCAAAGCTTTGAGCCATCCTCGACTGCCTTCCCAGGCCACAAGCAGGGACCTGGATGGGAAGTGGAGCTGCTGGGATTAGAACCGGTGCCCATATGGGATCCTGGGGCGTTAAAGGCAAGGGCTTTAGCCGCTAGGTCACGCCGCCGGGCCCAGAGACGCACTTTTTCAGTTTAATATAAAGCAAACAGAAAATAAAGCAAAGCAAGAACAAAATATCTTCTGCAAGTGCATGTTGTATTTCTTGGCTTTTAAGCATTAAATATTCAATTTCAGTAGAAAAAAATATCTTATTCCTTTTCATAATGTTATTTAATAGCATTTTTATTAGTCCAGAGAGGTGCCATGAAAGTGGGCAAAGTTTTTTTTTTCCTTCAATAGATTTACATTCTGAAGGGAAAACTGAATTTAAAGTCAACCAAACAAGTCTATCAGCAAAATTAAGGAATGCAGATGGTTTCGATGTGAAATAGTTTATTATTTAACCTGTGCTGTGTGTCATTTCATGTGACCATTTTGAAATTGTTTTTAGTTAACCTAATTTTAAGGTGTCACCTATAAATTTTCTCCTGGCTTGAGCTAATAGAGAACTTTGAAGGGGATGGTATGTGTATTGGCTGTGTACAAAGGCAGTCATAGCCTTGTATGTTATCCTCTAATCACTGCTCTTATTGCACTTAGGAAAAATAGTATTTATTCAATATGATGTAAATGACCATGAAAATATAAATTCAATATAGCCCCAATCCTTGCACGAACTTTTATGAATCCCAAATTTGAAGCCAGGTTTTTTTTTTTCTTTTTCCATATTTGTATAAACTTCTGAGACAATCCAAATCTGTTCAGGTGTTTCTTCAATTAGTTCTTTCACCATCATTTCCTTACTTTAGAACAGCATGTACACATCATGTACTGTTATGCTCATTTTAGATGTAGATTAATGGAATGAAACTTTTCTATCACTTTATCTTCTTCTTCTTCTTTTTTTTTTTTTAAAGATTTATTCATTTTATTACAGCCAGATATACAGAGAGGAGGAGAGACAGAGAGGAAGATCTTCCATCCGATGATTCACTCCCCAAGTGAGCCGCAACGGGCCGATGCGCGCCGATCCGATGCCGGGAACCTGGAACCTCTTCTGGGTCTCCCACGCGGGTGCAGGGTCCCAATGCATTGGGCCGTCCTCAACTGCTTTCCCAGGCCACAAGCAGGGAGGTGGATGGGAAGTGGAGCTGCCGGGATTAGAACCGGCGCCCATATGGGATCCCGGGGCGTTCAAGGCGAGGACTTTAGCCGCTAGGCCACGCCGCCGGGCCCTATCACTTTATCTGCTAAGTGTTATTATTCTGTGAGAAGAACGCTGGTCATTTGATAATGTCTTATCAGGTCAAAGGAGATACACTTAACGGAGGAATCATATTTTTAAATATTGGAAATCTGAGTGACATCCAGGAGAAATTTACAGGCTAGAGTAATCACACAGCTACAGTAACAGTCCAGCTATTTCTCACCCCTGGGATAACACCTAGCTCCTGCATTACAGCACACAATGTCGCTGTTCAGGAGCACATTCCTACAATAAATGCGATGATGAATAAATAGAATTACTTTAAAAATTGCTGCCAATCATTTTCTGTTCACTTGAGGATGTGATTACAGTGAAGTTAGCCATAATTTTCTGGACTTTCAAAATTTATTTATTCAAAAGACAGAGGGATGGAAAGAGATCTTCCATCTGCTGGGCTCTTCTTGATATGTGTGTAACAGTCAGGATAGGATCAGACTGAAGCCAGAAGCCTGAGATTGCATCTGGTTCTTTCTGTGTGTTGTGAGCCTCTGTGTTTTATTTTAAACACTTATTTTATTTACTTGAAAGGCATAGTGAGAGAGCAAAAACAAGAGAACTTTCATCAACTGGTTACTCTCATAAATGTCCACATGGCTAGTGTTGGGCAAGATCAAACCAGGAACCAGGAATTCCATCCATATCTCCCATAGAAAATTCAGGGCCCCAAATGCTTGTGCCACCTTCTGCTGCTTCTCCAAGTGTATAAGCAGGAAGTGTATCTGGTAGCTGAACATCTGGGATTTAAAATGGACGTCTGATGTGGGATTTCAAGTATCATAAGCAACACCTTATGCCACTATACCACCTCTATAGTCCTCACCTCTCTATTTAAGAAGTCTGGAGTTGCTGAAGAATATTAAGATTATGCAAAATAAAAAGGAAAGATGCTGTACTTTCTCTTTGTCAGATAAATTTTTCTTTGTTTTACATGATTATATCTATAGTCTTTAAAGCAACTAAAATAAGTTTCAGTTTTTTAGAGAGATAGACTTCTAATTAATGTAGAATTTTTCTTGTCATTAACAGCTCCAAGTGAAAGACAAGTAAAAGCAAGTATGTGAACAAAGTTTTTAAAAAGCAGCATATTTTAGCAGCTTATTCGTTTGAGTTTTATGTGATAGGCAATATTAAGGTTTTTTGAGGATAGACTATGAAATATTTCTCTGTATGATTATTTATTGTATAAAAATAATATTCAAAATGAAAATATTCCTTTTATTCATTCTATTTTAAATGTGCATGTAGAGCTTTCAAGTATAGACATTCACTTGTGTTACTTCATTTAAATTTCATTTTTACTTTCCCCTTCTCATAACAATAAATCATCACAACTAATTAAATATTCTCTAAAGATTAAGTTTTGTAATGAGTGATAACTTGATCAAACCAGTAGACAAATGCATTTTTCTACTAGGAAATGTGTCTTTAATGAAATGTGACAGTTGTAAAATTGTCTTGAATATCATGTTGTGATGTTATGATTTCCCCTGAGTTTCTCTGTTAAAATGCTTGATCGGTTGCCACTAATTAAAATTATTTTAGTTATAATTAAAAATGTATGCCTTCCTTATCATTTGTTACATGATGTATGGTTAAACTCTGTTACCTGACTGATGTAAGATGTATTTAGAATGTTTTTTTTGGGGGGGTGCTATATGGGTTTTTATGCTTGCACTAATACATTAAAAAGGCATATTGTAATTACTGGTCTGTTTTTGAGACAGCACATTACTGATAGATATGTCAAAAGGTAATTAGAAAAGATTTTGATTTTCTTGTCGGGAACATTTTCTTTTTCAGAAAAAAATTACAGTCACCAGTACTCACACTGAGATTCTTAAGAGAAAAGGTTTAACATGAAAAGAAATTCCAGTTCTTTTTCCATAAAAAAAAAGCCTAATAGAGTGTAAATTTCTTGAAGCTACATATTGTGCGGTATTTGAAATTTCAATACTTAATCTGTAGAAATGCATGGTCAAGAAAGCATATAAATGAAGTGGACAATTTTCAGCACCTATAGAATACTTTAGATTGATGGTAATGAAAATCCACATTTTGTACCTAGAAAAACGTTAAATATAGACTAAAACATGTATTTATAATGAAAAACATAAATTATATCAATTAAAACCCTTGTCTGTCAGGTTGAGGAGATTAGCAAATTCGGTTATCAGATCATCTTAAACTCTGTATAAAGTTGTCCCAAGAGTTAATATTCAATCTCTTTTATGGCTGAGAGATTTGAACTTGACATGGGCATTATCCTTCAATAAATGATTCATTAGAGAAAAACCAAAAAGTATTTAAATCTTTGATAACAGTGTGGCCAACTGTTTCTTCAAGTAGAAACTATTTATTCACATGGAAACCATACAGAAGAAGGATTTTTTTTAATATACAGTTGAGTGTTTATAGCATTAATGCCTGCAGTAAAACTGATTATTTCTATTACAATTACAAAGCATTAGACTCTCCACAAAGTGTGGTCCACAAAATTTTGTGTATGTAACCTCGACGTGAGAAATATTATTTTGTCTCATTGGATAATGCAGCAATAGAAGACATGCGAAGCCTTGGATTACTAGTAGCCACCTGAACCCATAGGGAGCCTTAATTTGAGACTTCTTAGTCTTCTATAGTTTTTAAGACTTACTATTTGAATGAGCGACAAAGAGAAATAATCAGCTCTTTCATACACTGTATCACTTCTCAGAAGCCCACAAATCCCGGAGCTGGGCCAGGCCAAAGCCTGGCAGAAACTCCATCTACATTCTCCAAGTTGGGTGATAAGGGCCAAAGTGCCTGTGCCACCATGTGCATCCCAGGTAGATTAGCAGGAAGTTGGACAGGAAATAGGGTAGCCAACTGGGACTTGAGCTAGGATTTCCAATGTAAGGAGGGGACATCTCAAGTGATTAGTTAACATTCTGCATAAAAATACCCACCCTGTCCTCTTTCAAAAGTTCTCCAGATGATTCTGAAGCTTGCTGAAGTTTGAACATCACTGGGCTTTGTCTTCCTTAGAAAGAAATAAGCAAAGTCTTGCCCAGTGCTGCAGCTCCAGGTTTTCAGAAAACCTGAAGTAGATACTTACATAATTTTTGGCTTTTCTCTCTGACTTCAGTAGAATTTTCAATAATAATATGGCCAAAATGTAAAATATTGAACCAACTAATTTAGGTCAGTTATTGTTTGTCAGAACTACAAGTTATGTTAAACAAAGAAGCTTTCATTTCTTTGTTCATAACATTTGTATTGTATTTAAGATTTTAAAATTATTTTATTATTTTAATGTGTATTTATTTGAAAGCATTGCACTGAGAGAAGGTTACACAGCGAAAGAGAGATTTTCCATGTGCTGTTTCACTTTCCAAATGGCCACCCACCGGAGCTGAGCCAACTGAAACCCTGGAGCCAAAAGCCTGGAATTTCCATTTTGGTCTTGCATGCGGGTGCAGGGGGCCAAGCAGTTGTGCTATTGTGTGTGTGTGTGTGTGTGTGTGTGTGTGTGTGTGTGTGTGTGTGTGTGCTTTCCCAGGTTTAGGTAGTTGGATTGGAAGTTGGGCAGCTGAGCCTTGACCTGGGTCCAGGTGGGGTGCAGAAACCACAATTGGAGGTTTAGCTACACCACAGTGTACTGCACAAAGTGTAACACACACAATGTACTTCACCACAGTACCAGCTCCTCATTTAAGATTTTAATAAATAAGCATTTCATTGCATCTTGTAAGATAAATCATCAACTTCTGAAAATAGCATATAATTATGACAGAGCTCCATTTTAACAAAAATGTGTTTCTTATTTTAAACAAATTCATTTTTTCTGAGAAGTCATACAAGTTCTTTGTAGTTTGTCTCTGCATTTACTTTGGTCTCATGTCTCAGATACATTTTATCTTTGGATAAATTTTATTTCTGTCTGATTTACAATACTATAAGATACCAACCTCATATTGCTGATATTTTCTCTTATTTTTGGCTATCTGAATTTGTAGAAATTGAAAAAGCCAAAGAAGAGGTTAATGCTGCCTCAACTAGAAAAGGTAAATGAAGTTTAAAGAAACGAATTTCATGTCTATAATTTATTGCTGCAAAAATTTTATCCTAATGTATTATTTTGTGCATATTTAAGAGCACTGTTGCTCTTTTATTGATGTGAAAGCAAACTTACCTTGCACACAACATCTATGGTGGTCAGGCTTTCTTTCGATCCCTAATGCCAATCATAGTTCGTTCAAAATGCCAGTGTATATTTTAAAAACTGTAGAAATGCAATTTCTCAGATCCTGCTTGCAAAATTAATTTGCTGCCGTTGAGATTAGGGCTTGATAAAACAAAACTTTGACTAAAAGAACTCTCATAAATAATGATCACTCAGTGTAAGAATAATGCCAAAGTAGGAAATGGCTTCCATGAGATGTTGATTTGGGGACACTGTACTTTATAAAAGAAAAAAAATTCAAGATATACTTGAGGACAGAAATCTTTACACTTGTTGTTATTAATTAACATGATCTGGGCTAAATGATGCTGAAGGCCATAGTTTTAAATTGAGCTCTATTCCATGTGCAATTACAAATTCAAGTATAGGATAATATTTAGATACTTTATAATGAGCCCAACTGTAGGCAATTTCCTAGGTTGTCTTGTACCTAGGCAAGTGTTACACTGATGAGAAAAAAAAAAAAAACATGAAAAAACAGCGGTAAGTATTCTGGGTCTGGTTAATGACAAATTAATGTCAAATAACCAGCATGCTTGCTTGTTCTTTCTTTCTTTCTCTCTTTCTTTCTTTTTTTCTGTATGTATGTATGTATGTATGCAGAGAAAGCAGTGAATTCAGGTCTGGGACACAACAGCCCAAGTCCCAGCTGCAGGTGCTAGACACATACTGGAGTAGAGCAGCTGGGGCATGCTTGACAGCACAGGGCTGACTTCGTGGGGCTTCCACAGACTGAGACACTGCACTTCTCTGTAGGTGAGGGAACTGAGTTAGAGCGGTGTATAGGGGAGAAACTGGAGGGCATGTCTGGGTTAGGAAAGGCACCCACCTACATGGACACCTGGTTGGGGCTAAATAGCATTGTCTATGGTTCACTGGCACATGTAAAAGCTGGGGCTGGGAGCATGCCTGACTGCATTAGGCTGCAGTACCCACCCATGAATGCCAGAGCAGGTGGTAGATTAAGTCAGGCTTGGCCAAAGCACCAACCAGAAAGTTGAAGAACCCGATCTGGGAGCAGATTCTGTAAGGTAAATTGTCGGCTTCCCTTTGAGGGCCTACAGCACCAGCAGGTTTCTGCAGGGAGTTGAAGGTGGTGACGGACCAAGCGAGGCTGCACCACAGAACTCCTCTGGCAGGAATTCTCCTAACAATCATTGGAGCCTGGCTTGAAAGAACGTTGGGTGGGGCCAGGCTGAACATGCAGAGGCCAGGACTGAGGGCACACCATGCCAGCAGGGACGCAGCAAGCATCAGCACATGTAGGATCTGGAGCTGAGAGCAGGCCAGGTGGAGGAACTCTCCGGCTATGCCTCAGCTGCCTCTGTGGAGCATAAGAGTCAGGGAACAGACCTAATCCTGGTACTATCTGGACTTGCCTGCTGAGATGCAACTCCCTCTGGTGAGTGTGATGGCTCAGGCTGTGGGTACACCAGGCTGGGCAAAGCTACAGAACCATCAGTACACATATGTGCTGGTTCTTGGGGCAGACCTAATTTGATTCAGCTGCAGCACCACTGACACTAATGAGAGGCAGAATGGTTGTGGGACCGGCTGGACTAGGCCACAACAACCATAGGATCACATGAGCGGTGGGCCTAGGTGGAGATATCAAAATATGTTTTAGAGACACTTAAGTGTTAGGGGTGAATGCAGGTGGCAATGAAACTCTAATTGCAAAGCTAGAGCGCCAGCTGGGACAAGGATGAAATCTGCGACGGGGAACCCAAGGAAAGAGCAACTGATGGCTTAACTTCTGCTTCTTAGGATTCATTTTAGCCTGAACCTGTAATAGAGGCACTGCTGGGTTTGACCCCATACACTTCAATATGGGGTGTGGATAACTCATAGCCACTGCATTGAATGGCCAATATCACGCCAAAGGAGGCGTTATAGAGGAGTGAGCACAAGCAAAAGCTCAAAGGTGAAAAAAATGAGTGAAAGGAGAGGAAATGACAGCTATTGGCAAAGGTTCAAAAACAAATTTGGGGGACGTAAAAGAAGGAAGATAGCAATAGCTTAGTGTTCTTGTTTAATTAATAACCATGTCTCTATATCCAGGGTTCTTATTATTAAATCTATTTATTTTATTGTTTTATGATACAGTTCCATAGGATCTGGGATTTTTGTTCCTGTTCCCCAAATCCCTATTCTTCCCCTACATTAGCACAACTATATATTCTTATATAAGCAGTCATAATTCCAACATTCTTCTATTTAAGTGCATCCTGACATTGTGGGTCTTGAGAATGGCAGCGTCCAGCATCCTTTTGTCAACATATATTTAACAATTTCATTGGAAGTAGAGATGCATACTGCATTGTATCCTCACACTCTTGTTTTTAAATTAGGAGTTTAATATATTTCATCTCTTGATAACCCTCGCTACTCAAGGTTCAAGATAATTTTGCTGATGGGAACATCTTAGAGACTTTAAGACTGATGAAAGAAACCTACAGAGATGCAAATTCAAGGGAGAATAGGGTTTTTATGGAAAAATCAAAGCAAAAGTAATGAAATAAAAATCTTCAACTGATATAAGCAATTTTTCCACGCTACCCATCATCAATTTCTATTTACTAGCCGTAATTTAGAATTTGCATTCTAAGACCAAAAGTAATTATATTTTACTTCCTTTATGTTAGCTATCATATATGAAGGAAATACATCACATTTTATTTCCTTCCTTCTGTCTTTCCCTCCCTCCCTCCCTCCCCTACCTTCCCTCCCTCCCTCCCTCCCCTACCTTCCCTCCCTCCCTCCCTCCCCTACCTACCCTCCCTTCCTTCCTTCCTTCCATTCTTCCTTCTTTCCTTCCTTCTCTTTCTTCTTTCATGCCTTTCTCCTTTATCTCGCTGCTCTCCCTTCTCCCTCCCTCCCTCCAATCCCCACTTTTGTCTTCCCACTAATAATCATCCCTAAGGATATCTCTCCAAATGCAAAATAAAAGTTTCTGTTTTTAGATACACTGTAGATAAGAAGAGAAAGTGAGCCAGTGTATGCTTTCCTTTTTATCCAGAAGTTTTGAAAATGCCTTTCTTTAAATGAGCTATTTGTTACTACAGTTTACTCTCCCTAGAATTGGGGTTGATTACTTTAAAATTAGAGCCAGAATGAGAGACAGAGGTTTCAGGCAAAATGTCATCTTTGCCACGTAGGTGATTAGCATTTTTCAGTGACCTTTTCTGAGTATTGATAAAAGAACAACAGTGCTTTAGAAATCCAGCCTCGCCCACTTGATATGAATGTAAGGAATTACAAATCCATCATTAAGGGAAACCTTGTTCTTTGTGTGCAAGTCACATATCATCTGCTTTCTGAGTGACATTTATTCTTCAGAGAATAGCCGAAAGCCATTTATGTGAAGGAACTTAAAACTTCATAGTAAAATACAATTAAGATATAAGCTCATGTCACTGTAAAAATATCAAAATCCATTGTGAGTTTTTCATGAATTTTTTTAAGATCCTTTGTGGATTCCTTACACAATGTTTACAATGAGTTTTCCGAATAAAAAGTTATGGATATGAATTCATAGCCATGTGATTCTATTGAAATTATAAATTGTCAGGATTTTACTTGCACATTGATTTGAAAGTATCACAAAAGAGACTAATGGAACCTACATCTTTGTGGCTTCTTTTTAGCACACCTGGAAAATCTCATTCGAGATTTGTCTGTGAGAGTTATGACCCTTTGCCAATTCTCTGTTTTCAAATTATCTCTGCTGTGTGTTTGATGCTGAATATCTGCCAAAGCCCTATAGGCTAAAGATTTGGTCCCCAGGCTATCACCACTAGGAAATGGTAAAATCCATAGTTACATTATAAGTCAGAATAAAAGAATAAAGAAAAAATAGATGTATCTGATAAGATAACCACAGCAGAGAGAAGCTTTCTGAAACTCATGATTACAAAATCACTAATAAGCAGTGTACTCAATGAAGAAAAAGCCAGAACTCTGAGAAATGGAGCAAAATAAGCACATTCGCTATAGCCACTTCTGTTACTCATTTTGCTGGAATCTGCATTTGTTCTGTAAAGGAAAGAAAAGAAATAAAAATGTGAATAAGAGCTAAACATATTTGTTTATAGATGACATGACTTTGTATCTGAAAATTTAAAAATCTAGAGATGAATGATATAAATAATCAGTGAGTTTGACAAATGTTCAGTAAACTGTAATTGTAATTCTGAAAGGGAGACAAGCATCAATAAATAAACTTGGAGGCCCACACAGTGACAAATCAGGCTAGTCATCTGCCCAAAATGCTAGCATCCCACATACGTCCAAGCTTGAGTCCTGGCTGCGGCACATCTGATTCAGCTCCATGCTTATGGCCTTTGAAAACAATGAAGGTTGACACAAATCGTTGGGACTCTATACCCTGTGTTGGACCCAGAGGAAGCTCCTGCCTGAGGATCAGCTCAGCTTTGGCCAGTTAAGCCATTTGGAGAGTGAATCAATAGATGGAAGATCTTTCTCTCACTTATCTATGTAAATCTGCCTTTTGATAGAAAGGAAAAGTTCATAGTACCAGATATCTAGCATTTTCTTAAATGTGTAGTGACCAGCATTGAATTACACCAGTGAGAAATAAGTGAAGTTAATTTTCCTTTCATACACAAGTAATAATTCATGGTGCATGGTATACATAAGCTTAAATTTGAAAAACGCTTAACAGTGTTAGAAAAATTTGTGGGAAATGTTTAATTATATCTTTTTAAAATTTATCTATTTTTATTGGAAAGGTGGATATACTATGAGGAGGAGAGACAGAGAGTTAGATCTTCTGTCCAATGATTCACTCCCCAAGTGACCACAATGGCCGGTGCTCGCCAATCCGAAGCTAGGAGCCAGGAGCTCTTCCGGGTCTCCCAAGCAGATGCAGGGTCCCAAAGCTTTGGACCATCCTCAACTGCCTTCCCAGGCCACAAGCAGGGAGCTGGATGGGAAGCAGGGCCACTGGGATTAGAACCAGTGCCCATATGGGATCCTGGCGTATTCAAGGCAAGGACCTTAACCACTACGCTATCATGCTGGGCCCCCTGAATTATATGTTATAACCATTATCTAGCCAAAAAATATGAAAAGTATTAACCACAAGAGAAGTTTTATATAAATTTATTTATTTAAAAAACTTAATTTTATACACTACAGTAAATTCATAAGTGGGGAAGGTCATTTGTAATGAATATATATGAAATATTCATTAATCAATTGAAAACATAAATTAATAAAATTCTTAAGCAGATACTCTGTAAAAGAGGTCATGTTGATGAAAATAAGCTTGTAAAAGGCAGATAACATCATTAGATAGTTGGAAAATTCAAATTAAATCCATGATTTGAGATATTATGTAATTTATAGAAAAATTGAAATTCCTCAAACACAAAATATTAAGATTTGAAGCACTTACAACCTTGTTGATATTTGTCGTAGAGCTTGTTGATATTTGTCTTAGTCCTAGTGCTAAAAAACACTAAGATCTCATGTTGGAGCACCGGAGTTTGTTTCACCAGCTCAGTTTCCGGACTCCAACTCTAAGCAAACACAAACTCTGGGAAGTACCAACAAAGGTACAAGTCCTTGGACTGCTTCCCATCATGCAGGAGGCCGAATCTTCCTTGGGTTATCTCTCTAGTCCAAGTCCTTTGCTTGTCACAGCAGGAATCTGAAGAGACAGCAGATAAAACTGAAGTTCTCTTTCCTTGTCTGACTGTGTGTTTCTTGCTTTCTGTGTGTTTTTTCTTCTCACTAGGGAGAATAAAAATATTAATATAATCCATTGAAACTTTTTTTTACAGTGCAGGGAGAAATCATATTTCAATTATCACATCTTTTCCTTACTTAGGATTATCTGTACTTCAAGAATATTATTAGTATATACATTTAAGTCTTATTGGTTTTCCTTCCAAATATTGCAGTTCCTCATTTCCTCTGTTTTTTAATTCCAAAGAAATTTGTTAAAATTCATTCTACTTGCTGTACTTGATAACATATATTTACCATCTTTTGTCTCTTATATGTGTTCTTAGATATTCTTTGCATGTAATTTCCATTATATTATTTACTTTTTATATACATCTATCTCATTTGTTTCCAGTTGTTACTATTTCTAGAAATTTTTCTCCTTTATTTTTCAAAATTATTTTTAATGTATGCTATCTTTAAAATAAGATTGGAAAAATAAACTGGAATTAGTCTGCATAGGTACAACAATTGTTTTTAGGAAGAGATTTTAAAAGAAAAACAAAAACAAAACAGCCTCTGATCACTACATACTTGTTTTAGGATTAGGCTGGTTGCTTTAATGTAGTTTTTACAGAGAACTTAAAACAATCATGTAGCGTTATTTCACTTTAATGCAAAGAATAAGATTTAAAGTTTAATAGTATGAACACATTTATGCAAGAGTTTGGTAGCAAAAGTGGCAAGCAACCATAGGGCACAGAACCATAGCTGTTCTTCAAAGGATATTGGTAATTTCTGCAGGATGACACTCGAGTGTGATGACAATGTTTAACTCCTTGCCAATCATTCATCTATTCATTGCCTGTAATCTTTGAAGATTTGAATGAAACAGTTATTCCAGTGATTCCAGTGAGATGCACTGTTTATTGTCATATTGTTTTGATGTGTAAATAGAAACCTCAAAGAAAAGAATAAATGTTAGAGAAAGTATGGTGTAAATAACATAATACCTAGATGATTATGTTATTTAAATTTTAGATATTTATAATTTGCAATGAATTCTTTCAATATTTAAATGAATCTCATCCTGGTTATACTGACTGTTCAGTTGGTTAAGCAGGGTTAAGCTTTCACTTAAAGGAACATCTAGATGACATTTGCAGGACATTAAGTGATGTCAGTAATAATCTGCAATGTAAGTCAATTAATCGTTGTCCTGTCTTGAAATTCCTTGTAGAATGTGTGTCTAAAAGGAACAAAGTAGAAAATAGTGTTGGAAGCTACTCAGATGAAAGCAACAGATTAATGTTGTTTTTTGTTTGTTTCTTTGTTTTTAGGATTTTGAAGATTAGATTTGAAACAGGTTTCAGTTACATTAATGAGAGATGAGAAATGCTGGAAGAACTTTAAAATAGCTCATTTAGAATGGATATTTGGAGGAGGATGGATTCTGAGAATTTTTTGAGCAGAGACAGCATTTCTCTCCAGAATTCTTATTTAAACTTTATCTTTGCTTTGCAGCTGAAACTGGAAAGAAGGAAGAGAAAGCTGGCAAGACAGTGGAGCAAGGTAAAAAGTAATGAAGGAGTTGACATTCTCTTCCTTACAGAGACAACAGCATGAGGAGAAAAGCTCTGGATACAGACAGGTGGAAGAAAATCACTTATGAATCTTTTGCTCTGTATCGCTGGCCTTGCGTATTTTTCTCTGTCAGGGAAATGTGAGTTTTCAATCCGGTTTTGTCTTTCTGTTGTGTAACCAAGCTGTGAATCCAAGATCAGAATGGGGAAATTCCACATTCTGTTTAATCACATTAGGAGAAATCCTCAAAATTGGGGGGAGTAAGAGAGTGATTTGGGGCAAACTCTGACATCTTTCAGTTTGGTTTGCGGTTTCAGGACACTTCTAGCCATAGTGTGATGAAAAGGATGACTCAAGTGTATTTATGCAAGATTACTTTTCATTGTCAGAAGAATAAAATGTAAAAGTCAAATCAAAGGAGAAAATCAATAGCAAAGCTAAGCCATTATGATTTATGTTCTATTTTCATCTATGGATTCTCTCAAGAGGTCTGAAATTTGAATCACAGTATAGGACTGTTACATCCTTTTTGTATTATCATTATATACACAACTCCAGAACATGCTTGTGAAAAGAAAAAATGCTACAATGCCCTAAGTTTAAGAGATTTAAACTTATGTTGTGCCTTTTGGTGGAACTCAAAATATGCTAGCAGCTTTTAATATTATTGGCTCTCCTCTAGTTTTGTGATATTATGTTAACTACTATGACAAACATAATCAGAACTAGCAGTTTTCTAAAGACAATCACAAGGCTTTTTCATTCTCTTAAATTTGAGACGCAAATAGATTTTTAATTTCCTAATATCAGAAATGTACACCTTTATGTAATATTATCAACTAAAATTTTCAGTCACTCCTATTTCACATGAACACTTGAAACTTGACTTCAAAGATTGTTTCTATCAACTTAATTTTTGAGAAGTTTATAGTCCCTAAATTACAAAGCATGACCAAGGTTTCAATTTCAGTTTATTTATGCATGCAATTTTCTGGTCTAAATGTTTTCTTTAAAACAATGAAATCATTACGCCTAATCTTTTTCTCAAGATATGTAGGTATAACAAAAAGATACATGTTAAAAGAGATGAAAATTAGAAACTTCCTAGATAAACATATAATATTTACTTTCGCTTATTTTGATGCAGTTTCAAAATATTAGTGACAGATTATTCAATTATTCGAATTTCACGGAATTTTGAAGTTTTTTTCTTTTTCCCTCCTCTAATCTGAATATGTAGATTAGCGATGGATTCATAAATTACTCTCATGACTAAAGTTTATTAAGAGTAACTGGGGTATAAAAGATTCACACTAACAGTAGCAACTAACATAACAGACTGAAATCCTGATTCTTCATGCTTCTCACTTGCATGGTGATGTCAGTTTTATTAAATTTACAATATTTCCACAAGTAGATAAAATTCTGGAAATAGCTCCTAAAGATATCAATGTACTTTTTCAGATGATTCTATCATTAATTTATTTATATTTACCTTTTATTTTGTGAAAAGTTAGGCTCTTGGATTGTCTGAAAAAAATGAGTTTTTCTCAATGATTGCTATTATGGCGACTTGTTAAATCGCTTCAGTTTTATATTTTATATCTTAATAGTTTCAAATTTTCAATTTAAAAAATAATAGTAATAGGTAATATGTTAAGATATAGTGTACATTTGATGGTGTCTTTAGCAATTGATATAAATATACATGCTTTACGTTTAGTAAGATAGTTCTTGTGTTAATAACTCATAATGAATTGCATTCTATAGAATCCATCGCAGTCTCCTAATCTTTATTTGTAAGATCATGCATCAAATGTCTATTGCATAGTTTTAATCCTTATGTAGTTTTTAGTTATCTCCAGAAGTTTAAATTATTTAAAAGAAATTAACATTCATTAAAATTTTAAATAATTGCCTGAAGGTTTGTTGTAATTCAGTTATTTGAATTTATGTACTTCATTATGGAAAATCCTTATGGATTATTATTGCTAAGAGATTTATAGTATACTTTGTAACTAACTCTAATGTGTTTTTTGAGCCTATGGACATAATCTGTAATACAAGTATATTTGGGGAAACAGTAATTGAGCTAAATGTTACTTCATGGAAAATACATATTTTGAGAAGTATAATGAATTGTGTGTTATATAATTTAGTATGTTGTATTTCGTATCATCTGAGAGCTAGAAATGTATCTAACCTAATATATGCAAAGCTCCAAATGTATTCTACTCTGTGTTTAATTTGTAACATCTGATTTTTTTATATTCTTCTCATGCATAGTTTAATTGGCTAGACTCCAAGTTTCAATATTAAGAAATGCTTTACCAATTCTTCCTGTTTAGATGAACGCACATGCACACACGTGCTCATATACATACCAGTAACTATTTGTCCTTGTTCAAAAAGGAATTCCGAAGAAATGTCAGGGTACTTATCTTAAAAAGTGTTGTCTGAGATAACTGTTGGTACCCTTCTCTGGATAGTCATGGAACAGCAGAGAAACAAGTTTATTACACATACTGCTGTGTGAGCATACCTCTTTATAGCAGTCCATAATGCAATTATTTGTTATTAAAATAATTCATTCATTCATTGATAATGTTTCATGTTTAGTAGTTTCTACTTGAAATTTCTTTACAAAATTGATCTGGTGTGCTAAATTCCATTGCCCTGTCTCATTCACTTTTTTTTAAATCTCTCTCAACAGAAAACTTTTTGTAAAATTTCACTGTTAATAGCTGCGAGGTAGGAGATGTAGTCACTGTAAATAACATTCTAAGGAAGTATATTGATACTGGAAGGCGACCAGGCAGGGTTACTTTCAAGGTCTGAGTTATGGGTTCGAGTCCCAAATATCTCTGCTGCAAATTTCCCTTCTCAAAATGATTTAGATCCAACATTGAAAAGGTAAAGAAAGAAGTTATAATTTAAATTATTCACAAACCAACTTTTCTTTCTCTAACACCTTTGCACAGCATCTCCTGAGCCTTCCTTTAGAATCTGTTCTGAAAAATTACTTTTCCTGCTTATAGCTATTCAATAAATACTTACAGTGTTAATTGAAACAGGAAGAAACAAAGAGACAAATAATAGATGAACTAGTTTTTAGGTAACTTCCTCTAAACAGTATCTCCCTTAATAAGATGGGCAAATGTTTCAGAGAACAGCATATAAATGAATAAATTGTTCCTCTGCATAATATTGTAAAGTACAAATAGTAGAGGAAAATAAGTCCTTGGATATGCATGGACTAGACCATTATTGATACAATAGCTGCGGACGGCATGTTTTGTTGAATACAAGTGTGTACAGTGAAGTCACATGGTTGGAATACTAGAAAGTGTAGACACTAGTAATGATACCTCTGGTGTCAAGAATTCACAAAAAAATAATATAAAGGAGAAAGTTAAATAACCACTTTCTTGAATCAAAGTAAGATTGTACATTTAGAAACATTAGGCTTTATTCTATTCCTTTATAATTAATGTTCTTAAATGCTTTTCTATATAATATTTCTATTCCAAATTATTTTAAAATACTATGTTCTTTGTGGTAAAACAGGGTAGATATTCCATTTTTAGAAGAGTGATGTTCTAGAAAGACTTCCATTTCTCAGATACAGAGATTCATATTTTAAGGAAAATAATATTTTATGAATTTAAAAATTGGATTTAAGTATCTTAAAATTTAAGGGAAACATTTCTGCGGATATATTAGTATAGTTTCATCTTCTTAACTTGAAAGTCACTTCAAGAGGACTCGCAAGATGGCCGACATAGGAGGAAGACTGTGAGAGAGCTCACAGACAGAGAGGGCTAGAACGCGACAAAAGCGTAAGTGGAGCAGCATAGAACTACAGGGAGAAGAACGTGAAGTTCCCTGGACAGTGTGGAGCCAAAAAAATCCACACAACTCGGAAGAGCAACCAGGGAAAAACAAAGCAAAGGACAGGGAAGACGACTTTCCTCTCCTGACCTGCTGAGTCACCTCTGAGTGCAGACGCTGAAAGCCGCCGACCCACCCAAAGACCGACCCGCAGACGCTGTGGCCGTGAGGACCGGCGGTGATTGGGACCCGCTGGCATCTGCTCACCCTGGTCACCAGGACTCGCCAGGACCTGCCCCGCTGCGGACACCAGGACCCTGAATCACCGGGACCCGCCGGCATCTGCCCACCCTGGTCGCCAACCCCCGGGACCTGCACCAGCCGCAGCCTCCAGGCTCCATCGCGACCCGCGGAGACCAGCAACGGACGCAGCAGTCGGGAGACGCACCGGCGGCCAGGATTCCCACCAGAGGAAGAGGCAGACTGCAAGAACCTGAGGTTTGAGTGAGTTGGGTGGGGACAGTGGTGGGTTGGAGGCTTCGGGAGTTGGCCCCCCAGGGGCACGGACAGAGCCTGAACACAATTGGTGCTCGTCTCCCCGCCCCTCCCCCCCCCCAGACTCCAGCCTCTAGAGACACAGGGCGAGTGCCTTGAAACTGCCAAAACTGTGTCTGGGAGAAAGGTAAAAGGCACACTGGATACTCCCCTGTGCCTTTGCGGTCTGGCACTCAGCTGGGCGGTGCTATCCCACAGGAACCCAAGCACGCCTCTGGGCTGGGCAGTTCCCTGCTAGCACCGGGGTGGTCGGTCCCCTGCAAGTGCTGGGGTGGGCGGGCCTGCGCAGGAGGCGTTTCCAGAGAGCACCTGGAACACCCCACGCCCTATAGTCCCTTGCTCCGAGCCCTGTGATCCAGTGCACAGGGGGCACGCACAGAGAGTGCCTTCACTCCCCCACGCCCTGTGGTAGCATACCTGTAGGGGACGAGCTGAGAGTGCGCTTTGAATCCTCTGGGCCCTGGAAGTGGCGCCCTGAGGTCCAGTGTTCTGGAGACGCACCAAAAGTGCCTTGAAAATTCCCACACCCTGCTACTCCACGCCTGCAGACTCCGATCTCTACAGGATAGTGCTTGGAGACCCCTCAGCACACTGGTGCCTAGGTCTCTCAAAAAAGAAACACTAACACAATGGGAAGAAATACCAGAAAAGATAATGATCCAGATGAGAGTGCCAACACCCTACCAATAAAGGATCGAAAGCCAATGTCTATTTCGGAGATGCGAGATGAAGACATAGAAGATCTACCAGATAAGGAATTCAAAAAAATAATGTTAAAATATGTCAGAGACAATGAGAAGAATTGGGAGGACTTCAAGGAATTCAAGAACCACATAGCCTCAGAAATACAACAAATGAAAAGTAAAATCCTTGACTTAGAGCACAAAATTGAGAGCCTAACCAACAGAACAAATACAGCAGAAGAGAGGATCTCTGAAACGGAAGACACACAAAACGAACACACCCAGTTCATGAAACAGCTGGAGACAAGTCTGAACAAAGCCAGTAAGACCATACAAGAAATGAAAGACAACCTCAGAAAATCAAATATTAGGATTATTGGCCTTCCTGAAGGAGCGGAAAAAGAATCAGGAATGCAAATGGTGCTCGACGAAATTATACAGGAAAACTTTCAAAACACTTGGAACATGAATCCAGCTCAAATCCAGGACGGTCAGAGGACTCCCAGCAGATATGACCCAAAGCGATCTTCACCCAGACATATGGTGCTCAAGTTCCACTCCAACGAAGACAAAGAAAGAATCCTGAGACAAGTACGAAGCAGAGAAAAGATCACATACCGGGGAAAACCAATCAGGATCACGGCTGACTTTTCTGAAGAGACCTTACAAACAAGAAGAGAATGGACAAAGATCTTCCAAATCCTGAATCAGAACAACTGTCAACCAAGACTATTGTACCCAGCAAAGATCTCATTCGTATTTGAGAACGAAATCAAATACTTCCACAGCAAAGAGAAATTAGGAGAATATGCCAGCACAAAACCAGCTCTACAAAATCTCCTTAGAAATGCACTAATTCCAGAAAAAAAGGAGGTGAATCATAAGCAAAAATGGCAAACAGGAAGGTCTCCCCACTAAAGTCCACACAAGGAAGGGCAATAACACAGATATCAACACCCACAAAAACAAGTATGGCAGGGCAAAATCACAACCTCTCAATTTTAACTCTCAACACAAATGGCCTGAACTCACCAGTCAAAAGGCATAGATTAACAGAATGGATTATCAAACAGCACCCAACTATCTGTTGCCTACAAGAGACACATCTAACCAGAAGAGATTGGAAGAAGCTGAAAGTGAAAGGTTGGAAACAGATATTTCATGCCAATGGACGAGAAAAAAAGGCTGGGGTAGCTGTCTTAATTTCAGATGATGTGGACTTCAATCTGACACACATCAAAAAGGACAGGGAAGGACATTATATATTGGTGAAGGGACTGATCCATCAGGAAGTAATTACCATTGTGAACATATATGCACCAAATTCAAACGCACCTAGCTACGTGAAGCAATTACTCACGGACTTAAGGGGAGACATAGATATGCACACAATAATAGTGGGTGATCTTAACACCCCACTAACAACTATAGACAGATCAACAAAACAAAAACTCAACAAAGAAACAACAGAACTCATACAAACAATAGAACAACTGGACTTGGTTGACATTTATAGAATTTTTTACCCTAAGGCCACAGATTATACATTTTCTTCAGCAGTGCATGGCACCTTCTCCAGGATCGACCACATGATAGGACACAAAGCAAACCTAAATAACTTCAAAAAGATAGGAATCATACCATGTACCCTCTCAGACCACCATGGAATGAAGCTGGAAATCAGCAATGCAAAATGCCCCAGGAAATACAGAAACTCTTGGAGGCTGAACAATATGCTACTAAACAAACAATGGATCAGAGAAGAAATTAAAGATGAGATCAAAAAATTTATGGAAACCAATGAAAACTCTGACACAACATTCCAAAATTTGTGGGACACTGCCAAAGCAGTGCTACAGGGTAAATTCATCGCAATTGGAGCTCATGTCAAGGCCCAAGAGAGGCACCAAATACAGGAACTAAACACACACCTCCAGGAACTGGAAAAACAACAGCAGAAGAGCCCCACACACAATAGGAAACAAAAAATCATCAAAACAAGGGAGGAAATCAACCAGATAGAAATAAAAAAAACCATACACAAAATCAATGAATCAAAAAGCTGGTTTTCTGAGAAGATAAACAAGATAGACACCCCACTGGCCCAACTGACAAAGAAAAAACAAGAGAAGGCAAGAATTACCAGCATCAAAGATGAAAAAGGCAACATAACAACAGACACCGCATCCATTAAGGCCATAATTAGAAATTACTACAAGCACTGTACTCCAACAAATCAGAAGATCACCAAGAAATGGAAAAGTTCTTAGACTTCTACCACTTGCCAAAACTTAGCCCAGAGGCAACAAACGACCTGAACAAACCCATAACTGAAGTAGAGATTGAATCAGTGATTAAAGACCTCCCAACAAGGAAAAGCCCAGGCCCAGACGGCTTCACTTCAGAATTCTACAAAACATTCCGAACAGAGCTGACCCCAATCCTCTACAAACTCTTCAAAACAATAGAAAAAGAGGCAACCCTTCCAAACTCATTCTATGAAGCCAACATTACCTTAATCCCAAAACCAGACAGAGAACCAACAGAGAAGGAAAACTACAGACCTATCTCTTCGAGGAACATTGATGCTAAGATTCTCAACAAAATCCTAGCCAACAGAATTCAAAAACACATCAGACAGATCATTCATCCAGATCAAGTAGGATTCATCCCTGGAATGCAGGGATGGTTCAACATTCGAAAATCTATAAATGTGATACACCACATCCAAAAACTGAAAAACAAGAATCACATGATAGTATCAATAGATGCAGAAAAAGCTTTCGACAAAATCCAACACCACTTCCTACTTAAAACCCTAACCAAGGTAGGCATAGATGGAAAAATCCACAACATAATTAAAGCCATATATGAAAAACCCAACGCCAGCATCATACTGAATGGAGAAAAGCTGGAACCCTTCCCACTGATATCTGGAACAAGACAGGGATGTCCACTTTCTCCACTACTATTCAACATAGTCCTAGAGGTACTCGCTGAGGCCATAAGACAAGAAAAAGAAATCAGAGGAATCCAAATGGGAAACGAAGAAGTCAAGCTCTCACTATACGCAGACGATATGATTCTTTATGTAGAAGAGCCAAGAGACTCAATACAGAGACTGCTAGAACTTGTACGAGAGTTTGGTAGAGTGGCAGGGTACAAAATTAATGAACAAAAATCAACAGCCATAGTGTATGCGAACAGCCCCAAGATGGAAAAAGACTTAACCAGCAAGATACCATTCAAAATAACAGAGAAAAGTATGAAATATCTGGGAATAAATCTAACCAAAAATGTAGAAGACTTATTTGAAGAAAACTACAAACTGCTTAAAAAGGAAATTGAACAAGACCTCAAAAGATGGAGTAACATCCCATGCTCCTGGATAGGTAAAATCAATATCATTAAAATGTCTATACTGCCAAAAGCAATATATACATTCAACACAATCCCAATCAAATTGCCCAAAACATTCTTCATGGAACTGGAAACAATGATCCAAAGGTTCATCTGGAAACACAAAAAACCACGGATAGCTAGAACTATCCTGAAGAACAGGAAGTTAGCAGGGGGAATCACAGTTCCGGACCTCTGGACATACTATAGGGCAGTGGTTATCAAAACAGCGTGGTACTGGCACAAAGATAGAGAGGAAGATCAATGGAGCAGAATAGAAACGCCAGAAGGAAACCCACACAGATACAGCCAAATAATCTTTGACAAAAAGACAAACGACAACCCAGGCAAATGGGAAGGTCTGTTCAATAAATGCTGTTGGGACAACTGGTTGATAGCCTGCAGAAACAAAAAAATAGATCCACATCTCTCACCATACACTAAGATCAGATCTAAATGGATAACAGATCTAAACCTACATCCAGAAACCTTCAAACTTTTGGAAGAAAATGTTGGAAACACACTGGAACACTTAGGGGTAGGCCCTCACTTCCTAAAAAAGACTCCAGATGCAGTAGAAATCAAGACCAAAATAAACAATTGGGACCTCATCAAACTAAGAAGCTTCTGTACAGCTAGAGAAACAATCAACAAAGTAAAAAGGCAACCCACAGAATGGGAGAAGATCTTCGCACACGACATAGGTGATAGAGGGCTAATATCCAGGATATACAAAGAGCTACAAAACAACCAAAATGTCAAAACAAGCAACCCACTCAAGAAATGGGCACGGGAAATGGGCAGACACTTCACAAAGGAACAAACCCAAATGGCAAATAAACATATGAAAAAATGCTCAAGTTCCCTGGCAATAAGGGAAATCCAAATTAAAACATCAATGAGGTACCACCTAACGCCAGTAAGACTGACCCACATGAATAAAAGCACCAACAACACTTGTTGGCGAGGTTGCGGGGAAAAGGGAACCCTACTCCACTGCTGGTGGGGCTGCAGGCTGGTACAGCCTCTATGGAAATCAGTATGGAGAATATTCAAACAACTCAAATTCAACATACCGTATGATCCAGCAATAGCACTCCTAGGAATATATCCAGAACACTTGTTCTATGAGAAACCAACATGCACTCCTATGTTCATAGCAGCACAATCAGTAATTGCAAAAACATGGAAACAACCAAAATGCCCATAACAGAGGATTGGATAAGAAAGCTATGGTTCATCTACTCCATGGAATACTACTCAGCTATTAAAAAAAACAAAATGCAGTTCTTTGTGGCCAAATGGGCCAAACTGGAAACCATAATGCTAAGGGAAATGAGCCAATCCCAAAAGGTTAAATACCACATGTTTGCCTTAATTTAAGATGATATGATGTTATGTATAACATGTTATGTTTTGAATGTTATATGTTGTGTATAAACTAAAATTGAAGTGTAGGTGAGGTGGTCACAGAAGGTGGCTGGGAACCCGCATTTACTTTTAACATATTGGTTACTCATTACTATGTCAATTAATTCCATAATGATGTAAATTTTTGCTGATGGTATGTTGGAGCTTTCAATTGACTGGGATGATACTCTGCTGGCTCTGTCATCAGACCAGAGAGGGTATACCTAAGAAGCCGTTGAACTTGACGGGACAATAAGATGCTGGACTCTATGTTTGGTATACGCTTGCAATGGGGAAATCTCAACTGAACTTGAGCTGTGGTTATGCAACAAGGTGGAGGAATCCACCATGGTGGGAGGGTTTGGGGAGGGGTGGGGAGAACCCAAGTATCTATGTAACTGTGTCACATAATACAATGTAATTACTGAAGTTAAATAATAAATAATTTAAAAAAAAAAGAAAATCACTTCAAATCCAGTTGATTAGAAGAATAATATAATATTTAGTAAATGTATTGCCTATTAAGCATCAAGAATAAGCCTCAACATTTAAAAACCATTTTTAATGTAAACTTATAGATTGTGTATCATTACTGTGTCAGAGTTGATTTTCTGTCGTAATATATTCAAATTCACATCAAATTAAGAAATGCTTCAAATTTTTAAATCAGCTAATTTGCACCCACGTGAAGAATCTTTGTTTTTGATGCTATTCTATAACCATGGTGCCCTATGTAATTGTAATAGTTTTCTAAGTTGTCACAGTAGCATGTGAACTCCAATTCACATACACATGCTTTGTGTATGTTTCCCTGTCTTCATCCACATGGTCAGATCCTTCTATCTTTTTGTGCCGACTCTGGTCTTTCTGAATCTGTGATGTGTACTTATTGTGGATTGATCACATCTTCAATGAATGTGAATTCTATCTAATAATAGCCTTTCCCTGAGAGAAGCCTAATGGCTTGAATAATGATGTTTAGATTTCTTTCTTGACATTTCAAAGTTCCAAAAAAGTAGATGTATTTTTTATTCAAAATCAATGCAGTAAAACTGGAAGTTTAATTAGCCAAAATTGTATTCAATACCTTATTTTGTAATTATAACCCAAGTTATGTGCATGTAAATCAAGTTATGCTTTTGCCCCTCAATAAATGTTAAATGATAATGACAAGATTACTGATTTCTGTGAAGTCCAGCTTTGTTGACAATAATGTGTATTTTGGTTGTTTAATATTTATTGAACACCCACAAACAGGCTAGGCACTGGGGAATGGCTATGGATATGACAGTGAATGCTTCTGGAAAGATGGTTGACAATACATCACAAGTAAAAATGAGAAAAACCACATTTCCTGTTTTATTACTGTATATTTTTAGAATAATTTATTGTCATAGTTAGCTTTGTTTCATTAAAAAAAAAAAAAACTTTTTTGGTCACCATCAAATATCCCACACTTCCCTTCCTTTTAACAGACAGATCAAGATCCTTCCTTTGAAGCAGAAGTAAGCTTACTCAGGGAAAGTTAGTCTTGTTTTGGTTTCTGGCAGGTGTTACCTTCTGCCATGCAATGTTTGATTCAAATGATTCAAATGTTATTGAAGCACTTACTAGTAGCACTACTACCAAAGACAATACTAGACTAGAACATGGGCAATGTTTGCCAGAATGTAAGATTTGGGGGGTGTATAAAAGGGCCTGAAGTAAGACTGTCCCTTTCTCTAAAAAGTTAGATTCTTTTTTAATAATCCATCTTTCCAATAACCTAAACTGTACCCTAATAACATTCAGAATATCTATAGGCACATACAGGTCACACAGACAGATCATCATAATTCCAATTTTCTGTGTTTATTTAAATTTTCTATGGTTCATTTATCATGAAGTTAAATCATGAGTGTCTTTTTATTCTTTCTTTTTATAGAAATTCTGGGAATGTTTTGGAGAAACACATTAAAACAATAAGATGACTCCAGAAACACTCTCCCAAAAACATTCCCATATATCACACCAAAATCAACACTCTAACCAATAGGAAACCTCCAAAAGTGAAAGTTCACAGGAGTTGGAAGGCAGATAATCTAAAATATGTTACAATCAGGACAGGAGCCATATGTTACTCATAATCTGCTTGCATCCCACCTTTTCAGTGATTCAGGAATTTAGTTTCTCAATGGAAATGCTATGACTCTTGTAGGTTCTTCTTATTTTTTAGCCTATTTTTTTTTTAAGATGAAGTGAGTGTGAAAAAGAGTTAGTTATCTCCCATTCACTTAGTAATTTCCTCATTTCTTACTGCAGCCAGGTCTGGGGAAGACCAGCATTTGGTGTCAGAATCTCAATCCATTTCTGCACCAAAAAAATCCTTGGTGACAAAGACTTGAACCATCACATGCTCCTTTCTGTGATGCACATTAGCGGGAAGCTGGAATCAGGAAAGTTGGGATTATAATGCAGGCAACCCAATGTGGGATGTGAAAAAGTTATACATATATATATATATATATATATATATATATATATATATATATATATATATATTATCTAAACATTATCTCCCTTAATAAGATGGGCAAATGTTTCAGAGAACAAGCTGTTCCCTATAATGCTGACATCTCAGATAGGTTTCAGTTTATGTCCTAGCATCTATACCTCCAATCCAGCCACCTGCTAATGGCTTGGGAAAAACATCAGAAGATGGCCCAAGAGTTTTGCTGCCTGCAATCCATGTGGGAGACCCAAACATAACTCTATGTCCCTGATTTCAGCCCTAGTCCGTCCAGTGCGGTGGAGATGAAAGATCTCTCTCTCTCTCTCTCTCTCTCTCTCTCTCACTATAGTTAATTATTTTCATTAATATTTCCTTTCAGTACCAGTATTATGCTGATACCACATATAAGTAAGATCTCCTTTTTCCCACAGGGATCTTCAGCAGAAAACGATCAAGGTTCTCAGAAGGTTAAGGGGCAAAGTAAAAACAGTTTCTTATAAATAATAACTTAAATTTATTTTCATTTATGTGAAAGAGAAAGTAAAGACTGAAAGAGAAAGAGGGAGATACAAATAATTAAAACAGACAGAGACACAGGGAGACCTTCTACTTGTTGGCTCTCTCCTCAAAATCTCACATTACATAGAGCCAAGCCTGGCTGAAGTCAGAAACCATAAACAACCTGTGCCTCTCATAAAGGTCTTCAGACACAACCTCCCATGGTGCACATTAGCAGGGTGCTGGAAACTAGAGCAGAGCTGTGACTCAAATCGGGCACTTAGTATGTGATATGAGCACTGCAGGTGATGTTGTGCCTGCTGTTCCAAATATTGACATGTTTGCCCTTGCTATTGACTTTATGCTTTCATTTACAGATTGTTTTTACACTGAAGGGAAAACAAAAAGAGAATTGCCATACATCTGGTGAAAAAAAAAATTGCTTATGCTATATCTTGGAGCAAGTTAATGAAGTTTATACTCTGCAGTCTAAAAGTTATAATTTAGGATTTCTAAATTATAAATTGTGCCTGAGAATACTAGTTTTCAGTTTTATTTCACTGGATTCTTACACACACACACACACACTTGCCAGATAACCTAAAACATTTATATTAGCATCAAAAGCCTTGCAAATAAACATTGTTAAGATATTGATTGTGATTTTGACTTTCAAAACAGTTGTTAATGAGAACGAATAATTATTATGAAATGATAATTTACTTGAATGAAAAAATACAAAGCTGTCTCAACATAACATGTAACTCTTAGTCTAGTTCTACCACTAATTTGTTTTATTATATTGGGCTACTTGTTTCCCTTGTCTAATACTTTTTCTTTACACTATCATTTCATTAAATCATCTTGCCAATCCTAATATTGTAAGACTTATGTGTAGGAAAGGATTCTCAAGCCTGAAATATTTTTACTTTGTCCTAAATGCAGAACAATAGACTTGGCCTTGTGACAGAAAGCATAGATTTTGTAGTACAAACAGGCAAGTCAGATTCAGATTTCATTATGAAAATATTTTAAGACATTACATAAAATTTCTAACCTTAATGACAATATCTGAAATATTAGCTTATATGTTTATATTACACTTAAATTTTAAAAGTATACTTCATGGACAAAGCATGTCATGGAAAATCAAATTGAAGACCTCCAAATTCTCTAACTGTGAATTTAAGTACAATAATCAGAAACAGTGTTACATGACAAGTAGGAGATGGATCAAAATTGGGATACTGTACTAGTCCACTGGGCCACTGGGTCAACTTACAGGCCTTGAATTTCTTTGGCTTTTATTGTAGCAATCTTTATGTCTGGAATGCCTTCCTCACTCATTCTTCAGTGATAGTAATTTTTAAAACAATTCACAGCCACTCTTTCTGTGCTGTGTGATTTCTTCTATTCTGTTAGGTTGCATTTGTCAATTCTATGGGCATACAGCTCTGTATACTTGGCTCTATCATTGTACTCAATCTGTGTTAAAGCATCCCAGTATAGACTATGTTCCATGCAACTATTCATGGTTTCTGTCAGTGAAAAAGAGACAGTCAATAAATACTGTTCATTAAATCTAGCTTGCTTTTTAAAATACAAAGTGTGTTCCTCTAATAAATTGTTTCGAAGAGAATTGACTTAAGGGGATCTGAAACTTTTTCTACAGAATAGATACTTTGTCACATAGGTAAATACTGTAAGAAGAAGAATTTTGTTTTACTCCAGATAAATAGTTTTTAGGAATATTAGACTTTAATTTTCTTTACATATACATGTCCATTGTTATGTGTAAAGTGTTATCAAAATGTAGAGTTTCCAGTTTTGTTCACAGAAATCACATGCTAACACAAATCCCAGCTGACTATAGATAGGAAGAAGTATGCATGACCACATGAGAGCTATTACAGCTATGCAACACTGCTTCAACATTCACACTTTAAATAATACATTTTTCTAATCTCACAAAAAAAAGAAGAAAAACTGAATAATCAGTCCTGGCAATGTAGTATAGTGAGTAAAGTTGTGATCTCTGATGCTTACATACCATATGGTCATTGGCCTATGTGCCAGCTATTCCATTTTCAGTAAGTTCCCTATTAATGAATCAGGAAAAGCAATAGAGGATTGAGTAACTATGTTGGCCTCTGCATCCATGTGGGAATCCTAGAAGAAGTTCATGGCCTCCAGCTTTGGCCAGAGAGAACACAACTTGTTGAGGACAAAGGAGGTGGTGGACCAGAAAATGGTCTGTCTGTCTCTGTTTTTTTCTCTTTCTGTAACTCTTTCAAATAAATAAATCATTAAAAAGTCATTGTATATAATCATTCACATCAGACACTGAAATGCAAAAGTTACAGAAAAAGTACTTAACAAAACCCGAAACTCATTCAAGATTAAAAAAAAATGTTAGTGAACTAGGACTATAGGATCTACCACAATTTTATGAAGTAGCAACCCCAAATTACACATAAATCCATGCAGACTTCAAAATACTTGTGCATTTATTTTGTTTAATCTTAATGGGAGAAAGAATGAGGGAGAGAAGGGATTCTTACCTGCTGATTCACTCTAGCAGCACCTGCTGAAGTCTAGAACCATTGTGGATCTCCCACATTGTTGATGGGATTCAGGAACTTAAGCTGTTATAGACTATGTGCCAAAGTGTGCACTGGCAAAAACATGGATAACAAGTAGTATAGTGAAGGCTCAAACCAGACACTCTGGTGTAGAAAATGGGCATTCCAAATGGCTTTCTTTTATCCTAATCAATGCGTCAAATAGCATTCCCATGTGCTTTTTAAATTACATTTACTTTTTGTTTAACTGGAAGTAAGATTGGGGAAGAAAGATTGTCAAATAGAACTCCTGTTCCCTGATTAATTCTCCAAATTTCGGACACAGCTGGCACTGCAGCAGGCTGAAGCTGGGAGCCAGGAAGACAATCCCAGGTATCGCATATGGGTGCCAGGTATCCAACTTCTAGGGCTGTCACCTATTGCCTGCCACCGTTGCCAGGAAGCTGCAATGAAGAGTATACCAGGGACTTGCACCCAGACACTCCAAAATGTGATGTGACAGTGCACATCATGTCTTAATGCCTCAGTCAAATGTCTAACTATGCCTGAGGAAGAGACATCTAATATTCTCTGCTAAGATTGGGAATAGCAAAAAGATTCTGTCTCCAATCAAACTCAACATTTTCTGGTAAGGCCTTAGGTAACATGAGCAGACAATAAAGGAAAATAAATCATATTCAAATTGGAAATGATAAAGTGGCAATATTTCAGAAAAAAATTAGCATGGGTATCTTCATAGAAAATCCCAAAGAATCAATAAAACCTACTGAAAGTAATTAGATAACACATCAAGGTTCATGGACACAAAAATAATATGTGAAAATCATTTACTTTGTGATATACTAGAAACATTTGTATTATTTTTAATAAAAGACAATAACATAAGCATTTCTCCAAAAGGAGAAAACTATTAAAAGTGAAGTTGTGCACATAAGTGTGAATATGTTTTATAGGTATAAATAAATGAACAAATACATAAAAGGAAAGCACAAAGCAAGTCTGATGAAAGAGAAGAAAGAACTGAATGAATTCAGAGATATTTCTTGCTTGTAGGAAGAGTCAACATTTTTTGTTCATCAGTTGATCTTTGTTTTCATCATTTTGAAGATTTGTATATGTTAAAAAGGGCCAAGCTTCCCTACCTAATCCCCAGGAAGGGAAATCCCTGAGTTATGGAACTGTATCATAAAAAATAAAAATTTTAAAATTTAAAAAGAAAAAAAAGATTTATTTCTTTATTTGAAAGGCATTTACAGTTGGAGATAAACACACACACACACACACCCCACATGTATCTTCCGTTCATTATTCATTCACTCCTCAAATGACCACAGCACGCAAGGCTGTATCCTGTTGAAGTGAGGAAGCTGGAGCTCCATCTGGGGCTCTCAGGTGGGTGACAGGGTGTAAGTGTGTGGACCATCTCCTGCTAATTTCTCAGGCACATTAGCAGAAATCCTCATCAGAAATGAAGAGTCCACAACTATCATCATCGCTCATTTGGAATGTTAACATCACAGGTGGTCACTTGAGTAGCTGTGCCACATAGCCAGCCCTGCCCATAAATTTCTTTCTAAATGCCAGATCTAGTTTACATTAAGGAGCTCAGAGACCTGCTTCCTGTTTTCTTTGATTCAGTTTTGTTCTAATAATGTTCATGGAATGTGGAATGAAAAGATAACCTTATTCTGAGTGTTCCACTTCTGATCCGGCTTCCTTCTAGTGCTCATGGGAAGCAACAGAAGATATCCAAGTTCTTGGCTGTTATGGGGAATCTGGATAGGGTTCTGGGCTGCTGGCCTTTGCCTGACCAAATCATTGATATTGCAGTTATTTTGATGACTCATTGAGCACAATATGTCTCTGTTTTTCACTCACTTGCTGCCCTGCACTATGTAAAATAAACAAAATTTTTTAAAAAATTATCAGACTTGCAGAAGTAGGGAGAGGACAAGACAAACAAAGGAAACAAAAGAAGAAAAAGTTTTCTATTATATTCCTCAACTGTGATCTATCTTCTGTTGCATTGATTTTTGTGTCTGTTTTTATGACAGTACCATACTATTTTGATTGTAATAACTCTAGTATATATTTTAAAAATAGGAAGTGTGATCTGTAGCTTTATTATTTCTTATGTTGTTAATTAACAAGCATGTTCAAGTATTAAGTTAGAAATTATTCACAACATTTTTAATGTTTTCAAATAAGGACTAAATCATTTTAAAGTGAACCATAGTTTACAAGTTTAAAAATAAGTAAATAAGGTTAAGACATCTGATCTTTGCAAATTGATTCATAGAGTTAAACAATCAAAATCCTAGCAAATTATCCATGTGTATTGACACAGTTTTTTCAAACTTTATGTTGAGTGGGATGTAGTCCAGGATGATGAGCATATTATTGAAGAAAACGACGAAGTTGGAGGTCTGATCATCTGCCTTCACAACTCCCAGGTCATTGTTAAAGAATATACAGTAGATTATGGGACAGAGAACCCAAATATAAACCTGCAAACATATTATCCACTTAAGCTTGACAAAGGACCAAAAGTGAAAAGATAGTACTTTGAACAAATTGTGCTGGGAAATCTGAAAATGAAGAAGAAAGAATCTAGAAACAAGTTCTTTACAGAAACAATTAGACATGTCCTTGGGCCCCTGCATTCATGTGGGAAGCCTGAAGAAAAAGCTCCTGGTTCCTGGGTTCGAATTGACTCAGTTCTGGCTGTTGTGGGAAGGAGGTCAGCAAATATAAAACCTCTCTGTCCTCTCTACAACACTTTCATATGAAACTGAAATGAATCTTTAAAAATCCTAAAACAGCTACTTCTAGAGTAAAACGTAGGGGAAAATCTAGGAATTCTTGATTTTCTTGATAGCTTTTTGAATGTAACACAAAAGAGTACACATGAAAGAAAAAAATTGTTATATTTTAAGACTAAAACATTCTGAGTTGTGAGTGATTCATTAGAGAATTTAAAGACAGGGCACAAAGTAGTGTAAAATATTTATAACATAGGAAGAATTAGTGATATCCAAAACAGATACAGAACCATTAACATTCTACAAGTAGACTCATTGTTAATTGTGAATAAAATATCTCAACAGGTACCTCACATAAGAAGACATATTCTAAAGACAAATCGGCATATAAAAGATCCTCAAACCTATCTGTCACCTGGATATTGCAAGGAAAACTAGGAGCTTTCACTACTTGCCTGTGAGAATGTTGAAAATCCAAAATCTTGACTACCCAAATTAGGGTGGGGGAATGGATTCCAACTTTTAAAATACAATTTGAACAGTTAAACATTAATGAGAAGAATGTACATTATCATAATAAATTCAAAAAATGATATGAAATGAGTATAACGGACAAAATGGTGTAAAGTAGTATATGTCATATCTATAATAAATGATAGGACATCATCAAGATATTTAAATTCATGATTTTTTTTTTGTGTATAACATGACTCAGTTTTAGAAATTTATCCAAAATGTCTTGGATAACCAAAAGTAAAATTTAAATAAACCATAGGTTGTAACACATGAACCTTTTTTTTTTTTTGTCTACAGAAACTCTCAAATACTTATGATCTTATTTGTCTGAACACTAGTATCAAACTGAGATCACAAAATTGGAAAAGAACAAGCTATGGAAGATATTTAGGAGTATGTATAAAGGTTAAAAATGCACTTCCTAAGAAATGTACTTTTTCATTCTACAAATATTTTTTGAATCTTAGTGTATTCCAAAAGATGTTTCCCCTGATTCAGAAGTAGTATTTATAAGGTTATTGCACTCTGGAAGTTATGGACATGAATTCGTTTAATTGTGTGAATTTGCTCACTATTCACTTTCACTGATTATTTTAGAATCCATTATGTTCCCAAAGACATAATACAGCAGCTTAACCCTGGTTTTGCAATCTGATACGTAGGTTCAATTTTTCTATTTCTGTTTGGTCGCTGTGTTCTTAGTTATAGTTAAAACCTTGACTTCTCTTAAATACTACTATCATATTTATAAAAGTTAAATAAGTATTATCTCACTATAAAGAGATAAAGAGAAGTTGAGATTTTCCTTTGTGAAAGTGTCTGACTAGTCAAAACAGTATCTAATCCTCATTTGTAGATTCAGGAATGACCACGACCTGATCTTGATCTCAAGAGTATTTCTTTTTGTAATAAAGTTATTTCCTTGACTCAAACATGATATGGTCACATGATGAAAAATTTATGTTAATTGAAGATTAGAAAAATCCTTTGTAATGGATTTAAGACTCAATAGCTAACTCTGTTAATGAGAAGCCAGTTCATCCCATGTTGCACATATTGAAAACTTAAACTTGGCCATATTTTGTCCCTTATAAAAAAAATGTTATTTTCATTTCATATCGTTATGTAATGAGTGCTAATCTTTCAGAAAAAAAGACTGGATAAGATAAATTGCGCTCAACTTTGATACATCCTGAATTCCTATAAATATTGATTATTAAAGCATCATGAAGACCACAATATGAAAGTGTGCCAGAAGAGATTACTCTATGCAGTCAACCTACACACACTCATAACATTACAATAACTCAAATCAGAATTATACTTCCTTAAAGAATTTTAGCAGAGGTCTTTCAACTAGGATAATCTCAAGAACAATATTACCATAACAGCTTGTCAAAAAAAATTGCAATATGAATTCATTGGACAAGACTTCTTCCCTCATAGTGATTGTGAGTTATGTATAAAACAAGTTTTACATCTCTTAGTTGTTTAGAATTTTTATGCAATGTGATATATCACAATCTAAGCAGGCTAATGTAGCCCAACTTGCCTAGATTACAAAATTCTAAAATAATGTAGTATCTTTTTCAGAGATGTATTTACAATGTTCCTTAGAGTTGTATAGTTACTGCCTTCAGGCTTTCACTAGTCTGTTAATTATGTAAGTTAACGTTCAGAGAACAAAAGTTCAATTCCTTTGGTTAGAGTTTCAGCATAATCACCATTTACAATACTAGTCAGATATCATGCAAGTTAACTTTATATCATGATTTTTAATTTTGTAAGATACATTGTGGTAATTACATATCTGTGTATACTGCTTAATAAGCAAATAAAAGCAATTAGCATTTATAATTCCTTAAATATCTAACCCTTCCTTGTGTTGGTCTTAGTTTGTTCTTTTGGTTAGAAACAGGATAATATAAAATGCAAAATGCTACTCTTTCAAATAAAACCATTCTAACAAACAAAATATAAAGCCTTTTGGGTTAATACAACAAGGACTTTATTTGACACAAAAATAAAGAGGAATATAAATTAGTTTGAATTTGGACAACAGAATGCTAAATGCCTCTCCACCAAATTATATTTTAATAGCAAGCTGAAAGACAGTATTCCAAATAAAGTTGATGTCTCATAATGTATTTTCAGGAACACCAAAATGAGTACTCCATAAGTATTAGCACATTGCATTTTTCTCATAACAATTACAAGAAAAATAGTCTCAATATTTTGGCAAACCCAAAAAATTAAGCTTGGTATTTGTTAATGAATACAAAATTTTAGAATTTAGAATAGACAGAATATGATAAAATATCTTACTGTCTTCTTAATAAAATAATACCTAATATAATAATATATAATATTGATATTTATCATAATCATACTAATAACAGTTTGTGTTTGATGTTTTAGACTAATGAATAATACATAATAGCTGTACCAATGATATTATTGATTGCAACTGTTTACTTAAAACATACCTAATTATTCATTTTCAGAGTTTAAAAAATTTGTGTTTCTGATTTGTGTTTGTGCTGGGAAAGAACTCAAGTGCAGATATTCTTTAAGGTTTTCACAGCTTTAGGTTTTTATCTTATCTTTTCCATGGACTCCTTTCTTTACAAAAAGAATTCTTCATATACATATATATATAATCTTTTTATTAAATTTATTTATTAATTTCATTGTGTTGTAATTACATAGAATCTGGGATTCTCCCCCCACCCTCCCCCCATGGTGGGTTCCTCCACCTTGTTGCATAACCATAGTTCAAGTTCAGTTGAAATTCCCTCTTTGCAAGTATATGCCAAGCATAGAGTCTAACATCTTATAGTCCAGTCAAGTCCAACTACTTATTGGGTAGACCCTCTCTGGTCTGAGGGCAGAGACAGCAGAGTATCATCCATATATATATAATCTTATATTTTAGAATATGAAGTGTTATATGAAGAATATATATATACATTTCATATTCTAAAATATAAGATCTGTTTATTTTTAATATGTTCAGTTCCCTAATCTAAAAAAGATTTCCAAATTCATTGTTACTGATCCTTTTTCTCTTAAAGTGAATAATTTTACATAGCAAATTACTTAAAATTTGACTTACAGAGCTATTTTCATCACAATCTGTGGGACTTTTCATTCTTAAAGATGTGGCATTAAGTGTAGGCATGTATAAAATTAATAATACTGCCAGTGGTTTAAGAATGACAAATCAATATGGTCAAATCATATGCTCTTGTATTTATTATCTTACAACTTAAATGTCTTACTTTCCATATATTATTAAGATAAATTTTTAGACTTCTGGTTTATTTTGTTTTTTTTGTTTGTTTGTTTTTTGTTTTTTAAAGATTTATTTTATTTTTATTACAAAGTAAGATATACTGAGAGGAGGAGAGACAGAGAGGAAGTGGAGCTGCTGGGATTAGAACCAGCAGCCATATGGGATCAAGGCGAGGACCTTAGCCACTAGGCCACGCTGCCGAGCCCTGGTTTATTTTGTTTTGTTTTAATTGGTTCATTCACTAAGTGAAGTCAACTTGTTTGAACAGCGTAAGATTCCTTTGTAGGACATTTATACCAATTTGTTACAAATTATATAATTTTAGTTTCTACTTATAAATGACATTGTATTTTTCCTTTGCTTCTGCAACATGTGCCTATCATCTAAACTTCACCTGTTGTAATTTCTGCATGGTATTTCCTCTTTAGGTGTCTTTTTGTTATATAAAACATAGTACATTCAAAACAAAGATTGAATATTAAAAGCCGCTTTCCAACATCTGTATCTCTGCTGCTAACAGACTTACTGTAAATTCAAGAAGAACTGCAGGAATCATTCCCCGAATTATTTTTAACTTAAAAATTAACTGACATTTAAATTGTGTCTACATATGGTGAACTACGTGTTATTTTAATAGTAAGTACAATGAAACAGGACTGCCAGGTCTAGGCATCATCAATTTTTCTCTGATCTTCTAAATGTGTCCATCTTTACAGCTCATCTCTTTGTCTAACACGCCACTTCATCTCTGTTGATGTAATTCCTTTTATTTTTTTTAGTCTCTTCCTCACTGAAATGCTCTAAAAACTTTTTCATTCATCTTGTGGAGCCTGAGCCATTTCCGTACCTTATTGTACCTGGTTGTGAAAACATTGGGTGGCAAAACATTAGAAAACATCACCTGACAGGAAAGTGGACAGATAATGTAATCATAGCTTCTATCTCCAAAACCCATGGGATTTTATTTGCTTTTTGTTTCTCTCATAATTGGCCTTACTTTGCATCTATTGCAATTTTAGGTCAATGCCTGAAAGACAACCTAGCACAGGAAACATTTTTAGCTTCAACATGGATTCAGGGATCTCCAATTCTATTTTTAAGAAACTCTTTGGTTTCCCGCTCACCACCTCATGGTTCCTTGTAACCTTTTCTTCTCATGATCTCTCTTGCAGAAAGTAGAAAAGAAAAATCTGGGAAGATTTCTTCAGTTCTGAAGGATAAAGGTACTGATGTCTGAAAATTGTTGGCAAGAATGCATGAGTACTTAATGAATGCGTTACTGACATCTCCTTTGCTGATAAATATTCCAAAATTGTACAAATTAGACTCATAATTTTCAAAATCCCATATTTATCTTTCTGTCCTTGAAATACTTTCCTTATAGTCACTAGTGCTTTGGACATGTTTTTTCTATAACCAATAAATAAATAAATAAATAAGTAAATAAATAAATAAATGGAAAAGGAAAGAAAGCAGGTGGAAGGAAAAGGAAAGAAATGAAGAAAGAAGGGAGAGGCATTTTCATTTTAAAAGAAGTTTTAAAAGCTAATAAAAATGTGGAAGAAAATTAAACAATACTAGGAGAACTCGTCTCTGTGCCCCTTGTTGCTATTTTTTCATAATATACACACATGCATCTTTCACCTATATTGTCTTTCAAGTTCTTGCTATTCATTGACAAAACAAAGATGGCAAAGCTATGAATAGGGATTAAGATTAGGTAGTTGTAGTTACCAACCCTGTAATTTTAAAAGTATTTTAGGCATATTCTGTCAGTTTTCGTCTTTTCAGGCTCCTTATTGCTATAAAGAAGCAGGCACTTCTTATTTAAACTTTGTGACCACAGGCTTTCCTCTTTTCAAATTTTGGATTTCTGTCTATGCATAATGATTGTACAAAGCATCACGATTTTTCTGCATAAACCAGCCTTCACTGATACATGCGTTCAAATGAACACATTAAAATGCTTATAATTTAGTGTGATCTCACTATGTAAACTATAAAGTTTTGAGAAGTTGTTTAAAAGATTTATTTATTTTTATTGGAGAGGCAGACAAACAGAGAGGAGAGACAGAGAGGAAGAGCGTCTGTCCGATGATTCACTCCCTAAGCAGCTGCAACTGCCCGAGCTGTGCCAATCCAAAGCCAGGAGCCAGGAGCTAGGTTCCTAAGGATTTATTTAGGCCGTCCCTAACTGCTTCCCCAGGCCACAGGCAGGGAGCTGGATGGGAAGAGGACCTGCTGGGATTAGAACTAGAGTCCATATGGGATCCCAGTGTGTTCAACGCAAGGACTTTAGCCACTAGGCTATCGCACTGGGCCCCAACTTTGAGAAATTTTAACAGTACCTCTTTATTCCTCAAGCTGCAATGTTATTCAACCTTAATATTTTTATTCCCTTGAAAAATAGAGATGAAGATAAAAGCAGAAAGAGAGGCAAGTAGGAGAGAGCACTTCCCTCTCTGCTGATTGACCCTTTAAGTGCCTGACAATTGTCATGACTGGAGCCAGGAAAGCACTTTGGATATGCTTTGTAAACTCAGCTCTTGATTTCAGCTTCCTGACAATGCGGGTTTGGGGAGGCAGCAATAATTCCTATGGTTAGGTCACTGCCACCCACGTGGTGAGACCCAGAGGAAAAACAGAGAGGAAGATCTTCCCTCTGTTGATTCACTCCCCACGTGGCTGCAATGGCTGGAGCTGAGCCAATCCGAAGACAATTTGGATATTCTTTTAGAATAATTTTATCGCTATTTTCTTAGAATATTATTATTATTGCTAAAAACAATGAACTTGCAATATTAACTATTGAATTTTCAGGACTTTAAAAGCCTTATATGTTTTATTGTCCTGAGGCAATATCTTTGTAGCCTGCTGCTGAGCTGTGATATAAACAGAATGCATTAATTCCACTTGTGAAAAAGCTGTATATTTCACTGGAATTATTGTACATTGTGAGTTACATAAACGGATCACTTAAGACCTTTACCAGTCTCTCCATGATCCTTCTGCATGTACATACTCAAATTGTATTGAAGTAATGGTACAATTCTAAAACCACTTCTGATATAAAGTAGTAGGGTAATGTTATGAGGAATCTGATAATAATGAATAAGTCTTTTTAAAAAAATATCATTAAACTTGTGGGTTTTTTTAATTATTTTCCATGATGCAATTATTTAGACATAATGGTTCATCCTTCACCCTCCCCTTCTTCCCTACTCATTTTCCCATTTTGACTCTTTTCTCCTTGTTATCCTGAAAGCATAGTTCCACAATTCACATCGCAAGCTTACCTTTCTGATAGTCAAGTGAATCATGATATAGTAAGTATAGGAAAAGGTAGAAAATATAACGTCACTCTGAAAATGTATATTTGTAAGTTTTCAAAGCTTGTATATATATATTTTAAGGAAGTGTAGAAAGCTCCACTGATGATTGTTCTAAATGAAAAAGCTGGAGGAAAGTTTGTCCATTTTTGCACTTTGCTAAGCAATGTATTTGCCTGGTCTATGGGCATATAATTGTTTCAGAATAACTATAAAGGTACTTGCTTAGATAACTTTGTCCAACCAGAATCTAGAAAAACGAAGTTAGTTTTCTTCCTGATGGTATCCACCCCATTCCAAGAAGTCCCTTGCTTCTAATGGAAGTTCTGATTTTTCTGAGAACACAGGATTTATTTGTAGATTTAGTAATGACAAATAAATAAGGCAATTGAGAGCAACTGTACTTCTGATAACACAATAGTGGTACCCTTCATTTTCTCTGTTTCTGGAGTGTAGAGTGGAATATCAGAACTATTGACTAGTTTTGTGATCCAGGCCTCTAATGCTGAAGGATTGTCAAAAGAGATCTTTGTAACCTGCTGCTGAGTTCTCCACACCTGATACTTCTCCAACTACTGTTTGTTTCTAACATACTCTTTTTGGCCATCTCCCTTCATCAAACAGAAGCTGGGACTGAGGCCAAATTAAGTTTTTTTTTAAGACTTTAAAAATACAATCCTGTACGTCATCAAAGGTATTCGCATTCTATAGTTGTAGCCTTTGTCTCCGAGAATAGGTAGCAGAACCACAAACCTGATATCAGCTGCTTTCTCTTCCTTTGTGATTCTTTTCTGTGTCACAGCCTCTTCATGCGATTTTGAAAGCACTCCAGTTTATATCCTGGCACCATTATACATTTTCTAAGTCTTGATTATCAAGGTTCGTAGATCATCCTGTAGCTTCTTAGAGAAAGATTAAAAAAAAACTACCACATTAAAAAAAATGTTTCCGATATTTTGCTCCTGATAAACAAAATAGATGAGTTGAAAAATTTAAGAACTGACCCAAACCAGTTTCATTTCCTAAGTCAGAAATGTGGGGATATCTATAATATGTATTTATGTATATATGTATGTATGTATGTATGTGTGCGTGTATGTGTGTGTGTATGTGTGTATGTATGTATGTATGTGTGTGTGCGTGTATGTGTGCGTGTATGTGTGTATGTATGTATGTATGTATGTGTGTATGTGTGTATGTATGTATGTGTGTATGTATGTGTGTGTGTGTGTGTGCGTGCACACACACATTTTTGTCAGATTCAATATCCTGCCTTCTTTCTCGGGGAGTTAGTCTGCTCAACCAAGAAGGTGGACTTTCTAAATCAGGTCAAAATTCCCTGGAGTCAAGGATAGTGAGAAGAAATGAGTTTCAGGAAAGTCACTGCAAGTGATGACACAGTCTTACAGCAGAAGACATTTTGCCATTAGAAAACACAGAAATGGAAATCCTTTTGTTTTCTGAAAATGTTTCCAAAGCTTACAGTAATGGATTTAGAACTTCAGGCTGTGCTGTGTTGGTATGCTGCAACACAAACTGTTTTCAGAATTAACCCTTCTAAGGCATTCTGCATGCAAGGCAACAGTCAGCCGAGGCCATCAGGGCTAGATGCTTCTCTTAACATACATTGGAGGTCATAAGCAACTAGAGAAGGACCAAGACAGACGAGTGCTAGGTGTCTGGGAACGAACTGGTAAGAGAGCAACACTGCATTGACCAGGTTGGCTGGGGCAACGCCTCAGGCAGCTGGCTGCCCTAAGAGAGTTGGATACATGTTCAGGTCTTCCCCTCTCTGAGCTTACAGTGATCCACCTGAGCACATAATGGCTGAGAGAATGATGAGTCAGTAAGCAACAGACCCAGGAGTGAGTTCACCAAATAAGGAATAATGTTCCCCAATGAATAAAAGCTGCCAGGGCAGGCATTGAGTTGTTCTCTAAGAGTAACACTTCGCTTTCAAAAACATAACTCTTGTTTCTTCCTTTTTTCCTTAACTGCCATAGGGACAGGCACTGAGCTGATACACATTCACAAAGAGTTTTCCTCTGACTACCCATTTTCTTTTTTTTTAAAGATTTATTTATTTTATTACAGCCAGATATACAGAGAGGAGGAGAGACAGAGAGGAAGATCTTCCATCCGATGTTTCACTCCCCAAGTGAGCCGCAACGGGCCTATGCGCGCCGATCCAATGCCGGGAACCTGGAACCTCTTCCGGGTCTCCCATGCGGGTGCAGTGTCCCAATGCATTGGGCCGTCCTCAACTGCTTTCCCAGGCCACAAGCAGGGAGGTGGATGGGAAGTGGAGCTGCCGGGATTAGAACCGGCGCCCATATGGGATCCCGGGGCTTTCAAGGCGAGGACTTTAGCCGCTAGGCCACGCCGCCGGGCCCTGACTACCCATTTTCAAAAACCTCTTGTATCTGTATCTGTCTGGTATTTTTCTCATTACATTTTCCTCCTTCAAAATCATGGCTCATGCTGCGCTGGCTGCAGCAAAATCGTATGTTATTTTTTCCTCAACCTTCTTTGTCCACAGAACCAAAGCCATCCAGGTCCATTGTATTGATCTTGTGTGTAATAAGTACTTTATTTTTAATCTTTGTTTATTTATTCACTTGAAAGAGTTACAGAACCAGAAGGAGAGACAAACAGGCATCTTTTACCTACTGGTTCAGTCCCAGATAGCTACATCAGCCAGTACTAGCCCAGGGAGACCCAGAATCTACGAGTTTCTTGTATGTCTCTATGTGAAAGGCAGGGACAGGTGTCCAAATGAGAAATGGTATCCCGTACTACTCTTTATCTGCTATGCCACATTGCTGTCCACCTTGAAAAGTATTTTATCTCCTCAAAATACATTAACTCACCCATAGGGAACAATAGGCTGAGTTTTGAATTCTCTTGCTTCAGGCATTGCTCCTTCCTACCCAATTGGGAATATGCTTCTACCATCAATTTTCACTTTTTAACACATTAATTATTTGGCTTAGCCTGCAACTGCACAGCAGTAAATTATATCATTAGCTTGGGGAAAAAAAAGTTAATGAAGCTTCCCAGAATAGTTATTCAATCCAGGGTTCTGGACTTCATCTTCACATGCTGCAATACAGAACCAAAGGCTCTGTTTGTATTTCTCGTGATGTATAGCTGCATAGTAATTTTTTTAAACACCAAAACTATTTTTAAAACTTCTACATGTAAACAGATAAACAAAGCTGCTGCTTGACCAGTAAGAAATTCTTCATGTAAGAAGAGACAGTTACAAATCTTTTACCTAATTGAAATAGTAATTATTATATATTTATGGGATGAAATATCATGTTTTATTTTTACAAAATTGAGTGATTAAATTGATAAGTAACATATCGCTTTCTTGTGGTGAATGCTTAAAATTATTCTTAAGGCAAATTTAAAATATTTTCCTCCCGAAACCTAATCGTCTAAATAATATCTCCCCTTTCCTTATCTGCCCCTACTCTAATGTCTGCTAAGCATCATTCCACTCTTCACTACTAGGGTTAATCAAAAAAAAAAAAAAAAGATGTATTTATTTCTTTGAACGCCAGAGTTACAGAGTGAGAGCAGGTGGGGAGAGACAAAGAGAGATCTTCAATCTGCTGGTTCAGTCCCTAAGTGGCTTCAGCGGCTGGAGCCGGGCAAGGTCGAAGCCAGGAGTCATGAACTTCTTCCACCCAAGCATTCAGGGCCTTCTTCCGCTGCATTCACAGTCATATTAGCAAGGGGCTGGGTATGAAGAGGAGCAACAGGGACACCGACTGAAGCCCATGTGGGGTGATAGTGCCATAGGCCCTAGGTAACTTGACCCACCATGCCACAGCCGGCTGGGAATTCAAAGCTTGCAGGTCATACCTATGACTGAGCTCCGGCATTATAACATTCTCACCCACTCAAATACTCATCTTGTAAAGGATCAATTAGATTATGGTTTGTTCAAAAATTCAGGTTTACACTAAAAAATAATCAGAGGGGAACTTGTTCTATTCTACACTTTGGTTTTGATGTCAAATTATTACAGTTGTTCTTGAAGCATCATGTCATTTCTACCTGTTTTCAGTGCATTGATAACTCATGAAGCACACTGACTCAATTCTGTGGTTTTCTCACATCTTTTTATCTTGACTTCAAATGACTACACAGTGTTTTTCAAAGCCTGTTTAGGTAAAAGAAGCAAAGGTTTCAGCTTCCTTCAAGGAAACAGGTAATGATGTATAATGAAGAATAAAATTCTATTGATTGGGCCCGCCGCGATGGCATAGTGCTTAAAGTCCTCAACTTGCACACGCTGGGATCCCATGTGGTCGTGGGTTCTAATCTCGGTGACCCTGCTTCCCATCCAGCTCCTTACCTGTGGCCTGGAAAAGCAGTAGAGGACGGCCCGAAGCTTTGGTACCCTGCACACATGTAGGAGACCCAGAAGAGGCTCCTGGCTTCGGATTGGCTCAGCTCCAGCCATTGCGGCCACTTGGGGAGTGAACCATCAGACAGAAGATCTTCCTCTCTGTTTCTCCTCCTCTCTGTGTATCTGACTTTCCAATAAAAATAAATAAATCTTTAAAAAAATTCTATTGATCAATCTATGACACATTTATTTAAAACAAAAAGTTTCCTTTCTAGGCTTTGGAAATCATGGTTCTCATATGTTCTTCTGTTTTTCAGCAAAGGAAATATGATTGACCTCCCAATACAAAATTCTTAAATGTGAGATAGAACAGCAAGAATAAAGCAGTTATCTCAGAAACACTAAAAAAAAAAAAAAGAAATAAAAAAAACCCTCCAAAAATAATTAAATAATTTGTTTTCTGATTCCAAGTAGTGAAATAAAGAGATCCACCTGTTTTGAAAAAAAAATATTGTATGTATTTGGATAACAGAGGAAAGAGCGAGAAAAAGAGAGAGAGAAAAAAGTGGAGGAATGAAAGGGAAAAGCAGTTTTCCGTCTGTTGGTTTATACCCTAAATGGCCTCCTTTGGTAGAGCTGTGCCTGGTGGAAGCCAAGAATCTGGAACTTCATTTATGCCTTCCACCTTGAAGCACCTTGAGTCTCCTCTGCTTTCCCACACATTAGAAGGGAGCTGGATCAGAAGTGGGGTAGCCAGGGATTCAAATATGTGTCCATATGTGATGTTGGCATTGCAGGTTGTAGCTTAACCTGTGCACCACAGCAGCTGGGATCTACTTTTTATAAACGCTCAAAAACTATTTTATGAAACCTTGTGCTTTCATTATTGTTTCCAGTACTTGTTGAAAGGCCTGAAGTATGATGGTCTTTTCTGCTTTTTACTTATTGAACAGTATAGCTATTGGTGCAATAAGCCTGTGATTATAAATTTAAATTGCCATTGTCAAATAAGAGCAAAACAAAGAAAGGAAGGAAGAGGTTTGAGGGAGGGATAGAACTATTGGATGGTGGGAAGGAAGTATGGTTACAATCTTATAATTGCATCCATGACCCTGTGCGGTGGTCTAGCACCTAAGGTTCTCTCCTTGAGCACGACAGGACCCCATATGGGTGCCAGTTTGTGTCCTGGCAGCCCCGCTTCCCATCCAGTTCCCTGCTTGTGGCCTGGGAAAGCAGTCAAGGATGGCCCAAAGCCTAGGGATCCTGCACTCTCATGGGAGACCCAGAAGAAGTTGCTGGCTCTTGGCTTTGGATCCGTGCAGCTCCAGCCATTGTGGTCACTTGGGGAGTGAATCATCAGACGGAAGATCTTCCTCTCTGTTTCTCCTCCTCTATATATATCTCCCTTTATAAGAAAAATAAATAAATCTAAAAAAATATATTCATGAAATCTATTTAACAATTTTTTTACATATTTGGACTAGCCATGAAAACAATATAGTGCAACTCAGTGATGGAGCAGGGAATTGGGCACGGATAAGGGAAATCCCAGGACCTATGGAACTGTGACATAAAATGATGATGATAATAATAATAATACGATGATAATCATAATGAAAAGAAGTAAATTTTTTTAAAAAAAGAAAAATGTTTGAAAAGGAAAAAACAAAGTTTTGAGAAAATCTTAAAGATTTGCTATTTTGTGGGTCCTACATAATAAACAATTGGTGTGGCTAGGAGGAACTTGATGATGAACTACCACCCAACTTCTTATTTATATTATGTGTAAATTAAAGTAGAATAGTGTAAAATTTTACACAGCTATTGCAATTTGCAGTAAAACTGGCCTTTCAACTTGAGTCTCCTAAATTAAACACTGTTCTCTATAATGTGCCACGGTATATACTTGTTCTTTGTTCTCACTGTAACAGGGATGGAATAAAGTGAACTGTAATACATTACACGTCATAGTAAGTCCCCTAAAATGTAAGTGAACATGCTTGCTTCAATGTGATATATTTAGCTCCGAACAAATCCAAATACATTATGTGGACATGGCACAGGTACTCTGAGTTATCTAATATCTTTTAGTGTCAAAGTGATCTGTGGATATATATATATATATATATATATATATATATATATATATATATATATATCTTTTTCATCTTATCCATATCAGGGAAATATCGAAAGTATGAAAAATGTCTACTCTAGTTAGAAACAGCCAACTTCTACTTTTACCTTGAAGGAAGTCCTGAATAAACTACTGACCTGAGTACTGGGTAGAGGATTCAGCAGTTTAAAAAAAATTAACCAACTGATATTTTTTATGAAAAAGAAGAAGACCCTTGCTGAATTTTCATGAGCATGTGTTGGAGTGGGAGAAATAAGGAGAGCAGCAGGAGGTGAAAGTTAAAAAAGAAATCAAGCAGAATAATGACGGATACATGAAGAGCTTCCATTAGTCTGTGCAGTGCTGCATAAAGCCAGGCCCTTAGGTCATACTCTTCTCAATTTGCAATTAATGTTAAATTAAACAAAGCTTTGTTTAATGAAACATGAAAGCACAGCATGGATTTTTTCTCAGCCCACATATGTACTTAACATGTTTGAAAATATTAAAAGAAATATATCCAACCTTTAAGGAAAGTTTGCTTTATTTTATAAATGCTATTAATGCACACAAACCTTTACTATTAATATCCCCTATGATAGATTTATTTGGGCTTCCACAATATTTTGTGATTTTAGTATGATAAATAAGTCAGGATGATTTGTCTTATGCAAGGATTAACACAATTGTGGCAAATGTCTAATAGGCAGGTTAATATATCTATATGCTATTATTAAATGAAAGGATAAATTGTGAAGACTGAAGAAATTGTCACCAATTTACTTAAACACCAATTAATTATAAATAAGTTCTATTTAACTTGATCTCAGCTTTGATTAGGCATGTATATAACAATTAAAATGAAACTCATCTGATGCTATTGATTTAATCATGCAACGGTGTATTTCCTTTGCCAATATAGACATGAATATTATGAATATTGAAATTAAGAACAGAGAACTTACGTAAATATAAACTTTCTCACTGTCTCTCTCTGTCTCTCTTTCCCTCTGTCTTTTCTTGGTGGAGTGCAGAGAGTAGTATCTCCATGCTGCAGGTTCACTCCACTAATATCCTCAATAGTCACGACTGGGGCCAGGCTGAGGTCCTATTCCTGGGACTCAATCCTGGTCTCCTATATGGGTGTTTGGGACAAATATTGTCAGTCATCATGGGCTGGATGAAGGCGAAACTCCAGCCCTAGGACCAAAATGTGAAATACGAAGTCAAACACTATTGCAAACAACTGGACCCATTAGAAAAGTTTATTTTGAATTTTTCTAAAGGCTAAAAATACAGTCTGCATATGTGTTGGGCCATCTTCTTCTGCTTTCCTGGAGCATCAATCAGGAATTCTCCAGGAAGATCAGCATCTGGGACTCCCAATAAGAGTCCATTTGTGATGCCACGTCACAAATGGCAGTTTTACGTGCTATTCCACAGCCTTGGCCCACATTTCAATCTTTGATCACTGAAATATCAGTTCATGAGACTTTTTTCCTTTCCTCACCATTCAGACATGCTTTCATAATCCCATGCCAGGTGGTTAGTTAGCTGCAAGAAATCATGATCAGAGCTTGGTGCAAAGGCCTAGTGACTAAATCCTGTCCTTACAAACACCAGGATTCCATATGGGTGCCAGTTTGTGTTCCAGTTGCTCCAGTTCACTTCCAGCTCCCTGCTTGTGAGAGGGGAAAGCAATAGAGGATGCTCCAAAGGCTTCAGCTCATGCATCCATGTGGGAGACCTGGAAGAAGCGCCTGGTTCCTGGCTTTATATCAACTCACTGCTGCCAGCCTATTGGGGAGTGAATCAGTGAATGAGAGAAATTTCTGTGTTTCTCCTTCTTTTTGTAAATCTGCCTTTTCAATAAGGATGGAAGGAAGGAAGGGTAAAAGAGGTGCATGCCATGGTGTGGTAGCCTAGTAACATAACTCCTTGCTTTACACTTGCTGAGATCCCAGTGGCCTCTCTTCCATCCAGCTTCCTGCTTGTGGCCTGGGAAAACAGTCGAGGATGATCCAAAGCCTTGGCACCCTATACCAGCATGGGAGACTGGAAAAGTTTCCTGGTTCCTAGCTTAGCCACAGTTACAGTCATTGCAGAGACTTGGGATACAAGAGAACAGAAGATTTTCCTCTCCGGCTCTCTTTCTCTCTGTATATCTGACTTTCCAATAATAAATAAATAAATATTTTACAAAGAAATAGGAGAGAAAGGGCAAGAGAAGAAAGAAAAAAAGAAAAGAGAAAAAGAAAGAAAGTCAATGAGAGAAAGAAGGAAAGAAAAAATAAAGAAACAAAGAAGAAAGAAGCAAAGAAGAAAGAAACAAACAAAGAAAAGAAAAAAGAAAGAAAAAGAGGACCCAACACAGTAGTCTAGTGGCTAAAATCCTCACCTTACAAATGCCAGAATCCAATATGGATGCCAGTTCGTGTCCTGGCTGCTCCACTTCCCATCCAACTCCCTGCTTGTGGCCTGGGAAAGCAGTCGAGGATGGCCCATAGCCTTTGAGACTCTGCACCCAAGTGGGAGACCTAGAAGAAGCTCCTGGCTCCTGGCTTTGGATCAGCTCAGCACCAGTCATTGTGACCACTTGGGTGAGCGAATCATCGGATGGAAGATCCTCTTCTCTGTCTCTCCTCCTCTCTGAATATCCTACTTTGTGATAAAAATAAAGTCAATTTTCAAAAGAAAGAGAGAGAGAAAGAGAGAAAAAGAAAGAAAGAAAAAGAAAGAAAGGAAGGAAGGAAAGGGGAAAAATTTATGAGATCATAGAGAGGGGGAAAAGACAACAAAATATTAATTTTTTTCCTTTAAACCTCATTTCACCAACTGAATTTTTATTTTGTTGTTTCATTTTCTTCAAAATTGTTAAAGGAAAGTAGGAGTAAGCATAGTTTACATGAAAGGTCAATTACATACAATTGCTAGAATTATCATTAACTTTATTTTGTTATTAACACTATAGAAGTTGAGCCTTCAATTAACTGTCAGGATACTGAATTAGTTTTGTTTTCTCATTTAAAGTGATGGTGGTCTCTTTTAGCTTTGCAATACAATATCAAAGTTGTTTCAGCATTTCATTTTCATTTATTTTTTTATTTTTCAAATATCTGGTAAAGTTAGGAGCTATGGTATATGTAAATGGCAGTGTTAGAAACAATTTCTGTGACTAAGATCGTGACATGGGACTTTCACATTCACCCTAGAGAAGCTGTGTCCTCCTAGTTTTCCTTTCTGTTGAAGGGGCCCCTGGCATCTCAGACACTCCAGAACACTCTTAAAATAAATCTTTGGTAGCACAAATAATTGGAAAGGAATTGTAAGGGGAAAAGTTCAGCACTTCTTGTAGTAAATATGAAACTCCTGAAAAATCCTCATTGAATTTCTTCAGAAGAAATAACATGTGAAATTATTCCCTAATATTTCAAGATTTGAAGATGACATTAGAAATATATCATAACTTGTGTGCTAATTCCACTTGGGCACATAAATCTCTTGAATTAAAATGTAAATGTTCTTTTGACTCAGCCATGGTAATAGGTTAAAGTATAAATATAAATCATTTGAAAAACTTGAAAAAAAAAAAACAAATCAATGAAATTCAGCAATAATCTATCCCAAATTCTGACTATTGGGATTGTAAAGGATTTTTGTGACAGGAAACAATGTTTGTCTTATAAATATTTCACTAAACCTTAGAAATTCTAACACTGTCATTCTTATTTTAACATTCTGCCAGATATACTACCATAGGGAAAAGATATAATATAAAAGTAAGAGTCATACTTTTTTTAAACAAATTTAATCATCTTAATAAAGAAATCAAGTTTACATACAAATAAGTATGCATAAACCTATCACTATAAAATAAATTCAATGCTATTGCAAACATTTAAAAAGGAGGGATGGAAAGAAGGAAGAAAAGAGGAAAGGAAGATAGGAAGGATGCTTGGTGGAAGAGTGAAAGAGCTAAAAGTAGCAACAAGGGAAAGAGTAAGCATAGGAAATATTATATTCTTACACTGTTATCTGTGAACCACATAAAATTTGTTCTCTTTATATTAATAAAAGTAATGCATTTTTATTTTTAATTTTTAACAAATTATTTTATGATACAGTTCCATAGACCTTGGGATTCCCCTCCCCTCCACCACTGCTGAATCTCCCTGCATTATTATAATATAGTCCTTCATAAATGGCAGTAAGTGCATCATTCTGCATAACCTGACATTTGACAATGGCAGAGAGTCCAGTTCTATTGTCAAGAAATATGAACAATTTCCTTGGGAATTCATCTTGAATTTGGACGCATACTGCATTGTATCCTCACAACTGGATATGATAGTCTCTATTACATTGTTACTATAAATCTCCTTAAATGAAAAGCCATAAAATTAAATAAAAAAACAACAACAGGAAGAAAATACAAAATTTACAGTAACATGAAATTAAATAGCATGCTACTCAGTGACCAAATATCACTGAAGAAATGAAAATCAAAAGCCTTCTTGAAGCAAACATGCCACTTATGTGCCGCTGAAGAAATTAATAAGAAAAAAAGCTTTTCTGAAGAAATGAAAATAAAAGCAAAATATCTAAACCCATGAGATGTAGCAAAAACTGTTTGGAAAGAGACATTTATAGCATCAGGTGTTGACAAAAAAAATTAAGAATCTCAAATAAATGATCTAATAATGCATCTCAAGGACTTACTAAATGAAAAATAATGAACAGGAATCAAGAAATGATAAAAACCACAGCAAAGATACATGGGAATGAATCTAAGAAACTACAAATTGCAATGAGAAAGAGCCAATTTTTTTGAAGATTTATTTATTTTTCTTGGAAAGATATACAGAGAGAAGGAAACAGAAAGGTCCTCCATGCACTGATTCACTCCCCAAGTGGCTGGGGAGCTGGAAGGGAAGTGGAGCAACTAGGACACAAACCATTTCCATATTGGATGCCGGCAATTGCAAGACAAGGACTTTGGCCAGTAGGCTACATTCTGGGCTTGAAAGAACTATTTTTTAAGAAGAGGTGCAAAATAAACTTTTAGCTAGACTAGCAAAGAAAAGCAAAAGATTGAAACAAGTAAAGTTAGAGATAAAAGTCAAATAATTCCTAAGAAAATAGTAAGGTTACCTCTTCCTGCTGAACAGATCTTTTGATCATTATGTGGTGTCCTTATTTACCTATTTTAAAGTTTTTCACCTCAAAGTCTATGTTAGGTTTAATGTAAACAGGTAATACTTTCATCCTGTTATCTTAACAATGGATGTTCATTGCTTGATTCAGTCTTCTTTTGTTGTTTTATTGGAAAATTTTCCGTGCTAGACTTTGCTTTTGGTAGGTGCTATTCCTCTTCTGTGTCAAGACAATATCTTTAAATAGTATTTGCAGGGCAGATCTGTAAGAGATAAATTCTTTGAGCTTTGCTTTACTGTGGGTCAATTTTATATATATCTCCTTTAAAAATCTGGAATATGTCACTCCATTCTCTTCCAGTTTGTAGAGGCTTCTTGTTTTCTGAGAGGTCAGCAGTGAGTCTGATTGTGGTGCCTATATATGTTCATTGATTTTTTTCATGTGCTCTTGCCTGCTTGGACTGTCATGCTTCTTCTGCTTGTGGCCAAATCAAGTAAATCAGCAGGACAGGCAGTTCTGTGACTGGATTCACCTCCTGAGCTCCTGGTGAACTGTCCTCACGTTGTCGTTGGTGGAGCTCTGACCGACTACTGCAGAAATCCCCTGGGGTATCTGTTCACTGCAACACTGCTTCACTGTCTCTGCTACTTCCCCATGTCATGGGTTTAACATAAGTGATGATTAATTTAAAAATAAAACATATAAAAATGATATGCACATAATACTTGATATGCATAACATTTCTCTCTCACTGTCTAGTTTTTTTCTGCATTTCAAGTAAAAGATTAAACAATCTAAAAAATGTGATTGGGGCCCGGCAGAGTGGCCTAGTGGCTAAAGTCCTCGCCCTGAATGTGCCGGAATCCCATATGGGCGCTGGTTCTAATCCCGGCTGCTCCACTTCCCATCCAGCTCCCTGCTTGTGGCCTGGGAAAGCAGTTGAGGATGGCCCAAAGCCTTGGGTTCCTGCACCCTTGTGGGAGACCTGGAGGAGGTTCCAGGTTCCTGGTTTCGGATCGGCGCAGCACTGGCTGTTGCGCTCACTTGGGGAGTGAATCATCGGATGGAAGATCTTCCTCTCTGTCTCTCCTCCTCTCTATATATCCACCTTTCCAATAAAAAAAAATAAACCTTTAAAAAAATTTAAAAAAATAAAAAATGTGGTTGATGAATCCAGATTTTTCCTTATTAGTAAGAGCTTAATAAAAATATTCAGTATATTTACTCTAAAATGTAATTATCTTATCCAAAAAGTTAGTACACATCTATCATATGTCTAAGCCATTACGAGGAATTCAATGTGGGTCAAAGGCAACCTAAGCTCTTGCCTTATACAAAAGAATTTTCACATGGACAGATCCGTGAGTAGAAAACAGAGTTTATTAAGTCAGAAAAGTATCCTGCAGTGGCAATCGGGAAGGAAGTTCTCAAGAGAGAAAGAACTGAATGTTTGGTTGAAACAGGGTCTTATTAGCGCAGTTTAGGGGAAGAGAAAAAAAAATCAAAGAGCAGCTAATTATTACAGAGCAGGGACAAAACTTCTCAAAGGGCCAGAATAATGATCTTGTCTTGCTTGCTGAAACAAAGCCTTCAGAAGAGTGTGATTAATAACTTTTGTTTTCTAGTCTGGTGATAAGCTGAAAGTGCCAAACTGTCTCCTTGCTTTTTCATAATAAAATTGGAAACCCAAAGAGATAGAATTGGGCATTTTGATCTGGCCGAAGGCAGCTTCCTTGCCATTTCATGATAAAACTGGAAGCTCAGGGTGGAAAGAGTAAAAAAAAAAAAAAAAAAAAAAAAAGCCTACCAATTGCTGTTTTCATGATAAAACTTCTGAGTGGGATTGCACTTTGACCCTGCTAAATGCAGCTTTAGGGAGAAATACTCATACTGTGCACTTTTGAAGAAATTTTCCTGCCCCCTTTATTTTTCCTTCCACCAAGGATCAAGCCCTATCTTCCTATTAGTCTATCTAACTCCTTACATAGCCATATACATATGTAATGTATGTGAATGAATATATATGCAATTGCAATACAATCTGTTCGATTCCCTTAATGTTCATTCCATTTAAGCTATCAAAAGGAGAGATACAGAATGAGACTGAGTTGCTGTCATTCTACAGTCTATCTCTCCTGTTACTCCATAATATCTTAGCCAAATATTCTAAAATGCTTCTCTCCATGACTAAAAATTATGAGATCATATCAGAATGTTTTTCATTCTTCCTTTAAAATTAATTTTAATGTGCTATTTTTCATGTAAAGTTGTTTATCACTTTTACATACTTCAACCAGATAAAGCAGTATCAGTATGTAACCTATTAATTGTTTTTAGTTTCGTTGACAATTATTACTTCCAGTTTAATAAAAAACTGGAACTCAGGTTATGAAAAATTTCGTTAGTGTCTCTTTTTCATAAAGAAAAGCAAAGAGTATCTGTTCGTTTACCTTGCCAATAAGACTTGCACAACATTCTCAACCGGCTTATTAGTTGCAATCTGTCTTACCATCTTTCTGCCATCTTCAGATACTATCACATAGCCTTGTTACCACTGACTATTCTTGTGTGACCTGCAATGTGCCCACCCTCAGTTATCGGCTATGTGCTATTCACATTGGAAAGCTTCAATAAAGGAAAGAATAATATAGGCAGGCATGAAAGAAAGAACAGATGAAGCTAAAAGGATATTATTAGAAATGTGAAATACTGTATTTAGCACACTTAAAGACATTGTGAAGGTGGAAAATTGGCACAATGAGGTAGGAGCTCGGTATATATTTATTCTGTGCCGCAAATAGAGAAGCCTTACGATCAAATTTGTGGGGCTTTGTGTGTGTGTTTATTCAGGAAAGTTATTTTGAACATGAAACTCTTATGGGAATCTTGCCAAAGAAGGAATATGGGGTCAGGGATATGTACGAAGAATTGAGTTATACACGAAGCTCTTTCTTTATGAACCAGAAATATAACTACAGAAGCTCATAAATCATGTGATTTTCTCTTGTTGATCTAGATGATATAATGAAAAAATAATCATAAACTGGTACACAGAGATAGAGAACATGTGTGTTTAGGAATGTTAGATGTATGTAAAGATGTTATGTAAAAGCATCATGCTTTGTAACTTGAGAGAATAGCTTTTATAGAAAAAAATAACTACTACATGCTGATTATTTCACTTAGCCATTCTGAGTAGCTTTCTTTGAGCAATTTGTTTTATTTATCCGAATGGAAGAGTAAAACAACAGACAGAGAAGGAAAAAGAGATATTTCCTTATCTTGTTCATTCTCTAAATTGTTGGAAGGTTGAGGCTGGTCCAAGCCAATGCCAGGAGCATGAAAACTCACCAGAGACCCTGGTTTGAAGGAGCATTAGCGGGAAGCTGAATAAGAAAGCAAAGCTAAGGAACTTAAACTGGTACTTCAGTGCAGTATGACTGTGTTCTAAGAGATGCCTTCAGCTGAACCACCACACTGGTCCTGGGATAGTTTTATATGAAAAAGTAAAAAAATATATATGGCTTCTGATTTAAATGAATGTATAGTAACTGTGTAATAGAGACCATCATAACCAGATGTGAAGATACAATGCAGTATGCACCTATACTTCCAAATTCAAAATGAATTACCAAAGAAACCGTTGGATATATCTTGACAGTAGGATGCTGAACTCTCTGCCAGTGTCTGTACCCACAATGTCAGAATATACTTGAAAAGCATAATGATGGACTTATGACTGTTTATGAAGGACTATACTATTATAATAATATGGGGGAAATCAGGTGGGAAGGAGGGATTTTGGAGAGGGGAGAGGGGAAATCCCAAAGCCTGTTGAATTGCATCATAAAATCAAAAACAAAATAGAAGGGAAAAATAAGTGAAAAAAGTAAACAAAATAGAAAAATCAGTTGAGGATATTTGGCCAGATGGTTAAGATGTGGAGTTTGAAGTCAAATGTCAAATTAAAGTGCCTGAGTGCCAATCCTGGCTCTGCTTCTGACTCCAGTTCCTGCCAATTTGGGTTCTGAGAGACAGGGTGTTCAGCTTATGTGATTGTATTCTTGTCATTCATGTGATAGGCCTGGACTGAATTCCAATCTTCTAGCCTTAGAGCTGACCAGCAGGCCATTGCAGGCATCTTGGGTGGAATAGTGCTGCACAGAGGAGTTATGTCCATCTATCTAAATTTGTTTGGCTCTCAATTTCAAAAAAATATGTATAGTTTTTAAATTCTGAAAATAATGTGAAGCACAGTTCAATTTCTGGTGGCTCAGACCTAATCTGCCTTTTTACTCAGGCCAGAAAATCATATTCAAAATTGTGTTTACAGAGGATCAAAAGCTACAAGAAGATCATTTGGTAAATAAGTAAGGGGTTAAAGTGCAAACTGTAGGGATGCTTTTCTTGGTTGTGTTTTGCCCACCTTTTCTCCAACTGCAGTGCAAAAATCATTTCTGCATCTTCCTAATTCCCATTACAATCCCCTGATGGCATGTGAACAGACTGCTTATTGCACGGACAGAAGTGGCACTGATTTAGAAATGCAGTCAGGGAAAATAGAAGCAAAAGTAATGTATGCAGTCTCAAAACCAAATAAACATGGCTAACTGAAAGGAAGGCAAATATTAAAATAAACAACTAACAATATTGATGTAAAAAAACCTACATATATATATGATGAAAATATGTGAAATAGCATGTCGAGTGTTGGATCATAGTACATTCTTACCCAATCTTGAGACGATTCTTTCTTTGTGATGCTCATTGTTGTATTTAAGCTAAACAATGCCAAATAGTACCTGAAGGTTTCTACAACATTAATTTTTTTTAAAGATTTATTTATTTTTCTTACAAAGTCAGATATACAGAGAAGAGAAGAGACAGAGAGGAAGATCTTTCCTCTGATGTTTCACTCCCCAAGTGACCGCAACGGGCCGGTGCTGCGCCAATCCAAAGCCGGCAACCAGGAACCTCTTCCATGTCTCCCATGTGGGTGCAGGGTCCCAAGGGACTGGGCCATCCTCGACTGCTTTCCCAGGTCACAAGCAGGGAGCTGGATGGGAAGTGGAGCTGCCGGGATTAGAACCAGCTCCCATATGGGATCCTGGCGCATTCAAGGTGAGGACTTTAGCAGCTAGGCCACACCGCCGGGCCCCTACAACATTAATTTTTATATAAGGAATGCATTTCATGTATCTCATATAGCTACTTTAAAGAGCATAAAAATATTTCTCCTTCAACTCTACGTTTTGTCTCAGTCCCAGTCTCTATTTTCCTTTCTTTCTTATTTTTCTTTCAATTGTTACCATGCAATATTTTCAATTTGCTTAAAATAACAAGTTTAATCCTTGAGTAAATTATTTATCTCAACACTGTTTATTGAAAAGGGTGTCCTTTTCTTTCAAGGGAATTATTTTAACTCATCAGTAAAAGATTAGCTGATCACAGCATGTGAATCCATTTCTGAGTCTCTAATCTGTTCTGTTGGTCCACATATCTATTGGTGTACTATTACTGGGTTGTTCTAATTAGAAATACCCTATGGTAAGTCTTGAAGCATGGTACTGTGATGCTTTTGGCTTCATTTTTATTACTTAGTATTTCCTCACTGATTCAAGTTCTCTCATGGTTCCACATGAATTTGAAAGTCATATTCTTCAAATCTGAAAAGTACTTTGATATTTTGATTGGGTTCACTCTCAATCTATAAATGCTTTAAAGAATACAGATATTTTGATGAACCTTCCATCCGTGAATACAGAAAAGTTTGCCACTTTTCCACATTTTCTACTTATATGCTTTATCTTTAACACTCTCCTTGTAAAGATCTTTAACATACTCATTGAATTTGTCCAAAGACATTTGTCATTTTGCAGCTATTGTGAATGAGACTGATCTTACAAGTTCTCAGACTTCACCATTTTTTTTTTGGTGTGTAAACAGATGTTATTGTTTTTGTTTATGTGCAGGATAAGCTCTAAATCACATCCCACGGCTAGTAGATTTTGTCTTTCTCACTGTTATATTTACCTGAATGACCAAATGTGTCAACACAAGTGATAAATCAAAATGCTGCCCATTACAGAGGACTGCGTCTTTGTAAAGCAGTTATGCTCTGAAGACACATTCAGGAAGAGATAGAAGGTCAGTAAGGTTAACCAAAATCTCAAATACAGAAAACAAGTTCCATGGAGCAAGCAACAGTTCTTCATTGCACACAACAAAACATCACAACGAAGACAGAATGAGGAAGTGATACTATGAAGAACTATGTGCTAATATACTGGCACATTTTTTTTAAAAAGGATAGATTCCTGGATTCATAATTTATCAATTTAAATTAAGAGGTGGATGACTCAAAGAGACCCATAATAAACTGTGAGATTGAATCAGTGATAAAATCTTCATTCAAGGAAAATTAAAAGAGAAATATGCAAAAGTAACTCTAATACTCTTTCTTCAAACTATTTCATGGAGGACATAAGGTTGAATGAAATAAGCTGGTGCAACAAAGATAAATATTGGGCCCGGCGGTGTGGCCTAGCGGCTAAAGTCCTCGCCTTGAACGCACCAGGATCCCATATGGGAGCTGGTTCTAATCCCAGCAGCTCCACTTCCCATCCAGCTCCCTGCGTGTGGCCTGGGAAAGCAGTCGAGGATGGCCCAATCCCTTGGGACCCTGCACCCACATGGGAGACATGGAAGAGGTTCCTGGTTGCCGGCTTTGGATTGGCGCAGCACCGGCCCGTTGCGGTCACTTGGGGAGTGAAACATCGGAGGGAAGATCTTCCTCTCAGTCTCTCCTCTCTGTATATCTGATTTTGTAATAAAATAAATAAATCTTTAAAAAAAAAACAAAGACAAATATTAACATGCCGTCTCTAATATGTGAGGGCAAAAATTAAAAAAAAATGATTAGTATCAGTATTGGTGCAAATATTGCTTTCTCAGACTGTATTACGTGTTTGTAAAATTGATAAGTAAGAATTTTATATTTAATTTCAATAATCTGTGATTACTTTGAAACTTATTCTATGAATGAAATGGTCATTTTAAAAATTTAGTTATTTTTATGGCTATTTTCTGTATCTTACTAAACTAAGGTCTTTTGCATTTTACTTATTGCGGGGTCTCCCCCACAGATTCATTTAGTACCCCACTGCCGGAGTGGGTGAGCCTGCTGCCCACCATCCAGCCTCCCGGCGCTCCCTGTCTCCCAGGTGGACAGGGGTTCTGTCTAAGCAGTTCTGGTTTATTTGGAAAATTCAGTATCTTATATAGAACAGGGAAGAACCCCCCGCAATGAATTCAACAGGGGAGAACTAGGAGCCAATTGTTATTAGTACCATCTAGGAAGCCACCTCCCTTAGGTCAGGGGTTGGTGAGTGAAATGGCCCTGGCCAATCAGTCTTTCTTCGAAACAACTTGACCCCACAGTGGTTCATGCCCAGGGCTGTCTTTGGCTGCCATCTTGCTCGCAAGGTGTAACACAGTGACCTTGACTATTAGTCGCTGTCTTGTTGACCTAGTGGCCCATGGGCCTCACAACTTATTAGGCTTTTACTTTACGAAGTATTAAGCCTTTTTTCTACAGGATAAATTTAAAATGTCTTATCTCAAAAACTGAAAATAAATACTGACATAGAAATGCAGAAGGAAGGAAAGTGGAAAGGAATGAGGAAGAGAACATCATTATGTTGTTAGAATTATTATCTATAAAACATGGAATATGTTGAAACTAATTAAAATTCCAACTAAAAACAACAAGGAGTAATTTGTGAATGATAAAGTGTGAGAGTACTTCAAATGTTTGTGAAAACAAAAGTTTTAAGTAATTTGGTCAGTGTGATGGCTCAATTGGCTAATCCTCTGGCTGTAGAGCACTTGTACCCATATAGGATCCTGATGACAGAAACGTGAGGATTTAGCAACTGAGCCATTGAGCCACTGTGCCAGGCCTGTAGATTGTGTTTCAAAGCATAGATTTTACGTGTGAAGTAGTTAGCATCATTAAATTACATCAGAAGCACTATTAATTATAATATTGGCCTATGCAGGGCTCAGGGCTTCAAGAATTAGATAAAAATCAAAACTCAAAGCTCAGGTTTTGCCTTACAACAGAAAATGTACTTAGAAAAAATTTTATGTCTTAATAATGACTTTGTAAGTAGTTCTAATGTGTATTTCATAGAAGTGATATGTATATAATGTGTTAGCTTTTTCAACAAATATTCATTGACCTAATTTCTGTGCAAAGCACAATATAAGCACTATAATTTAGAAAAGAGAATTAGAAAGATACACGAATTTTTTGGCTATTAGGGTGCTGAGTCGATAAAGAAATACATATTTAGAATTATGAACAAATCCAAATGGCTAACAGATATATGAAAAAATGCTGAAGCTCCCTGGCAATAGGGGAAATTCAAATAAAAATAATGATAGGGCTCCACTAAAATCCAATAAGAATGGCCCACATTCAGAAAACTACCAACAATACCTGCTGGCGAGGCTGAGAGGTAAAAGGAACCCTACTCCACTGTTGGTGGGATTGCAGGTTGGTACAAACACTATGGAAGTCAGTATGAAGAATACTTAGGCAAATGAAAATCCACCTACCATATAACACCACTTCTAGGAATACATCCAAAACACTTGTTACATGAGAAAGCAAAGTACACCCCTGTGTTCATCGTACCACAATCAATAATCACAAAAACATGGAAGCAACCTATGCGTCCATCAACAGCTACTGCATGAAGAAACTGTGGTTCATCTACTCAATGGAATACTGCTCAGCTATTTAAAAAATAAAATACGATTGATTTTAGCCAAATGGGCCAAACTGGAGACCATTATGTAAAGGAAATGAGCCAATCCCAAAAGGTCAGATATATGTTTGCCCTAATATAATATGTCAAATCCAAGGATTTTACCTGTGAATTCTACCTTATTGCATTCCCTAATTATTTGTATCTTTCATAATAAGACCTGGTGATGTAATCCATTAATCAATCATCCATAATAGACTGATTGCGTGTAATCACCTGAGATTGTCAATATCCCTTTTATCGCTATTATTGCTATTGCCCAAAAGTAATGGTAATCTAGTCCTTCTTGTACTTTCTTTAGTGCCACACGGGACATAAGATAGCATTGGTTCCTATGTGAGGATGCTGGAACTCTTTTTTGCCACCCAAGCATCATTTTGATACCTTTGTTATATGTTCATTAACTTCATATGAATGAAAGTTATCTTTTTTAATTTTAAAAAATTATTGCTTTTTTAAAATTTTCATTTTTTCTTCACGTGGTGGAATGTACTCAAGCTGATGCATAATGGAAGTGTAGCGGAAATTAATATGTTGATAAATGGAAACAGAAGTTTGTCCTCATGCATACAGTACAAGGATGGACTAACAGCAAAATGACTGATCATGTCCTGCATTGTTTGGAGACACTTCAGTGGCAGCATGAAGGACTTGTGAAAATTCACCAAAGACACCCATTTTAAGACTGGAGGGGAGAACAGTGGGGAGGGGAGGGAACTTAGGGAAGGAGAAGGAAGACCCCAGTGCCTATTAAATGGTATCATAAAACAATAAAAAAATTTAAAAAGAATCAACAATATAGCAACGATGACATTTATGCTCATATAAGGAAATAAAATATTGCCATTAAAGTTAAAGAAAGAATTATGAACATAATATAGATGACACATATAATTTGCCCTAATGATTATTATATGCCAAATAGGAAAAATCAGTTATTGATAAAATAATTACTTCTTTATTTTTATACATATAAGACTCCTCTTTCCTGCAAAAATAAATGTGAAAATTGCAACAAAATAATGTTTAAAAATCTATGATACTTAAAGTGTACTTTGCAAATTGCTTAAAGTAGAGGCATGCTGAAAAAAGTGCAGATCCCAAAATTTATGAGTTCATTTTTCTTTTTTTATGAAAATAAAACAAATAATCTTAAACTGTATTGGTTACTATTATGGTCTTCCACTAACTTGGAGCTAATGGTTTGGTTTGCTTACTCCACCTGACAACATAACGTGATGACATTGAAAAGTCATTAATGAAGCTCCCCTCCCCAGGCCATTTGCAACTTCTACTTCGTAAATGAAATCAATAACTTGGAAAATTCAGTGCTGCATATGAAATGGCAGGTTGTCTGTCTCAAGAACTCAACTTGGGTGTCTTGCTTTCATATTTTTCGCATGTGGAGACAAAACAGAGGGTTCATGTGGTGAATGGCTATAGAAACTCAACACTACTTAGTAGCAGGGGAAAGAAAGAATGAAGAGCAAAGGCAATGAAAAATAAAAATCTCCTTCTCTCTCCTTTTCAAGTTGCCAGCATTAAAAATAGTTTACTGATGCTTTTTTGTATAGTCCTAAAAGTTTTAAAATGTATATGTTAATGCTTTTACAGAAGAAAGTCCCAGTTAGGAAAAAAACTCTTGTATGAAACAAATACAATTATATAAACATTATGCTTTCTATATTATCTGGGAGCTATAGAAATAATTAAAAATAGGGTGCAAGCTAACCAATTAAATGAAATGTGCGAACTAAAAAGGAAATAGTATGTACCCCAAGTGTTAAAGTGTCTTAACAGCACTGGTATCACTTTTTACAAGATGTGCATTCCTGTATTACAAAAAGTAGGGTGTGAATGGCTACGTTATTCTGTTACGTAAAATTTCAGTTTATTGAAATTTTTTTCCTATTACAAATGCAAATAATTGCAAACCATTATGCTAAAATCTAAACAAAATTTTCTAATCCTATTCCTGATGCACAGTCTAGTCTCCATCAGTTTCTCAACTATAAAATCAGGTTTTCTACAGAAGAACAATAAACGTCCTTCGGGACCAGGGAGAAGAGCTTTCTCTGGTCCGAGCCTGGCTCCACCTCTGGACCCCCACACTCCCTCGCAATGACCATCGGGATCGCATCGAAAACCCCTCATAGCAAACAAACAATCATACAAACTAAAAAAACCTAAAATAAATAGACAAACAACAAAAAGTAGAGCTTGGAATCTGACAGGAAAGAGCTGGCGTGGATTGGCTCATGCCTCGCTGGGTGGGACACAAGGATTAGTCACTCCTCACCATGGTGCTGAGGATTTTCCTGCACCCCCCCCAAAAAAAAAATGTTCTGCACCTTAATTGTCGACAAATGTCTTGTTAGTTACAAGCCAGTCTAGATTATCCTAAAATCTGCCAAGATCAGCGAAATTATACTTCAACACAACAAATGGCTAAATACTAAAACGAAATAGACACGAGACAGCTGAATGGTACCTTATAGCCATTTTAAGGTATATAGCAGCCGGTCCTGTATATAAACTAAAATTGAAATGTCAATGAGCTAATCATAGGTTGTGGTTAAGAACTTGCTTTTTTTTTTTTTTTTTTTTTTTTAACATACTGGTTACTCAAAACCATGTCAATTCCATAATGTTGCAAATTGCTGTTGATGTTATATTGGGACTCTTAATTGACTGGGATGATATTCTACCAGCTCTAACTTTGGACCAGAAATGGTCTCCCCAAGAAACTGTTCAACCCATCTGGACAATAAGTAGCTGGACTCTATGCTTGGTATACGTTTGCAAGGAAAGAATCTTGATTGAATTTGAACTGTAATACTGCATCAAGGTGGAGGAATCCACCAGGGGGGAGGGGAGGGTGGAGGGGGGGATTCCCAGAGCCTATGAAACTGTCACATAATGCAAAATAATTAATAAAAAAACAAAAAACAAAAAAATAGATTGTAAAAATATTAAAAATAATTCAGAGAAAAAATATATTACTTAGTATAAATAAAAATGGCTTCTAATATTTAAAAAAAATCAGGTTTTCTTCTGTTTGAAGCAGAGGCAATCATGCAATTTAACCCTTCCAAGAAACAAAACAAGATTCTTCACCAATAAGTGGGATCTATGAAGCCTAGGAAAGCTTAGTGAAGTACAAGAAAGAGGTATTACTCATGGCACCAGTCTGATCAATGTGATAGTTGACAATATTCTCATGTTATTAATCCATCCTTGTACTTCACTAATTTTTCCTAGGCTTTATGGATCCCCCTTACTTTGTTTCTTAGAAGAGTTTAAATTTCATGGTTGCCTCTGATCCAAACAGAAGAAAACCTGATTTTATAGTTGAGGAACTGATGAAGGATAGACTGTGTATCAGAAATAGATTAGAAAATTTTGTTCAGATTTTAGCTTAACAGGTTACAACTTTCTGCATTTGCCAATTATCACATTGATCAGATTGGTGCTGTAATACCTCATAGTTTTTTTAACTGTGTGTTTATTCTTAACTAATAGATGCAAGATTTCTAGACAAAAAAATTGTTCCATAGCAATAAAGTAATAGACATTTTATTTCAGTGATTGCTTTTATTATGATACTGAAATGAAACCAATTTACTTAATTTTATAAAATTAATACTAGAAGAGGTATTATCAAAATGTTATATAGTGTTGAAGTTATTAAGTTAACCACCAGATGGAGCTGCATCAACTGAGTGAATGATACTCAAAATTAGACTAGTGACTGAATTAGAAAAATTTGACACTGGTTTCTTTGGTGCTTTTCATTTCCTTATCTGCAATACTTAAATAACTAGGACTTACAAGACATTAGCTCTTATTAAACATAAGGTATCATGTTGTTTGATTAGTATGAAATGTTTTAGTAAACTGGATTTTAAATTATACCTTCTAATTTATTAAAAATACATGATTCATTGACATGTCAGTAAAATTATGCAATCACAACTGAAATTAAAAACTGATTAGGAATATCTTTGGTACTTACCATCATCTGTTCATTACTGTGTATTAATCAAATGTCTTTTCTCCATGCTTGTTGGTATGTTTCACCTCAGAATCTGAAACTAAGAAAGATGAAAAGATATCTAAAACAGGTAAGAATATTATAAGATTTATCTATAAATACATGTTTTATTTGATCTGAACAAAAGCAAATTTTCTATTGAATGATAAATAAGGTCTTAAGACAGTAAAATATTTCTTAAAAGTCATGACATGTACTCTCCCACACAAATATATATATACACATATAAAGATGTGTTTCTTTTCAGAACAATATTAAATTTACAAAAGTTGTGCAGTAGTGCAGAGTTCTCATGCAAGTTATACCCAACTTTTGCTATCATCTTATGTTTGTATGCTTTCTATTACAATTTGCAAACCACAGCTATCTTCCCTCACTTTTAAATATTCAAACTGCCTCTCTCTCTCTCTCTCCCCCCAGCCTCTAATAGTCAGTATTTTGTGTTTATAACTAGATCTTTTTAAGCTTACAAATATGAGGAAAACACACATTACTATTTTTGTCTTTCTGTATCTGGCTTATTTTGTTTTTAATTATGTCCCATAGTTCATGCAATTTTACTGCAAATGATAGCATTTCATTCTTTTCTATGATCCAAGAGTCTTCCGTTGTATCATACATCTATATTTCATACGTATATGTACATAGACAGAAATAAAAATACAGTGTTTATATGTGCACATACACATATAAACTCATTTTCTTTTCTCACTCACTTGATGAGGGACTGCTTGTTTAAATCCTATCTTAGCTCCTGTGAAAAGTGCTGCAATACGCATGGTGAAGCATGTATCTCACTGATACAGTGACATATGCTTTTGCCGTGTTTTAGTAGTAGCAACACTAGCTCATTTGGCAGTTTTACTTTTACTTTTTAAAGAAATTTCCATATTATTTTCTGTAGTGATTATACTAATTTCCATCCCACTAAAAAAACTCCCTTTCTTTCTAAAATTGCAAGCATTTCTTATCCTCTTTTTAGATAATATCCATTCTAAATGGGTGAAGTGAAACTCATGAGGTTTAGATTTGCATTTTCCTATGTTTAATGATACTGAGCATTCTATTAAAGTATTACATAATTTTTTAAAGGTCAGAAGTACAAGAGAGATAGGAGAGACACAGAGAGAAGGACAGAGAAATAGAGAGAGATCAACCCTCCAATGGTTCACATCCCAAGTGACCGCAATGGGCAGGGCTAAAGTTGGCTGACATCAGGAATCAGGAACTTCAAGTGGGTCCCCTCTTGGGAGGGAGTACTCAAAACCCTGAGCCATCTCCCACTGCTTTTCCTAGGCCTTTAGCAAGAAGTTGGATTGGAAATGGAGTAATCAGACATGGACCAGTTCCTATGTGGGATGCTAGCATCACAGAGAGCGGTTGTACCTGCTGCACTGTGGCAACCGCCTCAAACGGTTTTAAAAATATACGTGCTGCGGGCCCGGCGGCGTGGCCTAGCGGCTAAAGTCCTCGCCTTGAAAGCCCCGGGATCCCATATGGGCGCCGGTTCTAATCCCGGCAGCTCCACTTCCCATCCACCTCCCTGCTTGTGGCCTGGGAAAGCAGTTGAGGACGGCCCAATGCATTGGGACACTGCACCCGCGTGGGAGACCTGGAATAGGTTCCTGGTTCCCGGCATCGGATCGGCGTGCATCGGCCCATTGCGGCTCACTTGGGGAGTGAATCATCGGACGGAAGGTCTTCCTCTCTGTCTCTCCTCCTCTGTGTATATCTGGCTGTAATAAAATGAATAAAATCTTTAAAAAAATATATACGTGCTGACTTTACATATTTCTTTTTTCAATTTCCATTTTGAATTTTTGAATTTAATGGTACAACTTCATAGAGATTTGGACTCCCCTCACGCAAACCCCACTCCCCAACAGATTTTTTTCCCGTATTGCTACATAAAGGAGTCATGAGTCCATCAATCTGTAATTTAAGTGTGTCCCGACATTACTGGTACAGACAATATCAGATAGTCCAGCAGCCCATTGTCTACACACTGAACTGTTTGTACGATCATTTGACCATATTTTAACTGAAATAACTTATTTTGTTGATTTTTTTAATTCCTGTTGTGTTCAGGACATTAATTAATCTTTTTTCAGAATAGAAGCGTGGATATATTTTATCCCAATCCTTCAACAATCCTTTCCTCAGAAACCACCAAGTTTGATGTAGTTCAGTTTTCTAATTCTGTAATTGTTACTTGTGCTTCTGGTATCTTCCCCCAAGGAAATAATTACTCACATCAATGGTGTCTAAATTTCTCATAAATTTTCTTGCAGAAATTATGTAATTAAGTTTTTATAATTAATATATAATATAGTGATTATACTATCTTCACTTTTTTATATGGTGAGATTAAGGGAACTGATTTTATTGTACCTTCTGTATATGTCAAGCTTTTTCCACATTTTTCCTTCCTCCAATGTATGTTCTTGGCACCTTTATAAAAATCAATTATATGTATTTACATGGATGAAGAGCATTCAGTGATAAAATGAATAACAAGTTGAGATAGATGCTATTCTTCCATTTTATTTTGGATAAACACATCTAAACACTGGAATGATGATCGTATACTGCTCTTTATTATCTACTGGGCAACTGAACAGGGCTACAAAATGAAAAAGAGGGAGCAATTTGAAATTTCCAGGTCATATTCAGAATATGAAAATGTATAATGCTTATGCTTTTGATCAGGTAAACCTTATGCTTAACATGTTTGATGAACCCTTCCCCCCGCCCCCGGCTAAGTACAAAAAATTTTCTTTGAAGAGAAACTTTGTTGCTTCATAATCTCTTTACTGGATGAAACTTTATTTATTTATTTAAAGGACAAGAGAGAGAGAGAGAGAGAGAGAGAGAGAGAGAGAGATCTTCCAGCTGCTGTTTCACTCCCCGAATACTCTTATGGATAGAGCTGGCCAGACTAACGCTAAGAGCAGAGAACTTATCAGAGTCTCTCACTGAGGCCCAAATATTGTGACCATTCTCCATTCTTCTCCACTCAGATGCATGGGTAGGAAGCTGCATTGGAATCATAGTAGTTGGGATTCATACCATCAAATAGATAATTAACTGCAAGCATTCCAGTGCGAGCTCAATACTTTAAAAACTTCTAAAACCAAGTTTGCAAGTAAAAAAAAATAAGGAACGTAATTTGACACTCAAGGCAGGTGATGAAGGCTGAAAAAAGCAATATTATAGAATAAGTGGGAAAAGCAGAAAAAGGAAAGCATTAATTCTAGCACTATATATTTCAATATATTTAGACTAACACTTCTATATCCATTTGTAGAAAAGATTATACTTATATTATCTCTAAGGTAAATATAATGGTTCATAAATTCAACATTAATATTACCTGTCTAAAATATGTTCATATACTCATGTATAAAAAATTTACTTTGCACTGAAATAATTGTTTTAATTCACTTCTCTGTGTATATTAAGTGCTAAGCTGATTGTTGTCATTTTTACTTATTTATTCAACAACAACAACAAAAAGAGCCAGGAAAGAGACAGAGTTTTTCTACTGATTCACTCTCCAAGTGGTCACAACAGCCAGGTGTGGCCTAGGTAGAAGCAGTAGTAGCTTGGAGTGGAATTTTCCATTTGGATGGCAGAAGACCCCCACATACTATGTAAGTTTTCCTCACTTTTCCAGTGTGGGAAGTCTGATCAGATTCAGAGTAGCTAGGTCTCAAATAAAGCAATGCACATGAGTGTTCATATTGTGAAATGTGGCTTAAAATGTTGAGATACGACATTTGCCATTATATTTTTATTTTCAATGAGTGAACACTAGCATTTTAGGCAAATTTATATACTATGTGACCACAAGTTCTCTGCCAGAACAATGGCAAAATTAATGTTTTTTAAACTATGAGATAAATACAGGGATAAATTATGTATTAAATACTTTATAACAGTTTTCATTAAACATTAAATATGCCTGCGTAAAAAAATCTCTGCATTGTCATTGGCCGCTTACTGGTATCAGTGAAAGTTTAAAATCAGATAAAGTGTGCTTTTGTTTGTTTTTCCTATAAGCGTAACATTGTATTTTAGATTTTATTGTTGTCACAGAAAAGAAAAACTGCATATGTGCTATTAGTTTCCTATTCTTAATTTATGCTAAATGTTTCTGTCTTCGTATCTGTATATCTTTTGAAAGACAGAAATTGACATTAATGCCATATCTTATTAAAAATGTGAGTATCTAACCATATATCTAAATAATTTTCAATGCTCATATCACTACCCTATGTTCAGAATTGTGCTTGGGAATGCAGAATTCATACTTATGTGATAATATATTACTTCCATTCCCAAAGAGAATAATCATGGAAAGAGATATGAACTATTGAATGTTGGCTATCAGTCCATTATGTTATCAAGATGTGTTCTCTGAAGGTAGAGAGAGGAGGCACTCCTAAAAGTCTATAACAATCTATGTAAACTTCATGGAAACAATATATATAAGCTAGGATTTTAAGAATATAAATGAGCATGCATGTAAATGAATATACTGTGTGGTATGAACAGTGTTAGCTGATTTGACTGTCACCGGCTAGGGTGGTGGCTTAAATTACTTAATATTTTTGAGAAGGTCAACAACCTTAGCTAAAACGTTTGTTGTTAGAAATAAAGGTCATGTTTGTACTTGCTTGAGCCTTGATAAGTGATAGCTATGTCTAAAAGGTAGCATACAGACAGAATACAAAATTCGCATGAGGAATTGAAGAAAGCCACAAGAACCAAAGAAGTTCCCAGAACTACATTTTTGAGCACAATAATATCTCTGCTGCAGAAGGTTGCAGTCTGATAAGGTTAGCCCTTGAAATCCCAAAGTGGGCTTATAAGGCTTAAGTCCATGTCTTATAACATAAATGGCAAGAGCAGGATAAAAGTCATATACTAATGTGCAGAATAAAATCAGGGATTTGAATGAAATCTTTTTTATAATAATCTATGTAAATTAAAATAAGCGTGAGGACAACATATAGAATAAACAGAGTAATGGCAAGTTCAATTAACTAATTTTGTTCGCTACAAAAGAATGCGAAAGAATGGTTATTATGTTTAATGTGTAATTGTATTTAAATTACAAGCATTATTCAACCTGAAATGCTTTAATAAAATACTAATGACATTTTGTCATAAATGCCTGCAGGGATGTGACTACATAGTACTTGAACAACACAAGTATTCTGTGTGTGTACTTTGCTGTAACTGCCTTTGTCATTGTCAAGAACCTTTACAGGGAAAACAGACCTAACAACATGGGTTATGTATATAACTCCCAATTCTTAAGCATGAGAGATATGAGAAGATAATCAACTGTAAGAGCTGCAGGTGGAATTCAGGCATTCAAATAGGGATATTCTGCAGACACTTGGAAATTGGCACAGTCCATTTTGGACCCCACTTTGTATTTATAACTTAGATACTTAGAAAAGAAGACAAAGGAAAAAAAAATTTTAAAGACAAAAAAATGAGCATGGAGAGAGACCAGAACATCAACTTTCTCTTAGATAGATGAAATAATTGGGGGAGAGAAAGAAAATGTGTGAGCAAGATGAAGAAATTGAATATCCTAGAAATCAGAGAATTCCAGAAGAAACCTAGAAATTTTAGTAATCGGTATCAATTTTGATAACCTGGATAAAGTGACTACATTGAGGGGAAAAAAGGCAAAACTTACTAGTATTTTGGAGAATGTTTTCAATACAATAGCAGAAACTGAATTAAGTTTAGGCAATTAACACAGGAACTGTCCAACAGTAAGTGTAACTTACAGCACGCCCTATTTTTTCCAGGAGTTTGTTGTCAAGGCAAAGTTCCACTCCCCTGAAGTATTTGAGCACACAGATTCAATAAACAATTTTTATTAGTTTTGTTTTAATAGCATTGAGTAATCCAGGAAATGGATAACAAGAAATTCCAGGGGGGATATTAATTAAGAAAGTGCTACAATAAATATAAGGAATTTTGGAATATACAATATTGGTGGAAGGAATTCATTGAATTAGGATGAAGAAAAGCTTTTTGAAGGAGCAGTGGATAAAATAGATGAAAACTCTGTGTATATGATGACTCTACCACATGGTGACCTTTTCTCCTAATACCTGCCTAGTAACAAAGACCCCAAAATATCTGGGTTTGTCTGTTTGTTTGTTTGTTTGTTTTTCAAAATCCAGAGAATAGCTTTTTGATTCATATTTTGATGAACTATAATCAAAATTAGGCAATTACCATTTCTCAGAAAAAGTTTTATATGTGCTAAAGCTAAGCTATTTAATCTGCAGTTGTCAAGTGTAAAATAACAAATAAAGGTAACTATGTTTTTAATGCTCACACACCACTGTAAGATCTATTATCAATTAAAAATATTATCACACAGTAAATTTCTTTTAAAAAACTCGTAATAAAATAGTAGAAAGTAGTACATAAATCTTATTATAAATTGGAAAATGTCAATTTCAAGAAGAAATAGACATGCATTTAAATTCATGTTAAGATTCCATGTATAACTGCGTATTTGTTTTCCTGTGAGTGTCATGTAGCTTAAAAGGAATGTCATCCAGTTGCAACCAGGTTATTGCAAATGAAGAAATTAGGTTTAAAAACCAAATTGTGATGACATATTCCATAAAAACATTCTCTAAATCAGAAAGACTATAAGTAGTATTCAAATTATGTTTCAGTTAGAACAAGGAAGGTATGTTAACATGTATAATAATTGCATATTCAGGAAATGTAATTTTGAAATTTCATTTTAGTTTTCCCTAGAAATAAGAGGAAAGAATATTCCATTGAACATTCTGTAGTGAGTAGTGACAGTTATTTTCTTTCATACTAAAAACAAAATAAAAATGCCTTAAATATGCTGAAATGCAAGCATTAATGTCTAGTAAGTGACTATGTGATAAAGATTGCCTATCTATGTGATCAAGTGGATCCCCAGGTTATGGAATTTACAGATAGAATCATCAGACTAATTTTTAACACACTAATTATATTCACACAATTGACTTGCTTATTAAAGTAATGAGACTTCCGGTTTAACAGATTGTCAGCTTTGACTTCAACATAAGCTTAAGAATAGTGTGTTTTCTCATTGACACCATATTGTGGATGTTATTTTGCTGTTCAACCTAGAACTTTAACATATTTCGGAATAAAAGAAGATGGATGGAGAGAACCAAATAGATTGAAATTATGAGCTGTTCTGAATTGGAAGTCAAAAGTAAAGCTTAGATTAAAAGCATATATTAATAATAAATCAGCACAGGAGACTGTATCTGCCAGGGCAGAGGGTTTTGTGGGCGTATTTCATTTACTTCCTGTCAATGTTTTTTAATGAACAAAAACAAATTCCGTTGTGTAGTTAAATAGATGTGGAAGCTTGGATCTGAACCTACCAAGTAGATAAATTGATCTATTAAAGATTACTACAAATGTTAAGACATTTCATTAGAAATGTTTATCCACAGATCAGACAAAAATGTTTAGTATTTTATGCCAATGTGTACATTAAGCAATAACAGTTGAGAACTACAATCTGCTATGTTTGAAAAACATGAAATAGAGATTAATGTTGGTAATTTACCTGATAAACTTTAATAATAAACATGCTTTATATGAAGCAAGTTTTGAAATCTTAATCTTTTTCTGAGTAAGTTTACCCGGAGTTTGGAAAAACACACATTTAGCAGTCAATTCAGTCAAGCGAGAATATTTTCCCTAGCAAGTTCTTAACCAAAATTAGTCTATGACAAGGACAGTTTTCTTGGCTGATTTAAAATTTAATATAGGTGCATTCCCTCTCAACCTTTGGTATGTATTCAAGTTACCACTTCTAAAAGAAAAAGAAGAGAATAAAGTAGCTTCATCAAAAATTATTAAACTTGGGCCTGAAGCGATAGCGTAGTGGTTTAAGTCCTCACCTTGTACGCGCTGGGATCCCATATGGGCGCCGGTTCTAATCCTGGAAGCTCCACTTCCCATCCAGTTCCCTGTCTGTGTCCTGGGCAAGCAGTCGAGGACGGCCCAAAGCCTTTGGGACCCTGCACCCGTGTGGGAGACCCGAAAGAGCTCCAGGCACATGATTTGGATCAGCACAGTACCGGCTGTTGTAGCCACTTGGGGAGTGAATCATGAGATGGAAGATATTACTCTCTGTCTCTCCTCCTCTCTGTATATCTTCCTTTTTCAATGAAAATAATTCTTTAAAAAAATCATTAAATTCTGTGTGAACAAAGTCACATTGTCACATTGTGATGATTCTTCTTGTTATTTCTTAAATATTATGTATTTTCAGATTCCTCCAGAAGTTAGAATTTTTCAATTTTAGCTTCCTCAAACTTATTTTCTTCCTTCTGTAATTCACAGAAATTAAAAAAAAAATAGTGATCTTTTTGTTCAAAAAAAAAAGGCTGAATCTATCCTTTCTATTTCAAACCAATCTGAAAGCTAATTCAGTTATTTTTTTTTTAAAAATGTTTATACACTTACTTAGTTGATTAGGGTACAAAGAGTCAAGGGCTACAGGAAAGTCCGCACTAACATCATCATTTTTCCCTGTATCCGGGGTCACTGGAGAAACAAAAGGAGAAGCCCCATCCAGCCTCCCACCCATCCCAGGTCCCCAATGTGAGGCATGCTCCGAGGGTCATGCTCAAGCAGTTTTGATAGTTCAACAGTTCTGAATTGCTACCAATCTTGCCGTTCCAAGCATGATGAAATCTATTCAGAATCCACAGGCTGACATAGTCTCTTCACTGTTGGGGTTCTGAGATAAGCAGTTCAGTTGGAGGGATCTGCAAAGAAACTTCGTCTGAGGTGATCCCAGACCTGATTCTTACGTGTGCTTGGCAGTACAGGGTCCAGCACAGTCTGTCGCCCCAATCAGCTTATGTACATGCCGCTCGTTGCAATTGCTGGGTCAGTTTTGTTTCCAACCCTGTCTTCCACGCGAACCAATGGGTGTTGCAGTCCAGTCTGATCCTGCCTACTTTATACTACTTTATACTCGCCCTCACACAAACCAGTGGGAGCTGTAGCCTAGTTGGGGCGACTCCACACAACCCGCTCCAGGCCTGCCCCTACCATGGTTCCCATGCTTGCTGTACCACAGACTTGTTCAGTTTGTCCCACATCCCATTCAGCTCTCATACATGTCAATGGGCATTGAAGACTAGTTCAACCCAACCAACCCTACTATGCAGCCCACACACATACTGGTGGGTGGGTGCCTTTCTTCTAGCCACTCCTGCCCCTGTCCTGGTTTTCATGCTCTCCAGTGGGAGTGGTAACTCAAGAGGGAGGAACCTACTATTTCCCTTCTAGGCCACTCCCACTCCTGGATTATTCACTTTCCAGGTTGTTCTGGAATTTAACTTGACAGATTTAATCCCCAGTGCCAGCCTCTGCCAGCTGATGCTCTGGCAAAGGCCAACCAATCCTCACCCACTCTAATTTTTGCTTGCACCAGTTGGAACAGTCAGCCCAACCTGGCTTTTCCCTGATCTAGCTCACCTGAAGCCCACAGGTGTTGTAGCCCTGCCTGGTCTGGTCTGCCCCAATCCCAATTCACATTCTCTAGTGGGAGTAGCTGTCCAGCAGGGGAGCCCACACTCCCCAGGCCGGCTTTGCCCCCTCCCTGCCTGGTTTTCACGTGTGCTATGGCCACATCTGGTATGGCTCACCTCACCTTGGCATTCCGTAATGTGCACTGGTTTGTGTCACTACCCAACCTGGCCCGACCCACACTCTATTCTGTTGCTCGGATTCACCAGCAGGTAATGTGAATTGGTTCAGCCTGGTCTGCCCCCGACCTATGCCATATGTATGCTGGTGGGTATCTTCCTCTGGCCTGGTCTGGGTTGCTCCTTATCATGGTTCTTGTGCTCACCTGTAGGGACTGTGTCCCAACAGAGCAGTTTCCCAAACTCTTCCATCAGAACCTCTCCCTAGGTCAGATCTTGTGTGTACTGCTGGTTCCATGGGCCAGCCCTCCTTGCTGACATTCAATCCACTCCAGTTCTTGGTGTTGGATGTTTTAGCCCAGCCAAGGCTTGCTCATACTGAGGCGCTGCCCACACATGACTCAGTAGGGGCAGACACCTAGCCTAGTCCGTCCTACATCTACCCAGTTTCTCCAGAACACCAGATGGTGCTGGCGGGGGCTGGAGTGGGGGCTGTTTTCTGCTCTGGATATGGCTGCAATTTCCCTTGGCGCAAGTGTGGGCTGGGGCTGGGTGCACCATGCTGGGCTAGACGCCAGCTAATTCAGTTTTGTAGCAGTAATTGATTTGAATTGAGATCTTTCAGGATGATAAAGTGATTCACTGTAAAAGGCTGTATTACTTGCTGTAGAAGGACCTGATTGTGAGATTCCTCTAAATTAAAATGCAGAAATATTGTGGATATTTATGTGTTAAACAATCAGTTCTACTAGAAATGTTTCCATTTCCATTCTAATTCATGATTTGTACTGACACAATATTACAAAATTTGTAGGAATCAAACTTTCCATTGTTCCTTAGTTTGTGTCACTTTTGATATTCTAAAATATGCTAGTTTCATTTATTATGTGAATGTATTCTTAACCTCCATTTTTTTTCCTTCTGACCAAACATGACTTTAAGGGCTTTGCAGTGCTCATATATAATCTGTGAATAAACAATGCTCTTGCATTAGGTGCCCTAATTTAGGGCACATTTAACACAAATAGGATTTTAATACGGAATTGATCCACTTTCCCATGATAAAGTACTTTACATGCATGAGACAATGAAATGAAGACTGATATTATTACAGATGCATCTTATTGGGCAAACATGAATAATCACTTTTATTTCATATATTGTTAAAATTTAGTGTTGTTTAATACAAAACACGTTAAGCAAGAAGTGTGGGAGTATTTATTTGTGTGTAATACAAAAGAAAGTTAGTAATATTCAGTATCCATCTCAAGTTCAGGAACCAAATAAAAGTGAAGCGGAATGTCTCCACTGGAAACTATTGCACATGCCTGGGGGCGAGAGTCCTTGCTTTGCAGTTGCTGGGATCCCACATGGGTGCTGGTTCTAATCTCGGCAGTCCCACTTCCCATGCAGCTCATATTATTTTCTAAAATGAAGGTACTAATATACAGTCCTGTCAACAGCAAACCAGAGTTCCCCTTTCTCCACATTCTCAGTAACACCTTTTATCATTTGTTTTTCTTAACTAGTCATTCTTCTTGGTATGAGATGACTTCTCCTTGCAGTGTTACTTTGCATTTCCCAGATGATCAGAGTTACTGAGCATTTTATAATACATGTTGGCCATTCAAACTCTTCTTCTGAGAATTTCCTTTCTTATCCATTGCTCACTTTTGAATCTGTTTATTTGCTTTCCTGTTGTTAAGCTATGTTCCTTTTTTTGTTTGTTTTTGATCTTAGTCCTTTTGTAAATATATGGAAACAAATATTGTCTCCAAACCCGTAAGTTCTATGCTCACTGTTAGTTGTTTCCTTTAAGGATATAAGCCCTTTATTCGAGAAATTCTATTCTTTTTGCTTTTATTACTTGTTATTTTTAAGTTTTATGTAATAAAATAATTACCTGGATCAATTTCATCAAGTTTTAGATGTTTGCTTTCATTTGTTTTGCCTTTAAATCTTTCATTCATTTTGTTGATCAGTGAAATAAGAAACATAATTCCATTTTCTTTTCTTATGGAGACCCAGCTTCCCAAAAAATAATTTATCACTAATCATTTTGTTTCCCTTTTGTGGCTCTTCTTTATCTTACTCAAGTTTAATCCAACTAGTTCTATTGGTGAATCTGCATGCTTTTTAAACCTGCAGCATGCTGTTGTGATTACAATAGATTTTTTTTACAATAGATTTGTGATTTATTTTCATACCAAGGGGTTTCATCAGCCCTTTTACTTTCTTTTTGCTCAAGATTATTAGAGGTACTTGTGGTCTTTTCAGGCTCAGTGCAAAGTTTACTACCAGCTTTTCTGTTTTGGTGGTAAATTATTTGGAAGCTTTGTATGGACTGAATTTAAGCTTTAATATATACACAAATAAACAATTATAGGCCTGGATAAAACACTGAAAAAATTTAATCAATTTGTGCATTTATTGTGCTTTTGTAAAAGGAAGGCAAGGCAAAATCTCATAGCAAAGGAAAATCTTAATAGGAGGCAAAGTACAAATCGTTAAGAACTCAGGGATCGGCACAACAGCCTAAAGGCTAAATCCTCACTTTGCACATCCTGGGATCCGATATGGCTGTTGGTTCATGTCCCAGCTGCTCCACTTTCTATCTAGTTCCATCTAGTTTCCATGTAGTTAGAAGATGGCCCAAAGCCTTGAAACCTTTCACCTGTGTGAGAACTTGGCTTCATATTCACTCAACTCTGGTTCTTGTGGCCTCCTGGGGAGTGAGCCAGCAGATGGAAGATGTTCCTCTGTCTCTCCTTTTCTCTGTAAATCAGTTTTTCCAATAAAAATAAATAAATCTCAAATAATTAAATAAAGCTTAAAAAGTATTATCTGTTGCTTCTTCCAGTATATTAGAAAAAGAATCATTTCTGTATCAGAACAAATTTCACAATTTTTACTCATTTTCATTTCACATTTTCCTTCATATATAAATGTTGGCAAGCTAAATGATTGAAAACTATTATGACTTTTCCCTAATGTTTTAGAATGTTTTTAATCCATGTTTAAAACCAGTTTTAAAATGACTTAAATAAACAGGAATGTTTACAGTGAAACAGAAAGTGGGTGTGTAGTTGCAGAGCTGCATACCTGATTATCTGTGCCCATGGTGCCATGAAGGCCCATGGTGCCATGAAGGCCCATGGTGCCATGAAGCCTCCACAGGTCAGCAGTTTTACTCCTTCCTGCCTCTCCAGCAGCTGCACAATGGCTTGTCAACCTGTCCATGCTTCAGGGCCTGAATTGCTTACGTAATGTTTGCACTCTTTACTTAGGCAGCTTTCACTCCTCCCCACCCCACCTCCCCGCCACACACATATACCTTGCTCGTGTCCTAGGTGTTGAAATCTGGGATAGGATCCTAATATCCACTTATGTGAAAGTTTGATCTCCAGTTCTGGTTTATTAGCCAGAATCCATGTAGCTGATCCCCAATCCTGTCTCTGCCCTCTTTGCTTCCAGCATCCTCCTCTTGGGTGGTACCGGTATGTCTCAGTGGGTTATGGTACAGACTTCCTGGGTGTAGGGTAGATTCTATTTTCATTCCCTGAGCCCCGTTGCTGCTTCACTCCCCATTGGCACCTTCCCTAAAGGCTCACTCCTGAGTGTCGTTGCTGTTCCCATGTGGGGGTGATTGGTACCCCACAGAATTCCATTCAGTTTTGCCTCTTTTCAAAGGTGTTGGAGTCAGTGCTTTATCCAATAGTTTTTTGTTCCATGTTCTCTCTTTGGAGAACTCCTGACTGGAATCCTCCTGCTCTGGCTCCCTTTGTGTTAGTCCCAACGTTGTTATGTATGGACTGGATGCTTTCCAAAGTTCATTTTTGCTCACCTTCCTCTGGGACTCTCTCAGAATGTAACCTTGGACATTTTCAATAGATTTTCCTCATCCACACAGCTCCACCTTCTTGCCACAGGCATTCTTTTTTTAAAAGATTTTTTAAAAATTTTATTCATATATTTGAGGTAAAGGGAATATTGAGAGAGAAGCCCCACCCAGTCTCCCACCCATCCCAGGTCCCCGATGTGGGGCATGCTCTGAGATCCTTGCTTAAGTGGTTTTGATAGTTCACCAGTTATGGATCGCTGCCAGTCTCGCCACTCCAGGCACGATGAGGTTGTTGAAGAATCCACTGGTTGACATAGTCCATCATAGAGTCTCCATTTGTCCAGTATTTCGCTGCCAACATACAGCTGAGGTGGTTGATTGACTTGTTCTGTCTTCCATCTTTTCTTGGTTAGGGTTCTGAGTCTGCCATTTCAATTGGGGAGATCCCCAAAAGAAACTGTGAGGTGTTCCCAGACCAGATTCTTGTATGTACTAGCAAGTACAGGGCCCGGTGCAGTCCATCGCCCCAATCAGCTGGTGGTTGCAATTGCTGGGTTGGTTTTGTTTTCAGCCCTGACTTCCACTAGAACCAATGGGTGTTGCAGTCCAACCTGGTTCTGCCCAGCACATACTCGGCCCTCGTATAATTAAGTGGGAGCTGCAGCCTAGTTGGAGCGACCCACACTAACCCCCACCAGGCCCGCCCCCTACCCTGGGTTGCCAGTATACACATACTGTCCCACACCCCATTTGGCTCTCGTACATGTCAATGGGTATTAAAGCTTAGTTCCATCTAACTAGCTCCACTATGCAACCCACACAGATGCTGTTGGGTGCTTCACACCACAGGCATTCTTACAAGCTCTACCCCTTGCAGTAATTCACCCTGCCACTCCTTGAACAGCGCCTTCTCTTCTCTCACAGCTCTCTCTTCATTCACAGCTGTGCCTTCCTATTGTCATCAGCCATCTTTTCCTCCTCCAACCTTTGAGGACAACTTCAGTAAGAGTTACACTCTCATGGGTCTCTGGATAGAAAAATAAAATCCTGAATGTTTAATGCACATGTGCACACACACACACACACACACACACACACCTTGAAGTGTTTATAAACTTTGTGTTTTTAGTTTGAAAAACCAGACAGCTATTCCAGATCATGTTCAATTCCTTCAGTTAAAGATTATCTAATTCTGGGCCCGGCGCAATAGCGTAGTGGTTAAGGTCCTCGCCTTGAATGCCCCGGGATCCCATATGGGCACCAGTTCTAATCCCAGTGGCCACGCTTCCTATCCAGCTCCCTGCCAGGGGCCTGGGAAAGCAGTCAAGAACGGCCCAAAGCTTTGGGACCCTGCACCTGCGTGGGAGAGGAAGAGACTTCTGGCTCCGGATTGGCTCAGCTCCAACCGTTGTGGCTGCTTGGGGAGTGAATCATGGGATGGAAGATCTTCCTCTTTGTCTCTCCTCCTCTCTGTATATCTGCCTTTCCAATAAAAATAAATAAATCTTTAAAAATGCTTTAAAAAATTCTCTAATTCTGTGTGGTGAAATTTTAAGATTTTAGTGGGTCCGCTTAATGATATTCCATAATCAGCTCTAATAAAACATTTCCAATGAATATATTCATATTAGTATTTGCTTAGCATAATCTTATGTTTATGGATTTTATAAAATTCAATTTTTGTGATATCTTCCAAATTACCCTCAAAAATCAAATTACAGCAATTTTATGGGTAAGAAGGTTGAATTGGATCCAGTAAAAAGGCCATTTTGCGATATGGGTATAAAGATGCTATAATTTTGCAAGTAAATTTATGGTGGATTAGTTTTCTACATCTACTTAGCAAAGTTATTATTATTACCACTTGTAAAATTCAAATTCTGGAGCTCAGCATGGTAGCCTAGTGGCTAAAGCCCTTGCGTTGCATGCTCCAGGATCCTATATGGGTGCTGGTTCATATCTGGGCTACGCCACTCCTCTTCCAGCTCCCTGCCTGTGTGCTGGGAAAGCAGTGGAGGGAGTACCACGTGGGAGACCCAGAAGTAACTCCTGGCTCCTGGCTTCAGATTATATCAGCTCTGGCCCTTGTGGCTCCTTGAAGGAATGAATCAGCAGATGGAAGATCCTGCTTTTTATCTCTCCATCTCTATAAATCTAAGTTCCCAAGAAAAAGGAATATGTCTTAAAAAAAGAAGAAGAAAAGAAAAAAAAAAAAAAGAATACTCAAATTGTGGGACTGGCACTTTGAAGTTAATCCTCCCCTTCAAGCACTAGCATCCCACGTAGGTAGTGTTTCCTATCCCGGCTGCTCCACTTCTGATCCTGCTTGTGGCTTGGGAGAGCAGTGGAGGATGCCCATGTTTTTGGAACCCTGAACCCACATGGGAGATGCGGAGGAGTCTCTTTGTTCCTGGCTTTGGATCAGATCAGCTCCAACCATTCCAGCAATTTGTAGAGGGAAGCAGTTCATCTAAATTTTTTCTTTCCGTCTCTTCTTCTCTCTGTAAATCTATCTTTCTTAAAAAATGATAAATCTAAAAAATAATAAATCTTAAATATATAATCTCATAGAGATAATTTAAAAGTTTGAGATTATAGCACAAAAGTTATTTCATTAATTAATTAACAGTAACTTGGTAAATATGTTTATATGTTAGAATTATGTGCATATATGTGAACCAGAAATTGCACCAAATTACATTATTCCGCTAATACTCATTATTAAATAGTTAATAACCTAAAGAAACATCTGTTATGAAGCAGATTTTCTTAAAAAAGATTTATTTATTTTTATTGCAAAGTCAGATATGCAGAGATGAAGAAAGACAGGAAGGTCTTCTGTCTGTTGATTCATCCCAAAACCACTGCAACAAATGGAGCTGAGCCAATCCAAAGCCAGGAGCCAGGAACTTCTTCTGGGTCTCCAGGAGCCAGGAACTTCCTCCAGGTCTCCCACACGGGTGCAGGGTCCCAAGGCTTTGGGCCATCCTCGACCATTCTTCTCGGCCACAAGCAGGGAGCTGGATGGGAAGCGGGGCCACTGGGATTTGAACTGATGTCCATATGGGATTCCGGCGTATTCAAGGCAAGCACCTTAACCACTAAGGTGCTGTGCCAGGCCATGGAACAGATTAAGTCTTTACTAACATTACTCCCTTTAACAATTTCTGTGCTAAAATGATTAATAGGCTCAAAAATGTTGAGATTGAGATAGAAATAAGTCTCTGTTGATAAAAACATAGCATTTGAAGCTTAATATTACTTTGAAAGTAGAAAATTAAAGTAATTTATGTGATAATAGCAGACTATGTAATAAATTATTGTCGTATATATATCAGACATAATTTATATAAGACAATTTATTAGGTACATCAAGAAATAAAACATCCATTGACATAATGCACATAATTATTTTACTTTTTATTTTTTTTGCCTGCAGATTATTAAATTGATACTACTTCATGATACATGATTGAGTCCTTTGTAGAGAATGTAGAAACATGTTTCTAACTAATATGACATGTCTCCAAGATAATGAACTAGAACTGATTATGAAAGGCAATTAGAATTGTTACAAAATTATTGCAGTGATGATTTAAAATTTGTTATTCCAAGTACAATTCACTACTTAATAAGATTACTGAAAATTTATCTCCCAATAGTTGATTAAATATTTAAAAGTAACAGTCTCATCTTAAAGAGACTACCAAAAAGACTGTTGTGTGTGTGTGCAAAACAGAGAGGAAGACACACATAGATGCACACACACAGTAAAAGAAAAACAGAAAGAGAGAGAGAGGGAGAGATGTTTGGGTCACAGGCATGGTGATTAGAATTATGGAATTTGCATGGTAATGAAGTTGGATCTGTACTGTTGCAGCTGGAGCTCAAACCAGGCACTTTTACTTTAGGTGGCACAAGGTGTCACAAGCAGTAGTCTTCTGCATCACATGCTCATGCAAACGTCTCTAATGTGCATGGAAGGTATTCACATGAGATGGCATTAATGGTAGATTGTGATTAGCATGATAATAAAAGTGCATACATAGGAAAAACAATTCTGTATCACACAAAGCTGCCTGAGGAAGTGATAATTTGAGCCCTAAAGTGAAACCACCCACATCAATAGTCAACCAAAATTTAAGGAAAAAATGTCAAAGAACTTGTAAATCAATGGAGACATTTATTGTTTTATTATTGTTAGAATGCCAGCTCTTAACAAATTGTCCTACAGATTCTATGCAGCCTTCAACAAAACCCCAGGAAACAAATTTGTAGACATTGATAAGCCAGTTTTTAAGTTTGAAGAGAAAGGGAAAAGGAGCCAGGGAAGTGTAACTAAAAACTAAAAATCTAGACTATTAACAATATTAAGAAACATTTTCACTATTCCCTTTGTTGGCTTTCCATTGGTTCTTTATGTTTACTCAGTGGACATTAATCATCTAAAGACTTAGAGGAATCTCATAGTTATTTCCTGAACTCCATTTTTATTCTTCTCTATTCCCTGCCTTACAGTTCTTTAATCTGTGGTCTCTTGTGTCTTGCCTTTCCGGACTTTCAGCTCCCATCTCACCAACTCAGGGAGCCCCGTGGACTACCTACTCTTACATTGAGACATCTGCAAACTCTTATAGAACCACATGAAAGAACTCTGTAATTTATACACACGTTTACATGTCATTGTACATTGACATATCATGTACAATACCATGAAGCACATTGTTTTATACATTTTGTGTATATATAATTAGTTTTCAGTGTAAGAACTAATCTGGTTTCTATTGCTTTACCTAAGCAAGATGAGTCTGTGTATAAATACATATTCTATTGCAGTAGTGTAAGTTTTATCTTTCCTAGCAGCCAAGGAATCAGAGATTGTAAAAAATGAAGAGATTAGTGGGGTTGAATTTGTTAGTTGGTGTCTAATAGAGAGCGATGGATAATAATAGAAACTAGAGTATAATGAATTAGTGATTAAATGAAAGTCACGAGGTGAGAAGAGCAAGTAAATATGAAATTCTTAAACTGAGTCCAATAGTGATGGATAGATGACATTCGTAAAGAAACAGAACCAAAGAGAGATGTTTTTATTAACTCTCAAACTTGTGTTGACCTAAACAAACAAACAACAACAACAAAAAGCAAAGAGTACAGGTTGAGAAATTATGGTACACTGACAGGTTATGTTTCCATTTGGAAATAATGGTTTTGATTTATTTGACAGTCTCTCTCTCTCACACACACACACACACACACACACACACACACACACACACAGGTGGGGACAAGAGAGAGAAAGAGAGAGAGAGAGAGAGAGAGAGAGAGAGAGAGAGAGAGAGAGAGAGAGAGAGAGGAGAGAGAGACACACTCCTATTTTAATCCATTTTTTCAGGTATATATCAGGGCCTATTTCTTGTGCCATCACTACCAGTGCCTCCTAGGAAATATGTTACTAGGAAACTGGAGTTGGGAACAAAGCCAAAACTTTGACCCACACTCTTTGATATGAAGTATGAGCATCCTAACTGGCATCCTAACCACTACATCAAATGCCCGTTAAACCACCAGCCTCCCCAAGCAGAAAGCAGGGAGTTTTTTCCACCTACAGTGCTGCTTATAACTGTTTCTATATTTAACAGCACAACTGAATAATTATTGAAGAGACTATGTGGGACCAAACCTGAAAATATATGGAATCTGAGCTTTACAGAGAAGTCTACCAATCTCTGCACTACGGACCAATTATCTAGAACTCTAAGTGCATCAACCAATAGTTTTGTCATATTGTACTGATAGCACATTGCTGATTTTTGTAGACATGAAACTTAGCCTTGAATGATTTTTTAACAGTGAATTGTTACAAATATGTTATCCAATTGGCATTATATATGTCCTTTATTAGCATGAGTGCTAAGATAAAATATTACATGCAAAAGGTTGTTAGTAAATTATGTAATGAATGATGTAATAAAAGTAAACTAACAGTGATTGTTTCAAGTTATTTCAAAGGAATATCTACTTTTAAAAGGCATAGTAGAAGAGAGAGAGAGAGAGAGAGAGACCTGAATCCATTGGACTACTCCCCAAATGCTCAAAACAGCCAAGAATTCAATTTGAATCTCCCCTATGTGTGGCAGGAAGTTAACCACCTCAGCAATCCTGGGCTCCCTTCCTGGGTATGCATTAACAGGATTCAGGATTGGAAGTCAAGTAGCAGCCATTCAGAACCCAGTCATCTAAAAAGAGGTGTAGCTTTCACAAGCAGCATCAAAGGCTAAGTGACTAAAAGTAATAACTTCTCTGCGTGTTTATATATAACATATACTTATATATCATATATAAATTAAAGATGTTATAGAATTGTAAAAGAGAAGAGTACTTGGGTATTCTGCTTCTTTATTTTGATTTGCAAATATGTGATGTTAATAATGTCAATGCAGTTAACATTGTATGACTCACTGTTAAACAATATTTAAACATTTTTCCAGGAAAAGAAGTCAAACATAAACCTACACGTATGTTGAATGCATGCCCAACTAGCTAATTTATAAAACAAACCTTAAAATGCATGTCTTTACTAATCCTCTGATGTGTTTTACTATTTTTCTCAAAATCAGGCTTAATCATTTCTGTGGGCAATGTATAGTTGATTCTTACTGTGTTTTTGAAAACAGTTGATGTTAAAACTTTCCTCAATTCTGTGTTGATGTATGAAGTAGTATCTTTCCCTTCCTTATTAAAAATCTTAGTTCATTCTTTTATTTTTTTCAAAATAAATTTGTCGTGGCTGATACTGAGAGATAATTATCTGTTACCTCATTTATCACATAAGAAGGTGAAAATAATATGAGCTATTAAAAATAATGGTTGATATATATAAGAGAAATGTACATGAATCCAGAAGATAAACATCATGGTCTTGCTGTAGTCATTGTTACTAATATTCACCTATATTTTTAGAGCCACACATCAAAAAAGAAGAAAAACCAGGTTTGTGTATTTTGCCTCAATATTCATGTATGTATTTTATATGTAAAGTAATCCAATATTTCTTTGCAATTGTTTTGCCCTAATTCAAACATTAAATTGAATGTTGCTCTTCTCTAACTTTCAAACACTGTATTGTATTTATACAACCCATTCCTAGAAAATTCCCTGTTTATACTAACAAAATCTAAGATATATATATATATATACTCACATCTCAGTAGACATATTGAGTCACATAAAAGCCCTATTTTTCTGATTAAGATAAGACACAGACATATCATCTATTACATTTTGCAGATCCAGAGTCAAACAAATTATTCTGAAAATTGCAATGGGCAGCAAAATCATTCAAAAGAATATCAAGCAATGTTACCATAAAACTGGTTAAACATTTAGCTCAGGTTTCTAATTGCATTGCTGTTACAGGGATGCTATTATAAAAAAAAAAAAAAACCTGTGTGGCTTAATAGAAGAGGAATGCATTCTCCTACAGTAGGAAGAAGTTACAAGTACAGAATTTCAGTTTTACAATGTCCCCTTGAATTTTTCAGGGAAGAATAATTCCTACACCTTTTGATGTTTCCCAGAAATCTTTGGTGTTCCTTGGCCTGTATGTGCACTTTTTCAATCTCTACATATATCACCTCTTACCCTTCTTCTCCCTTTATGGTTATATCTCTGTATTTCTTCTTCTAATAAGCACAACAGTCACATTGAATTGAAGGCTTAACCTGTGACCACTTCTTAGCCAAATACATTCACCGGGACCCTATTGCAAAATAAGCTCATATTCTAAATTGAAAATGGATATGTTAACATATCTCTTCAAAGATACAAATCAACTCATAACAATGTAATGTCTGGCCACCCTAAAGTGTATATTTCAGATGAACAAAATATGATCGCCTATTCCATTATTTCTAAAAGAGGTAGTAACTGTTACGTAGACACTAAGTGCAAAATTTCTTGTAAATGAAATCAATTAAAAGCCATAAATCCCACCCAAGTTATCTAAATCAGTCATGTATAAGGACGAGAGTATGAGTTTTCTGAAGCAAAAATGCAATCCATTTGTGCACCTGGAAAACCATAAATGAACCATTTGCTTCAAATAAAATATTGTGGCAGAAATAGAATCAATATCATCATTCTAAAAGAGTTAAATTAAAATGCAGATAAAAGGGGTCTCAAGCAAGTCTGAAACCTAGCAAACTACATTGCACTGGGATATTCTTTGGTCAATACTTTGTTCTCTGGACCTGGCAGAGTATTGTCTCCCACCTCCCAACACTCCCCTCTCCCACACACATACCTACACACCTCTTTACTCACTAAAGACATAGTCTTTATGTCTCTGCTGACATAGATTTTATACAAGCTCACGTCTTTTAATTCATACATCTGCCTTTGGAATCATTTTTTTCCCACGACACATTTGCATGGGTTTTGCTGCTGAATTTGCTTTCATAGTACAAAAAAGGCTTACATTCCAACAGGAGGAATTGCCCTTTTCTTTCCTCTCTTTTTCTTTTTCTCTCTCTCTCTCCCCCACTTTTTTTTCCATTGCTGAAAGTCACTTTACACCACCAGTTTAGGTGAAAATGTAGATATCTCATATACCTACATAATGTGAATATGGCTATAGTGAGACTCACCAAAGACTCAAGACTTTAAAATATGTTTGTTCTGAAATTCAAGAACAAACATGTTTAACTTGTGGCTTTGTTTTCAGTAATAAACCAGGTTATAAAATCACAAAGTCATAGACTACTGTTGCTTAAAGTGGGAAAGGACAAGAATTTATCAAGGTTATACAATGAGTCAGAAATTAGCACAAAAAATTTATGTTCACCACATCATTATGAGAAATATACTACATTAAAATGGTTAGCCAAATTGAATGTGCAGCTGAAGTAGATGAAGTACAGAAGATAAATAAATAAGGTATTCAAGACTATCAAGTTAACAATGTTAGAGCTAAATTTTAGACCCTTTAGACCCATGTCATTTTTGCTCAAAAGCAATAAGTGTTCATATGGCTTGTCCCAGACTAAATGTGTCATTTTTATAAAGAGATGATAAACCTAGGGAACAGAATGATCTTTACTAGTATACATATTTAACTTTTAGCATTTGAATCTTTGTCATGGTATGTTTTGTATAGTGACATGAAGTAAGATAAAAAAAACTTGGATGCAGTGAAAGGTATTATTTCATCATAAAATTATATAATTAAGTCTTTGAGTATTAACAATTCAAGAATCCAAATCTACACACATATTCAGCATTATCTCAGCCATTTCTCACCATAGCTGCTTAACAACTAATTATAAGTTTATATATAGTTGTTATTGTAAGGAAAATGCTTGTAACACTGTATTATGTATATGTAACTGTACAATTTTTAATTTATTTTCTTGATTATGTTTATTTGCTGCATGTGATTATGGTTTTCTAAATGAAATGATTTGTATTTTTCTCTAATTTTCAATCCAGAATCCCAACACTATTTAAAAATAGGTAGGCCTAGTATCATTTGAATCATATTTTTCTTCTTTATTATTTTTAAATACTGTTTTTTCCAGGGAATTTGAGTTTTATTTAACATATTTAGCTTTGTGTGAAAATGATTAAATACATACTATATATTTATTATTTTTTTCTATAATGCTTACATAGAAATTTTTAAGAAAAATTAGGAATGTTTAAGATTGTATATTTTCAATGCTATTATATTCTTTCTGTATTTTATTTAGTGTAGTCCTCAAACATTGGAGCTGCTACAACATAATACAATGTGTTGACATATTCCATAATGTTCGTGTTTTTTCTATGGAATAAGTTCATTTGAAGTTATAATAATATTCCTAACCTTCATGAGCATATTTGCTTAGATTTGTCGGTTATTTTTTTCTAACAAATTTATAAAGTTCTTATATCCCTGAAAAGACTTTGCTTTTTATCATTTTCAGAACAAGATATAATCAAGCCAGAAAAGACTTCTTTGCATGGTAAACCAGGTGTTTCTTCTTTCCTGATTTAACAATGAAAAAGGGTTAAATATTTTATAAATTGACACAGTGAAGATGAAGGATAGTGTTATATTGAGCTTAGGAGACAATTAGCAGCAACACAGTGTGTCAAGACTGATGCAAAATACATCTTAGCTTTACACATCTTTTTCTGTGCTCTGTATTAGTTTAAGTTAAAATGTTATTTGCTGTCTTTGATAAAACAGAATTAAGATTTCTTATTATTGGTGTTGTTTCGAAAAGAAAAGAAAACCTTACATTTGAAATATATTGTAAGATTGCACTTCTTCAAAATTTCCATTTGTGTTGCCATTCTTTCCTATCACAGAAGAAAAAGTTCAAAAGCAGGTAAAAGCTGTCACAACTGAAAAAGCAGGTGAGTAAATTATTTCTCATTTTTCTTTTGTGGATCAAGTTTATGTATGTAGGATACACACACATTTTCATTGACGTGTTTAGCCACATAGTGCTATAAACATTAGGATTCCAAATTTTTCTCATTGTAAACTTTAGCTATAGAACTTAAAAACTAGAATATTTTAGCTACTTAAAGACAATTTGATTGACCCAATCTTTCATTTCATAAGGGAATTCATGTGAGGAATTGATTAGTACTCATCTAAATTTAATCATATTTTCAAACTGCATTTCCTCAAGCATTAAAATCAGGAAATTTGAAAGAATCTGTTGCTTGCAAATGAGCTAGAATAATTTCTGTCATAAAAGTCTCATGGAGTTACATAATTGACTCTTTAATTTTTGTCTTAAGGAATAATCAATACAGCACTTAAAATTAATGTAAAAGCAAATCATCTTTCATTATTTAATGTGAGAAAAATAACAGGAGCAAAATACTGTGGTTGTGTAGTCTTTCACAGGAGGAGAAATTTCCATGTCCCCAATTTCACAGATTCATCAAAACACTAAGCTGCTCCTTTCTGAGTCAAGCTGAATGTGCCATCCATCTTGTTTTTTAAGAGTAATTGCTTACTCAGATTCCTTCTAAAGGAAAAAGGCAAAGGAAACTTTTTTCCTCTAACATAATCACATATTCAACATGTAAATATCATTTCTCAGCAGAAAATACAAGAAGCCCGGAAGAACTAATTATTCAGATATTCACATTATAGGAACACTCATGTGGTCATGTATACAGTAACTCTATTCTAACCATTATTTTGCAATCATTCCTCTGATTTGCAAAATGAGTTACATGAGGAATTACAGAAACCCACGTTATCTCTTTCAGTTATATGGGTTTCTGTGGATTAATTAAAAATCACATCAGGGTATATATCCTGGATACAAACAAATGTTAAATATGATGTGCCTTTCATATATCATATTACATTTAATGGTTTTCCAGTAAACAGCAAAAGTAACACATTTCTTAGTAGCAAGATAGTATAATCATAAGAAAATAGGTTAAATTTAAGCAAAGAAAGTAAAATGGCATGACAGTCATTGTATACAAATAATAAAGATTTGATTTTGCTAGAGTCTTACTCACCAATAAATATGGCATCTATTTTCCCCATTCTCCACAGACAAGATGAAACTTGCAAGTAAGAGTTGAGAATATTAAGCCATTGGAAACAGCATTTTGGCCATTTTAACTGCAACAATTTGCTTGCTTTATTAAAAAAATATTTTGATGTCCCCTATGACTAAATTATTTCTATATGTGATATTTTGAAATTATTTCTATAGCTTTGGTTTAATACTAATGTCTTTCACTACTAATTCATTATGTGTTATAATTTTACAGAAGGAATACCTGGATGTTGAGTCATTGCTATTAATATTGAATCAATATGTGTGCGCACTATCCAAAACACCATCATTAACTGGATAATTTGGAAATCTTTTAAACATGATGTATGCAATTGTCAGTATCATAATTTTAATTTGATTGTTTCAAGTTGTATTAATGTTACTTTAGATAGATCTTGGCATTTAGAAATAATGAACCTATGAACCTTTTGCCAAGAATGTTAAAATAATAAGATTTCTTTATGAGTGTACAGGTTAAGGTTAGTAAATTGCAGTGTACAGATGTGAAACAGATTTTAGTAGTAGAAATTTTAAAAGGGCACTCAGGTTCAGGAAAGCATTAATGTTCGTTCCTAGTACATAGGTGATGAATGTATCTGATATCACGTCAAAATAGATGTCGATTTTTGAATGACACACATGTGACACATATACCTAGTTGAAGGCATAAATTTCTGTTGATCAAATGCATTCTGGCCTTGCTGTAAAAAATGGCTTGCCACGTCCAAATATAAACTTGAGAGGTGAGTGTGCAGATCATAGAGGGGTATAGAAGATGCGGCAGAACTGTATGCAGCTAACTACAGCACTCTCACATTCCAGAAGCTGCAACACTCATTTATAATATCTTCACCGATATTTATTTCATGTTTGTATTTCAGTTATGGCAGTTTAACTGCTTGGAGATGACTTTTAAATTTTCTTCTGATTTTAAGATTCAGTTAACATAAACTTTATGCAAATTTAATGCACAGAAGTTTCTTCTTCAATGCTGTTGTGTGTAGTTTACAAATACCCAATTCAGTTTTATGACATACAGAGCTCCCTATATTCCTGCCAATTTCACTGTTGGTGTTTCATATTGAGGTAAAATAACATTAATTCTAGAAAACTTCTTAATTCCATACTAAAATACACAAAGGACAAGTAAACATTAAGAACAACTCAAGAGGACTAACCTTGAAGGTCATCTGAAAAAACTAACATGTGTCTAACACTTCATTACTGTCTTACAATGTTAGATAGGAGGAAGCCTTTGACTATATTGAAAACTACTCTTTGTTTGTAATATATTTCCATGGCAATATGAATTCTCTGTTTAAGTGACATGAAACTAACTTTGGAGCATGCCTTATACATAAACTGAAGATTAACTGCTAATATGTAAATATGATCTGCTGGTGCTTAGAATCCTCAAATTGCTAGTGATTTTTGATTTCTCTGCCTAGAAAAAGCTGAACATCAAGAAAAAGAGCCTCCATCTGTAAAAATAGGTATTTTTTATCTTCATTGACTTATATTCTATTTTAATTCACGATATTTATACTACCTAGGAATATAAGCAATGAAAATGTTTTGCATTTTGTCTTACAATAATATTGAGAGTTATGTAGAAAATGGCAATTATGGAGCTAAACAAAATATAGAAGCTTATTTTACTGGCAATATAATTTCAATGATCCTAAATTCATAATTTCTTTAAACTAGAAGCCTAGCTTAAAAGTAGATTAGTGAAACAGCTAATGGCTTATTCTTTCATGGTATGTTAGTTCACAAATAATTCCAGACATCAATCCTTGAAAACATATTTATTTAACACCTAATAGATGTATTATGTTATACAAATGTATGCAAGGAAAACAAAATATTTTCTTAATTTTCTTTGTAGTCAACACATTTTTCACAGTAAAGCAGTGACAGCAAAAAGTAGTTGTAGCTCTCTTTTATCTTGTAGCTGCTTGTTAGGATATATTCAACAAACAAAATACGAAGGTGTCTCTGATGGTCACTGTGCACATTGGCAAGAATTCAGAGTATACAACACTTCTACTCAATTATTTAATGCTAGCACATTTGTTTTTATTTGTTCAAAAAATTGAAGTAGCCCTTTAAGGTTGCTTAGAATCACTTGTCTCAAACAATAAAAATTCAACCTACAACCTAGACTTTACTCTTGTACAATGGTGTTCATTTGAATTGAGTGTATATAGAAGTTGCACTCAAAGCTCTAGGATGCCAAGGGTTAGATTGCTGTCTTAACACAATTATGAAACTTCCTTTTTAAAATAGAACTATCACTTTCCTTTGCATACATTCGATACCAGTCTTTAAAATAACCTCTGGGTTGAAAACAAATCTAATATATTTTAGAATTAAGAGTTCAGAATGAGAATTACAATTTTATGTAAAATATTTGAAAATGGGGCCAGGCACGATGACACAGTGGTTAAAGTCCTCACCTTGAACGCACCGGGATCCTTATGGGTGCCGGTTCTAATCCCAGTAGCCCTGCTTCTCATCCAGCTCCCTGCTTGTGGCCTGGGAAAGCAGTCGAGGACGGCCCAATGCTTTGGGATCCTGCACCCACATAGGAGACCCAGAAGAGGCTCCTGGCTTAGGATTGGCTCAGCTCCAGCCGTAGCGGCTGCTTGGGGAGTGAAACATCAGATAGAAGGTCTTCCGCTCTGTCTCTCCTCTCTGTATATCTGCCTTTCCAATGAAAATAAAATAAATCTTTAAAAATATATACTTGGAAAATACTATTTATGAGACTTTTTTATTATCTTTCTTTCTTATGAAATATTCCATCGACTTTCCTTGGATTTAGAAGATAGCTTCTAGGATTTTATAACCATATGATGAACAAATGCATCATGTTTATAGAAAGCACCAATATTTAGAAGACTTATGCATTTATTTCTTGTTATTTAAAAAGTAAAGGGACAGGAAGACAGTTCAAGCAATACAGAGGAAGAAGGAAAGAGAAAGAGAAAGAGAAATATGGAGAGAAAGAGAGAGAGAGAGAGAGAGAGAGAGAGAGAGAGAGAGAGAGAGAGAGAAATGAATGTTCCACTGCTTGTACACTCCCCAAATGAAGAGAAGGCTTGGTCTAGTCCAAGCTGAAACCAAGACAGAAATTCAAGAAATTCAATCCTGGTCTCCTATATTGATGCAAAAGTTAGAATCTCTTAAACCATCATTTGCTGCCTTCACAGGACCATTTGCAGAAGGCAGAATGAGATGTGGGGCTGTAGAAACTCAAATCTGCACTGGATCCCAACATTTCAAATGGTGCCTCAATCTGATGTGCATTAACTCAACTCACAAAGCATTAATACTGTAAGGGCTACATTTCTTACACTTTCAGAGAAGTGTTATTTTCAGGGAATATTATTGAATAAATTTGTGAAGGGATTTTTTTTTTTGGTGCCATGTCATAAACATTACAGTCTAGTAATCTACCAAACAAACAAACAAAACAGGAAGATTAGTTGTTCATTATGTCAGGTTAAAGACTAGTGTTATTTTGCATCTTTTTAAACTTTTCATAATGTAAGTATTATGAGTTAGATTTATTCTTCTTTCATTTTCGAAATTTATCACATCATCGTACTTCTACTAAGAATAGGTATTTATTTTAACAGCTATTCAATGGATCAGTGCATGCACGTTTTCCTGATGATCCAATTGAAACTGAAGTAACGAACCAAAGAATTTAAAATTGGATAACTCCACTTCATTGGAATAGGCAATCACAGATTAAATTGGAGAACAGATTTACTTTTTTTTAATTTTTTTTTATTGTTAACAATCTTACATAGTTAATTACGGTGTAAAGGTTTAGGGGCTATAGGGATGTGGGTAAGATTTTTATGTCCATATTGTTTCCTTCATGTATCTGAGGTAAAGGAGGATATTGAGGGAGAAGCCCCACCCAGTTTCCCACCCGCCCAAAGTCCCGGATTTGGGGTATGCTCTGAGATACCTGCTCAAGTGGTTGTAATAGTTCTCCAGTTGTGAATTGCTGCCAATCTCGCCACTTCCAGCTCGATGAGGTCATTGAAGAATCCATTGATTGTCATAGTCCATCATAGAGTCTTTATCCGCCCAGTATTTCGCTGCCAACATATAGTTGAGGTGGTTGATTGACTTGTTCTGTCCTCTGTCTTTTCTTGGCTAGGGTTCTGAGTCCAGCAGTTCGGTTAAAATAGATTTCTAATTTTCAGAGATATGTTAATATGTTTCCTGGACATGTGAGCGTTTGTGTGTATTCAGATATCAGAAAATAAAGTTCAGTTCTCTGCTATTGAAATAAATGATAGTCTTCCTTCTATTTTTTCTTCCAACACTTTTTCCCCTAGACGGAACACCAGAAGTGACAGAAATAGGTAAGTACTTACATCCCCAAACGGAGGTAATAGATTCTTGGGTTAATAGTAAGCAAATTTGAGTTTCTAGCTGTAAAATATTTAGAAAACTCTTTCTCAAATTCCATTTATCTCATTTATAAAATAAGCATAGTGATTTCTCAAAAGACTCATTATGAGTTAAATAAAATGATGCAATACATAATTCCATTATATACTTGGTTGTTACTTGTTAAATGCTGGTTTCTTCCTTACTATTGTCTGAAAAAGCATACTAAAAGAACATATCAATTAGCCAAGACTGCTTTGAAACCACATCCACATGTTTCTTGATTATATTACATGATCCACATTGTTTTTATTCATTACTTAATTTATTGAGCATCTAATGCAGTAGTCATATGTTCATTTACTACAGCCAACAACTGAAAATCATTGAATGGTTGAATAAATTACTAAATTATTCTGTATTCACTTCCATTCATAACATTAAGCATTGTTTTCTTCTTGCACCCCAAGATTAAGTAAGAAAATAAAATTGTCTAAGATAACTATTTATTTTTCTTTTCCCATAGGAAAGAAGAAAACAGAGAAATCTGAAAAGGAAAGTAATGGTAAGGATGGCATTTTAAAATATGTACATCAAATTAACCAAGGAAACAGAGAAATAAAAGTATATGATTATAACAGTTATATGGCTTAAAATCAATTCATTGAGATGCACATACTGATTTTATAGCATGCACTGGATTTGTAATCCCTGGAAGTTCATCCATGCAAAATGTGTAAGCATCACAGTATGGTCTAGTATGCAATTTGAATAAGAATGTAGAACCTGGAAAAACTCCACTTGTTATCCATAATTCAACAAGTTGGGATTGTTTTCCTGTAACTCTTGAAATGTAAATTTTAGGCAAAAATTTAAATCAAATGTTAGGACAATATCTTTGTAAATATGATACATTTCAAAGAAGGAAAAGGTAATTTTAAAAGAATATAAAATGATGCAAATCCCTGAAGGCAAATATTTTGCATTAAAACTTATTTACATTACATGTAAATAAAATTTTGTTCATGGAATATAATAAAACAAGAAATACCTGTGAGAATGCTGCTGTCAAGACATAACGAAGGCTTTGCCAGTCCACAGGAGGAAAAGAATCTATGCGAGATGCCCTTAAGGAGTAAAATCTGTATCCTAATGCTATTTCCGCACTCCCAACCAAGGTTAGGCTCATTTATTTAGTAATCTAATATGGATTTCAATATAGTTATGTGGAAGTGTCACAAAAATGTCACTCATGAAATACGTTATTGATCACAGGGAGCATGTTCTTAGATTTATCACATTGATTGTTAAGCAGAAAGTAAGACTTTTAAAATTACCTCAAATCAAGTTTACCAGCATTACTTCTATTCAAAACATTCTAATTACTTCAGTTTTTGAATCATCATTTATTCCTGATTATGCAAATAGAGCATTCTTTATTTCTAATATTTACTTTGGTATTAGTATTGTACATATTTTGAAAGTAACCCTAAGACTATTTACAATTCATGAGTTATTCCCATGGTCCTAAAGTTTAGAGGTAAAATGAGGTAGAATTTTCATGAAGATTTATTCCAAAAATTACATTTTAATGAATGTTTTCCTTATAAATAGTTCCTGCAAGAAAAGAGAGTCTTCAACTGCAAAATGTGACAAAAGGTAATCTTAATCTTTTAAATATTAAAATGCTATAATCCAATGGCAGTGTGAATTACATTGGCCATTAATATGTTAAAATAATGCTAATATTTCTAGAGCAAGCAAGCCTAGTACATAAAGACAGAGGACATAGAAAGTAGGAACTCGAGCAGAAAGCTAATAGTTCCATGAAAATTTTTTGAATGTGAAGAAAGTATAATTAATAACAATATAATCATTCATTAAATTATTTTATAGCTCACTAAAAAAAAAAATCTCAATTAGAAAAGATTTGATTCCAGAGCTGTTGTTGGGTAGGTTGGAATGCACCCTGTAATGCTAGCATCCCATAAAAGAACCAGTGCAAATCTGATCCAGCTCCCAACTGGTGCATCTGAAATCAGTGGAGAGTGACTCAGCTTTTAGGCCCTACACCCATCTGGGACCTAGGATGAAAGTTTCTGGTTCCTGGCTTCGGCCAGGCCCAGTCCAATTGTTTCAGACATTTGGCGACTGAACCGGCTCTTGGAAAATCGTGTGTCTGTCCCACTATCTTCCTATAACTCTGCCTTCAAAAAAATAAATAAATAAATAAATATTAAAAAATAAAGATCTTCAAAATGTTATTAATGTCAAGAAGTACATACATGTAGAAGTAAAAAGTAAAAGAACAGATATATTTTTGCTGTGACTAAAGAAAATATACCATAACATATTCAATAAATTATATTTTGACCTTTTAAGTTAGTTCAACCTAGACACAAAGTAGGCACATGCCATAATGCCAATGGTAAATAAATATTATTTTCCTAAGGAAGGATCATCTGTATGTAGATATTATAATCTGAAAATTATAAATAAAGTTTATGACTATTATGAAGTCTAAATTATATAATTTTAGGCAAATTCAATCAAAATATGCACTAAAATAAAACATGCTTTATAAGTATGCAGTGACTGGTGTAAGTTACTTCTTCCTAATAGCTGCATAATATTCCATGGAGTAGATGTACTAGAATTTCTTTAACTACTCCTCTTTGGACACACATCTGGATTGTTTCCACATCTTTGCTATTGTAGATTGTGCTGCTGCAAATATAGGATTACAGATCCCCTTTTCATATGCAGATTTCATTTCTATTGGCTATATGCCTAGAAGCAGGATAGCTAGGTCATATGGCAGATTTATTTGCAATTCTCCAAGTAATCTCAATAATGATTTCCAACTAGACACTATTATGCTCAGTGAATGAGTCAATCACAAAAGAACAAATACCATATTTTCTAATATAAGGAAATCATTATTGAAAGTGTAACTTCAATAGTCAGATCCATACAATTTTTTTTATTTGTTGTTTTTGTTTTTGTTTTGCCTGCATCCCCTGTGTTTTGATGTTTATGATTGCAGTTTCATTTATTCCAAAAACTTTCTTTTCGCTTCTAAAATTCATCACTGGCTCATGGATTACACGGTGGCATCATTTTTCCCAAGAGACTTTTGTGTTTCCTTTTTGTCACCCATGTGTCAGTTTCTCAGTGGTCCATTTTTTTTACGGTGCTGTAATTTGTTGTTGTTGTTGTTGTTGTTGATGTTCTAATTTATACCAGGTGTTGACTTTGTTTCATGGATTCTCATTTATGGAAATATATATTTATGGTGTACTGGGGTCTACCATATCCAGATATGGGAGTACAAAGGAACATTCATCCCTGGTTCCAAACAAAAGATAGACGTCCAATGAAACTGTGGAACTGTGTAGACAATGGTGTCCCGTCCCGCGGGACATCAACACGCGACGAAGACCCTGCAAGATCGAGGGATGGGGACAAGAGACGCGGAGGAAATGGCCACAAGACAAGAGTCTGATCAAGTGGCGTTTTTTATTTTCTCAAGCCGGATGATATACTCAGTCGGGCATGAGGTTGGAAGAGGGGAGGATAGGGTACTCAGACAATTAGGGGTAGCTTGATGTTAGTGCAGTAAGGATTCCAGGCGCTGCAGGGGGAGGGTGTTAGACCTGATAAAGCAGGATGTTGGCAGGGTGAAAAAGTCATAAGACCTAGGGGTGCAGAGTTCCAGGGAGGGTTGCTATGGTAACCAAGTGTCCTGGTCTGGGGATGGGTCTTAACTATTTCCTGGGGCTAGTCTTTAGGGAGTAGCTATGTGCGGAGGGGGGGCGGGGGAGGGAGTCAGTTATATGTTTAACTTTAATATATGTTCCTGGTCATGGGAGCTGCTTAGGTCTTTGTCCGTGGCTTCATGGGCCTCTGCCTGTATGTATGGCTTCCCACACAATGGGATGCTGAAATGTCTGACATTGTCTGAACCAGCAATGTCAGGCCATACTTAAGTAAGAGACTGATGGAATTATGACTCCCTATGTAGGACTATACTATTGTAGCAACATGGGGAAAATCTGCTGGGGGATGGAATTTTGGAGGGGGAATCCCAGTCTATACAAAATTGTACCACAAAATTCAAAAATTCAAAATAAAAATATAACAAAAAATAAATATGCAGTGACTGCAAGATCTATGAGTATTTTCATTAATGACAAGTACATTGATCTTCAGTTTGGGAGAAACATCATTGTTTGAATTGTCTTGAAACTTATTGTAGTAGATATGGCTGAAATGGTAGGATGCATCTATAAATACAATGCAGCCATGTAATTATTGATAATTTAGGTAAACTTTTTAATTACGGCATTTAAATATTAATTTTAAATGCCAAGTTTTTAATGAGAGGCAACTACATCTGTGAAATAATAAAGGGACACAATTTTTCTGTTGATATAGGTTTCAAAATGTTGGTTGATAGTTGTGAGATAATAACTAGAAGGATGTGTAAAAATGAATTACTTAGAAACATGGGTTCCCTTAGTTTCTTATTATTAGCTCCCTTGATCCTTAGAGCTGTTCAATTACCATTCCTGGTTTGAAGTTGAGATTAGTACAATGAACAGAAGTTTATCATTTCAGAGTGCTTTTATGGTTGCGATAGGATTTGCTCCAAGTCAACATGAGTCCAGAAACTATGGTGGCTAAGTCCCTTCTAGCACATTCTTTATCCTATTATAATGTTGTGATATTAAGGAAACTTTGTACTAACCAGAGGTGTTGGAAACATGCTCTTCTTTGCCCCTAAATGAATGATCTGTCATTGCTGTGTAGTCACTATAGGCGATTCAGATATCAGATACTCTCTTGAAACGTTCTGTGAATTCAGTATGACTAGGATCTTCATATTTTGAATCCAAACTAAAATGTTAGTTTGAATGTGTGTACTTTCACATCCATCCCTTTAGTTAACTGTTAGTTTTTTCTAAGTTTCTAAGTAACAGTATGTTAGTATTAGTGAAACATTTCACTGCATCATTTTATTTGTTTTTAAATGTTATGCATTCTGTATTTATTTTTATTTATATTTATTAAGGATAAATTACATTTATTTTATCTTCTAGCAGAAAGACCTGCCAGAGTATCAAGTAAGTACAATTGGTATCAATTAATTCTCTTTGGCACACACTTTTACAAGTCAAAATATATTAAATTCTTAATTTTTAACACATTCAGAGATTGGATATATACTAAATCTTTTGACATGACCTTGCTAGTGTTTATGCTTTTATTGAATTTTTCAAAACTTCTAATATTTGAAATGATAAATTGATAGAAAGCATCTTAAGAATGAAGAAAAATTTTATTTCCATCCAAATAAATATCAAAATATTTAGTCAAATAGAAATATGTAATTGTGATACTTCCTTAAATACTCACTCACAAATACAGTAGACAAAATATGTTTAGGGCCCTGCATGATGGCCTAGCGGTTAAAGTCCTCGTCTTGAACGTGCTGGGATCCCATATGGGCACAGTTCTAATCCTGGCAGCTCCACCTCCCATCCAGCTCCCTGCTTGTGGCCTGGGAAAGCAGTCGAGGACGGCCCAAAGCCTTGGTACCATGTGGGAGACCTGGAGGAAGTTTCTGGCTCCTGGTTTTGGATCGGCACAGTACCAGCCATTGCAGTCACTTGGGGAGTGAATCATCGGACAGAAGGTCTTCCTCTCTGTCTCTCCTCCTCTCTGTATATTTGACTTTATAAAAAAATAAGTAAATATTTTTTAAAATATGCTTAAAAGGGAAAACAATTGGAATAATGGTATTACCTAGCTAAGAATCTTTAATATGCATTGACAGTAACAAGAGTATGGTGTTGGGATAAATACATTGATTCTAGTAAAGAGAAGATAGATGGCTTAAATAAACCCACATAGACATGGTTTTTATGATAATTGAAAGTAATTCAATAGAAATTAAACAATTGGGTGTTTTTGTGTTTATAATAATGAGGGGAAAAACTAACTTGAACTAAGATATAAAACTGTCATTTTTTAAGAAAAAAATTCCTTGGGACCTAGATTAAGATGAGGAATTATTGACAACAAAAACTCTATTTGGGACAATTACAAAGATAAAATCTGTAAACAATCATATACAAGTTTTGTGTGAATGGAAGTGTTCATTTCTGTCACTCTGCAATATTGGAAGGGTCAGATAACAATGTCAGCATTTGTTTACCAGTATAAGAATCACACGAACAGTTTTCTAGTATATATCATATTTAATTACCAGCAGTCTTGTCTGGGGGTTCTATTATTTTTTACAGTTTTTTAAAGATTTGTTAATCCTTATAAATGGTTATTATTATTATATGACGGTATTCATACATATTTTTCTAATGTTCAATGCTGTTTCTCATGATGGATTCTTTATGTGCCCTCAGTTGCTATTTTCTTAAACATGTAGTTCTGTTCATTGGAAAAGCAGATTTATTGAGAGAATAATGAAGATTCACTGTCTGCTGTTTCACTTCCCAAATGATTGCAATGACAGAAGCTGTATTGAGCTGATCCAAAACTAGGGGCCAGGAGGCTCTTCCTGGTCTCCCAGGTGCCTTCAGGAGCGTGAGACTTTGGGCATACTCCCCCTGTTTTTTCAGGCCATAAACAGGGATCTGTAATGGAAGTGGAGCACCTGGAACACGAATCAGTCCCCGTATGGGAGCCAGCACTTGCAGGTGGAAGATTAGCCAGTTGAGTCATTGTGCCATCTCTAACCCACACTTCTTATTACTTCTAAAGCCACTTGCAATTTCAGTTGATGACTGTAAATCCATATAATCTAGTTCTCTTGAGAAAGAGAAATAGGTCATTTATCTGTCACTTTATTACTCCATAGGACCACAATGTTCTAGGCTTGGCCATGACAAAATCAGAAACCAAGAATCAGGATTCAGGCACGAAGGGTCAAGAGCTTCATGCGTGTCTCCCATTTGATGGAAGGGGCTCAAAAACTCTAACCATCTATTTACTGCTTTTTCTAGACCATTAATGTGAAGCTGGTTTAAAAGTTGAGCACCTGGGCCCATCCCGATAGCATAGTGGTTAAAGTCCTCGCTTTGGACGCACTGGGATCCCATATGGTTGCCGGTTCTAATCCTGGTGGCTCCACTTCCCATTCTGCTCCCTGGTTGTGGCCTAGGAAAGCAGTCGAGGACGGCCCAAAGCCTTGGGACCCTGCACCTGCATGGGAGACCCAGAAGAGCTCCTGGTTCCTGGCTTTGGATTGGCTCAGCTCAGTACATTGCGGCCGCTTGGGGAGTGAAACATAGGACGGAAGGTCTTCCTCTCTGTCTCTCCTCCTCTCTGAGTATCTGCCTTTCCAATAAAAATAAATAAATGAATCTTAAAAAGTTGAGCACCTAGGTTGTAATCCAGGACCCATATGGAATACTTGCTTTGCAGGGAACAACTTTACTCACAATGCCAGCTCAACATTCCTAAATTTAATATTTATTAGAACAAAATAATTATTGAAAACATCTACACATGAGTATTTGATAAAAAATAAACAGGTCTTGTGATTTAGAGTTAAAGGCTACATCAGGCTATAGTATGTACATAACTATGGACAGTCTTCAGAAAGTCAATGGAAAATTATTCATTGATTTCCGATTTGTGCTCTAAAATAAACCTTTGTTAATTCCATTTGCATATTTAGGAAGCACTCTTATACATGTAAATAATTGTTACATACACACTCACATTAATAACATGTATGTATGTGTCTTTATTGCATTTACGATATAGCTAAATTTTGTTTTGTTGAAAAACATTTGCTGGAATGGAATATTGAAAAGCACACATATCAATGTAGTTTTTGTCAGGGACAAATTAGTATCACGTAACCAATCAAATGCAATGCTGCTAGTGGGAAAGCTAGCTTGAACATGATTATTATTGTGATTTAAATATTTGCACACTTTTAAAAACAACTTAGTTTTCCTGTGCTTTACAGACTTATTTTTAATTTCTGGATTGCAATATTCACCATAAAGGTGTTTTGGCCACACCAAATAAGATAAAATAGTAGAGTGCTTGAATAATAATTGAAATACAAGTGACTATAATTGATATTTAAAAGAATGAAAATGAGGATAAAAATTATGGTGATGATTATGACATAACATGAATCCATCCATAGCAAGAGGTAGATTTTGCTTTTTAAGATTTTGTGCCAAAATTCATAAAATCATATGAAACAAAATTATTGTAAGAAATATCTCATATTTCAGGTTGAAATTTAAGTAATCTTACTTGACAGGAAAGTTAAACATAATTAAATTCTTGCAGATTTTGTTTCAAGAGGGGAAAAATAGAGAAATTGCTTTGGGTGGAAGCCTACAAAATAGACACCAGCTGCTGCAGTATTCCTCAGCCTGATCACTCCTTTCACTGCACACCGTAAAGTCTGCATGGAAGGCAAATCTGGTGAAATGTTTGTCACTGCTCATTAATAATCCTGAGTCCTGGAAATGCAGCCTCATTCATTTACACATGATGTTAAGTTATTCTGACATTGCCCTCAAGTCAGTTGTGTCTTATACTCAAGAGTGACAGGATAGACACTCTGGAAGAATTGCATCCATTTATTGAACACATTTGGCTTCACTGTGTGCTGTGCACAAAATTCCAAAGCCAAGTAACTCTGCATACTGTATAATTCCCCGAAGTCAAACTCAGGAGTTCTATTTATATTGCTCAATGTAGCAGCTAATTTCCTTTAAACTCAAAGTTTCAAACAATAGCTCACACAGAAGGAACTTCTTACATTAGGGCTAAAATAAACCAAGTATTGACTGTGGCATGAACCATAGTGCCCTGTTAAGATTTCTTGGGAAGGTGTAAACTCTTAGAATATAATATTAAACCATGCATAATTCAGAAAGTCAACTGAGAAAGTAATTCAGAAGTCTGGGAATCTCTATAAATACAAAATGATTCAGTGATTTTGATAAGGAGCAGTGAGAAAGAACAAAATCTACTACAAGTTTTTTGGTTTGTGCCTTCGAATGTTTGTGTATCACTATTTGTTGGAACTGCATAAATCAAAACAGACGGTTAGCATAGACAAGTGCACAATAACTGAGACAGTATACATGCACCAATTATTTAGGTAGTTCTTAATAATTTGTTGTGGTTGCTAAGACTATGCAAATAAATCTATACACCCTGCAGGAAATTTTTAATTTTAAAAAGAGAAACCTGATCATTATGTGTCATCAATGAAAATACTCTGACATTTGTCTTTTCCAGAAGTTAGAAGCTCTTTTCATCTTTCTGACTCTTCCCAGCACCATGCACTGAGTTGCAGAAGCATTGCTTCTCCCTAAATCGTTCATTCTATGTGTCGATTTGACTTCAACCCTTCCCCTCCCCTCTTCCTTGCTTCTGCAGTCTGCATCAGCAGCTTTCACCTGCAGGAATCTTTCCTCCTTTGCCTTCATGCTTTCACAGACTACTTTCTGCATGAATGTGCCTTCCATTTTCTGCTTCCTGGGGTTGTGTCTTTTCTCTGCTTTCATTTGCAACCACATTTCTGAAATAAATCTTACAACCACTTCTCACTGCTTTGTCTTTGATAATCTGGAAATTCTCCTTGAAAGTTTTTTCAAGTAATATACTTCTGCCCCATTAATTTCTAATACATTTTACATTATGTAGACTCCATCCTTTTTAAAATGTGTCTTTCTTTTGTATTTATAATATCATGAGTCACGTTTACAGTCAGAGAACTTTTTCTCAGCATTGGCTCGCTTATGCTTTTCCCCACTGACTCGCTCATTCTCAGTAACCTTTCCCGCTCCTCTACACGCATTCTGACTGGGGTCATCCATCCTTGCTTTAAAGCTACTTGAACAATCGGCTCACCTTTGGCTCTACACTTGCACTCCAAACTTCAACCGTTGTACAGAACTGCACTGAACTTCCAATCCCATTCCCGTTTTTTCACTTGTCCTTCTTTTGAGTCTAAACCCGAAAAGGAATATTCCTGTTGACACCAGATTTCCATGTTTTTGTCATGTAGGCATGGCATTTGAGATACAGCTGTGATGGATCACTGTTTCTTGCTGTTGATTCAGTTTCGTCTGTCAAATTATGTTGATTTTTACAATTTCTCCTTTGGCATTGTATTTGCTGCTCAACAAAGGATATTCTAATATTTGTCATTCTTTTGTTTCCACCACAGATTGCATTTTTCAAAATGTCAACTCTATTAGGCAATTTGTGTGTGAGAAACACTCAATATTTTCTACAGGTTTTTCTAATTTAGTCCTATTTATGCTTTAAACTTTTCTGGTATCATATTTATTTTTAATCTGGTATAAATTTTAGCTCAATCTCGTGTTCCACATTGCCAATATTACTGTGGCAAAACTTTGCTCCTGTCATTTTCTTAAAATTTGAGTTCCAATATAATAACTTCCATATAAACTTCTTTAATCTACATTAAAAAGAGTAACCATTTCACTCTTTAAACTGTTCCACACCTGTTTTGTCGATTGTCACATACTACTTTGTTTCCTGCAATGCGATATGCTTCGTTGGTTGTCTGTCCATTTTCTCTAGTTGATTGTAGGTGACTGCTGAGCAGCTCCCATTTCATTTCACTTCTGTCAGGGCAAACAGTAGTCTGTGGCCATGCTGAACACACCTCATCTCAGACACACAGCAATGTGCTTCCTAAATAGAGATAGAAAAATATCATGGGATAAATGGGTTCTTGAAGTTAAAAAATTATCATAATGCATTACATGCATTTAAAATGTGTGGTTGCAGGAGCATTCTCTTTAAAACCATCTGATTCTCAAAGTTCTTTTGTAAAATAAGGGCTTTCCATATATTTCAGCAATATATTGTGAAACTATATGAAGAAACATAGAAAAATACCTCAATATAATTCTTAGTACTCTTGCCAAAAACATAAATATTTTATAAATTAGTAAATGCGTGGAAATCACAAATAAATCTTATTTTGACTGTAAATTCAGTTTGAATTTTAAAAAAAATCTGTATAGGATTTTATTTTTTATATTACAAATATATAAGCTCCATTCCAGAATATACAAAAACACTATTTTTTAAATTTTACTTTATATTATTGTTAATAATAATATAATTTTATGATACGATTCCATAGGACCTGGGATTTCCCTTCATCCCTTACCAATCCCCTCCCCCCTCACTGAGTTCCTCCATATCATTACTATAGTATAGTTCTTCAGAAGCAGTCATATGTCCATGATTGCAGGCGTGGGCAATAACAAAGAATCCAGCATCCAGTTGTCAAGATAGTTCATCTTTAGTAGAAATGCATACTGCATTGTATCATCACAGCTGGATATGATAGTCTCCATTGCACAGTTACTATATATCCTCTTCAATGAAAAGCCACAATACAAAATCAACAAGAAGAAAAATAGAAATTTGCAATGACATGAAGTCAAATAACATGATAGTAGATATGACAGTCTCCATTACAGAATTATTATACATCCCCTTAAATGAAAAGTCATAAAACAAAATCAACAACAGGAAGAAAAAAAGAAATTAACAGCACCATGAAGTTAAATAACATGCTACTGAATGACTAATATATCGCTGAAATAAAAAGGTCATCAAGAACTTTCTTGGGGTAAATAATGTTACTGTATTATCTATGAGTCAGCGAAAAATTTAATGAAAAAGAAAGTGTTTGAAGAGATGAAACTAAAAAAATGTATATCAAAATCCACAAGATAATTTCTGCTGATCTTTGTTGGTGAGATATGTCTCCTAGAGGCAACAAATAGATGATTTTCATTTTTTTTTAAACCAGTCTACTAATCTATGCAATTTCATTGATGAGTTTAAGCTATTGACATTCAGGGTTAATACAAATAGGTGGTAACTTGTTCCTGTCATTTAGCAATGGGTTGTTCATTGATTTAGTCTTCTGTTGTTATTTTACTGGGATGTTCTTCACATTTGCCTTTTGTTTTGGTGGGTGCTATTCCTCTTCTCTGTCAAGAGAGTATCTTTACGTATCATTTGTAGAACAGGTTTGGAAGAGGCAAACTCTTTTAAAATATTTTCTTTACTGTGGAAAAATTATATTTCACTTTCAAAGACAAAGGAAAGTTTTGCTGGTATGTTATCATGGGCCGGCATTTTTTTGCTTTTAGAATCTGGAATATGTCACTCTATTCTCTTCTGTCCTGTAGAGTTTCCTGTGAGAGGTCTCCTGTGAATTTAATTGGCATTCCTTTATATGTCAATTAATTTTTTAATATGCACATTAAAGGATTTTTTCCTTATGTTCGGTTGAAGAGAACTTGATTATCATGTGTTGTGCTGAAGATCGCTTTTGGTCAAGCCTGTTGGGAGTTCTGGGTCCCTCCTGAGTGTTGTTTTTCTATTTTTTTCTCTAGATTAAGGAAATTTTCTCTTATTATTTCATTAAATACATTTTTAAACCCAGCTTCTCTTTCTGCACCTTCTGGAACTCCCATATCTCTTATATTTGGCCTTTTAATCGTATCTTTCAATTCTTGAATACTTTTTTTTTTTTGCCTGATCCAGCTCTGCTTCCAGATTTTAGTTTGTTTCCCCCTGGTGACAGGAAATATCTTCCAACTCTGAGATTCTTTCCTTTATTCTATTTTGGAGACTCCCTGCTGTACTTTTGGTTTGCTCTACTGTATTTTTCATTTCAAATATATTAGCTTTCATTTGATTCACTTTCTGTCTGACATATTCCTTAAATTCCTTGAATGCCTGCTTTACATGCTTCTCATTGTTGATAAGAAGTTGTATAATAAGTGTTTTGAACTCTGTATCCCCCATTTTCTCGATGTCTTCCTGAGTTAACTCTGAGGTTGGCAAAGGGTTTTGCTCCTTTGCAGGGTAGTCTTCAGTGATATTCATTTTACCTCTTCTCTTCTTTTGCTCTTGGCCATTGTACTTCTGGTTAGCAGATTTTTCTCCTTGAGCCGATTTCTAAATTGTGTCACCCATAGGTCTACGGTTCTATTTCACTAATTGTGGTTGGTACAGGGTTCTTTATTTGAAGTCACTTGTGCCACTTCCTCCAGCAAATTCCAGGTCTGGGTTCTTTTGCCAGATTTCCATCATGGTCCCTGTCACCTCAGCTCCTGGCTCACCTGTCTCCACCTCCTGAGATGCTGTGCTGAGGCTGCAGTGTTGTCTGTACAACCCTTCTCCACTTCCAATTGGAGCAGGCCCAAGATTAGGGAGACACCATGTGTCCTATATAGCTAGGTTGTTGGTGATACTGATCTTGCCAGAACCTATTGGCTGTTAAGTCTGAGGGCCACATGGACCTCTTTTGATCTGTACAATGCCAAATTTGGTATTATTTTCCTGTGGGACCAGTGCAATGCAGTGACCTCATCGAGTGAGCATGCACAGTTCACTGTTGACCCTGCAATCCTTAAAGCCTTTGCCATACCATATGAAGTGGCACCTGATATGGTACTACTAGAGTTCTTGATCTGCTACCTATCAGGTCTGAGGGCTTCCTGGACTTATCTTGGGTGGAACCTGTAGGATACCACATTATTGCAGTTCACTGAGCCAGAAATTAGTTCACTGCCAGCTCAATGCATGGGCAGTAATGTCCCATAGCCTTTTACTCCTTAAACAAAATGGCACCCAATTCAGCTCTGGGGGGCATACTGTACTGTAAAATCCAAACTGTTTCTATACTGCCCATCTGGGACCTGCCGCTCTGTCTCTGCTCCTGATCAAATCAAACAGACCTGCAGAACAAGCAGTTCTTTGTCTGGGTTCACCTCCAGATCTCCTGGAGATTGTCTCTTCCTACCATGTTGCTGCTGATGCAGTTCAGATCACTGTTCACCAAATTCTGCTGTGGTATCTGTCACTGCAACATCACACCATTGTGTCCGCTGCTTTCCTGTGTCTGTTTGTCTCCAGGTACCCCTCTGTGGTTGTTCTGTCCTTTCCTATTTCCTGGAATGTGCTCTCTCTGCTTCATACTGGCTAATGTTTCTCCATCTGTTTAAACATGCCCTTACCCTATTCTGCAGTCTGGATTCTCCCCTTACATAAAATATTCTTTCTTTACATAAATAACAAAACTGAGATTTCAACCATGTATGAAAATCACCACGAATCTATTGTAGTTATTTAAGTTAATTATGTGGTGCAAAATGTACTCTAGTAGTACACATTGAATTCATCAACTAAAGTGGCATTTCTGAAATGAGTGATTGATCCCGAATGCCCAACAGATATTCTGTGAGATCAAACAACTTTCCATAATAATTTATATTCGCTATTTATTTTCTTTTTAAGATTTATTTATTCATATTGGAAAGGCAGATTCACAGAGAGGAGATACAGAGAGAAAGATCTTCCACCCACTTATTCACTCCAAGTGGCTGCAATGGCAGCAAATGAGCTGACCCAAAGCCAGGAACCAGGAGCTTCTTCCAGGTTTCCCATGTGGGTACTGGATCCCTAGGTTTTTGATCAGTCTCTACTGATCTCCTAGGTGAGAAGAAGGGAGCTGGATAGGAAATGAATGGCACAGCCGGGACATGAACTGGAGACCACATGGGATCCTGGCAAGGATTTAGCCACTGAGTCAATGTACCAAAACCACCATTTATCTTTTTACACTTTCATTTTTTAGAGTAATCCAGAGTCTAAAAATGTTATGATAACATTATTCTTCCAACTAAGGGAATAGGTACTTTGAATTTATAGTGTTTCAAAATGTAAAAGGAATCCTCAGTTACTAAGATCACAAAAATTTCCTGTAGGGGCTGATATTGTGGGATAGTGTGTAAATCCTCCACCTGCTCTGCTAATATCCTATATTGATGCCATTCGTGTCCCAGCTGCTACACTTCCTGCTAATGGCCTGGGAAAAGCAGTGGTATATATTTCCATGTGCTTGGGCCCCGCCACCATTGTATGAGACCAGAATAAAGTTCCTTGCTTCTGGCTTTGGCCTGGCACAGCATAGAGTATATTGGCTATCTTGGAATTGACCCAGAGGATGAAAGATCCCTTTCTATCAGTCTCTGTCTCTCCCTCTCCCTTGGTAACTCTACCTTTCAAATTATCAAATACTTAAAAAAAAAGTCTGTCAAGACAAATTTGAGAACCAGTCTTTTAGAAAATAAAAAATAAAATGAATAATTTTATATGTTATTTTGTAGCATGATATATCTATAACTTTTTGTATTGAATGTATGAAATCATGTTTCAGGTCCACATAATACCATTATTGATGTTAAGGATAAACTCAATATTTGCCTTACTTTTTGGAATTTTTCTCAAATAATATTTAATTAGTTTGCATATGGCATATAAGGGAGGTTACTTTAAAAACATAATATAAAATGAAATTAAAAGGCAAATTTAATTTTGGTGACGCATAATTTGAAATCCATGATAGTTTTTTTATAAAGTAACTTTTATGAAAGTTTTTTCATAAAGTAACTTTTATGAGCTTTTGAACACCCTACATATGCAGTGATATCAAAATTTTGTTTCCCAAATGAATATATTTGATAGTTCTTTTTGCTACAAATTTTTTGAAGTAGCACTATATATATAGGTAGATAGATATATGCATAGTGTTCTTAATCAAAGTATGTGGATTTTTTAATCTTATATGTCTTTAATGTTATAGAGCCGGCAAACCTTAAGTTCATAGTGAGAAAGACTCATTACATGTTCCTTTCAAAAACACCACTTATAACTTGAAAGACTTTTCAAATCACACTTGAAGACCATGTATAGAAATTACTAATGCTTTCAGACCCAAAACTCAATGAATCTGTGATATTTTCGGATGTTATCACACTTCATCACATAACTTTCATTAAATGTTGATTCAGGTGACATGGGGCTCAGCTAATGCAGTTACACGTAGTACCTGAAAAACAAATGAATTCAGGGGTATCATTATAATGTTATTGCTTTTATAATGCTTTTTAAAGAATCCCTATTTCTACAGTCCCATTTAATGTTACATTTCATGGAAGATTGAAATGGAAGCTGGTCATATAAGACACTGCATCTGTTAGAACTTCATTAAAAGAGGTACTTCCGATTGAAATCTTATTGATTCATTGATACCTCTGAGTACATCAGAATATAAATTTCTATGTAAGCAAAAAATGAATTTACAATTGGAAAGTCAAGCCAATGCATTTTTACTCTGTATTGCTTGGAGTGTGATTCACTACATTGCTTGCAGTGGCAAGGAAAAGAGAAAATATACTACACTTAATTCTTCGCTCTTATTGCTTCAGACAACTAAGCAACTCTTCCATTCATCCCCACTGAAAAAGAACATGATTTTGGAAGTATAAATCAATAATGTAGCATCCTGTATCATTCCAAGGAGGATGGCAGTCTGCCGCTTCATTTATCTTTGCTCTGTGCAATTGGAACTCAGAAGCAGAGTCAGATCTCATCGACAGACACATGCTACACAATAAAAGTATGTGGGTTCTGGACTTAGAAAGTACTGCTTTAAGAATTCCATCTACTCCCTGTAAGGAAAAAAAACATAGGAAGTGCAAGGTGAGAGAAGAGTAAGAGAGAACATGAGAGAGAATGGAAGGCACACCTGGTCATTTGGGGGCACAGGACTAGGAAAAGAATCTGGTCTCCTCCACATCTCTGGAGTTTTACGTACTTCTTTCCTGAGGGAAGCAAAAGGTGAGTGGGAGAGAAAGGGAAAGGGCCAGGCTCCCTAAGGACCACTGATATGATGGAAGAGACAGAGAAGGAGAGTGAAGGAGAGAGAGAGAGAGAGAGAGAGAGAGAGAGAGAGAATGCTGCTAGATTGCCAAGAGTAGCTTTCTTGGGGTTCTGCAAGCTGGAGATGGCTGCACCAGGACCAGCTCCATGTCCAGGAAACATAAGCAGCAGTACAAACTGCAGGGAGCTTGAAGAGGAGGGGATTCCTGCTTTTACTTTAAGCATTGGAAGAAAAATAAAAACCAAATACAAATTTAAATGTGCAAAAAAAGGGGGGTGGAGAAGAGAAAGTGGAAAGGGAATTTCATTTTCAATAGACAGAATGATGTAGTAATTCCAGTATAATCTCAGGTGCCAGATACTTGAGTGTGAATCCCAGAATCCTAATTTAGGAGTTCTGGGATATTGGAGCTCTCCTCAGTGGATCCATTAGTAACATAAGAATGATACTGTCATTCTCCTCAAAGATTTTCTGAGGAGTTGAATTGTGTTAACATGTTAAGTGACTTACATAATTAAAGGTTAAGTGTTCATGTTTTTGAGCTATAATTCAAATTTAAATTCCATCACCCCAATTTTAGTGAGGTAAAATTAACACAAATGGAATGTCTGAGATATGTAATGAGATTTTAGATTACCAAAATCAACATAATTTACGTATCTGTTGTCCACATATTCGGCTTTTTAAAGATAAACTTGTGTTGAAAACACTTAAAATATTTCAGAAAATTTCCATTATATAATATACTTGATGTATTTTGAATCTATGCCCCTAAGTAGAATTGTGAATCACAGTGAAGTTCCATTTTGAAATGTTTACAAAACCTCCAAACAAGCATACAGGTTGGACTGTTTTATATCCCATCAATATTGTACAAAGATTCCCTGTTCTCTAAATTATAGCCAACCTTATTATTTGTCATTTTGATGATAGCTATCCTAACGGATGTGGAGTGATCTCATTGTAGCTTTGGTTGCAAGTTGGTAGAAGTTTGTCATGTGGAGTACCTTTGGAATTAACCTATTCAGACTAATTGATCATTTTTAAATAGAGTTTCTCAGAATCTTTTGTTACTGAATTGTTCAAGTTCTTTATAAGACATTTTCTCCCATTGTATAAGTTGATATTCACTGTGCGATTTTTCTTTCTTTTGTTGTGCAAAAACTTGTTAGCTTGATACAGTCTCATTTGCTTATTCTTGGGTGTATTGGTGCTTCTGGTGTTAAATCCATAAAACCATTAAACAGATGAATGCCACAGGCATTTTCTCCCAGAATGTTTGCATTTCCAGTTTCTACATTTAGGCATTTTTGAGTGGAGGCTTATGTCTTAAGATAAAACTACCATTTCAATTTGTTTTTCCATGTGAATATTGGTTCTCCAAAATCATTTACTGAAGATAGTGGTTTTTCTGCATTGTATTTCTTTTCATTTTTGTGAAGGGTTAGTTAAACTGTATATGTTCATGAGTTTAATTCTGAGACTAAAAATTATCAAAAGGGTTAAATTTTCTGAATCAATCTGCTGGTAGGTTGAGTGGATGTGTTGTCTTTATCTACCCTTTTATCTCAAATATCCTGAATATTAAAGTGACTATAATTTTTGGGGAGGAGTGTTAGAAGTTACAGGAAGAGAGACATATTTCTAAATGGGAAGAAGTCTTTAAAGGACCCTCCTCTTACCAGTCTTTGCCGACCTGTTGAGTACACAGGAGCAAAGCTTTAGATATTCTATCAGAAGGCACCCTTTTTTTGGGGGGAGGGGTCCAAAGTACCTTGATTAAATTAGATTCTGAGTATATAGATCACAAGATCTCTAAATTATTAAAAATATTTCATACAGTATTTTTCTTTGGAAAAACTGTAAAACAAACAATAATTCTGCTTCCGTTTCTCTATTGTAGAAGACATTGAAGACGTTCCAGCTTCAAAGAAAGTAAAAGGTGAGTTTATTGTCTTTAATCCATGTGTATGTTTTTTTCTGAATGTTTTTTTTTTTTCTGAATGTTGTAATGACATAGCTGCCTTATTTTACTTAACTACTATTGATATAGTCCTCAGATTTCTAGGCACTGTCTATGTGGTACACTTAAAAAAACTTTTTAGCAGTTTCTGAAAAAGACATCTCCATGCATTAAAGACACTGCTATTTATTGCTTAGTCAATAATCACAAGTAATATTTCAAAAATTCACATTGTATCAAGCATTGCAATCGTGTCATGTTTTTATTGAAAGAAGTCATTGAACTTTTGTTTTGTTTTTTCATTTTTTTACTTTTTATTTATTTATTTATTATTTTTAATTCATTAATTACATTGTATTATGTGACACAGTTTCATAGGTACTTGGATTCTCCCCACCCCTCCCCAAACCCTCCCACCATGGTGGATTCCTCCACCTTGTTGCATAACCACAGTTCAAGTTCAGTTGAGATTCCCCCATTGCAAGCATATACCAAACATAGAGTCCAGCATCTTATTGTCCAGTCAAGTTCAACGGCTTCTTAGGGAGACTCTTTCTGGTCTGAAGACAGAGCCAGCAGAGTATCATCCCGATCAATTAAAAGCTCCAACATACCATCAGCAAAAATTTGCATCATTATGGGATTAATTGACATAGTAATGAGTAACCAATATGTTAAAAGTAAATGTGAGTTATTAACCACCTTCTGTGACCACCTCATTGACATTTGAATTTTAGTTTATACACAACATATAACATACATAACATGTTATACATAACATCATATCATCTTAAATTAAGGCAAACGTGGTATTTAAGAAGTCATTGATCTTTGCAGTACTATGCTGAGGAAAGGAAGGAAGGAAGGAAGGAAGGAAGGAAGGAAGGAAGGAAGGAAGGAAGTTGAAAAAGACACGATCTCCAAATCTGTTATCTTGGTCAAATAGTTTGAGGACAAAATATCCTCACCTATGAAGTGAAATTCAAACTCAATCATTTTGTTTTGTTTATTTGTTTATTTCTGGTTCCCTAATTTGTGATGGTGAAAATAGTTATTTCCTATTCCACTTCTAAACTTAGCTGAAACACTTTAGTGTTTGCCTGGATTGTTCTTGCTATTAAAATGTCAGCTGCAGCAATGCCAAATTTAGTTAATAGAGTGAAAATCATGCTTCTAGAAAATACATGAGGGGAGGGGTGCTTGTGAGTTATGAAGTGAAGTAGACATTTATGCCTGTGTTTATATTTTTCTGAATATTTAATTTTTATGTTAAAGTGCTCATATTAACAACATCTACTATTAAGATCCATCAAACATTGGTATAAACCTAATATATCATGAAGCACACATTCATGCATCTGCATTCTCTTATAATCTCTGGGTTTTATAAAAATCCATTACCCAACCAATTCACACAAAAGAGTTAGGAAATTCTTTTTTTTTTTTTTTTAAGATTTTATTATTATTGGAAAGCCAGATATACAGAGAGGAGGAGAGACAGAGAGGAAGATCTTCCATCCGATGTTTCACTCCCCAAGTGAGCCGCAACGGGCCGGTGCGTGCCAATCCGAAGCCAGGAACCAGGAACCTCTTCCAGGTCTCCCACGCGGGTGCAGGGTCCCAAAGCTTTGGGCCGTCCTCGACTGCTTTCCCAGGCCACAAGCAGGGAGCTGGATGGGAAGTGGAGCTGCCGGGATTAGAACTGGCACCCAAATGGGATCCCGGGGCTTTCAAGGCGAGGACTTTAGCTGCTAGGCCACGCCGCCAGGCCCGAGTTAGGAAATTCTAATGTGAAATACAAAGTTCAGGCAGATACTTTGAATTATCTATTGGTAGGACAGCCCATTATGTATATTAAGGTAGAATATAAAGTACCTTAAGTCCTGGGAGAAGAGATGAATCAGAATACCTCTTGGTGCTCTTCTCACATAGAAAGAATGATTTCTAAAATCCTATGGATTCATACTTAATGTTACTCAAATAAAATGCTTAAATTATAGCCATATTCCACTTTTACTAGTTTATATCTTTGAATATCGAAGAGTCTTCTCAAGAAAGCAATTGACCCTCATCTGCCAATATCCAATACATAGGGATCACTTTTCCTGTTGATATCATTGCTTGTGGTGTGGCAGTTTTCTTTCCCTGGTCTCTCTTCCTCTGAATAGTTTCTGTCAAATTTAACTACAAATGGGATCTTAATAACAAACTAGGCAGATGTTACAAATCAAATAAGTGACTCAACTAACAAACTATACATTCTTAGTTAGATATTCTTAGGCACATATATATTTCTGTAAGAGTTGCAAATGTTTACATTGTTTATTTTCATGTTTTTGTATCCACCATCAGAAACTGAAGATGTATCATCTACAAAGAAGCAAAAAAGTAAGCTATAATTAGATTAAATGCATTAAATGATTCTATAGAAAAGTTGTTGTAAATGAATTTAACCCAAGAATTAAGCAAACCCAATACTAGAAGAAAATTAGTTTTAGTGCAAACCATGTAGAATGACATTTAAGAAGAATATTTATATTTCAAAGAGTAATTTATTTGCTTTTTATGTCAGGCAAGGGACACATAGTTGCAGGAATAATATGTAAAACATAAATATCATTTATTCTTAACTATTCTATACTGTTCTGATATTGATAGCTGAGCTAAATCTGTGCTTAATTGTGTGTTACTGTCTGCTTTAAAATGAGGCAACCAAAGTGTTATGCACAACATCTTTATGTCACATAGATATAGGTTTTAGTAATCCAATTTCTTGGAAACTTGTTTCTAATACACAAACTTTTTTTTAGAAATATGGCGTGTTCTTAATATTCAGTCTTTCAGTTTCTTGATTTGAGCATGCAATAGTCATGTGCAGTTACAAAATTTAATGTCCAATATTATTATTTCAGAATTCCTACACATTTTGGTGTGAATACAAAAATAATGAATTTTGGACATAAATAAGTCATTAAACTAAATGAAACAATTTCTGAAACATGTATAGTCAAACTTTCAAATAATACGTTTCAAGCACAAAGCTAGACATTTACATAAAGAAAAAAGTTGTTGAGTTCTGCAATACTTAATATGTGTTTTTTGAAGATTTATTTATTTTTATTGGGAAGTCAGATGTATAGAGAGAGGAGGAGAGACAGAGCAGAAGCTCTTCTAGCCACTGATTCATTCCCCAAGTGTCCTCAAGGCCAGAGATGAGTTGATCTGAAGCCAGGAGCTTCTTCTGAGTCTCCCACACAGGTGAAGCGTCCTAAAGCTTTGGGCTGTCATCTCCTGCTTTTCCAGGCTACAAGCAGGGAGGTGGATGGGACACAGGACCCCTGGGATTAGAACAAGCACTCATATGGGATCCTGGCGCGTGCATGGCAAAGACTTTAGCCACCAGGCTACCGCACCAGGCCCAATATGTATTTTTAAATATACTATTACTACAACATCCTTCACCATAGCATGTTTCTCACTGTTTATAATAGTTGATTTTGAATAAATGTTAATGTCTACTCTCATCAAAATACTGTTTGATATTGAGATCGTTGCAACAGATAAGGAAAGTTGTTCATTATAATGATTCACACAATCAGCTTGTGAGACATAAAAGGAAAGAAGCAAAGTCTTATAGTATTTCTAGGTATTCCTTAAAATATCTAAGAATGACTTAAGTCAATGGACATGTTTCCAGTTTGTTCATTGTTTTTCCCATTGGCAATCTGCTGGAAATAATTATAAGTTATGTCACATAACCAGTGAAATATGATTTTAATAAATGGTAATATACAATTCAATAAAATAGGTGGACTGTATCAATGTCATTTTCCTGTTTGAAAGATAATACTATAGTTTGTTAAGTGTATCACTGGACAAAACTGAGGCGATTGATCTATGGGATCTCTATGTTTGATTTTTATAATTTCATTCCCCAACATTAAGTAATTATCTAAAATCAATGAAACATAATTAAATACTTTTAGAGAGAAGTTATGAGATACCATATATTCAATAGAAGTTTTTATTTAATAATAGTAGTATTTTCTATTTTTATCTTACTGATGGGTAATTCTATAGCCTAGTAGTTGTGATTTTTTTTAACATAGTTTCTAAAATCAGCAGGGACAGTTTTATCTTTTTAAATATATATTAACTGTAATCCAATATTAACAGAATAGTGCCCACATCTTATAAGGTGCAGCTGACCAGTGAACCATGCTTCATGGGCTCTTCCACCTTTAGTACTGGTACTGCCATTCTTCTGGATGTAGGCACAACTGTATTGCCATCATCTCAGTAGGTTGTGTACTGACAGAGCTCCCTTGATTTCTACAACCTTTGGAACTGTTACTGTCACAGTTTCTGTGATATACTAAAACAAAGAGAAAATGATCATGGATGAGAGAGCGCTTTAAACTCAAGATTTATCCAATCTACTTTAATCACTGAAAATCAAGAATTTGAGGTTAAGCAACAACCTGGGTAATGTAATCAGAACAGTCCCTTTTTGCTCCTCGCAGTGTCCTTCTTCCCATACTCGCTCAGTTCCACGTAATATGCTCTAAGATTTACACAGAAATCACAACTTTCCCATTTCACACCTAAAACTAGCTTCGGTGTCTTTCCACTTATCTTTTAGCAATACATCTGTGTTTGATTGATAGAGTATACATGGATAGAATTGAAAACATGGAACAGTAAGCAGGAACCCCTATCACGTGTGGGAGGAGCGAAACTCAACCTCTCTGTTTCTCACTCATTCACCCACTCACTCATTCACTCACTCACTCATTCACTCCTTATCAATTTATGTTTTCCTTGCTGGAGATCTCTCCCGTTCCTAAAGCCAAGTTCTTGATGTAGTGTGTAATATGTTACTGTGAACTATAGTCATCCCTTTGGATTTCTGATGTGTTTTGATGGCCGTTATTCCCTCCCTCAGTCTCTCCTCCTCCCACCCTCTCCAGTCTCAATTTGTTTTGACTTCCACAACTGAGAAAGTACAGCATTTCTCATTCTGTATTTAGCTTATTTTTGTTCTAAACTTAATGGCCTCCCTCCATTTCCATGTATTTTGGAGAAAATGTCAGGATTTAATTATTTTTTGACTGTATAACATTCCATTGTGTCTATATACCACGCTTCAACTATTTATTCATCCATGAATTTATTCATACATTGATTTTTATTTTGCTATCTCTTAACAAATATACTACTTGGTAAACCTGCTAACTGAGTTTGGTACCCGCATACAAATCTATTCTACCACATTCCCATGCCTTAGGTAAGCACTACAGTCTTGCTTGCTTTCAGTTTAAAGCTACTAGCTGGGTATATTCCCTGAAAACATCACTAGAGTAACGGAAGTTTTTTGCTTATAAGAAGGGCAAATTGAAAACAATTCGTTTTTAGGAGCAACATGACTTTCTTTAACATAAAATACACATTAAAAAGGATATTGTTTTGCATATTGATAATTTCATGTTTTGAATCATAGTCCTGTTCAACACTCCCTCTGATTAGTACATCAATGGATTCTTACATGCTAAGCACATTGGCTTTCTCTACCAAGGAAGTTTTGTACCATGAGAGAACTGAATTTGATATGTTATTTCATTATTTTTTACAATAGTAATATAAGATTTTTGTTTCTTGAATCCATACTTGACTGCACATATAATACATTTGAGACACAGCATGGTTTGGTAATTTTTCAGTAGGTATGAAGGCTGTCTGACTGCAGAAATTATGATCATATCTATGTCACTTTCTACCTTATCATGCTTTATTCCTGATCATGTTCTGTTGTTTTAACAAAACATCACGCCCTGTTCCCTAGGTCCCATCAGTTTCTTCCAGTGTGTGTACTTGGATGGATACAACGGTTATGGATTTCAGTTTCCTGTCACTCCTGCACAACAGCCCGGAGACAACTCAGGCAAACCAAATTCTGCAGCACAGAAGCAATGAGGACAATAGAGCCACATGTACAATCCGTATATATGATTTGGGATTTCCAAAATGGGCTCTACTGTTTCACCCCCAAGTGACAGTGGCAATTGCAATCTTGTAGTACAGAGATTTTCTTGGAAAATATTTTACTCTGCCTAGTGTAGAAAGAAAGTGTGGATAAAATAATTGAATAACAAAGCAAATATGTTAAAGAGTTTGATACTTAAAACCATTTTATTAGTGTTTGCTGCTGTGGGAAAGGGATGCTTATGTTTTTCTTCTTCCACTCATTGTAAGGTTGCACATGAATTAGTTTAAGAATAACAATGTTAGTCTTTTAAATACAATTACAAAACAAGGTTTCTTGTTTCATGTAGATATTTATTTTGAATGGAAACACAGTTTGCAATCTAAAATTCAAATGGACTGGAACTTACATAAAAGCAATTTTTGTGTGTCTCTGTATATCTTTATTTGAATTATCCAGTAAGGTTATCTTATGTTTATTTATGTTATGGTCATGACTGTGCTACAAAATGGGAAATAGTTACACCAAAAAGTGCTGTAAGTTCCTTTTGATACTCTTTCACATCTCAGAATATTTCTGAGCTTTAAACAGAATAAGATGGAGAACTGCTGTTTGATAAATCTTATTTCTAAGATTTGTCATGAATGTCATGAACTACAAATGGGAAGCACTCTAGTGGAGATAACCTATTCAGATAAGCAAGTCTGGCGAATTAACATCTGGTGTTTAAAATATAACAAATAAAAAGTGTAATTTTCATTTTTTCCCAGATTATGCTTTGGTTAACATGCCACTTGAGTGAAAATTTAGAATAGTCACTGAATTTTTATGACAGATGCATTAATATTTTATTTCATTTTTGATGCAGTCTTTCTGTGAAATAAACTGCTTTTCTTTCTCAAAATGGGAAAATCTGAATGTCATAAAAATCTAAGGAAGATATTTCAATCATAAGTACATTCATGAGAAAACTTAATATTTGGTAATCAGTACCAATACAATTGATGGCGATTTTTGAACTACTTGATGATGCCTCACTGGAGTGACTGTTTTGGTTTTGTAATCTCCCCAGTCATATAAGCACATTATTTACTGAATTTTTCTATCAACTGTAAACGTTACGTCTCTGTGACCTTTCGTCATGTTTACGTTTGCAGTTGAATTTACAAGAAAACGAACTCAGGAAATAATTGGGTTAGCTTTTCTGACACTATAATGAACTTCCATGAGAGCTAACCAGAGCCTACTCTAGTGAAATGAATTATTCTCAAGGATTACCACCAATGATGATACTTTAATTCTAAGACACAGAGTCATTTTTACTGAAAACTTTTGGGCTAGAGGATTACTAATACATTCATTATCAATAATGGATTTCTGTGAAAGAAGTTGGTCTTGGCCAGATGCAGGTGGATATAGTTCACCCCACAAAAGCTAATATAACAAAGAACCAGGTTAATGACACTGTATCATAGTGGCAGCCTGGAAGTGAGTAATCTCAGGACTGAGACTGTACCACTGTAATAAAGCCTGGTCATGCAGAATTGTAAATGCATGGACAAGACGGTGGATAAAGCTAACTGCTCTTCCAAACCTATTCAATTTAATGGATATGAGAATAGAGAGCAAATATGAAAGCTGTTTTAGATCTTATACTATAGAATGCTTTATCCATTAGTTCTACCATTCAATACTCATATTTTGAAAACTTATTCTTGGTTAAACACTGTGGGAGGCACTGGAAAACCACAGCAACAAAATCTGCTCCTTGTATTATCCTGCCTCAGTGTGTGACTTTGGAAAGCTTACTAAACAGATTACATTTGTTTCCCTTTGTGAAAAACAAGGATATCAAGATAAAGATCCTAATACTTCACAGAGGTACTGTGGAAATCGATAAAATACTTTGGTACCAATATGACATAAAAGAGTTTCTGAATATTTTCACATATAGCTCTAATATTCTTCCAGAGTGCATTTCTATAGTGCATTGTTATTTCATTCATTGTCATTATGAAGAACATTTGATGCAAATAAAAGCATGGCATCCTTTTATTGTAATGAGAATTCAGGCAAGCATATGTAATGGAAAAACATTTGTAACTGCGGTGATTTATCAGATTAGAGTTAGAATGATGATATCATTTAAAAATATTATCTAAAATGTCATCTGTATGTTTTATTCAAATAAAATATTTCTATTCCTTTCAAGTTAAGTTCACTAAATTTTGAAAGGAAAAGATAAATGATTGAGTTAATGTCATTGTCTTTAATGTTTATTTCATTCCTCTGTTTTATCCAGTTGGTATAAGGTACTCTCCACAGGTCCCTGCTCTCCATACCTGTCATGCCCCAATCGCTATTATAACTGAAAGTTTGTAAAAAGCAATGATTAATTTTCCCTACAGTTTTCAACATAGACTTAGTCTCCTTACGCCTGACAAACCATCATTCAAATGAGGCAAGAGTGTTTTGAAAAAGTCCCAGAAAAATGAATGCTTGCTGATTCTGATATATCTTTGACAAAACTCTTTGTGGAAATATTTCAGAAAGTGAAACAGCATATGAAGGAACTCAGGTGTGTTTCCTGAGTAAGCTAGCTATTGAAAAACAAAGAGAAAATCTACTATTGATGAGAGCACACACAAAGAACACTTAAGCTAAATTGAACCATACAGAAGTGAAACAATCCCTAGAAAAACTCATAAATTGCCCAGATCCACTAATTATTTTAAAAATATATGAGTGAATAATATTTTTAAAACTCAGAAATGCTTTAAATTAATCAATTATCATATATGCATATATATGATAATGTAAGTGAACCAAAATATTCTTAAATGTAAGTGAATTAAACAGTGAAATTCAAAGATATAGACTGGTTTAATGAATAACAACTCACAAAGATATGTCGACCTCAGAAAACTCTTCATCAGTAAAGACAAATAGGAAGTGAAAGCAAAGAGACGGGAACATATATTTTACAAACACTCATAAGAGAAATAGCTAGCAACGATAGCTATTTATATAGCAGAGAAGTCAGATGTTAAATCAAAAATTATATTAAAAAGGGGGCGGTAAAAGGAGCTGTAGCAACTGCAGTTATACTGCATCTTATTGGAAAGCACTCACTTGGGTCCAACATGTTGATACAATGTGCTAATACTCAGCCTTGCGAAGCCTGCATGCATATGGGACCCATTCATGATCAGTTAACTCCATTTACCATCCAGCTTCCTGCCTATGGCGGCCTGGGAAAGCAGCGGAGAATGGTTTAAGTCTTTGGGCGCCTGGACCCTTAAGGGAGACCTGGCAAACGCTCCTACTTCCTAATTGCTGGTTTCGGATCATATCTTCTCTCGTTGTTGTGGCCATTTGGGGGATTAACAAGAGGTTGGAAAATCTGTCTTTGTCTCTTTCTATTTCTCTCCTTTTCTCTGTTAATTTGCCTTTCAAATAAAAATCAATAATATATTTTTAAATGCTCCCTATTTTATAGAGTGATTATCTTCAACAACTTCATGGAGATATTCAATTAGGACAGAAATTCTTTGGGCACATATTTTTTCATTATGTATATTTTCTGTATATTATGAACCTGCAAGACATGTGCAGATATTTCATTCAATACCTGCAAAATCCATATTTTTTTCATCAGCCCATGGGGCACTCTGTAATATACAACATTTATTATGTCACAAAAGTAGTCCCAAAAATAAACAAATGTTGAAAGCAAATCATGTATCTTCTTATTTCAAATAACAAAACTAGGAAAAAAATAACTTTAGAAATCATGTATCTATGAAAATAACTAGTATGCTTTCGAATGAAAAGTGAGTCATGAAATACACTAAAGTGGAAAATTAAAAATCAATTGATATAAAAGACAAATAGAATACAATACACTATATGATGTAGAAAAAGCAGTTCTAAATAAAGTTAATGGGAATGTGTAACTATATTTAAATTGAAATATTTCTTTTTACTGAATACTGTTGTTATCTATTTTTGAGGACTTTTTTAAGACATCGGATCTCAGTGTCACAGCAAGTTCCTAACAATTATAACACAATTCTCATCAATCCTCTATTAATGTGACAAATACAAAAAACAGAGTTAATGTCATTTTTTAGATACAATTCAAAGAATAGATTCTTTAGACAACAAAAGACACAACACAGAAAGAGAACTGTAGATCAATGTCCATGATGAACATAAATATTTCTCAACGAAATACTAGCTAATCTAATCCAACACGTCAGAAAGATCACTCACTCAGGTCTAGCAGGGTTTATCTCAGGGATGCAAGGATAGTTCAACATATGCACATCAAAAACCATAATCCATCATTATCAAGATGAGGTATAAAAGCCATATCCTTGTCTCAATAGAGGCAGAGTAAATATTTTTATGATAAAAATCATATTAAAAATCTGTCTATAGAAGGAACATACCTCTACATAAACAACACCACTTATGAAAAAACCCATAACCAGAATCATACTGAGTGAGAAAAATTTTAAAGCATTTGTACAACATCTGGAACCAGATTCTGATACTCATGCTCACAATTATTCTATATATTTTTGAAAGTTTTAGCCACAGTCATTACACAATCACAAATAAAATACTTCAAATAAACAACCTAAGAATTCAACTCAGCAAGCCAAAAGAGCAAAAATAAACCAAACCAAAACTTATGAAAATAGTCAATTACAGATTGAAAAAAAGAACACAGAAGATAAAAAAACAACTGAGTTTTAAAGATTAATATTGATGAAAGTCAATAACTAGACTAACCTCCAAAAAAGTAAAAAGTAAAAGAGGAAAGACCCTAACAAGCAAAATCAGACATGAAAAAATTGAGACATTAAAAAAGGCAAAGCATAGATAGAACTGTTATGAACCACTATATGCCAAACAAATTAGAAACTTTGAAGAAATAGATAAGTGTTTGTAAAGGCAAAATCTATGACATTGATGTGTGAAGACCTAAACTATTTGAGCAGATCAGTTTTTTTCTAAATGGATTGAATTAGTAATAAGATTGTCCCCCACAAAGAAAGTCATTGAGATCTCTGATTTCACTGCCATATTTTATAAATACTAAGATAAAAGTACTACAGATTTGCCAAAATCTTTAAAAATCTTATAATAAAGGGAGTTCTTCCAATCTCATCCTACCTGACTGAAGTTACCTTGATACCAAAACCAGAGAAAAACACAACAATGTAGGATAACTGACATACTGGATAAACATAGATATGAAAATACACAACAAAATAAAGCAGATCAAATCAAACAGCATATCCAAAAAGGTAATACTGTGACCTCAAGTAGAACTTATCCTAGGCATGCAAGGATGCTAGTATGTATACCAAAAAAAGAAAAAATAATAAATAAACACAGATCTCACATTTATGAAATGAAGTAACAAACTGTTTCCATTGCAATCTATGGAGAAAAAGCATCAATTTAGCACCCGTTCATGATACACCTCACCCCGTCATAATTGTTAAAATCCAAACACAAGAGCAAGTGATACTTTCTCTCTCTCTGGTACACACACACACACACACACACAAACACGCACAGACACACACCAAATATTCAGTGAGAAACACTTTACATACAATTTTTGATGCAAACAAGTCACAGTAGAAATGATCTCAATCAAAAACACACTTTTTAGACGAAGTAATATTTTATGTAAGGAGAGCATTAAACCTTAATTCCAATGTTTTAGAGGAATAATGTACATAGTAAAGTTATTTTCATTGCTAACATTTATATATGCAAGGATATTTTACAAGATGGATATATATTAACATAAATCAAAATTTTCTTTTTTAAGATTTATTTATTTTTATTGCAAAGTCATATATACAGAAAGGAAGAGAGACAGAGAGGAAGATCTTCTGTTCAATGATTCACCCCCTAAGCAGTCACAATGACTGAAGCTGTGCCGATCCGAAGCCAGGGGCCAGGAGCCTCTTCCAGGTGGCCCATGCGGGTACAGGGTCCCAAAGCTTTGGACCATCCTCAACTGCTTTCCCAAGCCACAAGAAGGAAGATGGATGGGAAGCAGGGCCACCGGGTTAGAACTCGCTCTCATATGGAATCCTGGCACATGCAAGGCAAGGACTTTATCCACTGAGCTACCGCGCTGGGCCCCAAAAGTTTCAAAGTAGGCACCTTCCTTGCACTTGTGCATGGACAGTGCCAGTGGCTTGGGGACTCTTGCTGTGGGTTAGGGGAGTGGAGTGGGCCTGGGAACTCACACGGGTATTTGGGCCCCAGGATGGGCAGAAAGCAAGAAGGGATTCCAGGGTCCAAGACTGGCATGCTGGCATGCTGTGCTGGGGATTGGGTTTGGGGGCTTATTAACGTGCATGAGTCCCAGGTTGGCAGAGAGGTAGGGTCCCCTGACAGCATGCACATCAGAGGACTAGATCTTGAGACCTGAATGGGCACTCAGTGGGCAGGCAGTGCTTCAGGCCAACATGCCACTCTGCTGGAAGTCTCGGCTGGGGATCCCATGTGTTCACAGGACTGGGGGGTGTGGATTGCTCAGTGAACATGGTGTAAGATGGTTGGGAAAGGGGACTGCTGAGGGAGTCAGTTGCTGATGATGAATGATTTCTAAGAGACTTCCATCAACAGGGTGACTTAACTTGCAGGTAAGCAAGGGCACTGAGACCAAGAGGTTTCCAGAAAGGATATTGGAGGACCTTTCTGGATTAGATCAATGCTCTGCCCATGTGGGAGACCTGGCCTGGGCTAGTTAGCATAAACCACTGCCACACATTGCCCACAGACACATGCTAAATATAGGACTTGTGGGGGCTACCTGGCAGGACCAGACCACAGTACTCACCAATAAATGTTGGAACAGGGATGGGTAATATTAAGCTGGGCCATGACACTAATCAATATGTGAGAGAATAGAGTCTGGGGGCACATTATGTGGGAGCTATGTGAAATCACCCCCATGGAGCTGCAATCCCCATTGATTTGCTCAAGAGCTGGGGGTGTTGAGCATGGCATGGTAGCCTGGAGGCTAAAGTCCTCCCCTTGCACGTGCTGGGATACCACATGAGTGCCATTTCTAATCCTGACAGCCCTGTTTCCATGAGAATGACCCAAAGTCTTGGGATCCTGCAACTGCATGGGAGACCCAGAAGAGGCTCCCGGTTCCTGGCTGTGAATCTGCTCGGCTCTGGCCATTGCGGCTACTTGGGGAATGAATCATAGGACAGAAGATCATCCTCTCTGTCTCTCCTCCTCTTTGTATATCTGACTTTCTAGTAAAGATAAATAAATTTTGAAAAAAAAAAAGAGCTTTGGTATTGACAGGTCAAACTGGGCATGATCATAGAACTTGCTGACACTCATGTGTGCTGGCGCTGGGAACAGCTTGGGCTAGTTCAGTCTGTAGCACCCACAGGCACACAAAAGAATTTGGTGTGGGGGCTTGGCAGCGTGGCCTAATGGCTAAGGTCCTTGCCTTGATCCCATATGGTCGCTGGTTCTAATCCCGACAGCTCCACTTCCTCTCTATCTCTCCTCCTCTCAGTATATCTGACTTTGTAATAAAAATAAAACAAATCTTTAAAAAAAAAAAAAGAATTTGGTGTGGGGCGGGGCGGGTTGAGACACAGCATCTAACACACAAAAAGGCAAGACTGGCAAGTGGATTATATCAGATAAGGACCTAGCACCTGGTGACATGCAGAAGACCTGGTTCTGGTCGCCTTCGTCCACTGCTGCCGCCTCCTTCTTCCACCGCTTCTGGTGCTGCTTGTGTGCGTGTTCTGTGCGGACCTGGTACCTCTTTTGTGAAGCAGCAACTGAGGAGACTCCGGCGCTCGCCATGGCCGACGAAAAGCCTAAGGAAGGAGTTAAGACGGAAAACAATGATCGTATTAATTTGAAAGTGGCGGGGCAGGATGGTTCTGTCGTGCAATTTAAAATTAAAGGGCATACACCACTTAGTAAACTAATAAAAGCCTATTGTGAACGACAGGGTTTGTCAATGAGGCAGATCAGATTCCAATTTGATGGACAGCCAATCAACGAATCAGATACACCTGCACAGTTGGAAATGGAGGATGAAGATACAATTGATGTGTTCCAGCAGCAGACAGGAGGAGTCTACTAAGGGAAACTGCTGCTTTCCTCCACAGCTCTTCTCACAGACCAAGAATACATTCTCAATTAGAAACAGCAGTTGGGTTCCATCACACCCTGACTACTACAGTATAGTTTCTCTATTCTTTCATTGTCCCCTCCCCCCATTCCTTTATTGCACATAAAGTACCTGGTGTATGTGCACAAGCATATTGCATTTTTTCTTTTTTTTTTCTTTCTTTTTTTTTTTTTTTTTACTAAATGGCCAGTGGTATGTTTTGATTGACATCAGATGGAGATGGAGTGGGGAAATATACTGGTTCCGTGACAATGCCCTGTTCTCCATTAGTGGCATGCGCATTCAGTTCTTATCTTTATATTCCAGTAAGCTATTTTGCTCTCACTGTTTTAACAAAAACCCAACAACATAAAAATCCTTGCATATTTGATTGGAGAATTTTAATGTTTTTCATTTATCATTGTAAAACCAAGGACAATTTTCTAACTTTTTTGTACGTAGTTGTTACATGTAGAGCAATCTGTCTTTAAGTAGGAGTAAATTACTCTTAAGAAATATGATTCCTAGATAGTTTTCCCTTCAAGTCAAGCGTCTTGTTGTTTAAATAAACTTCTTGTTTAAAATGAAAAAGAAAAAAAAAAAGAAGATCTGACTCTGGAAGTGGACCTCATGGGGGAACTGCCCTGGTAGATAGTAGGTCCCACTGGTGAGAATATGAATCATGGCTGGGTGTTGGCCAGGCTGGTCAAGGCTGCTCTACTTGTAGGCTAATGTGTGGGTTGCCTCTAAGGGAGGGCAGATCAAACAGGGCTGGACCAAACCATAATATCATGGCATGTCCAGGACCCCAGATGGGGTGCAGTCAGGTAAGACTAGGTTTATCACATCTACCGGTTTGCCGGAAAACTAGGTATGGGGATGGGGGAACTTGGAAGGCCTAGACTGCAGTGTGCACTAGCTAGAGTTGGGACAGGGATGGGAAGGGCCAAGCCAGGATGTAGTATCTCAGGGCAAATACCAAGCAAGGGGGATGTGTCAGGCTGGGTCCAAGCAACCAGAGGCATCTGCAAAATCTGCAGATTGGCGTAGTACTGGTAGGAGAGCTAAGGGGTCACACCCATTGGGCTGTGGTTCCTATTGGTGAATACAAAAGTCATGATGGGAGTGGTGAACTGGGCTGGACATGGCTCAAACTCTTTCAGCATGGGTTTAGACTGGGTATGGCGTGTGCCAGTTTGAGCTAGACTCTAGCATTCGCTGGTGCTCATAAGAGTCAGAGTGTGTATAGCACAGGCTGGGCTGGGTTTCAGCACATACTGAGCCATGTGCAAACTGGGTCTCAAGGTGGGCCAGATGGGGCTGGGCCATAGCACTCAATTCTAACAGCAGGAATGCATGTGGGCTGGTTGGCCATGGCAGTAGGTGGGGTATGTCAGACAGGGTCAAGAACAAACTAGCATATGTGAGATCTGCAAGAGGGTTGTAACCTGAGAAAGGCTTAGGAAACTCTTCTGTCAGGATGCAGTCCCTGCAGGTGAGCACAAGAATCAAGGTTGGGAGCAGCCAAGACCAGGCCATGTTACAGTACCCATCTGCATATTCATGGCTCCAGTCTCAAGGCAGGCTAGCTTGGGCCAGTTCATAGCACCCACTGGCAAATGTGAGGACAGGTGAGGAATAAGCTGTGCCAGTTCACATTAGATCCAGGACTGGTGGCTGGCTAACTGGGCTAGGCTGCAGCACCTGGCAGTGTAAGCTGGAACTTGTGGTAGATTGGGCTAAGCCGATCTGAACCATCTACTGGCAAATGCTGAGGTGAAGTTGGCCATGCCAGACCAGGTAGCAGCACTCACCATAACAACCTGGGTGAGGATTTGAACCTGAAAGAGGGGTGATGGGGACTCTCTTGCTGGGTCACTGCATCCACTGGTGAATTAGTGAGCTGGGATTTGGGGCAAACCAGGTGGGCACAGCTACAAAACCGGTTGGCTTGCATGCAAGCTGGATTAAATGGAGAGCCAGGCTGGTTTATGTGACTGTATCCACTGGTAATGCAGGAGACAGAGTCAGTACAGTCTGGTTGGGCCTTGCCACAACATCAGCTGGCAAGTTTTAGGACAAGGGACATCTTGGCCATGCTAGACTGCAGTACCACCAGGAAGCAGCAAGATCTGGGACTGGGAATGGACCTGGTGGAGAAACTGTGGCTACCACTCTAACGGGCTGAAGTTTCCACTAGCAAGCATGAAAGCTAGTGCTGTGGGCAAGCTTAGTTGGACAGGGGGCAGCACCTGCTGGCATAGGTGTGTGCTGGATAGTGTGGTCTGTTGGGCTGAGCTAGGTTTTAGCACCTGTGTGTACAAAAGTCAAATAGAAAGCAGAACCAACTGGACCAGTCTACTGCGCAAACTGGCATGCACAAGTAACTGGATTGCAAACAGGCCTGGTGAGGGTTATCAGGGGGTCACTCCAACTAAATTAAAGTCCTGCTGTTGTGTGTGAGGTCATTTGTGTGGTGGGAATTGTTAAGTTGGGCCACTGCATCCATTGGATTGCATATGAGATAGGGCTACGTAAAGAACTGACCTGGCAACTGCAACTATTGGTGTGCATGTATATTGACGTGGGTGATGGACTGAGTTGGACCCCACACTGGCTGGCTCACATAGGAATCAGGTCTGGAGTCAACTCTGGTGAAGTTTCTTTGGGGACCCATCCATCTTCCAACCCAAATTAGGCCACTGAACTGAAAGCTACAACCACAGGGAAAATCACAGGTTCTGTTCACTGTCAGCATTGGGCCTCCAATGCTACTGAACCCTTCGCAGCAAACAGCATTCCCAGATGCAAGGGAGGACCAACAGCTTATTAAGGCCTGCAGAGGATGTATAGCCCCATGGAGAGCAGACCAAATTTGTGAGTGGAGACTCTATGTTGAACTATGACATCCAATGGACCTTAAAAATTTCCTCATCCTTGAAACAACACAATAACAGCATCTCAGAACTATCAAAACTAATTACGCAGTATCCTTACAACATACTCCACATCAGGGACCCTGGAGTGATATCACATGGCTGTCCTCATCCTCGGGTACTGATGTGGCTACACTACTGGGAGCAGCCCTCTCCTCTTCTCTGCCTTCTACCTCCAGATACTGGGAGAAAAAAAGAATTTGGAAACCAGTGCTTCATCCGCTTTTCCCTATTCCTTGGTTTTCCCCACGCAAATCTATGGCCCTTATTGACATACATCCTTCTCAACTAAGCCTCATGAAAAAACTAAATACATTTTTGAAAGTTTGCATGATAAGTGTTCGTTAAACTGTTGCTGTTGGCTCACTTCCCTATCCATTCCTTTACTGCCTGCAACGAATTATGTTTACTAAGTTTATATAACCCTTTAATGTAAATATTCTATTTTTACTATTCCTTTTTTTTAATATTCATTTATTCATTAATTACATTGCATTACATGACACAATTTCATAGGTACTGGGATTCCCCCCTTCACCCCAAACCCTTCCCCAATCATGAATTCCTTCACCTTGATGCATAACCACAGCTCAAGTTCCGTTGAGGTTCCCTAATTAAAAGTTTACACCATACAGAGTCCATCATCCCACTTGTCCAGTTCAAGTTCAACGGCCTCTTAGGGAGGCCCTCTCAGGTTTGTAGGCAGAGCCAGCAGAGCGTCACCTCGATCAATTAGAAGCTCCAACATACGTTACATGTTATAAACCTTGTTAGTATCCTCATTTCTTCTTATATGATTTTGTTGGATTTATAATAAGAACATGGAAATCCCAACCAACTCTTCAATATTATTAACATATATAAAGAGAAATTAAAAGTATTCTACAACAACTGATTTGCATTGAGAAGAATTCATTGTTAGGGACAACATTGTGATATAATAGGTAAAGCTTTCTATCTGTAACACCAACGTCTCACATGGCTATCAGTTCGTGCTCCAGTTGTTCCTGAACCCCTGCCACTCGCATGGGAGACTTGGAAGAAACACCTAGCTTGCAGCTTTGGCTTGGCCCAGCCCAGGCTATTTTGTCCATCTGGGTTATGAACTAGCTATTGGAAAATTGTTCTCTGTTTCTCCCTCTATAGTTGGCTTTCAAATAAATTAGTAAATATCCTAAATGATTAATTGTGAACATATTAAAAAAAAATAAGAACACTGCAGTTAGGCTGGAAGAAAGATAATTTCCCCTTTTTAAAATAAATTCTTAGTTACTGAATTGTTTTGCTGAAAATGATTCTGGGAAAAAGAAAAGAAAATAACAGTATATTGGAAGTAAAGCTTACCATCACATTTGGAAACAGAAAAGAAGTCCCAAGAGAACACTGGTAATAAGTGAAAATGTTCAGAGTAATGGGTGTGTGAGGAACAAACCAGAACTCATAAAGATAAATTTTTTGCTGACTGTTCCCTCAAGGTAAGGCTGAAGTGTGATGGGACGAAGCTAAAAGAGTCACAACAAACCAATTCTTTGGGTTATTTTGTGCTATAGTGGGCAGATGATTGCTAATATCAGTTCTTCAAAGAGCTTTTTCCAGTAGACTAAATTTGATATATGCAGTGTTTTTCATCACCAAGGAAATATAATTGTTTATTATAAAATATTTAAGCATATCTAATTTCAGGGAATAGCAATTATTTTCTACAAAGCTTTCCCCCTCTCTTTCTCTCTTATTTTCTAAAAGCACATATTCCCTGAAGCCCCCCTGAGAAAAGCAATGGGTTCTTCCCAGATCCCGCAGGACTCCAGTATTCATGGGAGATAATGTGGGCATTGTAGAGCAGTTGCAGAGACACGCCAGGTTTCTTTCAGGAATGTTAAAGCATTTTACCCTCTATCTGCATCAATTATGTCATTCTCAGTACTCAACACTTCAGAATTTAATAGGGCACAAGAAGGGAAGAAAAGAAGAAAGGTAATTAATATAATAATAATATAATATATAATTATATATTAAATAATAATATATAACGTATATTATTATTATTTTAGGTGTGCAAATTTGGAATGTCGCCAGGATTAAAAAATACAGAAAATAAAGGCTGATACTATGGATTAGCACATACAGATGCTGTCTGCAATGCTGGCATCCCATGTCGGTTCTGACTCAAATCCCCAATCCTCCATTTCCCATCCAGAGCTTTGCTAACAGCTGGAGAAAGCAGCAGGGATACCCAGAGTACTTGGGTCCCTAACTGTAGGGGATGTGGATGAAGATACTGCTCCTGGTATCCGCTTGACTGAGGCCATCTAAGGAATCAGTCAGTGGATAGAAGATCTCTCTATTTCTCTGCCTCCCTCTCTCTTCCTTTCCCTTTCCTTTTTACTCCTTAACAAATGCTTATTTTGTAAAGCACAGACTAAAATACACTTAAAATATTATTGTTTATGGTAAGGCCAAAATTTATGAATCTTTTTTTCATACTTATGTTCACAATCTGAGGAGGATTCACCATATAGAATTTAATGTGTATATTATATATGATTTATATATATAAACACACATATATTTTCATTATATATACATACATATACATATATATACATTATATATACATACATATATATTATATATATACATACATATACATTATATATACATACCCATTGTATACATATAAAAGCTTATTTCTATAGAAACATACATATCAGCTATAGATGTTTCTATATATATATATATATCAGCTATATATGTTTCTATATAAACATAATAATAGTCTAGCAATATTTACAGATTTTTATTCTTCTTTATTACATTATGGGAGTTTCTTCACGATAAAAGAGAGAAATGTATGTGCATGAATATGCCCTTAATTATCTCTTCAATTCCATCAATCTTTTCTATTCAAGTTTCAATAGCATATGGTTTTAATCATAATAACATACCAACAGTTGATAACAGAACTGCTGCTCATCCCTACTTGTTTAATTGTAACGGACTTCATTGCATTTCACATGTAATATTCCCTACTTGATGCTGCATTCTAATAAGTATATTTTTGATGATTTGTAGGGAGCTGAATGGGAAGCAGCAGCCAGGACAAAAACCAGTACAATATGGGATCCTGGCACTTGCAAGGTGAGGATTTAACCACTGAGTCATCAGGCCAGGTCCTAGCCCTATTTCTCAAATTATGTTTTTTGAATCCTGAGGAAACTGCAGAGACTGCGTGGTTGTGAACAGTTATTTTTCTTCTGTTAAACAGATAGATCATGAGAAGACTGTCATAATCTAGCTGAATTTCAGATTCCAACTTTAGCATTAGTTAACTCTGTAGTGTTGCTTTCCTGAGTACTCAGTAAAACACTGGATCCCTGAGCAGGTCACATCCCCTCTTATGTGGCCAAATTGCCTTCTTTTTGCAGATTGCTGAAAGTTGTGCTTAAATCTTTAGCTTGCCCTGTTCTACTGATTTGCTGTATGTATCCCTGAACATGGCTGCTTCAAATCAGCAGATGCTTTAGAAGGGACATTTCCCATAGAATGTAGGATTCAGCTGCATCCTCTGTGACTTTCATTCCTTCTGCTAAACTCATAATATCAACTTCTGTCCCACAGATATTCCCATCCATTTCTCAAAATGTGACTGCCCAAATCCTGACAAAAAGATACGGAAACGAAGCTCACACCAAATTTTTTTTTCTCTGTAGGATTTTAATCCCATGATTCTTGGCTGGTGTACTTGTATTTTGATTTTTTTGTAAAAAAAAATCATAAATTTTAATTCATTTTTAAAGCTTATTTTGTTTTCAAAGTTAAAATTTTTACGTATTTCACAATGCAATTTAGGAGCATAAAAACACTTCCCATTCCTCTCTTCTAATCCATTACTTCTATTTGTATGATTTTTAGGTATTTACAATGGCATAATTTCATTTCTCTTTGCAACTGACTTACCACTCCATTGCATAAACATTTTAACAGATAGATTAAACACACACACACACACACACACACACACACACACACACAGACAAACCCTGGTGGGGCTTCTCTCTTTACCTCCCCTCTTACCCCAGATGCAGAAAAAAAGAGAGAGAGAGAGAGAGAGAGAGAGAGAGAGAGAGAAAGAGAAGAGAGAGAATATGGAAACCAATGAACCAATGGTCTTACCCGCTTTCCTGTAGCCTTTGACCCTTTATGCCCTAATTAACTATGTAAAGATTACCAAAATAAAATAATAATTTTTAAAAAACAAACCCTAGCTCTCAAAACTATAGAGAGGCTATAAACAATAATCAAATCTCAAGCTATCAGCCAAGCTCATACAGTTTACATTTTTTGTACTCTATTCATGCAGGTGATAGAAAACATATGTTTGCTTTTTGGGGACTGAATATTTGGTGGTTTCCAGTTAGATCTATTTGGCTGAAATGACAGCATTTCATTCTTTTTTATGACTGAGTAATGTTTCATTTTGATTTCCTTACTGAACTTTTGGAGCTTTTCTCAGTTGGAGAATTCATTTGATAAAATTGCTCGTGTGGTTGTCAATGAGAATTTTATTCATGAGTTATTTTACGATTGCATAGTATTTCAACATGTGCATGTATTACCTCTTGAGCTAGTTCCAGATTGTACTTTTGTACAGTTACATGTAGATCATTTCCAATGAGTTTGTTATTACTAACAATATCGCAATGAACAAGCTTTGTATTATATAACTACAATGACACACATAAAAGGGAAATTATATTGAATGAACATTTGATTTAAATATTTTTAAGGGGTTGTTGTTTCTCAGTCATGCTTTTCCCAGTTATTGCTGCCTGTGCTAAGGGTATTCTTTCACATTCTATAAATCAGAAAATTGTTTTTAGCTACCAAGGTAGGCAAGTTTCATCTCATTCTATTGGCAATACTTGCTTATACTTTTGGCTTTTCACATTTTTTTCTTTCCATGTTTTGCAGAAGATATCTGCTTTTAGATCATTGTGTTTGTCCATGTATTCATTTTCTTTTTTGTTCCATGTAACTTCCAGGAAATATCAGGATTTGAAATTTACCAGTGGCAAGTTCCCCATTACAATCAGAATAATATTAACTTAAAATTGAGTTAAATATTTTAACAATTGGAAAATAAATTGACAGTTTTAAATGGCAATACCATGTCATAAATCCTAATGTAGTGAAAGGCTTTTAGATTTTTGAAATAATACGTTACACAAGTTTTATAGTTGAAGCTATTTGTTTCTTTTAAATCGAGTTATATTGTGGATGAAGAAATTACACAATTTTGAGGAATAGGAAATGCATCACAAATTTGTAATTTTTATTTATGAAAATATGATACTATTCACTGGATATTCTTAGTTACTTTGTACTTCTTTACTTCAAAGACAGAGAAAGTGGTATGGAAAATGAGGGAGACCTCCCCTCTGTTAGCTCAATATTCAATTGCTCTTAAGAGTTGGGGTTTGCCCAGGCTGAAGCCAGGAGTGGGAAACTCAATCTGGATCTTTCATGTGTGTGTGGCAGAGACCAAAGTATTGAGCTATTACCTACTGCCTCCCAGCACATTAGCAAAAAATTGGAATCAAAAACAGAACCAGGTCAAAAAACCAGGCACTCTGGTATGGGACAGATACCCTATACAGCATCATAACCATTTTACCAAATGTCTATTCAGAGGGAAGTATTTAATAGGTCATTATGAGTAGCAAAAATATGATGTCTGTATTTCAAAACTTCTAAGATAATGGAATTTTTAATCCCATCATGGATCATAGATATGAACAGTGCTTTGTAGAAATCAAAAGTGCATGATTCTCACCATTAACACACTTAGCTTTACTGACATGACATACTTGTTAATGCAAAATAATCAATCTAAAATCTCTTAATTTTACTCACATTTCACCTTATCCAATTTTGTTATAATTTCTAACTTCTTGTTTACTGAGAAAGAAACTTATTATGTACATGTGTAAATCACAGCTGGATAGCTTAATTCTGATAGATTTTACGGTGCTTAAAAAATCATTATTGATATCCATCTCACTGAATTTGCTGTCAACATTATTTATTATTAAGCACAAAACATTAGATGATAGACTGAGAATCGATGATTACTATTTAGTTATTGATGTTCTCTATCACTTTTGCTACACTATAAAGTTAAAACAGTAAAACAAAACATACTTAGTATGAGAAGTTCTAAGAACATTTTGAAGAATGATGTAAAGTGATAAATTACATTTTTATGAAATACTTTAAATAACGTTAATGTAAAATTATCAGCTTTAGTTAATAAGGTTATTATTTTTGTAACTTTGTGATTACATTTTTTGTTTAAAAATGAGAAACTTTTGAAATACATGACATAATTTTGAATTTGCTAGAAAATTTTTATTCATTGGTTGCCAGAACAGTTCATAGGCAATTGTAAAATAAAACTCCAACCAGATTAAAACCAATGTATGAATTTGTCTGTAAGTCTACAGACAAATTTATCACACTTGTAGAGTGAGAAATATTATATACCTTATTACACATGTCTGCAACACAAGAACTCAGTCATTATCTTTCATGTGGGTAGTAGGTTCAGCTACTTGAGTCATCCTTTGTTACCTCCCAGGGTTCATGTACTCAGGAAGGTGGAAGGAAAGAGTCCCAGAACTCCTACCCAGGAATTACATAATGTGGATTGCAGCCACCTCAAACTACCAGCCTTGAGCATAGCAAAATACAATGTTTTGTTATGCTTGAGCATTCTGTGTACTGCGTTCTGTAGGCAAGTTCTTTTTTTTTTTTTTTTTTTTTTTTTTAAATATTCATTTATTCATTAATTACATTGCATTACATGACACAATTTCATAGGTACTGGGATTTCCCCCCCCTTCACCCCAAACCCTTCCCCCATCATGAATTCCTTCACCTTGATGCATAACCACAGCTCAAGTTCCGTTGAGATTCCCTAATTAAAAGTTTACACCATACAGAGTCCAGCATCCCACTTGTCCAGTTCAAGTTCAACCGCCTCTTAGGGAGGCCCTCTCAGGTTTGTAGGCAGAGCCAGCAGAGCGTCACCTCGATCAATTAGAAGCACCAACATATCATCAGCAACAGTCCAGGTATGATTAGGCTGGTGCAGAGTCCACTGATTGACATAGTCCGTCTTAGGGTTTCCCCTTGTCCAGTTTTCCGCTGCAAGCATAAAGCTGAGGTGGTTGATTCATCTACTCCATTTTCCATCTTTTTTTGATTAATGCTTTGATTCCTCCATTTTGTTCAGGGGAATCCCCCTAAAAAAAACTTTGAGGCATTCCCAGTCCAGGCTCCTGTGCTTACTAGTAGTACATGTAGGCAAGTTCTTTCCTGGATCAGTGTTTTGCAAATATTTTCTCCTTATGTTTGGCTTGCGTTTCATTATCTTACAATGATATTCACAGAGGAAATATTGCACAATGTTATATAGTATATGTTATGAATATTTTTATTCATTATGACAATGAGGTATATCTAGAACAGTTTTCTTGAACCAAGATTATGTAGATATTCTACTATGCTTCCCTCTAAGCTTTGTACACCTTTGAATGTTACATTTATATCTGAGTTGCAGATGATTTTTATAAGATGAGAACATAATTTTATATGTAAATGTCATTTTTGTAGTTCTATTTATTGGAAAACATCTTTTCCACATTGACTTTATTTTGCAAACTTCCCACATGAGATAAATTGGCAACACATATGCTGATCTATAGTTAAATATCTGTAAGTATAATAATGTCATATTGGATTACATTTACTAATAGGTGGGTAAATTTTGTTATTTTCTTTTTTTATTATATAATTTTTTATTTACTATTTTTAATTCATTAATTACATTGTATTATGTGACACAGTTTCATAGGTACTTGGGTTCTCCCCACCCCTCCCCAAACCCTCCCACCATGGTGGATTCCTCCACCTTGTTGCATAACCACAGCTCAAGTTCAGTTGAGATTCCCCCATTGCAAGCGTGTACCAAACATGGAGTCCAGCATCTTATTGTCCAGTCAAGTTCAACGGCTTCTGAGGAAGACCCTTTCTGGTCTGAAGACAGAGCCAGCAGAGTATCATCCCAGTCAATTGAAAGCTCCAACATACCATCAGCAAAAATTTACATCATTATGGAATTAATTGACATAGTAATGAGTAACCAATATGTTAAAAGTAAATGCGAGTTCCTAGCCATCTTCTGTGACCACCTCATTGACATTTGAATTTTAGTTTATACACAACATATAACATTCATAACATAACATGTTATACATAACATCATATCATCTTAAATTAAGGCAAACATGTGGTATTTAACCTTTTGGGATTGGCTCATTTCCCTTAGCATTATGGTTTCCAGTTTGGCCCATTTGGCCACAAAGAACTGCATTTTTTTTTTTTAATAGCTGAGTAGTATTCCATGGAGTAGCTTTCTTATCCAATCCTCTGTTGATGGGCATTTTGGTTGCTTCCATGTTTTTGCAATTACTGATTGTGCTGCTATGAACATAGGAGTGCATGTTGTTTTCTCATAAAACAAGTGTTCTGGATATATTCCTAGGAGTGCTATTGCTGGATCATACGGTATGTTGATTTTGAGTTGTTTGAATATTCTCCATACTGATTTCCATAGAGGCTGTACCAATCTGCAGGCCCACCAGCAGTGGAATAGGGTTCCCTTTTCCCCGCAACCTCGCCAACAAGTGTTGTTGGTGCTTTTATTCATGTGGGCCAGTCTTGCTGGCGTTAGGTGGTACCTCATTGATGTTTTAATTTGGATTTCCCTTATTGCCAGGGAACTTGAGCATTTTTTCATATGTTTATTTGCCATTTGGGTTTGTTCCTTTGTGAAGTGTCTGCCCATTTCCCATGCCCATTTCTTGAGTGGCTTGTTTGTTTTGACATTTTGGTTGTTTTGTAGCTCTTTGTATTTTCTGGAGATTAGCCCTCTATCACCTATGTCGGGTGCGAAGATCTTCTCCAATTCTGTGGGTTGCCTTTTTACTTTATTGATTGTTTCCCTTGCTGTACAGAAGCTTCTTAGTTTGATGAGGTCCCATTTGTTTATTTTGGTCTCGATTTCTACTGCTTTTGGAGTCTTTTTTAGGAAGTAAGGGCCTACCCCTAAGTGTTGTAGTGTATTTCCAACATTTTCTTCCAAAAGTTTGAAGGTTTCTGGATGTAGGTTTGGACTGGTTATCCATTTAGATCTGATCTTAGTGTATGGTGAGAGATGTGGATCTATCTTTTTGTTTCTGCAGGCTATTAACTAGTTGTCCCAACAGCATTTATTGAACACACCTTACCATTTGTCTGGATTGTCGTTTGTCTTTTTGTCAGATTATTTGGCTGTATCTGTTTGGGTCCCCTTCTGGTGTTTCTATTCTGCTCCATTGATCTTCCTCTCTATCTTTGTGCCAGTACCATGCTGTTTTGATAACCACTGCCCTATAGTATGTCCAGAGGTCTGGAACTGTGATTCCCCCTGCTAACTTCCTGTTCTTCAGGATGGTTCTAGCTATCCGTGGTTTTTTTGTGTTTCCAGATGAACCTTTGGATCATTGTTTCCACTTTCATGAAGAATGTTTTGGGCAATTTGATTGGGATTGCGTTGAATGTATATATTGCTTTTGGCAGTATGGACATTTTAATGATATTGATTTTACCTATCCAGGAGCATGGGATGTTACTCCATCTTTTGAGGTCTTGTTCAATTTCTTTTTTAAGTAGTTTGTAGTTTTCTTCAAATAAGTCTCCTACATTTTTGGTTAGATTTATTCCCAGATATTTCATACTTTTCTCTGTTATTTTGAATGGTATCTTGCTGGTTAAATCTTTTTCCATCTTGGAGCTGTTCGCATACACTACGGCTGTTGATTTTTGTTCATTAATTTTGTACCCTGCCACTCTACCAAACTCTCGTATAAGTTCTAGCAGTCTCTGTATTGAGTCTCTTGGCTCTTCTACATAAAGAATCATATCATCTGCGTATAGTGAGAGCTTGACTTCTTCGTTTCCCATTTGGATTCCTCTAATTTCTTTTTCTTGTCTTATGGCCTCAGCGAGTACCTCTAGGATTATGTTGAATAGTAGTGGAGAAAGTGGACATCCCTGTCTTGTTCCAGATCTCAGTGGGAAGGGTTCCAATTTTTCTGCATTCAGTATGATGCTGGCGTTGGGTTTTTCATATATTGCTTTAATTATGTTCTGGATTTTTCCATCTATGCCTACCTTGGTTAGGGTTTTTAGTAGGAAGTGGTGTTGGATTTTGTCGAAAGCTTTTTCTGCATCTATTGATACTATCATGTGATTCTTGTTTTTCAGTTTTTGGATGTGGTGTATCACATTTATGGGTTTTCGAATGTTGAACCATCCCTGCATTCCAGGGATGAATCTTACTTGATCTGGATGAATGATCTGTCTGATGTGTTTTTGAATTCTGTTGGCTAGGATTTTGTTGAGAATCTTAGCATCAATGTTCCTCAAAGAGATAGGTCTGTAGTTTTCCTTCTCTGTTGGTTCTCTGTCTGGTTTTGGGATTAAGGTAATGTTGGCTTCATAGAATGAGTTTGGAAGGGTTGCTTCTTTTTCTATTGTTTTGAAGAGTTTGTAGAGGATTGGGGTTAGTTCTGTTCGGAATGTTTTGTGGAATTCTGTAGTGAAGCCTTCTGGGCCTGGGCTTTTCTTTGTTGGGAGGTCTTTTATCACTGATTCAATCTCTGCTTCAGTTATGGGTTTGTTCAGGTCGTTTGTTGCCTCTGGGCTAAGTTTTGGCAGGTGGTAGAAGTCTAAGAACTTTTCCATTTCTTGGTGGTCTTCTGATTTGTTGGAGTACAGTGCTTTGTAGTAATTTCTAATTATGTCCTTAATGGTTGCGGTGTCTGTTTTTATGTTGCCTTTTTCATCTTTGATGCTGTTAATTCTTGCCTTCTCTTGTTTTTTCTTTGTCAGTTGGGCCAGTGGGGTGTCTATCTTGTTTATCTTCTCAAAAAACCAGCTTTTTGATTCATTGATTTTGTGTATAGTTTTTTTTTTTTTTATTTCTATCTGATTAATTTCCTCCCTTGTTTTGATGATTTCTTGTTTCCTATTGTGTGTCGGGCTCTTCTGTTGTTGAGGTGTGTGTTTAGTTCTTGTATTTGGCGCCTCTCTTGGGCCTTGACATGAGCTCCAATTGCGATGAGTTTACCCCGTAGCACTGCTTTGGCAGTGTCCCACAAATTTTGGAATGTTGTGTCAGAGTTTTCATTGGTTTCCATAAATTTTTTGATCTCATCTTTAATTTCTTCTCTGATCCATTGTTTGTTTAATAGCATATTGTTCAGCCTCCAAGAGTTTCTGTATTTCCTGGGGCATTTTGAATTGCTGATTTCCAGTTTCATTCCGTGGTGGTCTGAGAGGGTACATGGTATGATTCCTATCTTGTTGAAGTTATTTAGGTTTGCTTTGTGTCCTATCATGTGGTCGATCCTGGAGAAGGTGCCATGCACTGCTGAAAAAAAATGTGTAATCTGTGGCCTTAGGATAAAAAATTCTACAAATATCTATCAAGTCCAGTTGTTCTATTGTTTGTATGAGCTCTGTTGTTTCTTTGTTGAGTTTTTGTTTTGTTGATCTATTGTTGTTAGTGGGGTGTTAAGATCACCCACTATTATTGTGTGCATATCTATGTCTCCCCTTAAGTCCGTAAGTAGTTGCTTCACGTAGCTAGGTGCGTTTGAATTTGGTGCATATATGTTCACAATGGTAATTACTTCCTGATGGATCAGTCCCTTCACCAATATATAATGTCCTTCCCTGTCCTTTTTGATGTGTGTCAGATTGAAGTCCACATCATCTGAAATTAAGACAGCTACCCCAGCCTTTTTTTCTCGTCCATTGGCATGACATATCTGCTTCCAACCTTTCACTTTCAGCTTCTTCGAATCTCTTCTGGTTAGATGTGTCTCTTGTAGGCAACAGATAGTTGGGTGCTGTTTGATAAGCCATTCTGTTAATCTATGCCTTTTGATTGGTGAGTTCAGGCCATTTGTGTTAAGAGTTAAAATTGAGAGGTTGTGATTTTGCCCTGCCATACATGTGTGTTTTTGTGGGTGTTGATATCTGTGTAATTGCCCTTCCTTGTGTGGACTTTAGTGGGGAGACCTTCCTGTTTGCCATCTTTGCTTATGATTCACCTCCTTTTTTTTCTGGATTTAGTGCATTTCTAAAGAGATTTTGTAGAGCTGGTTTTGTGCTGGCATATTCTAATTTCTCTTTGCTATGAAAGTATCTGATTTCGTTCTCAAATACGAATGAGATCTTTGCTGGGTACAATATTCTTGGTTGACAGTTGTTCTGATTCAGGATTTGGAAGATCTTTGTCCATTCTCTTCTTGCTTGTAAGATCTCTTCAGAGAAGTCAGCAGTGATTCTGATTGTTTTTCCCCTGTATGTGATGTTTTCTCTGCTTCGTACTTGTCTCAGGATTCGTTCTTTGTCTTCGTTGGAGTGGAACTTGAGCACCATATGTCTGGGTGAAGATCGCTTTGGGTCATATCTGCTGGGAGTCCTCTGACAGTCCTGGATTTGGGCTGGGTTCCTGTTCCAAGTGTTTTGGAAGTTTTCCTGTATAATTTCGTCGAGCACCATTTGCATTCCTGACTCTCTTTCCGCTCCTTCAGGAAGGCCAATAATCCTAATATTCGATTTTCTGAGGTTGTCTTTCATTTCTTGTATGGTCTTATTGGCTTTGTTCAGACTTGTCTCCAGCTGTTTAATGAGCTGGGTATGTTTGTTTTGTTTGTCTTCCGTTTCAGAGATCCTCTCTTCTGCTGTATTTGTTCTGTTGGTTAGGCTCTCAATTTTGTGCTCTAAGTCAAGGATTTTACTTTTCATTTGTTGTATTTCTGTGACTATGTGATTCTTGAATTCCTTGAAGTCCTCCCAATTCTTCTCATTGTCTCTGACATATTTTAACATTATTTTTTTGAATTCCTTGTCTGGTAGATCTGCTATGTCTTCATCTCGCATCTCCGAAATAGACATTGGCTTTTGATCCTTTATTGGTAAGGTGTTGGCTCTCTCATCTGGATCATTACCTTTTCTGGTATTTCTTCCCATTGTGTTAGTGTTTCTTTTTTGAGAGACCGAGGCACCAGTGTGCTGAGGGGTCTGCAAGCACTATCCTGTAGAGATCGGAGTCTGCAGGCGTGGAGTAGCAGGGTGTGGGAATTTTCAAGGCACTTTTGGTGCGTCTCCAGTACACTGGACCTCAGGGTGCCACTTCCAGGGCCCAGCGGATTCAAAGCTCACTCTCAGCTCGTCCCCTACACGTATGCTACCACAGGGCATGGGGGAGTGAAGGCACTCTCTGTGTGCGCCCCCTGTGTGCAGGATCACAGGGCATGGAGGATTCTAGGTGCTTTCTCAGTGTGTCCCCAGTGCCAGGGACTGCAGGGCGTAGAGGTTCCAGGTGCTCTCTGGGAACGCCTCCTGCACGCGGGTCCGCAGTGCTCCCTGGTGCGTCTCCCAAGCACGGGACTATAGGGCGTGGGGTGTTCCAGGTGCCTTCTGGAAGCGCCTCCTGCGTTGGCCCGCCCACCCAAGCACTTGCAGGGGACCGACCACCCCAGCGCTAGCTGGTGTGGGATAGCACCGCCCAGCTGAGTGCCAGACCGCAAAGGCACGGGGGAGTATTCACTGTGCCTTTTGCCTTTCTCCTCAGCGCACAGGACCGCTGTGTGTCACCTCCCAGACACAGTTTTGGCAGTTTCAAGGCACTCGCCCTGTGTCCCTAGACGCTGGAGTCTCGGGGGGGGACGGGCAGGGAGATGAGCACCAAGGGTGTTCAGGCTCTGTGCATGCCCCTGGGGGGCCAACTCCCGGAGCCTCCGACCCACCACTGTCCCCACCCAACTCACTCAAACCTCAGGTTCTTGCAGTCTGCCTCTTCCTCTGGTGGGAACCCCGCCGCGGGTGCGTCTCCTGGTGACTGCCTCTGTTGCAGGTCCTGGCGGGTCCCAATGGGACCTGGATACTGTTGCCGGTGCAGGTCCTGGCGAGGCTTGGCGACTAGGGAGGGCGAATGCCAGCGGGTCCTGATGACTTCGGGTCCTGATGTCCACAGTGGGTGCAGGTCCTGGCGGGTCCTGGCGACTAGGGTGGGCAGGTGCCAGCGGGTTCTGATCACTGCTGGTCCTCACAGCCACAGCGTCTGCAGGTCCTGAGGTCTGCGGGTTGACTGCGGCTCTCAGCGTCTGCACTCAAAGGTGACTCAGCAGGTCAGGAGTGGAAAGCCATCTTCCCTGCCCTTTGTTTTGTTTTTCCTGGTTGCTCTTCCAAGTTGTGTGGATTTTTTTGGCTCCACACTGTCCAGGGGACTTCACGTGCTTCTCCCTGTAGCTCTATGCTGCTCTACTTACACTTTTGTCGCGTTCTAGCCCTCTCTGTCTGTGAGCTCCCTCACAGTCTTCCTCCTATGTCGGCCATCTTGCGAGTCTCCCAATTTTGTTATTTTCTTTGAATTGTTTAATTTACTGACATAAAGTTGAAACATTCCCTCAGTGTCCTCTTAGCGACTATAAGGTTCTTGGTGACATACCACATTTCATTCCTAATATTGGTATTATTCATTCTCTCTCTCTTCTCTCTGTCTTCTCTCTCTCTCTCTCTCTCTCTCTCTCTCTCTTTCTCTCTCTCTCTATTTTAACCTGTCTAAAGGTTTACTACTTTTAAAAAGTCTTTTAGAAAATAGTGCCTTTTGGTTTCACTGATTTTATCTTTTGTTATTCTATATTCATCGTTATTAGTTTCTACTTTCATCATGACTTGATCCATTCACATTTCCATAGAAAATATCTGAGCAGTTCATAAGCAATCAAATGTGTTATCCATAGATCTTCCGGATGAGGAATTCAAATCTACAGTCCATCAAACTCAGTGTCTAGTGATGCCATATGTCTCTTGATGATGCTTTCTATATACCCTTATTATGACAAAGCGAAGGCAGCTCCCCTGTGTCTCCTTTAGAAATGTTAATACTGCTCATGTTGTAAAGTCCTAATGGCATAATAACCTCCTTGACATCCCACATTCTAACACTGTCACCTTGGTGATTAACTTCAGCATATGAATTTTGGAAAGACACAAACATTCAGACCACAGTATTTATATTAATTTCCTTCTTCTATTTAACCTATAATTGATTTACTCATCTTTTGTCTTCTTTGTCACTCTGAAGCTTAGCTACCCAATTCAATATCTTTCTTTTCTACTATGAGTTTAATATTAAAAATTTCCCAATGAGCACTATATTGGATTGTCTCCACAAAATCTGTTAAGTGTAGTTTCATTTTAATTTAGTATGAAATATTTTCTACTTTGTTTTTGATTTGATAACTGCCTAGCTAACTGCAGTGGGGAGCTCATCATTTGAAGTAACATGGACGAAGCTGGCAGTTATTATGATAAATAAGAAAAGCACCATAAACACCAGCATCTAAATAGAAATTGAGGGAACAAGAATGATTACAAAAGGCAGCAGAAGGTAAAACAAAGTTGAAATGGGGACAGGATTAAAGAATACCATAGTGTGTCTATACAAGAGAAAGAAGTTCTGGACTTTTTATTGTAAAACAAAGTGGCAATGCACACATAAGGTTTTAATGAGAAGAAAGCCACAATAGAGAATTTGGATAGATTATGAACACATCACATGGTACTCAATATTTGTGTATTGTTTTTACGTATGATTTTAAAACATTTTAGTATCTCAGAAAGTCTATTTTTCAAAGGAAATAGATAAGCATCGACATACAATATCAGGAAAAATTACAGAAATTCTAGAATATTTTTCAATTCATTTTTGCCTAAAAATTTTAAATTACAGCAATAAGGTTGATGAAGTCATATTTGAGTGAAGGTATCACATCTCAAAGAACAGAAATAGTCATTTCTCCTCAGAAATCTTCCTAGATAAACTTTTATGAAATCTTTGAAATTCATCATGGGTCTATATGCAGATAAAAATTTTATAAAATAGATAAATTGATTTTAATTTGTCCAAAGCCCATTTACTTTTAGTTTCGATCTCCATGTGTCCTTTATTTTTAAACCTGTTGGAGTTTGCTTTTTATTTTCAAAATTTTATATCCAGTTCACATTACTTGGTAATGTTTCTAATACAAGAAAAACTTTCTTTTTTCTGATACACTAATACCAATGTAATATCACTTTATTTTTAAACATTTTGCTAAAATATAGTTTGCATATCAAGAAGTACATGTAAAGCTACAGGTCAATTTGGTCATCTGTTCACATGGATAGCTGGTACTTGACTGAGAACAAAGCATTCGTTCTGGCACAATAACCTAGTGGCTAAAGTCCCAGCCTTGCCAGCACAGCGATTCCATATAGGTGCTGGTTCTAATCCCAGTAGCCCCACTTCCCATCCAGCTCCCTGTCTTGTGGCCTGGGAAAGCAGTACAGGACAGCCCAAAGCCTTGGGACCCTGCATCTGCATCAGAGACCTAAAGGAGGCTCCAGGCTCCTGGTTTCAGTTTGACTCAGCTGGAGGAGTGAACCAGCAGATGGAAGATCATTCTGTCTCTTCTTCTCACTGTAAATCTGACTTTCCAATAAAAATAAATAAGTCTTTTTAAAAATGAACAAAACATTATCAGGATCCCAAAAGTTCTCACTCATTTTCCCTCCATTTCTTCTTTTAACCATATGAAATAAGAATGTATTTTAAGTTACCATGATATGATTTATTGAAAAAATATCTTGTTGACTTTTTCACTTTGCCAAATGTAGGCAATTTCTTTGGAAAATAATTTTCTTATATAAAATAGGTTTATAAGAATTATTTACAATTAATTGAATAACGAAGGAGTTTAAATTATAAAATTCATGTGTGACTCATTACTTTGTCAAAAATTAAGTGGAGAAATAACAAAATCTTTTTGAGTAAAACAACTTTCTGAAATTTCAAAAAATAATCAAAGTCTGAACAGTATCCTTCTGAAGTGTTCTTGTCACAGTCAATCTTGTCATGAATGTAGCAACAACTACTGACACAGTAGTCGTTTTAACCTTCTGATGTGAAAACTCACAGAATTTAGAGAGGACGTAACTAAAACATATACTCACCAGGTGTTACAGATTATTTTAAAACAAAATATGCAAAAAAGAATGTCTTTCTATCTTACCTTTCTACTTAGACCTTAGCTTTTGTAGTAGCATATACTAGTACTTCCTGTCACATTGAAGATAGAAAAAAAAATACTTGTGACTATTTCAGAATAACCTACAGAAAGGCAAACAATTCACATCTGTCCATTCTTTCAAACTTAAAATTGCAGGGCTTGCTCCTTCTAGCTTATAGAAATGCTACATTCCCTTGTGCGTAGTACCCTTTCTAATGAGCAGGTGCCACTACAAAGTATTTTATCTACGAATGTGTTTTAAGAGTAGGTAATTTAATCCTCGTGTATAATTTTCTGCTTCCTTGCAGCTCATTGCCTAAGATGCCATCTCTAGAAAACTTTCTCCCACGATGTAGTTCAATTTATACACAGCTGTGGGGAAGCTCTATTATGCTGACAATGAAACAGATAAGTGTTTTGTTTAAATTAGCAAACACAACTAATTACTCGGTCTCCATTGTGAACTAAGAACAATCATTAGTAACAAAAAAAGAGACAGGAACTTGTTTTCAGCCCTTCTTTGGATGAAACCTTACCCGTGTTTCAAAGTTTCCTTCAAAAGATTCATGTTCGATTGACTAAAACCAACTTCCTTAAATTGAAACCTGTTATGATAAAAGACTAGTAATTCAGGCTGCTTCTCAATTCTAGGACTATGAAGTTGTGATCTAAGTTGGCTGGTTTTAGATATGAAGATTATATTCCAACATAGCTATTCCATTTTGCTGCAAAAATTCCACACTATTGATTTTTAATGATATCAAAATACATATTTTATACCAATATTAAGTTACTTTGAGAGAAATTCTCACAATATGAGCCTTATAATATTGATTTGTGGGAGATTGCCCCTGGATCTTTGCCAGCCTAATCTATGTGAGAAACATAGGCACATGGCAAGGCTGTGTTCCCAAAGGGAATCCATGACAGGAGTCCCAGCTAATTGAGACCCCAAACTGGCCAGTTCACTGACATGCAGCAAGAGCAATGGGTTGCACCCCAGTCTCTCTTCTCTGCCTCTTTACTAAACTTTGCTAGGTCTTCCTTGGTAAACAACACTAGGAAGTCAGTTATCTTAATCCTGATTTTCAGCGGGTACCAAGTTTACCCTGAGACACAGCTTCCTGTGCTTCCTGACCTTTAACTTCATGGGGGGGGGGGGCAGAGAGATATGACATATCTATTGGCTGGTCACGATATCATTGTCAGGTGGAAGTATTGTAGGCACCACCCTCTGCCTTCCCCCTTTTCCTACCCTATGTAAGCTGTGACTTCTCCCAAATAAATGGTCATCCCTCACCACCAGTTTGTCTCCAGTGTTTCTGCTACAGAAGAACACTGCCACCTCACCCCACCCTGGTAGTCTCAGCACCTGCTGGAAAGAAAACCCCTGAACATTTGCTAATGATAATTTTGGGTAGAAATCTTACACTAGTTCATTTATAGACATTTGATGAATGTCAGCTGTATGATAGAGCCATAGCACAAATAGTAGCAGGGGAAAATATAGTGAATGAATATAGGTCCTTCCCTACAGAACTACAAACAAAAAGCAATGACAGAGAAAGTTTATACACACCTTGCTATAGAAGGGCAGAGCAGGGTATGTTCAAAAGAGAAGAGTGTGGAAAGACATGGTGACATATAGTGGAAGACAGGATGGTAAAACAACAACAACAAAATTGAATCTTCAAAAAACACCCAAGGTTATGGTGATGCATAATTTGAAGATAGCTTTTAGTAACATTAAAAACTGATGTGCTGAACCAGAGAGTGAGTGCTAAGGAAATTAGAGTATGAAGTAGTCAACCAAAAATTACACCTAGGAGGTTGCTTGGGTGATTGAGTGTGAAACTCACCACAAAGACAATATTGACTGCTGTTTCAGTCTCATCAGGAGACAGCACAGAATCATTCAAAACTTAATCATAAAACAAATGGCATATCCTGTCTGATTATTCAAGCTATAGACTTAAATCCGTTAAATAAAAGCTATGTCCACACTTCAACTTACTGAAGTAGGGACAAATTTGTTGCTTTTGCTCCCAAGAGCAGTTTCCTTAAAAATTCCTGACAGCTACAGACAATTTTCACTTGTATCTCATAAATATCTCTTGCAAATTGTTCCTTGGATGCAAAATTTCTATTCCTATAACCATAGCTGAATTCACTTGGGAAAAAAAGTGTAAAAGCAACCTCACAACATAACTATTATCAGGTGTAATAATTCCCAAGCTATTGTCAAGATAATTTTCACAGTTATCCAGAAAATCTGACCATATCCATATATTCCCTCTTGTCAGCTGCTCTTTCCTCCCCAACTAGCCTTGCCATCTCTACCAAATTTTTCAGTTTGGTCACCTTAATATCGATCGGCTTATCTCTACCTAAACTAAAATTTTGTAGTTCAAATTGCCTACACTCAGCACTTAGTAACTAACCATAAGTGCCCTCCAGGCCCACATTTCTGAACCCCCACCCCAACCTATTTCCCAAACTAGCAACAAAGTTGTAAAAAAATGTAATTACCTTGTTCTACTTCTCTTTCCATTGATGTCTGCCCATAGTATAGCCCAGAATCATCACAACATACACCAACCATCAATTGCTGTGTTCACCTTTTTTTTTTTCTGCAAAAACTAGCTCCCTGTAGGTTTTCTCTCACTGTGTGTTTTTAAACGCTATATTATTTATATTTCTCCATATTCCTGGCATCATCTCAAAACTCCCCAATCAGCAAAACTTCCAAGGATTTTCTTTACTAAGTCTTTGGAATACTTTAGAAATCAATTTTATTATGAAATCCTAAAAAAACTACCTTCTCTTATGCTCAAAAATGTCTAAAGTGGCCTGACAGCACTCTTCAGCAATTAAGAAAGCGAGCTCCCTGTAAATGGCCTTTCACTTAACTGGGAATATTTGAGAATTACAACTATATTTTATGCATAAAATGTATAACATCAGAGCACACAGATAATCAAAATTACGTATCTCTAATTGTGAAATAATTCAGGAAAATCATGAAGTGAAAATAATAAACTTGTACATAATATTCTACATTTAAAAATAGGAAGAACAAAAAAAAAAATCTTTCTTCTGCCCAGTATCTGCTACTCAAACCTACTTGGCTAGCCCATTTTGATTTGGAAAAACATTTGAAAAAGATTTTTGGATGGCTATGATCTGGAATAATACCAGGAAAGCTCATTTTTCAAAATGATTTTAGCTCTCAAATATATAATGCTTTGAAACCTCATTGAAACTCTTTCTGCTGAAATTACTCTCATAGCTCTCTCATGTCATCAAATAGTTGTCAGCTCTCATCTCTTCTCTGTTGTAAAAATGCTGTTTCCAGTTTTTGGAAATCAAGTTCAACTCTCTTTCTAAAATGACTATTTAAATCTCCTTGTCCCTTGCCTGATCATTACTCTCTTATTTTTGACGTCACCAGTTTCCAGTAATTCTGCTATTTCTCATGGGCTAGACCTGGATATTTAGCTTCCTGGATATTTAGCTTCATGAGGAGAAACTAGCAGCATTCACATATTCAGAAAACAGAAATGTAAAAATCTCAGATTCATGATAGACTTAGAAAAATAGAGTTTGTGCATTAAATGCGATCCCCAGATGATCCCACAGCATTTTAAAATTCAAAGAATACAAACCTCAGGTACTTTCATTGGGTGGCCATTTTACACTAGATGTCCCAGGTTGTCAGGTTAGAGAGAAACTTCCCCCACTGCTCCATCCATCCTGTGCCTGATCATGTTTGGCTCATAGCTGCTAGCATTTCATCACAGGGCAAAAATACTTACGTTCTGAGAATGTAAATGTCTGCTTAATACTCCGAAAGATTGAGCAAAAGAAGATTCTATAAGGAAAGTGAAAGAAAAAAATAATCCAAAGTGCTGAAATTGTATCCATTAAGCAATGAAAAATTAAAATTTGTTGATGTCTTAAATCAGTCTCAAATATATTTTCACTGATATCTATGAGAGAGCATGTGACCAATATTATTGAATTAACTTCCTTATGTCCAAATTTTTATTTTAATCTTGGAAAAGTAAATATCCAGAAAATTGTTTTCTATCTTTTTCAGCTAAAAAGCTCCATTTAAAAAAAATATTCCTTGGATAAGACATTGCTTTCTAGTACGCCTAAAAAAAAAAAAAAAAACACGATGCATGGCTTAAATATTAGAAACTTATTTTTCATAGTTACAGAAATCAGAAATCAAAGATCACAACAACAAAGGGTGCATTAGGCATCTTCACTTGGTCTGTGGGTGCCAAAATTCTTTCAGTGTCCACTAGCATCCTCTGTTCCATCCACACATATCCCTTGGGTATCTCCCTCTTTGAAGATTAGGTCCTCACATCATATTGAGTCAAGACATGACCTTAATACTCTCATTAAAATTTAATTATTTAACACCATATCTACAAGTATAATCATATTTTAAGATATTAGGAGTTAATAGTTCCAACACATAAATGAACTGTATTACAGTAAGTTTATGTTATAGAATAACTATTCTTTAGAATGATACTGCTGTTTTTCTTACTTTTGAAGACATGTGTATCGCTTGAAGTGTTCTCAATACAAGAGTTTTTAATAAATATTAGGACAGGGCCCGGCGGCGTGGCCTAGCGGCTAAAGTCCTCACCTTGAAAGCCCCGGGATCCCATATGGGCGCCGGTTCTGGTCCCGGCAGCTCTGCTTCCCATCCAGCTCCCTGCTTGTGGCCTGGGAAAGCAGTTGAGGACGGCCCAATGCATTGGGACCCTGCACCCGCGTGGGAGACCCGGAAGAGGTTCCAGGTTCCCGGCTTCGGATCGGCGCGCATCGGCCTGTTGCGGCTCACTTGGGGAGTGAAACATTGGACGGAAGATCTTCCTCTCTGTCTCTCCTCCTCTGTGTATATCTGGCTGTAATAAAAATGAATAAAATCTTTAAAAAAAAAATAAATATTAGGACAGACTTGAAGTCAAAGACTAAGAATTTTTATTCATTAAAAATGTTGAATTTGATCACAATGAGGCTCTACTATTCACTCATCTAAAATATCTTTGAAAACTTCTATATAAGTGTCTCCATTGTTTAGGACATATTGCTTATAAATATTTACAATTTGAAACTGACAATGATTATACTTTTATTGAACATACAAATATTGAGGATGCCAGCATTTAAATTGCAGCCAAGTTTACTCTCATGCTGTGTCACCCATTTTCCGGTTTTAGTATTTTTTTAAATGTTTATTACATAGATGTGGGAATTGCAGATCCATGTGAGTTGACTGAGATGGAGAGGGAGTGAGGAGGAGGGTAGGTGAGAGAAAAGATTCTACACTTCCCTCCTGTGTACTAAGGGGTTTGTATGGTTGAGAAAGATGTTGCACTCTTTGCTTTCAGCCCACACTGGTGCCAAGGGATGGAGATAAGAAGGGAGAGAATTGCTAAGATGTTTCTTGAATGGTCTTGACTTTTCTGAGAAGTTGTTGTCATTGTTACACCAATGGTAAGAATTATTTCTAAGACCTGTTGGCTGTCAATAACTTTTTCAGTGAGTCTACAAACTTAGGTGCTTGCTATAGAACTTGGCCTGAAGTGTTGTTCAACCTGCATTGTTTCTACCCTTTGATGAGGATCTTGAAATCTTTTCTTGGAATAGAGGAGCCAGCTGTGTTGCTTTTTATGCATCTGGGTATGTTCTTAATCCTTTCCTGGAAATCAGTGAAGAATGCAGTCTAGTCTAGCAACATGTGCTCTGAGGCCAGATCACAACTGGGTTGACTATTTGGGAGTGCTGTGGATTAGTTGGGGAGATCCGCAGAAACCCCCACTAGACCAGCTCCCAGACCCAGTTGTCAGCTGTGCCGGTGAACACTAAAGCTTAGCCCAGTTCCATCTCCACAGCCTGCTGTGTCACCCATTTCTAATTCACTTAAATTGGCATTTAATTATATTAAGCAAAAATGCAAAAATCTAAGACTGATGTTATATAGATTTCTTACTCTGTTTATAATCATGTGTGTCTTATAATTAATGGCTAGCTATTTTGTATTTGATTTCTTATTTCAAGTATTAGCTCCTTTGAACTTACAATTTGCTGAAATGTATGATTTTTGCATCACCAAAGACCTGCATACATATATTTTGATGCAAATACTAGCAGATTTGGTTGAATTAATAAAATTGTCTCAAAATTTCAAAAGTTTCCAAAATTCAGGTCAGATATTTCATGTTTCCTCTCATTATTTAATTTTCAGATTCCATGGACAATAGATCTCAATAAGTCATCTCTTGTTTTCATTACTTAAGAGAAAAAAAAAGTTGTATTAACATTGACCTTTGCCTGAATTCATCAGCTATTTTGCAGTCCCTTCAAGTTCAATTATATTAAAGGGATAAGCAAAGTCAGTTAAGTTGCAAAGCTTTGCATCCCTCACATAAATAAATGACAGCCTTGTTGTGACAATAACATTCACACATCGCAACAACTTCATGTATTTAATTAAAGTGTTTCCCCAGATTTAAAATATTGAATAAATAAATGAAATGAAAACATCTTGTCTGAATCCATTTTCTGAGAATTTACACTTTTTACACTCTTACGTGTGAGGAAATTATGTGACTCATAAAATGGTTTAAAAAAATCACCTCAAAAACAGTACCCGCTAGATAATAGCAAATGACTGAGTGGATTTTTCAGTGAAGTTTTAAAAATGAGCAGATAAGCAAAGAGAATAAAACAGAACTTTACATGTGATAATTTCACACATAGAAAGAAGAAAATAGCAAAATGTCAAATAAAGTGCAGGAGGCAAATATCAGGATGTTACAAAGGCAATTTTACACTCATGCTAAGAAATATGAGTTAAAATAGTACTGTGAAGACAAACAGAGGGAAACAGAGGGCAATGCTCCAAACCGACCAGCCCAAGAAGAATAAGCATGGTTCTTGCATTAAAATCAATAGCAGGAATGTAAGACAGCCAAGAGATTTGGGGAATATCTGTGAACATGATTGAATAGTGGAATAAGAAAAGATATGTGAAGTATTTTTGCTTCTGAGGTTTAGCATTACCCTTATTTGTGAAATTTATTTCCTGAATTTATAATTAACCTTTAAAACTGCGTACCAGCCATTCCATCATAGTCTGCTTCTTTTTTCCCTGTTATCTGAATTACCCTTCGTTTTCATCGCATTTTTGGTTTCTTCGCCATTCTGCCATCATCTAAGACACACAAAAATTACGTTACAACATGCTTAACTCATGTTAGTGAGCTTCAACCATAAATGAACAAATTGAAGGGTAAGTGTGATATGAACAATGCTGCTACTCGGCTAGGGGCGGTAGCCTAGTGATTGAATTCCTGCCTTGCGTGTGCCAGGATCCCACATGGATGACGGTTCATATCCTGGCTACTCCACTTCTCCTCCAGTTTCCTGCTTGTGGCCTGGGAAAGCACTCTTGGGTGGCCCAAAGCTTTTGGACCCTATATCACATGGGAGACCCAGACTAAGCTTTTGGCTCCTGGCTGCTGGCTTCATTTCAGCTTGGTTTCTGCCATTGCCCAACTGATGGAAGATCCTTTTCTCAATTTCTCCTTCTCCCTATAAATCTGACTTTCCAATAAAAATAAAAGTATATCTTTAAAAAAGGAGATGCTGCTGCTTTTTTTCTAATCACACAGAAATTATTCTCTAGATATCTAAACTTATGTAATTCATGTTCTTTCAAATCTTTTGAGTTAATACAGACTGTGTTTTTTTTTTTTATCTCAATCTTCTAGTAAGTCATTACTTACCCTTGAAATTTCCTTGTCATTATCTGTCATTTCATCCTTGATGGTCCCAGAAAACTCCACTTCTCTGGTTCTTTTTGAAAAACATATTTGTGCTTTCTGCTCATTACACATCTTATTCTAACTTCCAGAAAACTTACTAAGAACACACTAAATATTGAATAACTGTTAAATGAATAATGTATGAAGGGAAAGGAAGGGAGAGGAGTAGGACAACTGGTAAGAAACAATGATACCTGGGATTTGGTGTAGGTGAATACCGAACAAGCTGATCTTGTGCCTTGTTCTACTATAAAATGACAAGATAGCGAATGCTGCTCTGTTCAAATGATTATATTTTGTCCCTGAATTTGACACACTATGATTGTCACTACTTGGGAGGACTAAAACATGCTAAAAATGCTACTAAACCTCATAACTTTTAGAAGATTTTATTAGAATTAAAAACCTGTGTTACTATCTCTGTAGTTGTCAATGAACAATGGTTTTTATTGTAGCTGTGAAATTTAAAGGTTTAAAGGTTACCAGTGTTATAATCAATTCAAATTTGCTCTCAATATGAACATTTTAACTAGTTTCAAGTACACTAAGCATGTGTGAAGCAAACAAAAAAAAATGATCCTATTTAGTAAAATGTCTACATTGCTTGGCCTGACATTTAAAGAAATTTTCTAATATTAAATTCATTTTTTAAAATGCATGTTTTATTTATTTGAAAGGAGACTTAGTAAGAAAGAGAGAGAGAGAGAGAGAGAGAGAATATCTTCCATCCACTATTTCACTGCACATATGAGTACTTCACTGCATACTGGGCCCTACAGAAGCCAGGAAACAGAAGCTTTTATCAGGTCTTCTGTTTGCTTTTCAGCAGCAGTGGACTTAGTGCACAGAGCTATGGTCTATCAACTGATGGTCAATAGCCAAAGCTTATTAACAGCATCAAGCTTTAAAGACAAAGGATCACATTGGTTAAGGGGGTTGTGTAACAAGACGTGGTTTACATGCAGGTTGGAGTGGTCAGTTAGCAAAAAATATGGTCTTTTAACAGGCTACCAGTGATTAGCGGCGTGGGGAGAAGGAGCATCTGTCTTTTGGTCGACTCTGTAACTTGAGGATTAGGGAGCTCCAAGCCCTTGCATTCCATGTCAACTACTGCAGGACCTTTGTCCCAAATTCCAGGAACTTTTTCAACAGAATAACAGCTGATTTATGGTCTTACAACAGCAAAGAGTCCAGTCCTCTAAGTTTCTGCCCCTCTGTATTCTCCCATGTGTGTTCAGATGCCCAAGCAGTAAGGCCATCTTCCCTGGTATTTCCAGGCCTTATAAGTGAGCCAGATCAGAAGTGGAGCAGCTTTGTCCACTACACCATAATGCAGGCCCCTGTTTTTGTATATCTTTAAACTTCAGTGGTTGATTAAGCTTGTGTATTCTTTCTAATTCCAGCCAGCTGCTCTAGTGTGTGTGTGAAATCATGAAAAAAGAGTGTTCACATTTGCCGATACCCACTGTATTTACTTCAGTTCTTTCCTTTTTGTTGACCTTTTAATGTTAACTGTAATTAAAAATGAGAAATAAAAGCAAGCCCGAGGTTCTTCTATATAAAGGTCAAGGACAAAGATGGGCATGAATGAAAACAAATGTGTTGTTCTTCTGGTAAGATATTTTCACAGCATTAGTGTTTCAGGAGCCAAAGAGCCACATAAGCTGTCCACTACAGGAAACTTTAGGAGCCACATGGAGCATTCTAGTTAATACATGTTTGTTGGATGATGGTGAGCAGAATCTGAGAGAACACACATGAGGGGAAATGAAAGTGTGGTGATAGTTGGAGATGGGTAATTGGACTACCTGTGAGCAATGCATGTGTATGAAAGGTTGCTGAAGCAAGTGCTAGAGCTAGGGAGCAGGAAATAGCAGCAGCAAGAGGAAAGTTGGATGCTGAAAATCACAATACAGGTGGGGTATGTCAGCACCATTGGGGTAGGAAGCTGAAACCGAATGTCAGTGTGTATGTAATATACAATACACATACTTATGCGCTTAAGCAACATAAGCACATAGATATATATATGAAATTGAAATTTTATCCATTATTTAATGCATCAATAATCACGATAGAATAAAAATATACTTAAATCTTCAGTTGACAAAATACTGTATCAGAGACATTGGTGAAGTGTTTCCATGACAATGCAGACATCACTTCTCCCTTATCAAGTGTAACTTTAGGTATGTTATCCCGTAAACGCAAAACCATCGGACATTGAAGGTACCCATGAAGGAGCAAGTCTCTTCTCTCTGCTGCACACCACTGAAATGCTTTTGAGCTCCATATCAGATGTATGTCCACCTGATGTAAGGAAACAAGTTCATTTATACATATAAAAAAAGATTTCAGATGCATTGCACACAGATGTATTTTTCTTACTGTTTTTCATGATAGAGTTTCATGGGTATAAGGATTTATCCTGCTCCCTGGCTTTCCTTCCTATTTTCCCCACTCACCATTTTTCCCCTGTAGTATCAGAATAGTAAACTCCCTTAGAACAAGCTACAAGCTTAGCTTTCTGACATCAAAATGTACCATGACACAACAAATACAGGCAAAGGTAGAAATACCAGTATCATATTTACAGATATCATAAAATTCATTGGGAGTCCTAAGTTTATTCAGAAACTTGTGTTGTTTTTCAAGTTACCTGTCTTCTCCATACTGTAACCTCCCCTGTAATAACAAAAATAATGCTTTATTCTTTCCCTATATGAAATTTAATCTAGGTCAAGATGTGATTCTCCAGAGTATGAAACACTCCAACATTCTCTGGGAACTCTGAAAAATATGTGAGTAACAAAACCAAGGAACCAGCATAAAGGAGGCAGAGATATAAAGGGAAGCATTCAGCATTTTTCAGACAGAAAAATAAAGACTTGTTTTGATGCTGCATGCATATCATTACTGTCTATGTAATAAATGCCCTTATCTCAGAAGTTTGGGTATGAAAATTTAATCTAAGCAATGACTGATTTTCATTAATCATGCCCTATATTGTCTGTTATATACACCAATGTATGAATTATTTTAGTCATATTCTTCAAGAAATTCCTGGGGTGAAGTTAATATTTCCTCAGGATCTGAGGAATCTATGGGAAAAAATGCTGTCTCCTGCCGAGTATCAGATGAGGTAGATGTCTCAATTTCTGTATGTTATCAATTACATTGACAAGTATATCTCAGTTTTTCTTTTTGTTCTGCCTTAAAAGACATTATAATCTCAGTAGAAAAACAACCCTAGAAAATATTTATGCAGAATAATTATACGTATTTTAAAGATTCTGTTTTTCCACAAACTGTAACTTCGTCCTTTTCCTTCCTTCTGATGACTTTCTTTTTAAAATGAATTAATTTATTTTATAATACAAATAAGTATGTTACCAAGAGTGTTAGAAACTTGATTCTGATTGTGTGATGGCTGCTCTTTTTATGAGTGAGATGAAAAGGTCTACAAATTGACATACTTATTCCAAACTATCTGAAGTTTATCATTCAGAAATCACTACCTCACAACAGCTATAAGGACTGGTGCTTCTAGATTTTCACTGAAAATGAATCCTGCAGGCAAAGATAATGATCCCTCATTAAGTGTGAAAGTTTACCCCAGCATGAGAGGTATTTCTGAGAACCAGTAACTTCTTGCCTTAATGGTACAGCTCTGAAGCCATAGTTTCTGTTTAAATCCAGCTTCTGGCACTTCCAAGGTTAGATTAAGCAAGTTATTTTGTGCTTTTCACATTTCAGCTCCTGATCTATAACAAGAAAGATAAAAATAGTTATTACAATCATTGAGAAAATATGTATTTCTTCATGTAAAAGACCAGAAAGATATGAGCAAACAGTATTATGCAATAATGCAGTAATATTGTCATTATAATTATTGTTAACAATTCTGACAAATCATACTTCAAGCTATTTAGCTTTGCTTTAACAGTCATGTAGCTTGTCTCTAAAATTACTTTATATGACTATGATGGAAATTTCTCTATTATTATTTAAATCACAAATTTGAAATTATATTTTGGGGGTGTATTTGAGAAACATTGAGTAGAACATAAACAAAATTGTTTTTCCAAGCTCTATTAGTAATGTGATTGGAGGAAAAATAATTGATATCTGAAATTCATTTACCATGGAGATGAAGAGAATTTCACAGAACACTGATCTGGGTCAGGCAATTAATTTTCAAAATTATTACTGGGTAATCAAAATGATTAGTTTTGCCATGTAGAGATAAAATTAAAGAAAAAAGAAATGTGTTTTATAATGACTTGGAAATTTTATTTAAATGTCATGAAAAATAAAGACAAGATTTAGATCAGAAATAGGAAAGTCCCATCGCAGTATGCATATCCCTGTGCATGCAACTTGTTTACTTTCTTCCTAGGTGTCAACAGCTACTCAGGGGAAATGTCAAATATGATGTTACCAGTTACCTGACACTACTGACCAAGCATCATGTGGGTTCTCCAACAAATAATTATAGAGTGTCCTATAATGTTTTACTACTGAAAAATAATTATTTTTAACACTTCTACAACTATAGATGGCATAATTGTCTATGTGTTCCTCATTAACACATTAAATATAATTTATACCAACAAATATGCTTCAGAAAAATCAGTAGTTTAAATCATGTACCACTAGGAAGAAGGTTCATACTAAGTGGATAGTGAATTTAATATTATGAACTCCCTTCCCATCAGAGTTACTTCAGGCAATGGCAAACCTGGTTTTGAACACTTAAAATGTCTTTATTGACAAAATAAATTCAACAACAATATGTCTTGCAGCTTCCAGTATATAACCTGTGTGTTTATACTTAATTTAGGTAATCTGTAAATTTGAACAATCATTGCAATGGTAAAGAAGATAATCTTTTCTTGAGTTTCTGTTTTAAAAAGATTTATTTATTTTTATTGGAAAGGCAGATATACAGAGAGGAGGAAAGACAGAGGAAGATCTTCACTCCGCTGGTTCACTCCCCAAGAGGCTGCAAAGCTGGAACTGCACCAATCTGAAGCCAGGAGCCCTGGGTCTCCCACGCAGGTGCAGGGTCCCAAAGCTTTGGCCTGACCTGGACTGCCTTCCCAGGCCACAGGCAGGGCCCAGGATGGGAAGCAGGGCTGCTGGGATTAGAACTGGTGCCCATATGGGATCTTGGTGTGTGCAAGGTGACAACTTAAGCCATTACGCTATCACGCCGGGCCCCTTTAGTTGAGTTTCTAAAGATTATTACAAGCTTTTATGGAGGCACATTAAAAAAATATTGACTTCAATGACCAGGACAATACCTTACTGGTTAACCTTCACCTTGCAACCACTAGGATACCATAGGGGCACCAGTTCATGTCTTGGTTGTTCTAATTCCCATCAAGTTTCCTGCTTGTGGCCTGGGAAAATAGTAGAGGATGGCCCAAAGCCTTGGGACCTTCCACCCTTGCACAGGACCAGGAAGAATCTTCTGTCTCCTGGCTTTGGATCATCTTAGCTTAGGCCATTGTGGCCACGTAGGGAATGAGCCAGTGGATGGAAGATCTTTCTCTTTGTCTCTCCTTCTCTCTGCTGATCTGTCTTTCCAACAAAAATAAATAAATCTCCAAAAAAAGATATTGACAGCTGTAACAATGTTTCTGTACAGCTAGTCAGCACTTGACTGATTTTAGAAATGGAAAACAAATGCCCTAATGATAGAAAAGACAAAAGTAATCCTGGATGAGAGCAAAGTTGCAAAACTTACAAAACGAAACCAATCAACAAAAAATTCGCTCATATCTTAGAGTCAATGAAGGTCCAAAATAAATCACATACTTAATTTCCTATTATTTAAGACACAGCCACACTAATACAATATATTCAGTATATAAAATGCCATAAAAGAGAAAGAGAAACAGGGCAAGAGTGTAGGAATTTCAAAGTTTGATTATTAAATATATAACCTGTGTCTATATGCTGAAAGAATAGTGCTGCTTCTGCTTTTCCTTCTTCATCTTTCTCCCCCTCCTCTTCCTTCTTCTTCTTCCCACTTGTTTTAATTTGATTTGATTCGATTTGATTCGATTTGATTTGATTTAATTTAATTTAATTTAATTTAATTTAATTTAATTTAATTTTGTTTTATTTTACTACTGGGTTAAGCTTGTAATTAAAAAGTAAATTGAGGGTCCAGCACAGTGGCACAGTGGCACAGTGGCACAGTGGCTAAAGTCCTTGCCTTGAACTTGCCAGGATCCCATATAGGAGCCAGTTCTAATACTTGTAGCCCGCTTCCCACCCAGCTCCCTGCTTGTGGCCTGGGAAGGCAGTCAAGAACGGCCCAAAGCCTTGGGACCCTGAACCCACTTGGGAGACCCAGAGGAAGTTCCTCGTTTTGGATAGGCTCAGTTCTTTCTATTGCGGTCACTTAGGGAGTGCATCATCGGACGAAAGATCTTCCTCTCTGTCTCTCGTCCTCTCTGTATATCTGACTTTCTAATTAAAATAAGAAACAGAAGAACAGTAAACTTCCTTGGGAACTCAGGAGAGAAGCTTTCTCTGGTCCTCGCTTAGTTCCAACCTTGGGTCCCCACCCTCTTTTGCAATGACCATCAGGATCGCTCCAGAAACCTTACCTTACCAGGTGGGACACAAAAATTGGTTACTCCTCACTAGGGTATTGAGGATTTCTCTGCACACCCCTCCTAAAACTGTTCTGCACCTAAACTGTTGACATATGTCTTGTTAGAGTTATAGGCCGGTCTAGACTACCCGAAAAAAAAAAAAGCCAAGTTCAGCAAAATTATGCTTCAACGCTATGTAATGCTAAATATTATAATGAAAATAGACACGAGACAGCTGAATAGTAATCTATAGCCATTTCAAGGTGTATCGAACCCAGTTGTGTATAAACTAAAATTGAAATGTCACCAAAGGAGTCACAGGATGTGGTACAGAACTTGCATTTTTTTAACATGTTGGTTACTCAATACTATGTCAATTAATCTCATAAAATTATAAGTTGTTGCTGATGTTATGTTGGGGCTTTTAATTGTTTGGGATGATACTCTGCCGGCTCTACCTTCAGACCAGAGATGGTCTCCCCAGCAAGCCGTTGAATTTGTCTGGGCAATAAGATGCTGGACTCTATGCTTGGTATATACTTGCAATGAAAGAATCTCATGTGAACTTGAACTGTGGTAATGCAACAAGGTGGAGGAATCCACCATCAGGGGAAGGTTTGGGGAGGGGTGGGGAGAATTCCAGTACCTATAAAACTGTGTCACATAATGCAAGGTAATTAATAAAAAAAAAAGTAAATTGAGATTACACCATTGTAAAAAAAAAAAAGAAGTAAAGTTCTAAAAATAGGTGGAGGGGGAATAAGAGTTGAGTGAGGAATGTCAATACATGTGGTTCCACTATGTCCTTAAAACTGTATGTATGAAATAGATAAAATGTTTACTCTTTGTACACATTTAAAAAGTTATTTAAGAAAAATACAGAAAATTGAGCCTTGAATTTCATGTCTGTTTTGTAAAATCACTATTATGTTATGTAAAATTATTTGGATCAGCATTGCTTATAATGATGATTAATATATATTAAATGTAGTCAGATAAAGTAAAAAAATTAGAAACATTAAAGATTGCTCTTGACTTAGTAACAGGAGTCATAGGATGAAAGACACATGAAATTAGTGCACAGTCTGAGTATCCCTTGTACAAACAGCTTGGGAACAGAAATTTTCAAGTTGTTGACTTGCTTGGATTTGAGGATATACATAGTGACACATACTGGGAATGACACCTAAGTGATTCATAGTTAATGTTTCACATACATCTTATACAAATAGAACATTACATTTAACACAATATTTGTGTTAATTTTGTGCAAGAAATAGAGTGTCCACAATCTGTCATCATGCCAGTACTCAGAAAAATTTGACGTGGGAGCTTATCAGATCTTGAATTTTCAGAATATGAATGGCCAATCTACAGTACAGACACTTCATGTATTTTCATCTAACTGCTGACTATTTCTTCTTTCTGTACTACCACGTTCTGGGTATCAAACTTTAATTACATTTTAAAAAATGATTTATTTATTTTTATTGCAAAATCAGATATATACAGAGAGGAGGAGAGACAGAGAGGAAGATCTTCCATCCAATGATTCACTCCCCAAGTGACCGCAATGGCCAGTGTTGAGTCGATCCAAAGCCAGGAGCTCAGATCCTCATCTGGGTCTGCCATGTGGGTGCAGGGTCCCAAAGCTTTGGGCTGTCCTCGACTGCCTTCCCAGGCCACAAGCATGGAGCTGGATGCGAAGTGGGGCTTCCAGGATTAGAACTGGTGCCATATGGGATCTTGGTATTTTCAAGGTGAGGACTTTAGCCACTAGGCCACGCCGCCAGGCTCCAGTTACATTTTTTTTTTTATTACACATTCTTTGTCATCACACATGAGGTTTGTTGTTGTTGTTGTTGTTTCTTTTTTTTTTTGGCTTTTTGTTTGTTTTTTGCTTTTATTAAGTGTCCAAGTGAGTCCATGTGAGAGAAAGGGAGATGGACAGAGGCAGGGACAAGCACATACAGAGAAAGAGAAAGAGAAAGAGAAAGAGAAAGAGAAAGAGAAAGAGAAAGAGAAAGAGAAAGAGAAAGAGAAAGAGAAACAGAAAGAGAAAAAGAAAGAGAAAGAGAAAGAGAAAGAGAAAAACAGCAGAGGATGACTCAAAGCACCATGTGGGATTCTTCCTGGTATCCCACATGGCTTCTGGCTTTGAAATGACTCAGTTCAAATGGTTAGAGCCATTTGGCAAATGAATCAGCGAATAGAAGATATTTGTCTCTCTTTCTTTCAGTAAGTCTGCCTTTCCAATAAAGTTAAATGTCTTTAAAAATTAACACAAGCATAATGTGAGTCCTTAGTACTGTCACAACAGTGATGAAAGAATGACCTTAACCATGGGCATACTTGCAAAAGCATAGCACCGAACAAAACTGTTAAATATAGCTTGACGATAGGATACTGGGCCTTCTACCATAGCTGATAGCTAAAATTTCACGATACATTTAAGTAGCAGAATGATGAACTTGTGACTGTTGCTGAAGGTCTATACTATTGTAATAATATGAGTGGAGACAGCATTGGCAAGCAATGGGAGGTGGAAAATACACCCCTGTACCTATACAACCATATCATGAAAAATAAAAATTCAAAAGGAAGAAAAATAACAACAACAACAAAATCAATCATACATACACAAAAATTCAAGGATTTCTGACATTTTACTCTTCATGCTACTTAGAAAGGGACTATTGTCTTCAATTCCTTTGGAGCATTAAATTTTGAAAGTGATCCTTGGGCCCAGTGCAGTGGCCTAATGACCAAAGTCCTCACCTTGCACCTCCAACATCCCATATGGGCACAGGTTCTAATCCAGGTGGCCCCACTTCCCATGAAGCTTCCTGCTTGTGTCCTGGAAAAGCAGTTCAGGTAGCCCATAGCCTTGGGGTCCTGCACTCGCATGAGAGACCTGGAAGAGGATCCGGGCTACTGGTTTTGGATGGCTCAGCTCCAAGTGTTGCAGCCACTTGGAGAGTGAATCATCAGATGGAAGATCTTCCTCTCTCTCTTCCTCTCTGTATATCTGCTTTTCCAATAAAAATAAATAAATCTTTAAAAACATATATGCTTAAAATTTATTTATTTATTTATTAAATTTCTAAAGAACTTTTATTACATCTTTTAGCAGGATTATATTTTTCTTTAAGTGTCACAATAAGTTTTTTAGCATCATAGCAAAGCTTAAAATTTAACTTAAATATTTCTAGTAGTTTTTTTACAGTAGCTCCTGTTTCTATTGCATCTATATAGAATGTCATAGATATTACCAAACAAATTAATATTTGATCATGTATTTGCTTCTGAAAATCATTTTTGTATGACTCAAGCTTTTACAGAGATATTTAAAATGTGGCTTGAGGAAATATCTGTTAATGATTTTAATATGAATGTTCAGAAATGTAACCATCAAAAAAATTCTATGCACTTGTGTCACAAATGACTAGATTTCTAATGAAAATAAATACAACATAAATTTCCCAGAGGGTTTAAAATCAGCATTCATTAATTTTTCAGCCAATGCAAGCTGTGACCCATGGTTTTTCTAACTCATAAAATGACTTAAAGCAGATCAAAGCACATAAATCTTTTATATATGCTTCAGTTTTTTGCCGTTTGCCTACCACATGAAAATAAGGAAAATAACAATTCAGTCTTTCATGGCTAGCGTAAACAAGCAAAAATATTGGAAGCTTGTTGAATTTCTACTTTGCTCAACCAAAGACAATTAATGTCTTGTTAAGCATATGTAATTTTCAAAAAGCATATTTTATGCATGCTCACACTACTATTTTCTCTCTACACAGAAAAGTATATTTATAGATTACAAGACCAGATGGTCAAGTGGGAAAGCTACAGGAATAAGAGAAGGCATCATAATGATAACCTCGTGAGAATATTATTTTTGTTATAATATTGATGAACATAGCAATAATGTAGAGTTTTATTACTGCTGATTCTCTTGATTTTGATTTGGCCCAGTATATTTATATAATATAGCATAATTCCATCAAAACTAGAGAACAACTGGTAGAGATTTTTACATCAAGGGTTAGTTAAAAAGTTAAAGTTTGAAATGATTGAGTGATTATAGTTTGAAATATACAGTCAGATTTTATTTAGTGGAACATCACTTTCAGTGACTGGAATGGTGGTGAAATTTGCACTTCAGTCATTGAGATTATCAGTTTTAATCTTACTATAATTATCTGATTCTGTCCTTGTAACATCATGTAATGTGGACATGATGTTGTTTCCATTACTGGTGGTGACAAAAAGGTTTAAAAAGGCTCAAATGGAGGAATACATGTGGCATGCATCTCTCTCTGCCTACCTTGTTGCATGTAGCATAATTTTCTTCAGGTCTGTACACCTGTTGCAAATGTCAGCGGATTTCACTTTTTTTGTTTTGTTTTCTTTTAATATCTGAACAAACATTACATTATGTGGATTTTCAGGTTTTCTTTTTACAGTTCTCAGTATAGAGAGCATTAAAAAAAGCTTTCGAATATTTAATAGATAGGTAAATTATCCCATTGGCAAAATAATATAGCCTCTTTACTTTGTGATTCATGTCATAAATCTCACATACTGTAACATTATTGCTTTCAAGAAAAATTGTTAGGGTATAAACAAAAAAAATTGATAGATTTTTGGACATATACAATCAAAATTGAATCATGCAGAAATTAGTAACTTTCATAGACTTATAACAAAGATGGAGATTGAATCTGCAATTAAAGCACTCCAAGCAAAGAAAAGTTGAACAGATGGCTTCGCTGCTTAATTCTGCCAAATGTTTGAAGAACTCACCCGATCCTCCACAAGCTCTTTAAAACAACCGAAAGGGAGGCATCCTTCCAAACTCTTTCTATGAATCCAGTATAACCTTGCTACCAAAGGCAGATAGAGACACAACAGAAAAAAAAAAAAAAAAAAAAAACCTACAGACTAATATCCCTGATGAATACAGACGGAAAAATTCTCCACAAATTTTTAGCCAACATGATCTAATAGTACAACACACAAAGCATTCACCTGGACCAGGTGAGATTTGCTCCTGGCATGCAGGGATGGTGTAACATATGTTAATCAACAAATTTAATACATCACATCAGCACATTGAAGAACAAAAACCATATGACTGCTTCAAAACATGCAGAGCATGCATCTAAAAAATAGAGCACCATTTCATGCTAAAACCCTAAACAAAATAGGCATAGAAGGAATATTCCACAACACAAAGCAATGTACAAAACAAACAAAATGCCAACATCCTCTTGAACACGGAAAGACTGGAAACTTTTCCACGAAGATCTGGAAATACAGGAGGATGAGCACTTTCATCACTGCTCGTCAACACGGTATTGGAAATCCTCACTAGAGCTAGTAGGCAAGAAAAAGAAGTAAAATATAATTTACATTGAAAAACTAGATTACTTATGGGAATCTTATAAACTACAAATATAAACACTATAGAGTAAGCAAATAGCTGTATAGTATATTAGGTACACTTGAGCATTTTTCCATCTAAAATAGAAAGAGTGGTTAGGTAACTTCACCAAGTGTCACAGCATTAGATCTTATGTTTTAGTGTTTTTAAATATAGTTATTACTTACCACAATGTAGTCTAGTAAGTACAGGGTTTACAGGGATTTCTCCCTCCCCAGCCTCTTCACATTAATAAAAAAAAAAAGATAATTTTGAAAACCTTAAAAAAGATTAAGCAATTACAAATCAAAGTTATGACAGTATATAACTTCCTCAGAGAGTCAGACTTAGAGAAAATATTTGTTACAGTAACTTAGGAAAAATTTGTAACACAAAAGGAAAAGCGATAACATGAAAACATAAGTTGGTTTCAGAAGTTTATTCTGAGGCAACAGTTTCCAAATTACTATGGTGTATTCTATGACCTGTTCCTCTTCTTCTGGTATTTTCTGTGTTGTCTTCTGTCTCTTCATACATTTTCCATCCTACTTCAGCACCAGTATCGTACGAACCTTCTTGATCAGCTTTTTATATTTATCCAGTCTCATAATGTTAATTTTTTTAGCTTTCAGCTTCATTTCTTTTGTTTTAATTTCACACATTCTTCCTATCTGATCTCACTCTCAGAACATCAGTTTGAGACAAAATATATCACCCTGACGGCAGCTCTCCTGATCCTACTCTACACTGGGTAGGTTGAAAATAGCCTGCAGTTCTCTATCATTCCCTTAAAATTACTTCTCTATTCTTTGATTAAATTTAACAAATGTTTTCAACTGGATCCAAGTAAGACAAAAATTTGGTAGTTTATGGGAAATAAAATATTTTTTCTTATTATTCAGCATTTGTAAAATTATAGAATACTGTTACTTCTAAAATTTCCACAAATATTTTGTTTATTTTGGGCAGGTGTTCTATGTGTAAATATATAAATTCTGTGACAGTTAGTAAATATTTAGTTAATATATATCTGAATGTGTGTCTGAATTTAGAGCAAGATTTTTTTAAAGTATGATACAATACTGAAGATCTTAAACATCTTGAAGATTTTGACAGTCGTGTTATCTAAAACATATAAATAGAAGTTATAGCAGTTTGGGTTTTCTTTAAATCATATTCCCTTGATTTAGTTCTTATCATCATGCCCTACCAAGGATTCTAAGCAATGGAAAAAAGTTGTGAGCTATAATAAATTGTCTCGATTATATAGCAATTTTGACTGTCTATATTAGAGCTCAGAACAGCTATTTTAGTGTACATAACTTTTGCAATATTTATTTATCTGACATGAAGAGTGACAGAGAGAGAAACAGAAATTTTAGTTCACTCCCCAAATGGTCACAATCAAGCATGTCTACTCTAAGAGCCATCGATCCAACACTACTTACAGGTCCATATTCTCAGGCTCTCTTCTAAATCCATCCTGGGGACCGAGGGTGGGTAGCAGAGAGTCTGATCAGAAGCAGAATAGCTGAGATCAGAAACGGCATACTGAGATGGGATGCAGGCATTTCAAGAAACAGCCGAACTCACTGTGCCACCATTCAAGCCCTTGTAACATTTGCTTTAAATTCTGAATTTGAATGAAATATTTTTGCCAGCATTATTTGCTAAAGTGTTCCTAAAAAATAGGGTTAGCAACATTGAGCTTGGTTACAAATTACGAAGAACCTAAAACAGTAATTTGTGTATTATCACATGTAATTTAAACAGTATTCCTCCTAATAGCAAATAATTAAAACCCTATATAATTGCACTGTTCAATCAAGATAGCAATAGAATGGAATGGAAGAGGAATGAAAGTGTGGATGCAGAGAACAGCTGTTTTTGTTAAGGACTCAGGTGTTAACTCCATAATTGCAATTTTTGATGGTAATCCAGTGGAATAATGGACTACTTAGCCAGAAGTAACAAGGGACTAATTTCTAGTAAACAATTCAATTAAGTTAAACCAATAGATTATTGACAATTCACTATATATTTGGTTTGGATTAGAGACTAGCCACTAAAAATCATGAATGTCATCTGTATCCTTAAAGGTTGTGCGGCATCATCCCCTTGTCTGGTTATTGCAATGCGCTCTTTATTACACAGGACTAAGAGATAAGAAGAGTGATATGAAAATTTGTAGAAACAGTGCTTTATCTTTTTAGAATGTCAGGGAAAGTTTCCGTCAAGAAATTATATCCCAATAGAGGCAATACTAATCAGGGTTTAGGACAAAGAATAATGCCAAGAAAAAATTAAAAATCATTAGGACAGAAATAGAGCACTTAATAAGAGCTCATAAATGAAAAAAGAGAGTGGGTAATGCCATTTAAACTACTTTAATCCTCCATATTTTGACTTAATTTCCTAGATGCTGTTCTTTCCACTCCAGGAAAAAATGGCACACTGTTTTTTTTATTATTAAATTTATTCATTAATTACATTGTGTTGTAATTACATAGAATCTGGGATTCTCCCCCCCCCCATCCTCCCCCCATGGTGGGTTCCTCCACCTTGTTGCATAACCATAGTTCAAGTTCAGTTGAAATTCCCTCTTTGCAAGTGTATGCCAAGCATAGAGTCCAACATCTTATAGTCCAGTCAAGTCCAACTACTTATTGTGTAGACCCTCTCTGGTCTGAGGGCAGAGACAGCAAAGTATCATCCCGGTCAAATAAAAGCACTAATATACCATCTGCAACAATTAACATCATTATGGAATTAATTGACATGGTATTGAGCAGTCAACATGTTAAAAATAAATGCGATTTCTTAACTACTTTCTGTGACCCCCCATTCACAGTTCAATTTTAGTTTATATACTACATATGACATCATATCCATAACATAACATGTTATGCTTAACATCATATCATCTTAAATTAAGGCAAACATGTGGCATCTAACCTTTTGGGATTGGTTCATTTCCCTTAGCATTATGGTTTCCAGTTTGGCCCATTTGGCCACAAAGAACTGCATTTTGTTTTTTTTAATAGCTGAGTAGTATTCCATGGAGTAGATGAACCATAGCTTTCTTATCCAATCCTCTGTTGATGGGCATTTTGGTTGCTTCCATGTTTTTGCAATTACTGATTGTGCTGCTATGAACATAGGAGTACATGTTGTTTTCTCGTAAAACAAGTGTTCTGGATATATTCCTAGGAGTGCTATAGCTGGATCATACAGTATGTTGATTTTGAGTTGTTTGAATATTCTCCATACTGATTTCCATAGAGGCTGTACCAATCTGCAGCCCCACCAGCAGTGGAGTAGGGTTCCTTTCCACCCCCACCCCCGCAACCTCACCAGCAAGTGTTGTTGTTTTTCATGTGGGCCAGTCTTGCTGGCATTAGGTGGCATCTCATTGATGTTTTAATTTGGATTTCCCTTATTGCCAGGGAACTTGAGCATTTTTTCATATGTTTATTTGCCATTTGGGTTTGTTCCTTTGTGAAGTGTTTGCCCATTTCCCGTGCCCATTTCTTGAGTGGCTTGTTTATTTTGGAGTTTTGGCTGTTTTGTAATTCTTTGTATACTCTGGAGATTAGCCCTCTATCACCTACGTAGTGCGCAAAGATCTTCTCCCACTCTGTGGTTTGCTTTTTTACTTTATTGATTATTTCCTTTGCTGTGCAGAAGCTTCTTAGTTTGATGAGGTCCCAGTTGTTTATTTTGGTCTCGATTTCTACTGCTTTTGGTGTCCTTTTTAGGAAGTCGGGACCTACCCCTAGATCTTGCAGAGTATTTCCAACATTTTCTTCCAAAAGTTTGAAGGTTTCTGGATGTAGGTTTAGATCTGTTATCCATTTAGATTTGATCTTAGTATATGGTGAGAGATGTGGGTCTATCTTTTTGTTTCTGCAGGCTATCAACCAGTTGTCCCAACAGCATTTATTGAAGAGACCATCCCATTTGCCTGGATTATCGTTTGTCCTTTTGGCAAAGATTATTTGACTGTATCTGTGTGGGTTCCCTTCTGGTGTTTCTATTCTGCTCCATTGATCTTCCTCTCTATCTTTGTGCCAGTACCAGGCTGTTTTGATAACCACTAAAAATGGCACACTGTTAACAAAGATTGCATTCTACATCTTACTTTTCTGAACTTTGGAAAACAGCTTCATGGTCAACTGCTGACCCCAGATTTCTGCTTAGTTGTATAGCAGGATATCATCCCTAACCAGAAACTGTCAGGCCTCCTAATTTCTGATAATACCTGTCGCAACATACACCACTCTCATTAGACTTAACTGTACAGGAAGAAAAAATACATAGAAAGATCCTTGGTTATTCATGTTCTCATAACTTCCCCATCCTTGTGAGCTTCTGACTTAGTAATAACAGTGTATCTTTCCAGACAAGCTTGAAATCTGGGTCAAATTTTAGAAAACCTCAATGTATCACTCTGGATCATTTGAAACTCTCAAGTCACATTTTATCTGCCCCAGGTCTCATAAAGGAAAGGTTGCATGTACCCAAAGGTTGTTAAATTTCTAGGATACTGGCTGAAAGAGGACAATACCTTTTAGCTTTTCTCTCTCTCAATCCCAGTGGCCAATACTGATTCCAAATAAGGTTGATGGGAAAGTTGAAGGGGATAAGGTGCTGCTTCCGCTAGTGGGTGTGCACTGTCTGATTCTGTTTCCTTCTGGTGAATCAACGTCCTCTAAGGGGAACCTTATTAGACAATAAAGCTGTGGCAAGTTTCCACTGTTGGCAGATGCCAAGGTTTTCCCTTTATGAGGTCTATTTCATGTAAGACACAGATAGGTGCTGGGAGCTCAAACATAATCCTTGTCTTCCTGGAGTATAATGGCAAGTAAATAATCAATTGTTTATTGAAAGAGTAGCTCTGTTATAGGAATGTGTCTCAGGAATTTTGGGGAGTGACCACCGAAAACAAGGCAATAAAGTCAGGGAAAGCTTGCAGTTGAGTTCTGCGTGCTACTCCTTCTCCCTGGGAGATTCAGCTCTGACTAGGAAAGTTCATTCTTCAGGGACATCACTTGAGCAGAAGTGCAGTCTCCACCAACCCTTGTAACAGCTACTAAATGCTTCCAAAGAGAAAAGAGATGTATGAAAAAGAACACAGAAGAGAAGAAAAGCAAGGGAGTGAGAACTGTGAAAAGTAAAAATAGGCAAGATAGGCAACAACAATACAGTTGACATATAACACATACGTTTTATCTAGAGAACTTCTGAGCAATATATGAATCCTTTCTGTCAAAATTACATGCTTACATAAAATGCAGCATTCCAAGGCACACTTCAGTTTAAAATAAGCATAGATGAATCCCTTAACAGGAAGGAAAGGAAATGCCACCTTTTTCTTCAAAAACATATCTGTTTTACCATCTTTTAATCACAATCCCATCAAAATCTAATGCTTTTTTCTTTTTATCTAGTCAACATATTTGAAGAGTTTTAAAAGTATTGTGTTGGATTCCCGTTGTCTCACTCCTGTGCAGTTTTTAAAAACTAACTTCTTTTGACAGCTCTTCTGGGGAGTATTGATAGCTAGATAAATAAATACAATTTGGTAACCTGCAGGCACGGAAAGCTTTAACATTTTGCAGACAAGATGATAATTTTTCTTTGTGCAATGAAGCAGCTTTACACTAGTTGTTGATGAAGAGAGAATGAGAAAAGGTCTTGTGGATGTCCAGCAAATCCTGTACATGATGAAGAATCATGATGGTACATTATTCCTTTAATGCTCTATGGCTGTGAGTTTTGTTCTCTGCAGGAAACTTAAATTGTGAATGCTAACCTACTGCTAAAATTTTGAAAGAAATTTCTATCAGCTGTAAAAATCTCTGAAATAATGCAATGCTAATTCTAATCCTAGTCAATGGCATTGCAATTTCAGTTCCTTCTATAACCACACACCAGTGGAATTTACTTTCTTCTTGAGAAAGTCAGAACAAGCTCAAGCGACAGTAAGAGAGAGGGCTCATCTATTTCCTGGGTACCTCCTCTGATTTTTTTTTCTGAATATGAACTTCACCTGTGTATTCACATCTGCTTATTTTCACTTTCTGTTGCTGTTTTTGTGCATATCATTAGTCCTTCCCACACTCAGAGTGAATTTCATATGAGGAAGGCAAAATCTAATAAAGCAAATTTGCTTTTGAGAATGTGTTCTCCAAAGGACAATGATAAATATCTTTAAGGTAATTTAAGAGATATAGATATCCAGCAGAAAAAGTCATTGCAACAAAATACTCCCAAAGAATTGCTACAAATACTTATTCAACTTTCTGTATGTAGAAAGAGATTCTTGTTCAAAGTTAAGAAGAAAATTAGACTGGAACACATGACCTTATCGTGTGAGGAAAGTGATGTAGTGTGCCTCAGCAAACACCTACAAGAAGCAACAAAGCATTTCAGAAGAAGCAACTTGATAATAAAAGCTATGCTTTATTGTCTTGGCAGCAGCTTGAATTTCCAAAGTGTGGTGAGACATTTGCTGTGCTTTTCATCACATTTCAGTACGTAACCTATAAACTCGCATTTTAAAAAAATATTAAAATTCCCTTTTCAACTAAAAGGTGGGCTTCTGATGACTCTGTTTTGAATCATTTGATTTTTAGGATTTTTTGCGTGTAAGAAATGCTTTCACTTTTGACAAGAAATTCAGGATATTCTGCCATCATTAATAACTCCCAAATAGCTTTACTAAACTGTTATTTTGTTCTCAAACTTTAATTAAGATCCATTCAAATGAGATTTAACTTCCAACTGGGATAACTTTGTTGGTGAAATTTGATATCACAAGGTCATACTATTTCAAGATCATTCCACATGACATGCCCATGATAACCATAAATTACAAGGCTGTAAGTCAATTAAAGTGCATGGATTTTCTTTAGGCTTATGGTGATTATGCTTGTAACATAAGAGTATCTTCAAATGCTCATGAAAATGTAATTAAAATTTAATGCATACCTTAACTTTTGGAAAACATTATCAAACAACTTGGAATTCTGAGATTTATAGGAAGCATTAATTCTTGAACAACATCACAAGCTAGCCAGCACTTTTTAAAATATGAAAAAAAGAAAGTGGGACATATTGTCCAAGGTTGAGAACTACATACATGACTCATAACCAAAACCAGAAAAGGTGCCTACTTTTGAGATTTTTTGAAAATTTCTCTAGAATCTGTACTTTTTTATTTACCTGGATGATTTGTTTATTTGGCTTATAATCGTATTGTTATGGCTATTTGCCAGTGGAAAAAACTGGATGAACTAATACCTCAGATTCAACTTTTCATTGGCCATAGTCACTCAATACAAGGATTGTCACTTTGAGCATTGCTGATACAAAAGATAGCAATTAACACCATATATACTAGATAAAATAGACCAAAAATTAAGGGTGTAGTATCTTTTTTTTTTTTTCTGTCAGCAGGACTCCAAGACCACTAAGGAGGTGAAGTGATAGTGTTCTTCGGCCGCAAGAATGACCAGGGACAGTCTGAAGGAGCATGTGTATTTATTTTAAAGTGAACACAACTTAAATAGGCTAGGAAAGGAAAGGTAGAAGGGTACTCCATCATAGCCCTCCCACCCAACAATGACACTGCACCTGGCTTGAAACATGTCTGTCTCTCTGGACCCTACAACCGAGTCACAGGTCACATTCCACATACACAGCTGGAAGCTTTGTCTCAGGCCACATTCACCACGTGTGGCTGTCAGATAGGCTGTGGGTCGCATTTGACTTCTTAGTGTTGCTTATCAAGGAAGTCCCAACACATATCATCCAAGGACAGAGAAGAGAGCCAGGGATGCAGCACACTGCTCTAACTGCATGCCCAGTGAACAGGCGAGGCTGAGATCTCAGTTAGCCAAAACCATTCTGTTGGATTCCTCGGGGACACAGTGGACTGTGTGCCTATGACTTTCCACATAGGCTAAGCAGACAGAGATCCAGGGGCAATCTCCCTCTGTAGTACATCACATTGCAAGTACCATCATGTTATAACAAAACCCTGAGCAAAGGTGTTATGTCCATTTTTTGAGATGTAAAAAAATGAAGCTTAGATTGTGGGCTGCTTCAGGATTCAGCAACTAATGTTCAGAACTGATTCATATTTAAGTTTTTATTTATAGACTCTAAACATCATTGTTTCTGAGTTTTGGCTTCTCCACCCATGAGGTAAACAAAAATGAACAGATATGGACAATCTCGGCTCCAATAATACTATGCTATCACCCCTGCTCTATTTAATATCCTTGATTTATAGTTTTACAATTAGAGAAAAGAAATCTCAATCAATTCCTTAATAAAGCAAAACAGGCTTACATTTTTCATTAAAATTTGATTTATTATACTAACAGAAGTGATTAATTATTTTATTTTGTTAACATCTTTAACAAATACTCTCTTTGAAAAGAAAAATTTCATTAATATAGATTGTGAAGGCATACACATTAGTTCGAATGCAAAGACACATTGCCTTTAGGGATCCCTCAAGATTGTCTGGAGTTCATGTTGGTTTTAAAATAACATTGGAAATCTGAATATACCTATAACCAGAACAGAGATTGAGTTAGTAATTAAATCCCTCCAAGCAAAGACCTAGACCAGATGGCTTCATTGCTGAATTCTGCCAAATGTTTCAAGAACTTATCCCAATCTTCCACATGCTCCTCAAATAATAGAAAAGGAAAAACTCCTTCTAAACTCTTTCTATGAATCTAATATCACCTTGCTACTAAAGCCAGATAGAGACACAACAGAGAATGAGAAGTACAGACTGACAAACATTAATGCAAAAATCCTCCACAAAAATATTAGCAAACAGAATTCAATAATATATCAGCCAGCTCATTCACCCTGACTAGGTGGGATTTATCCCAGCATTTAGGCATGGTTTAACATATGCAAAGCACTAAATGTGATGTGCCACATTAACAAAAATGAAGAATAAAATCTATATGATTGTCTCAATAGATGTAGAGAAGGCATTTGACCATCCAGAATGATTTTTAATATTAAAAACATAAACAAGATAGGCATAGAAGGAATAATCTACAACACAATCAAAGACATATACAAAAAATGCCAGCATCATACTAAACAAAGATAACTTGGAAGCTTTCCACAAAGATCTGGAAATAGACAAAAGAGGACCATTTGACCACTCTCACCACTGTTTTTCAATGTGTTACTAGAAGTTATTGCTAGAGTCATTAGGGAAGAAAAAGAAATTAAAGATTTCATATTGGAAATGAGTAATTATAATTATCACTGTTTGTAGATAACATGATTCTCTACATAGGAGAACCAAAATACTTAATCAAGATACTATTGGAACTCAGAAGACAGTTGGCAAGAGAGCAGGGTACAAAATCAGTGAACATACATTGATGATGCAAGTGAAGAGGAATACTGAAAACATTGTAACAAGCCTGACCAAAGATATGGAAGAGCTCTATAATGAGCATTAGAAAACAGTAAAACAACAACCTGTCGTGGTAGCCTTGTGAAGCTAAAGTCTTCGCCTTGCACATACCTGGATCCCATATGGGCACTGGTTCTAATCCTAGTTGCTGCTCTTCCTATCCAATTCCCTGCTTGTGGCCTGGGAAAACAGTCAAGGATGAAGGCCTAATACCTTGGGACCCTGCACCTATGTGGGAGACCAGAAAGAGGCTCCTGGCTCCTGGCATTATATCGGCTCAACACCAGCCATTGTGTCACTTGTGGAGTGAATCAGCAGACAGAAGATCTTCATCTTTGTCTTTCCTCCTCTATAGATCTGACTTTCCAATAAAAATAAAATAAATCTTAAAAACAAAAGAAAAGATTAAGACAAAAGAAGAAGAAGAACATTTACCATGTTCATTGCAAGCATCATGATCCAAGATGGGCAACAATTGTGCCCTGAATGCTCCACTTCCCATCCAGCTCCCTGTTTGTGGCCCAGGGTAACAGTAAAAGATGGCACAAAGCCTTGGAACCCTGCACCCATGTGGGAGATCCGGAGGAAGCTCCTGGGTCCTGGTTTGGATCAGTTCAGCCCTAGGATTGGGGTTAATTGAAGAGTGAATCAGCAGATAGAAGACTTTTTTTTCTTCTCTCTGTAAATATTCCTTTTCCAAAATAAATAAGTAAATCTTTAAAAAAAGAACTTCATAAACTCAATGAAAGCAAAACAATCCTGGTTATTTGGTAAAGGAATTTGTGTAAAGGAAATTAGCAGGAAATGAGCAGGAATGTTTTCAGATGGTTAGTAAACATTAAAAATTGCACAGATTCCTAGCTATTGGGGAAATAAAAATAAATACTTCATTGAATTTCTGCCTAACTCATGTGAGATTGACCTACATTCAGAAGTCTACTAACAAGAACTACTGGTATGGATGTGGCTAGAATGTACCATACTCCACTGTTGGTGGGAAGGTAGGCTGGTACAAACACTACAGAAGTCCATATAGTGTTAAGATAACAGAAGTTTGATCTGCTGTTTGTCCCAGCTATCCCTCTCCTAGGAATATATTTGAAAGAAGTGATATTAGGCAACATTCATGCACAATACAAAGCAAATAGATACGCAGGTAATCATGCATATACATATATTCTCATAGAGGAACTGTGTCATGGAGACTAGAATACAGCACAATGGACTTGTGACTATTACTGACGAACTACACTGTTGTTATAATACTAGGAAAAATTGTATAGGGGAGGAACAGGGAGAGAGAAAGAGAAGGTAGATGGGGAAAATTTCTATCTCTATAAAATGATATTATGGAAAAGAGTAGAAAAATAAATAAATAGTAATAAAAACAAAAATTATGACATTGGGGCTGGCACAGTTGTCACAGGCTAATCTGTCTACAGTGCTACATTTCATATGCATTTTCATTCTTTTATTTAAATGTATTATGACATTGTAGGTACAGGCAATGGTAGAAATTCCATCATCCTAGTGTCCACATATATTTAGCAATGAAATTAGTAAATATATCTTAGTTTTCTGTCCAAATGGCTTAAACACCATGACTAGGCTAGGCCAAGACTGCAGCCTGAATCTTCTTGGGAAATCTCTTATATGGGTGTTAGGGACCCAAGCAAATGAAGCTGCTTTCTGAGGCGCATTAACTGAGATTGGAAGTCGAACAGACAGGACTCAGAGGGGCTTTCATGTGAAATTCTAGCCTCAAAGATGGGTTAACTGACTCAACCACTCTGCCAATTCCTTTAGTGAATACTTCTTAGAAATGGTTTTCTATTGGATTGAAGTAGATTAATTTTCATTTTACGTCATTAATCTAACCTGAAAAAAACTACACCCAAGTTGCCATCAACAACTTATGTGACTACCAGTTCTTCTCAATACACCATTGGTGTATATTAGCAAATTCTTCAGATACTTTTGGTTCTGAACACCCCTCATTATATACATATACTCTTTACTGCATTGCTCCTTGACAGATTTGCCAAATATTCAAGAGTATAAAAATAATTAATATAGCTATATGCATATAGTGCATGTTATATTTGATAACTCCTGAAAAGCCAATTTGCAAAATAGATTTTAAGTCCATTTGTTCCTACAATATTGATTCAATTGCCTAAGAATCAATTCATGCAAGGCAAAAAATTGATTAAAACATGTTCCCACATATGCTCTACATTAGCTTCACAGATATGAAATATGAGCAATTTTCATGGATCATTGTTGCCACCAGAAATCACAATAAATTAAAATATGATTAAAATTTTAGAGTTCAGCAGAACGCTGTGAATCAGAATCTTCTCTGGGTATATCATTTGTATTGGAATGTGCAGTCAATAAAATTTAACAAATATAAACAAGGTAAGTTCCCCTCCTTAGATATGCAACTCCACCCCTTTCAAGTTCTCCTTCCCTGTTCCTCTAGGCTAGCCATCAGACTAGACCTGCATCCCTGTCTTCCAGCCTGAGTAAAACGTCCATGCTATATTACCTGGCAGGCAGTTACTGCGGAACTGTTCAGCACACTCATCACCATCTTCAGAAGGAGGTTTTACTCTCCACTGGCTGTTAAGCTAGGCTGTTTCCTTCCTGTTTCCTTCCTGTTTCCTTCACAGTAAGTTACAGACAGGCACAGTGATGAACTACAGACATTTTAGAGAAGGAATAAAATAACCAGTTGCCCGAGTTCACTCAACTAGCAAATAACAATATGTCTCTGGAGCCTCTTTGTGGTTGCATCACACATTTTGAGTGGTGAAGAATTTTCAGCTCATTTTAGACAAGCTGTTAAAAGTAGTTCTTCTTTATGATATTGATTTGGTTTCCAGATCAAATTCATTTGACTCAGAGTAAACTGAAAGGAAGCAGCTGATTAAAATGTAAGCAACATTTTAGTAGTTTAAGAAAAGTTAATCATGTGTGAATTTCCTTACAATAGCAATGAAATAGGAAGAATTAATAAACTGTATACTAAGTGACTTTCCACAGTTTTATGTATTTTCCATATTAGGTTTTTAAGCACAATGCATACAGTCTTCTTTCTTGGCACTCCCAACAATCAGTCACTTCCTATTCTTTACTACTTGACTATCTACCAACACATTTAGGCTTGCTGTTTGGCTTCATAGTTTTGACACATGGAACTCCTGCACTGTATATTGGAGTGCCTAGGTTTAAGTTCTGTCAGACCTGTTGTTACCAGCTTCATGCTGATGTGCACCCTGGGAGATAAAAGGTGATGGATTAAGTGGTCAAGTCCCTGTCAGAAATTTGGGAGAACTGGTTTGAATACTGAGCTGCTGGTTTCTGCCTGGCCCAGCTCCAACTGTTTTGGACATTTCTGGAATGAACCAGCAAATATAAATTCTTGCTTCTCTCCAACTCTCAAAGAAATTCATTAAATAAATCAAATGTAAAAATAGGTGTCTGTAACCACACAATTACATGTATTCACTTTACCATGGGATGTTTATTGTCCCACTCAATTAGAATTGCCCTGCCAAGCTTGTGAAAAGAACGCTCTTCTGTAACCCACTTGCTGCGAGCAATCTGTACAACAGAGACACAGAGTAAGCTAGTCCAGAAATATTTGTGGATGAGTGACTGCTTGGTAACCCTATGCCTTTGTCTGGTTTACACTGCCCAATTGATTTTATTGTGACTCCCATAACACACCTGAAATTTTTGGATTCACATCCCAGCATTTCAGGCTGGATTTTCAATGTTCCCCATGAGCTTGCTTTCTCTTGCCCTCCTTATCAGTATTCTGTGAGGCTTTGGGGTTTGTCTTGTAGTATAAGTGAAAACCACATGTATGCTAATGTGTAACGGGTCAGAAGTTTTATTCTATAAAAGAGGAATGCACTAATTTTTCTTAGGTATGTCTGAGGAGAAGGTAGCAGGTCCTCCCATTAGTCACTATTACTAGACTAGGACTAATGGGGGATTCAAGAAGGAGCAAGTCAATTCATTCATGGGGAAATTATTTAAGTTCTGATCTAAATATAGATTGCTGCAAGTCAGGTCCCACGGCAAGAGATGGTGAAAATTCTCTGTTCTAGGCATGTAGGCATTCCATGGATGAAGCAACAGCCAACAACAGAGTATATTTAGCATGTTGTGAACATGAATATGGCAAATCAGTAGTTTCCATCAGTTGCTGGCAATAGTTTAGAGTGATGACAAATATTATTTTGATTTTTTTGTGTGTTATTTAGTTATGAGGAAAGTGTATGATAAGCAATCCATTTGATGGTTTACTAATTTCCTCGTTGTTGAGAAGTCCGAGTTGATTATGTATTTAATACGATAACCATTTGTGTGCTGTGAATTGCATTAAGAGTTATGGAGGGCGGAGTTGATGCTTACTAAATGTACAAAATGGATTGATGAGATTAGCCAGTTAAATCTTTTCACCAGTAAGGCACTCAACAGCCCATGAGATATTTAATAAAAATGTCAAGTAAATCCTCTTATTTTTGTATCATAGTGTCAAATAGCAGTAAAATAAACATGTTAAGATCCTTAATCTACTGCTATGTTTCACTGTAAAATTTACCTTTGTTAAAATTTGCTTCTGTTCAAATTTGTTGAGATCGCACGTAAAAGTATCTTAATATTACTTTGGCTGGTATTTTCTAATTACTGTATAATATTTCGGGAATGCAAATTTTATTTGAATGTCAACTACAGTTAAGCATGCGCCGTTTGTTTTTCTCACTCAGGTTTTGTAATTTGATGGAATGTTTTTTTCACAATTTAATAAATGTTTGCTTTATTTAATAAAAAAAAATTTTACAAAAAGATCAGATAGAAATAGGATTTTAAGCAACATTGAAATAATGGCACAAACTCCGATTTCAAAGAATTGTATCTTAATGGATATAAGCATTAGAAAAGTTTAATTTTATATTTCTGTAATTCTTACCCAGAGAAATCTTGTACCTCATTAAGATGTTCCATTTTTCTGCACGTATAAGAGCTATGATTTTATTTAAGAAAGAGTTTCTTTAATAGCCTCTAATGTCAAATAAGACTATTTTGATTCATCATGATGAGAACATCTTGGTGAGAACAGGCAGAATAGAGTAATTTTACATGGAGTTCTTGATGTGCCTTTTGGGATAGACTAAGATGTAATAATAGTAATAATATATCAGTTGTTTTTGAGGATTGTATTGGAAAATTGTATCCATTAGCCTAAGAGGTTTAATAAGAATTTCCGAATTCACTTGTGACATTCCAAGTACTCTCTGAGCTTCTGAAAAATAAAATCCAGTTTAGGTTTATTGTTAGGACAAGACTTCTTCATTTGGAGTTCTGTTAGACTGAATAACAGCCTTCTTACAGCAGACACAGAGGCCCAAACATGGAGTTAACAAGTACCAGCAAATGTGAAGAACAATTTGCAGAGAAACAAAAAATGCAGCAAAAAGGGAAAGGAAAAAAAACCAACCAACTACATAAACTTCCGTGCTAAAACCACCGCCATATTTTAATAAAAGTTTACTTTCAGTAAAATTGAAAGCATTTGTACGAATTTGTTTTTTTTCATAAATTGTCTTTCCGTACAAAATGAAGAGGCCAAATGTTGTTTAAGACTTTTAAGCATGTTTGTCATTAGTTTTCTACCATTATTACAGAATTGTAATGAGCTTGCAATGTATCCTTGCACTGGCAATGGCTATTTCCTACAAACCACAATTCTTGACATCTCAAAGTGGCACTTGATGATACAGTATGCACAGATCATTTCTTTTTTTTAAAGATTTATTCATTTTAATACAGCCAGATATTCACAGAGGAGGAGAGACAGAGAGGAAGATCTTCCGTCCAATGATTCACTCCCCAAGTGAGCCGCAATGGGCCGATGCACGCCGATCCGATGCCGGGAACCTGGAACCTCTTCCGGATCTCCCACGCGGGTGCAGTGTTCCAATGCACTGGGCCGTCCTCAACTGCTTTCCCAGGCCACAAGCAGGGAGCTGGATGGGAAGTGGAGCTGCCGGGATTAGAACCGGCACCCATTTGGGATCCTGGGGCTTTCAAGGCGAGGACTTTAGCTGCTAGGCCATGGCGCCGGGCCCAACATAGATCATTTCTTAACTAGAGTTTTATTTTTTCAAATGGATGAACATGTCAAAGATTAGCATTCCTGCAAGTTTTTTTACATGTTTACCATTAAACAAATGCTGAATGTGAATCAATATCAAGCTCACTATATAAGCATCCATTCTGGGTTTTGCAGTCTACAAGTTAAAGTGTTTTCAGAAATCACTGTTCATAAACCAAAAATATAATTGTTACTTTTTTAATATTTATTTTTATCGGAAAGACAGATTTATAGAGAGAAAGAGAGACAGAAAGATCTTCCATCTACAGGTTCACTCTCAAAGTGGTTGCAATGGCTGGTTCTGAGCTGATCCATAGCCCAAAACCAGTAGCTTCTTCTGGGTCTCCCAAAGTGGTGTAGGGTCCCAAGGCTTTGGGCCATCTTCTGCTGCCTTCCCAGACCACAGGATAGGAGTTGGATTGGAAGTGGTACAGCTGGGACAGGAACTGGCTTCCATATAGGATCTCGGTGTAAGCAAGGTGAAAAATTTAACCACTAGGTAATCATCTCGGGTCCATAATTTTTAATATTTAACATATATATAGAAGGCATAAAAATGGAGCCAGAAAGAAAGAGTTTCTATCTACTGACTTTTTCCTTGGACAATATGATGGCGAGAGCAGAATCAAGATAAACCCAAGAACCTTAATCTGTTTTTATATGTGGGTGGCAGGGCTGCAGCCACTTGAGCTGTTAGAGACTTCCTCCCAGAATATACATTAGCAGGAGATTGGAATTAGTACTGGAGCCAGTACTAAAACTCAGCACTCAAACACAGGATGTAGACATGCCGAGTGCAGTGTTAATAGCTGCACCAAGCACAGGATCCAATCAATTGTAGTTAAGGATTAATTGAATTTTCACTAAATCGCTTTAAGGGCCTCAGAGGAATACAAATATACAGCAATACTCTCAGAGGTTTTAATAAACACTACAACAATTTTTGTTATACTCACAGTTTCTTTGGATAAGGAATTCAGGCAGGGTAAAATATAAATGATTGTCTGTCCCACAATAGCTTGTACCTCAACTATCTTTGGGCAACAATCACCTGGAATCATTTCTAATGCATGACGCTGAGTTCGACTGACACAAATGCTGGGCAAAACTAAGGGTATCAAGAAAGTTGTGTCTTCAAGTTGTTCTACATGGATTTCTCGTAGCCCAGCAACCGATATCTGAGAGATAGCAGTTGGGTTCCATGCAGGAGTTCCAAGAGAAAAAGATAGAAGCCAATTAATCTTTTCTGTTTTAGTAGTGGAGGTTATAAAGTATTTCTTCTGCTGTATTTTACTGGCCAGAAGTAGCACAAAAATATCCATTTCCATATGTTTGCACACATTCTTCTCTTAATGAATGATGCCAAGGTCACATTGCAGAAGAGCATGTGAGAGGCCGCCCTGCAGTCCCTGGCACTGGGGACACACCGAGAAAGCACCTAGAATCCTCCATGCCCTGTGATCCTGCACACAGGGAGCGCGCACAGAGAGTGCCTTCATTCCCCCATGCCCTGTGGTCACATACGTGTAGGGGACGAGCTGAGAGTGCATTTTGAATCCGCTGGGCCCTGGAAGTGGCACCCTGAGGTCCAGTGTACTGGAGACACACCAAAAATGCCTTGAAAATTCCCACACCCTGCTACTCCACGCCTGCAGGCTCCGATCTCTACGGGATAATGCTTGGAGACCCCTCAGCATGCTGGTGCCTCGGTCTCTCAAACAAGAAACACTAACACAATGGGAAGAAATACCAGAAAAGGTAATGATCCAGATGAGAGAGCCAACACCCCACCAATAAAGGATCAAAAGCCAATGTCTATTTTGGAGATGTGAGATGAAGACATGGAAGAACTACCAGACAAGGAATTCAAAAAATAATGTTAAAATATGTCAGAGGCAATGAGAAGAATTGGGAGGACTTCAAGGAATTCAAGAATCACATAGTCACAGAAATACAACAAATGAAAAGTAAAATCCTTTACTTAGAGCACAAAATTGAGAGCCTAACCAACAGAATAAATACAGCAGAAGAGAGGATCTCTGAAACGGAAGACACACAAAATGAACATGCCCAGCTCATTAAACAGCTGGAGACAAGTCTGAACAAAGCCAATAAGACCATACAAGAAATGAAAGACAACCTCAGGAAATCGAATATTAGGATTATTGGCCTTCCTGAAGGAGCGGAAAGAGAGTCAGGAATGCAAATGGTGCTCGACGAAATAATACAGGAAAACTTCCAAAACACTTGGAACAGGAACCCAGCCCAAATCCAGGACTGTCAGAGGACTCCCAGCAGATATGACCCAAAGCGATCTTCACCCAGACATATGGTGCTCAAGTTCCACTCCAACGAAGACAAAGAACGAATCCTGAGACAAGTACGAAGCAGAGAAAACATCACATACAGGGGAAAACCAATCAGAATCACTGCTGACTTCTCTGAAGAGACCTTACAAGCAAGAAGAGAATGGACAAAGATCTTCCAAATCCTGAATCAGAACAACTGTCAACCAAGAATATTGTACCCAGCAAAGATCTCATTCGTATTTGAGAACGAAATCAGATACTTTCATAGCAAAGAGAAATTAGAAGAATATGCCAGCACAAAACCAGCTCTACAAAATCTCCTTAAAAATGCACTAAATCCAGAAAAAAAGGAGACAAATCATAAGCAAAGATGGCAAACAGGAAGGTCTCCCCACTAAAGTCCACACAAGGAAGGGCAATTACACAGATATCAACACCCACAAAAACACACACTTATGGCAGGGCAAAATCACAACCTCTCAATTTTAACTCTTAACACAAATGGCCTGAATTCACCAATCAAAAGGCACAGATTAACAGAATGGATTATCAAACAGGACCCAACTATCTATTGCCTACAAGAGACACATCTAACCAGAAAAGACTCCAAGTAGCTGAAAGTGAAGGGGTGGAAAAAGATATTTCATGACAATCGATGAGAAAAAAAGGCTGGGGTAGCTGTCCTAATTTCAGATGATGTGGACTTCAATCCGACACACATCAAAAAGGACAGGGAAGGACATTATATATTGGTGAAGGGACTGATCCATCAGGAAGTAATTACCATTGTGAACATATATGCACCAAATTCAAAAACACATAGCTACGTGAAGCAATTACTTACGGACTTAAGGAGAGACATAGATATGCACACAATAATAGTGGGTGATCCTAACAACCCGCTAACAACAATAGACAGATCAACAAAACAAAAACTCAACAAAGAAACAACAGAGCTCATACAAACAATAGAACAACTGGACTTGGTAGACATTTATAGAACTTTTTATCCTAAGGCCACAGATTATACATTTTTTTTCAGCAGTGCATGGCACCTTCTCCAGGATCGATCACATGATAGGACACAAAGCAAACCTAAATAACTTCAAAAGATAAGGATCATACCATGTACCCTCTCAGATCACCATGGAATGAAATTGGAAATCAGCAATTCAAAATGCCCCAGGAAATACAGAAACTCTTGGAGGCTGAACAATATGCTATTAAACAAACAATGGATCAGAGAAAAAATTAAAGATGAGATCAAAAAATTTATGGAAACCAATGAAAACTCTGACACAACATTCCAAAATTTGTGGGACACTGCCAAAGCAGTGCTACGGGGTAAACTCATCGCAATTGGAGCTCATGTCAAGGCCCAAGAGAGGCGCCAAATACAGGAACTAAACACACACCTCCAGGAATTGGAAAAACAACAACAGAAGAGCCCCACACACAATAGGAAACAAGAAATCATCAAAACAAGGGAGGAAATTAATCAGATAGAAGTAAAAAAAAACTATACACAAAATCAATGAATCAAAAAGCTGGTTTTTTGAGAAGATAAACAAGATAGACACCCCACTGGCCCAACTGACAAAGAAAAAACAAGAGAAGGCAAGAATTAACAGCATCAAAGATGAAAAAGGCAACATAACAACAGACACTGCAACCATTAAGAACATAATTAGAAATTACTACAAAGAACTGTACTCCAACAAATCAGAAGACCACCAAGAAATGGAAAAGTTCTTAGACTTCTACCACCTGCCAAAACTTAGCCCAGAGGCAACAAACGACCTGAACAAACCCATAACTGAAGCAGAGATTGAATCAGTGATGAAAGACCTCCCAACAAAGAAAAGCCCAGGTCCAAACGGCTTCACTACAGAATTCTACAAAACATTCCGAACAGAACTAACCCCAATCCTCTACAAACTCTTCAAAACAATAGAAAAGGAAGCAACCATCCAAAACTCATTCTATGAAGCCAACATTACCTTAATCCCAAAACCAGACAGAGAACCAACAGAGAAGGAAAACTACAGACCTATCTCTTTGAGGAACATTGATGCTAAGATTCTCAACAAAATCCTAGCCAATAGAATTCAAAAACACATCAGACAGATCATTCATCCAGATCAAGTAGGATTCATCCCTGGAATGCAGGGATGGTTCAACATTCGGAAACCCATCAATGTGATATACCACATCCAAAAACTGAAAAACAAGAATCACATGATAGTATCAATAGATGCAGAAAAAGCTTTCGACAAAATCCAACACCACTTCCTGCTAAAAACCCTAACCAAGGTAGGTATAGATGGAAAAATCCACAACATAATTAAAGCAATATATGAAAAACCCAACGCTAGCATCATACTGAATGGAGAAAAACTGGAACCCTTCCCACTGAGATCTGGAACAAGACAGGGATGTCCACTTTCTCCACTACTATTCAACATAGTCCTAGAGGTACTTGCTGAGGCCATAAGACAAGAAAAAGAAATCAGAGGAATCCAAATGGGAAACGAAGCAGTCAAGCTCTCACTATACGCAGATGATATGATTCTTTATGTAGAAGAGCCAAGAGACTCAATACAGAGACTGCTAGAACTTATACGAGAGTTTGGTAGAGTGGCAGGGTACAAAATTAATGAACAAAAATCAACAGCCGTAGTGTATGCGAACAGCTCCAAGATGGAAAAAGATTTAACCAGCAAGATACCATTCAAAATAACAGAGAAAAGTATGAAATATCTGGGAATAAATCTAACCAAAAATGTAGGAGACTCATTTGAAGAAAACTACAAACTACTTAAAAAAGAAATTGAACAAGACCTCAAAAGATGGAGTAACATCCCATGCTCCTGGATAGGTAAAATCAATATCATTAAAATGTCTATACTGCCAAAAGCAATATATACATTCAACGCAATCCCAATCAAATTGCCCAAAACATTCTTCATGGAAGTGGAAACAATGATCCAAAGGTTCATCTGGAAACACAAAAAACCACAGATAGCTAGAACCATCCTGAAGAACAGGAAGTTAGCAGGGGGAATCACAGTTCCGGACCTCTGGACATACTATAGGGCAGTGGTTATCAAAACAGCATGGTACTGGCACAAAGATAGAGAGGAAGATCAATGGAGCAGAATAGAAACACCAGAAGGGAACCCAAACAGGTACAGCCAAATAATCTGACAAAATGACAAATGACAATCCAGGCAAATGGGAAGGTCTCTTCAATAAATGCTGTTGGGACAACTAGTTAATAGCCTGCAGAAACCAAAAGATAGACCCACATCTCTCACCATATACTAAGATCAGATCTAAATGGATAACAGATCTAAACCTACATCCAGAAACCTTCAAACTTTTGGAAGAAAATGTTGGAAATACTCTGCAAGATCTAGGGGTAGGTCCCGACTTCCTAAAAAGGACACCTAAAGCAATGGAAATGAAGACCAGAATAAACAACTGGGACCTCATCAAACTAAGAAGCTTCTGTACAGCAAGGGAAATAATCAATAAAGTAAAAAAGCAAACCACAGAATGGGAGAAGATCTTCGCGCACTACGTAGGTGATAGAGGGCTAATCTCCAGAATATACAAAGAACTACAAAACAACCAAAATGTCAAAACAAACAAGCCACTCAAGAAATGGACATGGGAAATGGGCAGACATTTCACAAAGGAACAAACCCAAATGGCAAATAAACATATGAAAAAATGCTCAAGTTCCCTGGCAATAAGGGCAATTCAAATTAAAACATCAATGAGATGCCACCTAATGCCAGTAAGACTGGCCCACATGAATAAAAGCACCAACAACACTTGTTGGCGAGGTTGCAGGGATAAAGGAACCCTACTCCACTGCTGGTGGGGCTGCAGGTTGGTACAGCCTCTATGGAAATCAGTATGGAGAACATTCAAACAACTCAAAATCAACATACTGTATGATCCAGCTATAGCACTCCTAGGAATATATCCAGAACACTTGTTTTATGAGAAACCAACATGCACTCCTATGTTCATAGCAGCACAATCAGTAATTGCAAAAACATGGAAGCAACCAAAATGCCCATCAGCGGAGGATTGGATAAGAAAGCTATGGTTCATCTACTCCATGGAATACTACCCAGCTATTAAAAAAACAAAATGCAGTTCTTTGTGGCCAAATGGGCCAAACTGGAAACCATAATGCTAAGGGAAATAATTTCCAAGCTGTTGGGCCCAGTATGATGTTTCAGTGGCTAAATCCTCGCCTTGCACATACCAGGATCCTATATGGACACCAGCTCATGTTCTGGCTCCCCCACTTCCCATCCAGCTCTATGCCTGTGGCCTGGGAAAGCAGTCAAGGATGGCCCAAAGCCTTGGGACCCTGCACTTGTGTGGGAGACCTGAAGAAGCTCCTGGGTCCTGGATTCTGGCCAGATCAACTCTGGCCGTTGTGGCCACCTGGGGGAGTGAACCAGCAAATGGAAGGCCATTCTGTCTCTTCTTCTCTCTGTAAATCTACCTTTCCAATAAAAAATAAGTAAACCTTTTTTCCTAAAAAAAAGAAATACAACCTGTCACTGTCTCCAAATAAAATAGAAAAATGGCCTATTGGGCAGAGATATCTAGCCAGTTTGAATATATGCCACTCATTTTATGCTTGACCAGGACTATGTTACCACATTCTATACTTTGCCAGTAGTCAGAATGCTTCTGGAAGCTACTTAACTGGACATACTGATTGTTCCATCATCACACACTTAACATATAACAAAGTGTAAACATGTTCAGTTCTGGGGAGAGAGCAAAATAAGAAAAAACGCACATAAGAGAATCCTTGAATCAGCTACATTAAGAGTGTAGTGAGGAGAATCTGTGGCATACACAGAGAAAACAGAATTAAAGAGGTACAATTGTTTAAGAAGGCTGTGAATTAGAAAGACTTAAAGAGATAAACATTCATCCTGTAAAATGAAACTGTGTCATCTTTAAAGTTGAGACAAATTCTTAAAAGTTCATTAGAACCATTAGATAAATGGTGATACGTAGCAATACTGTTTCTGCGAAATAGAGGACACAATTAGATTACAGTAGGCCATACATCTATTCCTTCAATAGCTATTGAGATTCTTCTATTTGCAAGCAAGATGTTCTATACCAAGCATAGCGTGGCAGGCTCAACTGATATGCATTCCTTCCATTATGAAGTTTACCATGTTAAGTGAATGCTGAATTCACTGATGCTATGGACAATGGAGAACAACAATACAATGAAAACCTTTCTAAATAAACAGAGTATTTAAAGCCATAAAAAAAAAAGTTGGGTATTTCATTTTTAAATGTTTCTTTTTAAGAGTAAAGAGGGGGAAGTTACAGGGAGACAGACAGATATACAGAAATAAATTTCTTATTTCTTACTATGGTCAACGAATTTTAACATTCCAGCAATTCAAGAGAATGGAAAAATAGCAATGGGGAATGATGCATAAAACACATTTTATGCTGAGTATGAAGAATTTGATTGCCTTAAGGAAAATTTTTCTTAGTTCATCCAAGGGAACCTGATGTTGTTTCTGCGTGTTATTTCTGCTATACAACTTTGTATTTGTAAGTCATTTTTTTTTCTTTTTTGTAAAAATTAAAGAATATTTTATACTGCCTTATAAAATGATTCCATTACCAGAAGACGAATAACATTTAATTTTAATTCTAACTCCTAATAGCCTTCATAATTAATACTCTGAGTAACTCTTAGTACTGATACTGATGTTGGAACTCATTAATTATTGACTGAAAAGTGTCTGGACTTATTTTGATACATTGTTGATGAGTTTAAAATTCCTTTCCCATGCCCCAAATAAATGGGCTATTGAAGTAAAAAGCAGTTAGTAGATTCTATGTTTGAAATACTCAAATGCTGGTCCCTCACTGCCCTTCATTTATTCAACCTAGTGTCCACATTTTTGTCTTATTCTGATAATGACCTTGAGAGCAGATACTTGCAATGGCACATAAATATGTTTCTGGGAAGCTCAATATATCCATCTTGACAACATTAATGTAACGTTTCCTAAACCCTGTTAGCCTCCCTTGTATATAGAATTAGGGGCAGTATTTTCTGAAAATACACCAGAATTTTGGTAGGAATTAACCTATTCTAGTGTTGTAAATCCAAATGAATCAAGTCCCACAGCAGAGCCAAATCCATAAGACACTGTTGATTTGGCAATCTGAGTTAAAAATAAATTTAAAATTTTTAAAAACTAAATTCAGTCAAGCAAATCAGACATCAATTTCCTCTCCATGTATAAAAATGATTTTAGTATCTCAATAAATGTCAATACTGCAAAGTTTTCTGGATCTAAAAATAACTAAATTCATTTCAGCTCCTCATGCTAGGAGAAAGTATTTGAGTCTTATTCGATTTACTAGACTTGTGCATTGCATGCATTTGACCCTCCTAAGGTTTCATCCAGCCTGAAAAGTACATTTTCTTAGAACTGTCAATTTTTTTGGACTTAGAATCATTTTCACTCTGTCTCTTTAATTCAGCATGTCCATTTCAGTGATCATCATAGATCAAGTTTCATTAATCGCCTGTGTTCATTACTCGCCATGTTTTCAAGTGCAGGCAAAGATATCTGTGATTATGACAGACCAGAAGTCCAGATAAGTCCCTTCAAATATATGAGGCTCCTAAAATAACTTTTTAATTTAGAAAATTGTGTAGCATTATAAAGAAAAATGCACATTCACAATACATATTTGAAGAAATTTAACTGAAGATTTTAAAATTAATCATATTGTTCAGAAAAGTAAGAAATTCAAATACATATTTTATTCTTGTATTTTCATCCATTTCTAAAGATCTTATAGATGCTCTCTAGGTATACACTCAAAGACACTGGAAAAAAACTCATTTGCCAACTGTCTGGATTACTCTCTATTTCCTACTCTTATCATCCATCAGTTAAGAGGACTCTCCATTTAGGGAAACCTTGAGCACCTCCCTCTTGGGTTGCCAAGCCCTCTGGTGAGCATGAGAACCGGGGATAGGGGCAGGCATAACTAGACAAAAGATGATATCCATTGACACCAGTGTGGACTGGATAGTGGGGCTGGTTGGGATGAACTGGGCTTCAATACCCTTTGACACGTATGAGAGCTGAATGGGATGTGGGGCAGACTGGATCAGTCTGCTGAACATACTGGCAAGAACATGAATTAGGGCAGGGGACTGGCCTCATGGGGGTTATTACAGGTCGCTCTAACTAGGCTCAGCTTCCGCTGGTTTGTATGAAGCCAGAGTGTGTGGTGGGCAGGATTGGGCTGGACTCCAACACCCATTGTTTTGCATAGAAGACAGGGCTGGAGACAGAATTAACCCAGTAATTCTAACTCCCTGTGTGCACGTAGTCTGATTTGGATGATGGACTGTGCCAGACCTTGTATTGGCAAGCACACACAAGAATCTGATCAGGGATCACCTCAGATAAGGTTTTTTTGTGGGTTCCCCCTCAACTGAACCACTGGACTCAGAACTTCAGCCATTGAGAAAATTGTAGGTTCCATGGAGTGCATCTATCAGAGACAAGCCTCTTCAATGTAGTGTAGATGGAGCGATGGACAGCATATCCAAATGCACATGAAGGATATTACAGTATATTGGAGCCTGCAGAGGACACCTGGTACCTAACAGAGGACAGAAAACAGAACAAATTGATCAACTCGCCCAGTCAAGCATTAGCAGTGAATATTTAAGCAAATGGAGACTCTAAGGTGGACTATGTCATCCAGTGGTTTCTGAAGAGAGTTCATCGTGATTGGAGTGGCAAGTTCGGCATTAATTAAGAACTGTTGCGCTATCAAATCTACTTGAGCAGGAGCCTCGGAGCAAGCCCCATATGAGGGACCCTGGGATAGTTGGGAGTCTTGGTATGGCTTCTTCCTTATCTCCCCTTCTTCCCCTAGATGTTGGAAGGAAAAGAAGAATTTTGAAATGGTCACCTTCTTGTAGCCCTTGACCATTATCATCCTAAACAACTATGTAAAAATCATCAAAAAAAGATTTTAAAAGTACTGTATCTTGATAATAGGATGCTGGGCTCTATGCCATTGTCCATGCCTGCAATGATGGACATATGACTGTATATGAAGAACTATAGTAATGATATAGAGGAACTTGGGGGGGGGTGGGAATTAGGGAGGAGATGAGGGAAATCCCAGCAGCCTATGAAACTGTATCATAAAAATGATGATGATAATAATAATAATAATAAAAGAGTAATTACTGGGGCCTAAAAAAAGATTAAAAAATAAAAAAGAACAGAATTTGATCTAATGTAATATCTGTAGTGACCACTTCTGTTCATTCTGATCATGAGTGACAATTTTTCCACTGAAGCTTGCTTTATTTTCAAGTATGCTTTTGAACAATATATGTGCATTAAAAGTAAGGAAGAAAGATAATTAAAATTAGATATTACTTTAAAGGAAAAAGAAAAACACAGGAAAAAATTACATCAATATTTTGGAGGAGAAGAGTAGGTTATATTATTTGCTTTTGTCTGTTATTCTTTGAAGTTTCAACTTCTATTATCACTTACTTCATATGATCGAAATGCCACATACAAGATTATGTATTTACTTACTTCATCAGGTTCTCAAGTGCAACACCCTCACAAAGGAATCTATCATTTACTGTATTAAATCTTCCTGTCGTTCATTACTCCTTGGATAATGACATCATCATATTCAAGTCAAATTATAACCTGTTAAGATGTCTACTTCATTATAAACTTATAACTTGACCCAAGAGATTTTGCCAAATAAAAAATATTTGCCATCCCCTGTCATAGCAGTACAATATAACATTTTTGTGGGTAATTTTAGGCTGCCATGTCTACTAGTATAAGCTGAAGATTAGCAATTTTTCTTTCATCAGAGGACCTATAACTGAACATGAATTAAAAAGATTAATGAATAAATGTTAAGCAAAATTACATTGATTAGGAAATGTGAAAATTATTCCCAGCTACACATCAGATTTTACTATAAACACATGCACAAACTGAAAACAAAATATAATTAAACATTCTCATATAGAATTTAGCTCCGGGTAAGAAAAATACATCAGATATTGAAATAGAGAATAAAGCAATAATTGAGCATTAGATATGACATTTTGTACCCATAGGCTATCTGCATTTAATATATGCTTTACAGCTTTAATATTAGTATACAGATAAAATTGAATGAAAAGGGAATGAAAAAGGGAATAAAAGTTTATTTAGGCAGAAAGAAAACATTAATTATAAAATGTTTTTATTGGGTTTAAACAATTATCAAGAACTTGATCCCATATTTATAGCAGTTAAAAGTATGCAAATTATAAACAAATTAATGTAAAACCTTTTTTGCTTTAAATCACCAATTCATTAAATTCCTCTAATTAGGAAGCCTCCCAAAAGGAATATAGGCTGAAGAGAACTCTGGTTCAATATTAATCTTTAAAAACATAAAAGTATACATAAAATTAAGACTTACAACCATAAAAAAGTCCAAAGATTTAAAAAGTATGCCATTTTCACTACAGATATATTAGAATAGTGCATTTTACCATAAAAAGGAAGAATATAAATATTGAAATAAAATCTGAAACTATGGAAATACATGTGTATGTTTTTGCTAAATCAAAAATTTAAGGTGGCTTAAAAAACAGTATTGAAGGAGATTGATCTAAATCTAACACAATAAGAAAAGTCAGATAAATTGGAAAAAGAACTAATGAACATAAAAGGATAAAGGTGTTAGAAAAGGTTTTATACAAAAAGAATATGATAGAAGTGGCACATACCAAAAAATCAAGTAAGATTTTTCCAGCATAATTAAAACACAGATGCTGTCACACAAAAGCAAATGGTTCTACATCAAATTGTACATCACTGAAGTTACAAATTATCAGGAAGAGGAAGTTTCAAAAGCTACCAGGAAAAAAGAATAGTTATACTATTGCGATGCTAATGAATATGTGAAAATAGCTGAACACTGTGTCTTTTTATCTGAAAGTGCTGAAGGAAAGCAACTGTCAGTTTAAAATCTATAAAATCAGTCCAAAAAATTCTAGTAAAAAAATTTATGAAACAATGTATTACCTCATTGTAAAGATCATCTTTAGAAGAGAGTGTTGGAGAAAGTATTGCATTTTACAAAAATCAGCACAAAGGCAGCTGCATATAATTTAACTATTAATATCAACATATGACAGTAATTATAAAACGTTAAGCTAAAGAAAATTAAAATATTTTTCTACACAAAACTCAAGAAATAAGTGAATAAAATTTAAGAAATAAGCCTCTGCATTTTAACAAAATATTGTTCTTAAATAACTTTTGCTATATAGGAGTGATTCAAGAAACATTTCAACAATGACATTTGTCAGGCAATTTTTTATAGTACCTTACTTTGTAAAGTGTTTAAGCAGTTTAAATGTATTTTTCTATTTTCCACTAAACAATGTTTTTTTCTACCCTTAATGATTTTGGCATTAACAGAGATATGCATATTCAATTCAATTGCTCACCAACGGATATTTTTACACTACTTATAATTTTAAAACCTCAAATATGAACTTTTCTGTTGAAACTATTTTTTCTCTTGAAACCAAAATTAATATTGTATAAAAAAATTCATATAGTAAAAAATGGCAAAATTTAAAAGAAGCAAGAGTATAATTTCTGAGTGTCAGTGATTCTGTATTAAACTATATAATCCAATAGGTATATGAGAAAGAATTGCAGGGAATAATATCATAATGCAAGGTTCAAGCTCAATATTAAAAGTTATGTGGGCACTCTCAAACTTGACACTCACCAGAGTTCAGCATCGGGTCACCTGGGTGAACCAGCTAAATTAAAACACTGAAATTGGATTTTGGGGGTCCAGATCACTAATGCTGACAATTACTGGTAGAAACAAAGGAAATCTATGTGGAAAAGTAATGCTATACTAGGTTCAAATGTTTATATTAATAATTTCTTACAGTGCAGAAAACAAAAAGCAATGAGACAAAAAAGGAAATGAAGCAAAGTGAAAAAGAACTAACAAAAGCCCATGAGAAATTATTTACAGGTAATCTGTCAATCAGAATCAATGGAGTAAAATAATCACACACACACACACACACACATACACACACACAGCAGCAGCAGCAGCAGCAATTTAGCTCTCTTCTTTAAAAGAATTATACCTTAAGTATAAAAATATGTAATTTCATCTCATTAATAATAAAAAAGATGTAGTGAAATATAAAATTCAGTAGCATTATGACAATTTTTAAAGTATCTATTTATTTCAAAAGTAGAGAGGGAAGGAAAAACAAAGAGAAACAGAGAGGAATCTTCTATCCGCTGTTTTAGTCTCCCAGGGCTTGGCCAGGGCAAGGCCAGGGGCTTCATCACGTCTTCCACATGAGTGGAAGAAACCCATGTCCTTGAGCCTTCTGCTGCAGCTTTCTCCAGGCCATTAGCAGGGAATGGTATCAGAAGCGGAGCTGCCGGTAGGATTCTAATTGAAATTAGAAGGAAGCGGAAAGTATGTCATTATACAAATTTAAAGAATAATGAAGGAAGGAGGAACAAGGGTGCGAGTGAGGGAGTGAGAGTAGAGTTCAGGAAGTATCATCGTGCTCTTACAGTTGAACATGTGAAATACCTGAAATTTGTTTACCCTATACAAACATAAAGATAAATGTAGCAATAACAAAAAAGAAATGTGAATATCCTTTAAATAAGAATAATGGTGAAAACAATAACCACAAACAATTTCTACCTTTAAAGCAACATGTGAATTTATACCTCAAAAGAAAAAGATACGGCTCAAGACATGCATTGTCTAATTTTGATACGTAAAACCTGGTCTCCAGTTGAATTCTTATTAATCAACGAAAGAGAGGAAAGAGAGAGACAAGAGAAAGAACTCCAGGCTTAAATATACCGGTTATTTCATGGGATAAAAAATGTTGAGATTTAGTAAGGTAGGGAAAACTAAGTATATAGCTCATTAATTGGTACAGACATTAATACAAGTTTTATATGGTAGTTTTTCAAATATGCTTTTTAAAATTCATCTATTTTGTAATACAATTCCACAGGCTCAGAGATTTCCCCTTTCCCCTCAGCAATTCCCTTCCACCCAGTTCCTTCCTCCATATTATTACAATAGTACAGTCCTTCAAAAATAGTCATAAATCCATCACTCTGCTATTTAAGTGTATCTTAACATTGTATGTATATGTTATAGCTCATTAAATTATATTATATTTTTCACCCATTTCAAAATAATCTAAATAAAGCAAACTGTGTTGATGTATCAGGCAAATTGAGCGGTATGTATGATTTATGAAGTTTCACTTTGTTATGTTCCCCATTTTCATATTTTAGCTTTTCTGTAATTAAAAGTTGATTTGACTTAGACATATTCTAGTAAAAATATTAAATGTATTCTTTAATCTTATATACAACCCTACAAACTGAATAAACTCACAGGTTGTTAAAATTACTGATACTAGAACACATTCTAAAATTTTTACATAATAGAAATATAGAGAGATGTAATGTGTGAGGTACAGAACCAGGAAAATGTCCAAACATAAAATTTACTTCATAAGAAGGTAGTGAATGGGAGGCACAGAATAGCAAAGAATATGTAGGTCAAATCAAATGTTAAACTAAATGACAATAAGGATCTAAATATATAAATGTATTCAATGCATCATTTTAAGATAGCTAATGCAGCTTGCATTTTAAGTTAGTCACAAGTTATGAATAAGGGAAATATCCAAAACATGGGAATTTTGAAGGTAAAAAATTAAAGAACAGAAAGAGATAAAGCAAGTGATAGTCCAAAAACTCTATATTAATAAGTGACTGTTTAATATTGCATTTCAGTGGCTTATTTAAAAGATCATGGTTAAAGATAAATAAATGCCCACATAATTATAAGAATTATATAATTCTAAACTTTTATTTATACACAAAATATATGAAAATTTTCATATATGATGTCAAAATGATTAGAACTACTGAAGAAACAGAAATCTCAACAGTCTTTTTTCCATTGTTAGGAAAGAAAATGATACTTAGTCGGGTTCTTCTAGTCAAAGATATTTATGACAAAGACAATTATGAACTGGACGAAGACACAGACTAAAGAGGAACAGGGTGGAACAGCATTAGATAGTTGTGCTGCTAGGCTTGACTATGGACAACATTTCAAGTTTACTCCTCCTGGTTTGAGCTTTGCAGCATTGTACCCACACTGGGTATTGCCATGTAAATAATCCCTGAGTGAAAGTTGCCATTATTCTATGTAGTGGTTTTAGAATACTTAACAGATACATTCAAATTCTTTTGTTATTATTATTTATTTGATTAGGTATGTTTGTAACTTTTTACATTACAAATGTGAATGAGAATGTGCCATGTATGATTTTTTTCTTGTAGTAAGCAACATCCATATTGCACAACTCTGCTGTTGCAAAGGCCCCTGCAAGGGGGCGCTCTCACCGGGTTTTCGACCAGATGGTTGTATATGGGTAGCACTACTAAAGTTTAGAACTTGCAGTGTCTCTCAGAATTTTTAAAATAAACTGTAAACTAATAAAAAATTTAAAAAAATCTCAATAATACAACTAAAAAACTACATCTAATAGACATATAAGTAAAACAGAAACAAAGCAACCTTAAGCACACTTGAAATATTGTACAAATTTAAATACATTAGCCTTCATTGCAAGAGAATTCAATATATTGCAGCTGTTCGATACAAAATTAATTTCAGAGAATTAGTGTAACACAGAACATAATCAAGCTTGAAGTCATATCTAAATAAAATCCTTACAGCATTGATTGGAGGAAAGATGCCTTTTCCATATTTTGTCGAAATATCATTTATGGGCTAATAGTTACCCTAATTATTAGCTACGAACTAATGTGAAAATGACTGAAATAAAATTTGCATGACCAGGTAACAAATCAAAACTTTCAAATACATAATGCTTTGAGTTTCTCTGTGCTGTTTCACCAGAAAATATATAGCAAAGATTGTGAAATCAGCCTTCCCCTATTATGTTGCTTAATGCAAAAGCAGGAGCTTCTTCCTGTAATCTACTTCTGGTTTGGACCCATTACATGTGGGGAGCGGCCGACCCCACGTGTATGTGAGGGGCCCCAAGATGGCGGCTGGCCGAGGGTCAGGAGGTGGGATTTGTCCCGCCAGTAGGCAGGCAGGAAGTCACAAAGATAGGCTAATGTTCCCCCACTGTGATTGCTGGCCTATCAGATAGTGCCCGTGGACCCACGGGGAGAAGTGATTGGTGGAGAACTGTATATAAGCAACCCATTTTTGACAATAAACCTTTTTGTTCGCCTGTGGCCCTTTTGGCTCACCCTCTCATCTTTTGTTTGGCTTTTTCCCTTGCCTCCCTCTTTTGGTTCGCCTGCCCCTTTTTGTTCGTTCGTTTGTGTGTGTGTTCGTTTGGTGTGTGTGTGCAGTGGTGTGTTTGGTGGTGTGTGTGTGGCGGTTCCTGTGGTTCCTGTTTTTTCCAGGCCCTCAAAATTCCTCGTCATTTTAGTGTCGCTGCAGGGCGGTGACAATTACACAAACTTTCCCTGTTATCCCTATATCACCCAATCTCTAAGAAGTATTATGTTGTGGTCAGATCGAGTCTTTCTTAATTCTACAAGTGAGAAAAGTTATGCAGTGTTTGTCTTCCTGTATCTGGCTAATAGAACAATGTGCTTCAGTTTGAGTGCAATGAAGAGTATACAAGTTTACACCTCTGACTAAGCTGTGTAAAACTCAATATGGTTTCATAAGCAATGGAATGTGAACAAAACCAGAAAAATCTGAGTATGGTTGGTGAGTTGTGTCAAAATCAGCATTTTATCTACATTACAGTACTGCAGTTTTGCAGGATGTCATCTTTGGAGAAAATCAGGTAAACTGTGTATAAATACACGCAATCTCTGTACCACTTCTTTAAAATACATGTAAATTTAAAATTATTTCAAAAGAAAAATTTGGCCGATAAAATCAGAATATAGAAAAAATATTTTAAAAATTGCAAAATAAATGTCGTTTAGCTACTGGGAATATTCTAAAGATGAAATGCAAATAACTAAATGCGAAGACATGGGATTGTCTACAAAGGTGCCTGTTTTCTAGATCTGTGCTCCCCTTTGCAGTTGGTGGAGATGGGAACAAGAATAAACCCATGTGTGTAATATCAGGGAGGAAAAATTTCCCCTAAGTGACAATGAATTCGATATTAACGAAGGTGGAAGTACTTATGTTGGACAGGATCAAAATCAGGAATATATCGGTGGAAAAACTCAGAATGCGGAATGTCTCCCCCCTCTCGGGTTCCAGATGGTAATCTCTACCTCATTCCAGCTTTCATGTCTCTAACACTGTATCAGTATAAATCTCAGCTATGTTTACACAGCAGGAAAAGAAATCTTCGCATATATAACATCATCTTGCATTGGATTTGACCGGAAAGCCATTTGTAGAATTTCAGCTTAGAGACAGGAATGAGGTTGGAAGGTTCCTGGAAGCCCAGAATTCTCATTTGGTCACTATTCATTTTAATCACACTAAATGGAAATGATGACAAACAGCAGTGTAGGAGCTCATTGTGGAAGCAAACACTGAATCAAGAAGTTATGTGCAAGTGCAGGAATATACTTGCAGCTTTGATTTCTTCCCAATGCTTGAATATAAATAGAAGCACTTTCAAAAATTGTCTGAAATAGTTTTAGTATGCACAACATATGAAAATAGCTTATTACATCATGCCTCACAAGGAAAAATCTATTAATATTTCAATGTGATTGCTTGGCAAAAACAAATCCCCCTGCAAACCAGAAGATTCTATGTACTGAGGAGAATATGTGCATACTATGAATTTTGATAATTAGGATATATTATCAAGCAATGTGACTCCTTTAATTTTTTAAAAATCCATGGATAATTAAAAGACACTTCTAGCTGTTACCTTCTGATAAAATCACAATCAATTATCTTCAAATAATTTAAAAGTACATTCTATTTATAAAGCTAATCAAGCTAACAATGGTTCATTAACAGAAAATTAACACCTCAACCACTAATTATAAAGTACAAAATCCACTCAATTATCTGCTTCAATAGGATAAATTGGAAATAACCCAGGGTGTTAGAGCAGAGACCGCCCATTCTGTCTTTATAAACTCACTCTCTTCTTCACACATTAGTGTTTTCTTAAGTGACTGTGACTGAGTCACTTCTGCAAGAATAAAAGAAAATTTTGGTGAATCTTTCTTTTTTCTTCAGCTTTTGTTTGTTAAGAGTTTTTAGCTGACTATGAAATTTTTATGTTTATAATCAAAATAGACTTTGGAAATTCAAAACGAAAATGAGCGATATAATATTCATTCATGAAAGTAGTGAAAGACATTTTAGTTAATCAGATGGAACTACACATTTGGTAAACCTAAATTAGAAACTTCGGTTATCATTCTGTGTGACCTTGGAAAATTTACTTACGCTTTCTTGTTTTAATACGTGTGACATGACTCATACATTGGATCATCAACCAGAATAAATGTTAGCAAAATATCTAAGTGTTTGTCATAATACCTAACTCATAGCAATACATCTAACAGTAGAAACAGGGGTAGAGGTTGGCTATATCTAAAGCCAGAAGATCCAATAATTTCGACACTAAGCTTTTATCACAAATTGATTTTTACCTAATAATTCATCAATAGTAGAGAAAGGAATAATTGAAAGAAAATTTACTTTCCTAAAAGTTAAAAGTTGTATTATAACATGATGTTTGCTTATGTACATTATAAAATACATGGTTTTAGCAAAATGCTGCTTCTTTTTTGTGAAGGATTTATATCCAACACCTCAATACAGAAAAGTTTATATTTGGGTGCTTGGAAACATAATTATTTAACAGGGAAATATCTCTTTGTGAAAATTCTGATGAACTTAAGAATCAGACATTGGAGAAGGTTGGTTCTAATTCCCTAAAGAAGGAAGAATGGGACCTACTCTCCATTTCTCTCAGAGAAGAATAAGAATGGAGCCTTCCTGAATGCATGATGGTCTTCTCTTTCAAATGGTGGTTTAAGGCTAAAGAATTACAGTGTATCAATTAAGGACAATTTTTCAGTGAAACATAAGCACAAGTTTGAAATAGATCAAATTTTGTGACATTTTTTCATCCACTGTTTACTTGAACAATTATTTGTCTTTAGCCCCAGTACAGTTAAGCTCTCTTGGCTGTTACTAATTGAAAAAGCAATACAATTCCCCTTAAAATATCATTTGTTCAATAGTAACATCTCCCAAGAAATTTATAAGGATTCTTCTGACCCAAAGAATAGAAAAGCATTCCTAGAAGTGGAAGCTAGTTTATCATTCGTGCTTATGTCAATACCTTGGGGCAGAGAAATCTAATTAGTATCACTGACATGACACAATGATGCTTATTGATAAAGTCAGATCTGACAGTATCATTTCCCTATATGCTGCTAACTTTTCACACTGAGAACACAACACACGACACATGCACACACACACACACAGAGGCATACAACACACATTTAGGTATGTATATGTTTCTATGAAGAAAGCAGAATGGCATTTCTACAGGAGAGATGACTACTTGTTCTGTAACCTTCCATGACATTCATGCACTGCTTCTGAAATAATACCGTGCAGAAGGTTTGTTTTCTAAGGACTATCCTCACTATCAAAGGCAAACTAACATGAGGCTTTCTTTCCTTGGTAACAAGGACCATAGTAAATGGTTCAATTTTCAAAAGAAAAAAAAAAAGTCATCTCTCTACTTCTAATCCTATGCTTAAATGTCCATCAAAACTTCTCCTCTGAGAGTTTCTCCTCATTGTCACAACTCTTTGTAGTCTTATTTATCATCAGGAGAAAAAAAACAGAAAAAACTTTTTATGTAGAACCACTGCTTCAATCTTCAGCTAACACTGCTTTATGCATTCACTGCTGTGTTCTTCAAAGAAAGCATTCAGAGCCATTATATTGACTCTCAGGTTATTATTCTAGGAGTCATCATCCTACCATTGTTCTTCTATTTTGTTTTTTTTTTATAATGTATTTTATTGTGTTGTTGTTGACAATCTTTTCATAGTTAATTACGGTTAAAGAAAGAAAAAGAAAAAAAAAAAGGTTCAGGGGGATAGGGAAGTGGGCAATACTATTATGTCCATATTGTTTCCATCTTGTATCTGAGGTAAAGGAGGATATTGAGGGAGAAGCCCCACCCGGTTTCCCGCCCAACCCGAGTCCCGGATGTGGGGCATGCTATGAGATATGTGCTCGAGTGGTGTTAATAGTTCTCCAGTTGTGAATCGCTGCCAGTTTCGCTCGATGAGGTCGTCCACTGATTGATATGGTCCATCATAAAGTCTCCGTTTGCCCCATTTTTTGCTGCTAACATGTAGCTGAGATGAATGATTGATCTGCTCTGTCTTCTGTCTTTTCTTGATTAGAGTTCTGAGTCCAGCAGTTCGATTGGGGAGATCTCCAAAGAAACTTTGAGGTATTCCCAGACTAGTTTCTTGCATGTTCTAGCAAGCACAGGGCCCGGCACAGTCCATCACCCCGATCAGCTGGTGGTTGCAATTGCTGGGTTGGTTCTGTTTTCAGTCCTGAGTTGCACTGGAACCAATGGGTGTTGCAGTCCAGTCTGGTTCTGCCCAGCACGTACTCGGCCCTCACACTAACCAGTGGGAGCTGCAGCCTAGTTGGGGCGACCCACGATAACCCCCACCAGGCCCGCCCCTGGTTTGCCAGTATGTGTAGCAGAAGACCAGTCTGTCTCCCATCCCATTTGGCTCTGGCACTTGTCAATGGGTATTAAAGCTTAGTTCTATCTAACCAACTCAACCATCCAGCCCTCACGGGTGTTGTTGAGTGCCTCTCTATCTAACCATCCCAGCCCCCGTCCTAGTTTTCATGCCCTCCCACGGGACTAGTGACCCAAGAAGGGGAAACCCACTTTTTCCCTCCCAGGTCTCTCTGTCCCGGTTTATGCACTCTTTAGGTGGTTCTGTGATTTGACTTGACAGAATTAGTCCCCAGTGCCAGCTTCTGCGGCTATGCCCAAACATCCCTCACCCACTCTAATTTATGCTTGCACCAGCAGGAATAATCATCCCAGCCTGGCTTTTCCCTGATCTATTCCACATGCAGTGCACAGGTGTTGTAGCCTTGCATAGTCTAGTCTGTCTCTATCCCAGCCCACGCTCTCCGGTGGGAATAGCTGTCTGGCGAGGGAACCAGCCCCTTAATCCCCCCGCCAGTTCTGCCCCTCCCTTCCTTCCTGGATCTCACGTGTGCTGGTTGGGTGCTGCATTCATATCCAGTATAGGCAACCACACCCTGGCATTCCATAATGTGTACTGGTTTTGTCTTCTATTTTGTTTAAACAAGAGTGTCCAAAGAGGAAATGAATAAAATTTAGGTTATCAAAAGGATCACCTGAAGGATGTTTCATTGGAGTAAAACAGAAATTAAAAAAAAAAAACTGGAAATAGAATAGCCCTCACAACAAAACCTGGAACTGGATTAATGTGGTCTTCCTGCTAGAATTAAAAGACAAGCCATTAGAATAGATAGGCAGAGAACAAGAAGGAAAGCTTAGAACCAGACAGGAAATGGTCAGCGGGGACTCACTTATACCTTACTAGGTAAGACACAAAGATTAGTTACTCCTCACTAAGGTGTTGAAGATTTCTCTGCACACCCCTCCTAAAACTGCATCTCAGCTGTTGACATATGCTTTGTTAGAGTTTTAAGCCAGTTTAGACTATCCTAAACTCTGCCAAGTTCAACAAAATTATGCTTCAACACTAGAAACTAAAAGGAAAATAGACACGAGACTGCTGAGTAGTACCCTATAGCCATTTTAAGGTATATAACCCGGTTGTATATAAACTAAAATTGAAATGTCAATGAAGTAGTCAAAGGATGTGGTTAAGAACTTGCATTTTCTAATATATTGGTCACTCAATACCATGTCAATTCCATAATGTTGTAAATTGTTGTTGATGTTATGTCGGGGCTTTTAATTGATCGGGATGATATTCTGCCAGCTCTACCTTCAGATGATGGTCTCCCCAAGAAACCATTGAATTTATCTGGACAATAAGATGCTGGACTCCATGCTTAGTATATGCTTGCAATGTAAGAATCTTCACTGAATTTGAACTGTAATACCGCAACACGGTGGAGGAATCCACCATGGGGGGAGAGGTTGCGGGAATCCCAGAACCTATGAAACTGTGTCACATAACGCAATGTAATTAATAATTTAAAAAAGAAAAGTCTATGTGACTCATTTGGAGACTCCAGTTATTCATGCACAATTACTCTAATTCATATTTTATCAGCAAGACTCATTAAAAAGAAGTGAAAGCAGAACAAAAAATTAAGTCCAAAAGGGACACACATTTAAAATTATTGGACAGAAATTTTAAATATGATGGTTTGTGGTCTAAGTAAGTAGCTATATTTAGTTAATTAGGGACAGTGGCTTAAGAACACAGGCAAAGGGTTAGAATATCTTTAACATACCCTGAAAGTTACTGAATCATTTTACAGAAAAATAATGCTCTGCATGACTGATCTCTTCATAAAATAATGGAATAACTTTGGGGAGTTGAGAAAGAGTATAGCATTCCCCTGCTTTCCACAGGTGATGACCTCCAATATCTACAGCAAATTCTAGGAACTAAATTGCATACATTCCTTTCCCTATAAATATGTACACATGATAAAGTTGGATTTACAAATTAAGCACAGCAAGAGGTTAAAAATAATAAGTAATAGTAAAACAGTAAAGAGCACACTCTGCTTTATGAATACAGTCTTTTAGAAAACTGTTATTGTACTATACTCTGTCTTCATGTGAAATGATACAACACCTTTAGCATGAGATGAAGTAGATGATGTGAGCTTTGAGATAGCAATAAGTAGCAACATAATGGTTAAGTGAACATAATAAGCACTCTGACACTGCAGAAATAGAACTGATAATCAACCAAGAAGGAAATTAGGTCAGTAGGAACAGGTAGCACATACAAATGCAGCGTGGATACATGGGAGAAAAGAATGATTCACCTTCAGGGGAGGATAAGGCAGGAAAGCTAAGATGCTTCATCATTCCACTCATATTGTACACTATATGAATTATATATTTCTGGAATTCTCCATTTGATGTATTTGGACTGAGGATTACCACAGGTCATTCAAACCATGTAAACAAAACCAAGGAGAAGGGGAAACTACTGTAATTAAATCTCTGAAACTATACTAACATACAAACACTGAATAAACTGAGTGAACTGAATGTTTTTCCACAGTTGGTTATTGATGAAGCATTGTGAGAGTCTGGTACTTCTTCAAGTTTACTTTGGAATATATTATTGGGGCATTTTATGAAAAAGGACAAGATAAGAGGAAAGATGACTAACTCACATTTGGAATTTTTAATTGATGGTTGTTGTTCTTTTCTTTTTATTATTTAAAATTTTCATGATACAGCTTCACATTCTCAAGGATTTCCTCTTCCAGCCTCCTCATTCCCCTTCCATTACATTGTTTCCCCCCATATTATTACAGCAGTATAGTCCTTCAGTAACAATCATAAGTCCTTTATCTATAATTCATGTTTTTCCACCAAGGGGTATAAATATGTATATATGCTTCAGGAAGGACAACTAAGATTGGTGTTGAAACTGTCCATGTGTATGGGGTAATTAAAGTCCTGAGGTCTGATGAAAACATGTAAACAAGAGTAATATTACAAATAATTGAAGAATAGCAATTTATAAGAGTCTGACAGAAGTATGTAGTGAGATCACCAATAATTTTAGAGAAGCAAGTTGAGAATCAAAGTAGGACTGTTTTATGCATGTATGTCTGGAGGGAACAGATCCAACAGACGTGTGTGTATACGTGTGTGTGTGTATGTGTGTGTGTGAGAAGCAGAGAGAGAGAGAACTTAAGGCATCCATCATGCAGTTGTGGAGGGAGATTGACTTGCCCTGAATTTTCAGGGTAAGCCAGCTGTCTGGAGAACCATGTAAGAGTGTTTATTCTCAAAGGAGTTTGCTAACAGAAAAGCTTTTTTTTCACATGGAATTATAGTTTTTTTTATTAAAACCTTTAATTAAGTTATGCAATTAACTTCAGGCCATATTTTGGAGGGCAGAAGCATCTAGAGTGATACTTAGTCAAACAGTTGAATATAATCTCTTAGCAAATTTGGTACATAAGCTCAACCATTGGAAGGTCCAAGACTGCGAGTAGGTAGAAGCCACACTGACCTAGGCTACAGAATGATGTTAGAAGAACAAAGGAAAGAAGAATTTTGCAGAGGGGTGAAATTTTCAGTAAACAGTAGACAGAACAGCAGAGAGACTCCACGGAGCAGAGAATAGAGAACAGAGCAGACAACTGCTAGTCTTGTCACCACCAGCCATTCTTGTATCTATGCAACTAGCTGGGAACTGCAATCTGACGAAGATAAGGTCAGAAGAAGACGCCACCTCTCCTGACACCAGCAGGTTTGACTGAGTCATAATTCTACAACCCCGCTGTTGTTGAGTCCAGCCAGAGCAGCTGCCATGGGTCCTAGCAACTTTCCTGCATCCAGGAAGGCCATGTTGCCTCCCTTTTTCCTTTGCCCTCCACCAGTTTGCCATGATAGAGTTGCTACTGAGCTCTGTTATGACCAGGGGTTAGAAGGCAGTCACACTGTTGTCAGGAAAACCAGGAATGGGAAAACGTGAAGGTTAGATCGCGGATCCCATGTAGGCTATAACATTGGGAGTAATGGGCATAAGTCATTAAGCTAAGAAGACAGGAAATCGTAGGTCAGTTCCCGTGAGAATTGTCTGCCTATGGAGACTGGAGAGATCCTTGTATACGGGAATAGGTTTAATAGTGGAGCTTTCCTTGGCACAGAGGAAAGCTGGAATTGTGAACACGTGAGCTGCCTCCTGCGCCCTCTCCCCACTCTGACTGCAGATAGAGACAATCCAGCACAACCGTCTTGACTATCCCCTGTGCTCTTGACTCACCCACAACCAGTAATGGCAGCTCTTTGGCCCCAGCCAATACATCCCTAGCAGATTCAGTGACCCACAGAGGCCAAGAATCTCCAAGAATAAAATCCTCAGTTAAAAAAAAAATCCTGAGAGGAAAACTAAACACCCAAATGCACAAAAATCAGTGGAGAAATAGAAGCATGAATCAGAAAGCAATATGACTCACAAAAAGAAACACAGTCATAATATAATTAATATTGGACTGTGAAGAAAAGCATGAAAAGAGATCCATAATAATGAGTGTAAGGCTACTCAAAAAAAAAAAAAAGAGAGAAACAATTGAGTGAAATTAGGAAAGCAGCACCTTACACAGAGGAGAAATTCAACAGAGATAGAAATATTGAAAAAAAAAGAAGCATTACAAATGGATATTGAGTAAATTAATTTAAGAAAAGACACAGTGACAGTGTAAAACCTTAACAACAAAATTGATGAGGCAGGAGAAAGAACATACCATCTAGAAAACAGGTCTTTTGAACTATCTCAGACAGAATCTAATTGTTTTTTTCAACTCTAACACACTCTTGCTGGAATGTTTGGATTTTTCCATGCCAAGTAACATGTAATCTGCAAACATGGATTTTTTACATATGCCTTTTCAATTTTGATATTCTTTATTTCCATCTCCCACTTAAGTATTCTTGCCAGTTTTTGCAAAACTATTTTGAATAAGAATAGTGAAATATACAACTATATTTATTCCTAATCTGAGAGGCAATACTTTCATCTTTCCCACACTCAGTATGGCATTGACTGGTTGCTTTGTCGTAGATAGCCTTTATAATTTTGAGATATATCCCTTAGTTACCCAATTTATGCAGAATTTTTATCATGAAAGGATGTTGAATCTTATCAGATGTTTTATACACATCTATTTAGATGACAGCATTTTTAAAATTTTGATGGTATAATTTATGACATTCATCAATTTGTATATATTGTGCCACCCTTGTGTCCCTTGAATAAATCACATTTGCTCATGACATATGATTTTTATGTGGTTTTATACTCAGTTTACTAGTATTTGGTTAAGCGCTTTTGCTCAACAAATGTTCATAAAGAATTTAGGTCTACAGTTTTCATGTTCTCTCCCTTTCTCTCTCTCTCTCTCTCTCTCTCTCTCTCTCTCTCTCTTTTCTTTCTTTCTTTATTTCCTTTTTGTTGTTGTTGTTGTTGTTCCAAACTGATGCTGGTCTCACAAATAGTGACGCAGTTTGGTTATATTCAGTATTTTAGGGAACTTTGCTAAGTATTGTGGTTAGTTTCTCTTTAAATATATTTTAGAATTTAATGATAAGCTTTCAGTTCCTGGAGTTTTCCTTGAAGGAAACTAATATCCAGCAACCCCAATGTGAGATATATGTTCCCAAATCATGAACACATTTTAGCAAAAGGTATTTGTGTTTTTACCAATACTGATCACAATAGTCAAAATATCGATCCACCAAGGTGTTCCATCGTCATTAGAATGAAAAAGTAAATAGTGATATATGTCTATCTCTGTCTAAAAGTAGATCAATAGATATGATAGAGTTATATGTGTGTGGATGTATAAATGTATAAGTATAAATAATGCGATATTAGTCATCTATAAAAAGAATATAATTCTACCATTTGAATTAATACAGTTGCATCTGGAGGACATCTTCTGAGTGAAATAAACCAGACACAACTAACTCATGTTCTCCCTTTTCATTTAAAAGAAGAAACAATAAGTGCTGAAAAAAAGCCTATGTATATTAATATTACTGCAAACATAATTTGACTAAACTTTGTTTTATATTTCCGTATACTTCTGTCAAAAGAGTTGTCAAAAGTGATATATCACTGCGATTATATCTGTGGCTATTTTTAAAAGTCCTCTATAGAAGTGAAATAGACATTTTCATTTGATTATGATTTATAAACCTTTCCTATACCCCTGCTGAGCCATGTTCTTTGTATTTTGTATTTGGTGAACTTTTTATTTAGTGGAAAAGTAAGTCTTTTTACCATAATGCAAATTAATATAATATAAAATAATATAAAGATCACTGGATGGCTAGCTTGCCTTTTGAAAAATTTAGAAAAATTGATGAACCATTGGACACACAAAGACAAAAAGGGAAAAGACTAATATTAATAAAATTAAATATGAAAAGTAGATAACACAATTAATATAACAGAAATGCAAAGAATAAGAATTATTACAAACAGCTATATGCAAACAAAGTGTAAAACTAGAAGAAATGGATAAATGTATGGACATTTACAATTCACCAAGATTGAAACATAAAGATATAAAAAATTCTAAATAAGCCAATAATCAAAGCCGAGACTAGATCATAAAAAATGTCCCAGAGGGCCCGGTAAAATCCTTGCCTTGAATGCGCCGGGATCCCATATGGGCACCGGTTCTAATCCTGTCAATTCCATTTCCCATCCAACTCCCTGCTTGTGGGACTGGGGCGGCCCAACACCTTGGGAACCTGCACCCACATGGGAGACCTGGAGGAAGTTCCTGGGTCCTGGCTTCATATCGGCACAGCACCGGCTGTTGCAGTCACTTGGGGAGTGAATCATGATCCAGAAGAACTTCCGCTTTGTCTCTCCTCCTCTCTGTATATCTTACTTTGCAATAAAAATAAATAAAATGTTTTTTAAAAAGAAGAAAAAGAAAAAAGCCAACACAAAATGGGGAAATCATGCTACACACGAGATTAAAGAAATACATGCAATTCCTAAGAATAATAACCAAAGATATGAAATCATCACGTGAAACAATTGTTACCATGTTATAGCTCCTCAATTCTCAATATTTAAGATATGGAATCAATGGAAATGTCCATCACCTGATGACGAATATGGAATTTATGTTATTAACAGATAGATGCTCAGTTTTCATCATCCATTAAAAGAATAAATTCTGAAATTTGCAAAACAAAAATGAACATGACGGAAAGTCCTTATGCGTGTGATCCTTATGTGGGTGATCCAGAACAAGCTCCTGGCTCCCGGCTTCGGATCGGCATAGCACCGGCCGTAGCTACCGGCGGTAGCTTGGGGAGTGAACCATCGGACGGAACATCTCTCTCTATGTCGCTCCTCCTCTCTGTATACCTGCCTTTCAAATAAAAATTAAAAAAATGTTTTTTTAAAAATGTCCCACAAAGAAATGTCCAGGACTAGAGGACTTCCCTGCTAAATGCTATCAAACTTTTAAGAAAAAAAAAATCCTAATACTTCTTAAACTACTCAAAATATTTGAAAGGAAGCACATCCTTCCAGACTCATCCTGTGAGGTATATATAACCATATTTCCAGAACCAAAGAAAGATAAACAAAAAAACAAAAACAACAACAACAAAACAGAAGCTCAATATCCCTACTGCAAAATTCTCAAGAAAACATCAGTAAATCAAATCCAGCAACACGTCAAACAGATTATCTCCATTCTAACTGAAATTCATCCAGGCCATAGAGGGATGGCTCATCATATACCAATCAGTAAAGGTGACATATCTGAGCAACAAAATTAAGTATAAAACCATGTAACATAATAATAGATGCAGATAAAGCATACTATAAAACACAAAATATTTTTATAAGTTTTTTTTTTTAAAGAATTATTCATTTTTTTTACAGCCAGATATACACAGAGGAGGAGAGACAGAGAGGAAGATCTTCCGTCCGATGATTCACTCCCCAAGTGAGCCACAACAGACCGGTGCGCGCCAATCCGAAGCCGGGAACCAGGAACCTCTTCCGGGTCTCCCACGCGGATGCAGGGTCCCAATGCATTGGGCCGTCCTCAACTGCTTTCCCAGGCCACAAGCAGGGAGGTGGATGGGAAGTGGAGCTGCCAGGATTAGAACCGGCGCCCATATGGGATCCCGGGGCTTTCAAGGTGAGGACTTTTAGCCGCTAGGCCACGCCACCGGGCCCTTTTATAAGTTTTTAAAAGAATCTATGTAGAAAAAAAACACCTCAACACAATTAAGACAATATATGACAGTACGTAGGAGAAAATGTGGAGGCATTTCCAATATGAACCCAAACCAGGGAGAATGTCTACTCTTACTACTATAATTAGATACGGCTTTGGATATTTTACTCAGAGCCATTATTCAAGAAAAAATATATGAATATGTGAAAATAAAAAACTAGGAGAGTAATTTATGTTAACTGGAGTTAAAATGTACACTGAAAATTCCTTGCTTTGTTCTTTGCCTCTTGATGTTGGCCAATCTATGTGCAGAGTCTTGGCAGGCATCCTTTCCAGCCTCCTTATTTCACAGAACAGAAAGACCCTCCTAACTTGGATCCTGCTTCTTAGAAAAGCCTCCTCCTTTGGCATTCCCATTTGTTGACCTCAGATTGCTACTTCCCCTAGTTTCCTGGATGGCTCTTATTGAGCATTTCTTCTCAGGTATAAAATGCTACAGGAAACACTTCCTGAACATTTTGGATCCAAGATAGTTCCTCCTTTATTCGTCCCAATGCTTTTTTAAGTACACACATCTTGATTATATCAACTTCCATATTGAGTAAAAGTTGCTCAATTTCTTCCTATAAAGATACAAGTGTATGGTAGGCAGGCATCATGTTCTACCTCTGCATTCTTGATGTCAATGTTTAGAAGACTCTCCAATGTTTTCTCAATATAGTGAAAAGAATGGAAAAGAAGAAATTAAAGATGAGATGTGAATCTAGTTGTCAAACAAAGAAAAGCAAATAAAGGCACTTTTCCATTGCTAGGACCTGTCTGATTTTTACCTGCATTTTTTTATCAGAACTTGAAAACAACAATAATTAACGAAAGAGGGGGGCTGATCCACAATGGAAAAAAGATGTTTATTTTGTGAAATATGACAAGATTTATGTGTGTTCAAAAAAGGGAGACACATGTAAGGAGATTAATAGCCTAATAAAGGGTCACCTTTTCAAGAGTCTTTAAAAGTAAACCTAGGGCCCGGCGGCATGGTCTAGCGGCTAAAGTCCTCGCCTTGAACGCCCCGGGATCCCGTATGGGCGCCAGTTCTAATCCCGGCAGCTCCACTTCCCATCCAGCTCCGTGCTTGTGGCCTGGGAAAGCAGTCGAGGACGGCCCAATGCATTGGGACCCTGCATCCGCGTGGGAAACCTGGAAAGAGGTTCCTGGTTCCCGGCATCGGATTGGCGCAGCACCGGCCCGTTGCGGCTCACTTGGGGAGTGAAACATCAGACGGAAGATCTTCCTCTCTGTCTCTCCTCCTCTGTATATCTGACTTTGTAATAAAAATAAATCTAAAAAAAAAAAAAGTTAAACCTAAATGACACCTTTAAGAGCCTAAGATAAATATCACTCTTCCTCTATATCCTTGTCTTTCCCACTGATGTCTTTTCAAGCAATGGCCACTCCTTATGAAAACAGTGAGATTTTATACAATATATCTTTTCAGAAGCTTTAAACTGGAAGTTATAATTTCATAATTATTCTGCTGGAATCAGAAATTTACTGACTCACATTTAAGTAACAGCAGGAGTAACTGGATTTTAGCTCTGACAACTGTATCTCAATCTTGCTTCCTGTTCCCAATTAATGGTGATTCCCTAACATAGCCAGCTTTCAAGTTCATTAACATTTTTATGTCTTCTTCCTTAATCCTAGTTTTATGGGCTACCTGATTAACTTTTAATTTGTTTTTTTGTATTTAACCCATTCTTTTAAAGTGAAAGACCAAATATAGATGTTCCTGAATTAAAACTCTTCCAAAAAAGACTTTTGACATTAGACATGAAACCTGGGTCGCAAGAGCATTCATAACCTGTGCCTGAATAATATCCACCACCTCTGTCACATTCATGAGCCCTCACTGCTGCTCACATAAATCTCTGCCAAAGTGACTTTTTATAAATCTCTCCCATCCTTAATGGTGTCCTCATTTGTTGGCTTAAAGAAGTTTTAATGGTTTTCTATTACTGTGTAACAAATTATTATAACTTAGTAGTTTAAAACCATAAAGCTTGGGGCTGGAAGTATGGCTTAGTAAATAAATGTCACCCACTTGTGACACCATGTGGGTGATGATTTATGTCCCAGTATCTCTACTTTCAGTAAGTTTCCTGCTATTGGCATGGGAAAAGCAGCCAAGTATGCTCCCAAAGAGACATTAGTGCAAGAGATATCACGTGACTAACCTACATTGCCAAGACTTGAGTCAGTATGATGTATGTTATTTATATGACAAACTTATCTGTTAGGAGCCACAGACTTACAGGCCTTAGACTTGGCCTACCTGACAGCATGCTGCATTGCAAAGCCTGCCTTGGGCAAGCAGGGCAACAGCAAGCAGGATATTGCGGCCAGTCCATCCCGTACAAAGCAAGCAGAACAGAAACTCCACCCTCATTCCTGTTCAAATAATTTGTTCCTCCCCTGTTTCAATATAGATGATTAGTTCCTTCCCTGTTTCAATGAAGATAATTAGTTTCAGGAAACCTCTCCCTTTTTCCTCCACTAGAGAAGAAGGTATATACATATGAGGAGTAAGATAAAGGGCATGGGCACTCTTTTTCACCAAGTACGTTTGTGTGTTTCTTGGGTTAGCAGCTGGGCATTCCCAGTCCACCCTCAGGGTTTGAGTGTCGTGTCCTGCAGGTGGGGACATCTAACCACAGTTTTCAGAAGATATTTCTTTCATTTGATGACATGTGATTGTGATTTTGAGTTAATCCTTCTGATTTTAGCACTTTGCAATTTACAATCAAATCAGAGATTCTATGCACAAATTCTGTTAAGAGTGTAGGATTTTACTGAAACTAAATTAGCAGTATATAGAGGTTTGGAAGTCTGATGTACAGACTTCCAGTTTCCTAAATAATCCAATTCTCAGCTCTAGCCAATCACTGTCTTCTATAGATTCTCACCCAGTAAGTCATGTCTGATTTGTTTCAGATCATGTTGGCATCCATATGTGATGTGTGGTGTGAATGTGTTTGTGTGTTTCAAAGTGTGTGTCTGTGTGTTATGTCTATCAATATCTAACTGTGTGCCCCCAAGATTCACACTTGAAACCAAAATCTCTGACATGATGGTATCGGAGGTAAGTTATTTGGGTAAATTATATGAGTCAAGTATTGTTTTTAGGAAAAGGAACTTTTCTTTCTTCTTGCCATAGGAGAATTAACAGAAAAATGATCAACTGCCAATAAAAAATAGTGCCATTTCCAGATATTGGACCTGCCAGTATCTCAATGTTAGAATTCCCAACCTCTGGAACTGTGAGAAGCAATTCTCCTGATACTTGGCATTCTGTTATGGTGGCTTAAACTTATTCAGACATAATGTGTACAGTTTTATTTATGTAAATGGTAGTTAATGCTACTCAAAATAAGTGAATATATACACAATTTTGATTTGTCTTTATGGTATTGCTTTTCAAATTTTGTTTTAAAAGATTTTATGAGGAATTTTTTAAATTACTTAGTTATCTGAACATTGGAGCTACAGATTGCCTGCGAGGGTGCAGGGGCCCAAGCAGTTGAGCCATTTCTCTTGCCTTCTCAGAGACATTGGCAAGGAGCTGCATTAGAAGTGGAGTGGCTGGGACATTAAACAGAGCACATGTGGGATGTCAGCATTACAGGCAGAAACTTTACCCACTATGCCACAACACTCATCCTGATACATTTTAGAAATTCATTTTCCTCCTAAACACTTGTGGACCTAGATTATATCTGTGATATTTATTCATGTATTGCAGTATTTACCACGGCATGTGATCTATAATGGACAATAGGTATCACTTATATGGGTTAATAAATGGAAACATTGAAAAATCCCTAAACAAGGTAAGCATGGATGAAAATTTTGAACCAGTTAAGTTAAAAACTGATGCATTGTCATTTCTAGTCCTCACTTGCATGATTCACACAGTGAGATTATCTCTATCTACTAGTTTTATTGTGAGGACTAACTAGAGTAAGAAATACAAACTGCTTAGCACTGTGTGCCCTAATGGGGGGTTGTTCCTCTCCTTAGGGTGACACATGGAAATGAGTGGCTACATGTGCCGTCGGTTTTGACCTCCTTATGCTATAAAAGTCCATAATTTTGGTAAAGGGAAGACAATCAGACACGCATATTTCATGGGTCCATTAGAGGGAAAAGAGAAAGTAGGTGAAGACACAGAAGGGCAGGAGGATGTTTTATTCAGAGTCTCAGCACAGCTTCCCCCATTACATAGGCGCAAAAGGAGTTGCTTTCATCAATAATACATATGTTAAAGGGAAATATCAACTTGTTTCCAAGTGGTTTTTTTCCACAAACATTTTCAGGAAGGGTAATTCCTATTGTGCCTGATAGATGAATTAGGTACATGATCTTAACACTGTGCTTCCCTCCCCCCAAAATTGTAAGTATTATTTATAACTATTGTAGATCGCCAAAAATTTGTTATTAAATGTGAATGCAACAGAGTTATAACATGGTAAAGCTTGTCTTCTCATAATATAAAGACTGCTTTAGTACAATTATCAGACGAATACACATGTACAAAACAAAAGTCACAAGAAGTATATCTGTGGGAAAATTAATTCAGAATTTTAAGAATGCCGCATGTTAATTGTCCTTATTTTGTTCGGAGGAGTCTATTACATATACAGTGAAAGCTGTTTATTTTGCAGGGCATAAGAAGGAATGTGCTTAGGGCAGTTTGATCCAGTTAGTATTAAGTTTCTGACCTTTAGGAGAAAACAGCAAGTGTATTCAAGAATAGGATTGGAATAGATGGGTTATACATAGCATATATTCTGAAGGTCTAAGAGTGTCAGAAATCAAACTCTGTAATTATAAGCAATAATATTATAAGATTCTATAATATGAATCTTCCATAGCTCTAGGGAATCATTTCAACAATCTATTCTAATGGGAAAACGCATCAAATGAAGCTGAACCATGTAACAAAATTAACTGCATTGGTAAATTCTTTCCCTCAAATTGTATTAATGTCATCAAACATTATATCTTCTGTTATCATTGGAAATAGTTACAATTTGCAAGACTAAATCATTTTCACAGTTGTTAAATTTGTTATAAGAAATGTGTGAAATTATTTTATAAATTCCTCATAATACATTCTCATCCTAGTCATTAAAATGTATAGGCTATAACTTGATGTGTTTTTAAAATCAAATTGTAAGTGCAAATGTAATAAAAATAAACTTATAGTTGCAAAATAGAGCTAAATAAACTTCTTCCTCTTATTTTTCTCAAGGTCATGGTAATTCATTTTACATCTCTGTGGGAACACCGCACTGGAAGTAGGCCATGGAGAATAATTTTGAATACATAAAACTGGGCAGGTTTGGGAATAAGGAATGTGGAGTTTAACACAGATGAACTTTATTTTACACGGCAAATGGATTTCCAAAACTATATAGAGAGGTGAATCATATAGGAAATCATTTATGACTCTAAGTAGCATATGACTTTTTGCAAATAAATAATATTGCCCAGAATATACTAAAAAATATGAGTATGGGTATCCATCCTCACACTGATTAAGATGCTGAAATTCATTTCCTGGGTCATGAGAATGTGTATCCATGGTGACCCCTGCTTCAGTCACAGTGGGACGTACACAATATCTTTAACCACTTTAAGCAAGGAACTATTTTTTTAACATCACTCAGCATGAATGTCGAAGTTATTTCTGTGGGGCTGTGTATCTGATTCCCACTTCTGCTTGTGGGAGTTGGAAAATAGGTCATCAATCATTTCTGTTGTTTCTACAGAAGATCATCGTGTTTTAGCAACCTTGTAAGTGTCCTTCAGGCAATGATATCTTCTGCCCTAGTCAGGGACTTCCCTCCAGAGGTCAGTGCTCTAGCATAGTGGATTAAGCCACTGCCTGCAGAGTTTGATCATAGGTTGGAGTTTAGGCTATGCTATTTCTGATCTAGTTGCTTGTTAGTGTGTCTGGGAAGGTAGCAGAAAATCTCCCATCTGTTTTAGCCCCTGCACCACCAGCTAATCAGAAGAATACTGGCTTCTGCATTCAGACCTGTCCTGCTTCACCCACTGCAGCTCTTTGGAGAGGCAACCAGTTACTGGAAGATTTCCAGGTTTCTGTTCTTTTCTCTCTCTGTAAGTATGCTTTTCATACAAAATTTGAAAAAAGGAATTTCCTACCAAAAATGTTTCCTTTTTTAAAATTTTACTTCTTTTTCTAATTTTTGTTGTTATGATTTTATGATACAGTTACATAGGCCATGGGATCTTGCTTATCTCCTTCACAATACCCTCCTTCCTCAGTGAGTTATCCTACATTATTACCATAGTATAGTTCTTCATAAACAGTCATATGTCTATCATTGTGTGTATGGACATTGGCAGAGAGTCCAGCATTTTAATGTCAAGATATAGTAAACAGTTTCATTGGGAGTCCATCTTTAGTCTAGAAGTAGAGATGCATGCTGCATTGTGTCTCACAACTGGATATGATAGTCTCTATTACATAGTTTCTATATATACCATTAAATGAAATGCCACAATGCAAAATCAAAAACAGGAAGAAAAATAGAAATTTATAATATCATAAGTTAAATAACATGGCCTAGATATAATAGTCTACATTAAATAATTACTATACATACCTTTAAATGAACAGTCACCAAAAAATCAACAACAGGAAGAAAAAACAAATTAACAACACCATGAATTTAAATAACATGACTAATGGGTTGCTGAAGAAATGAAAAAGAAAATCAACAACCTTCTTGAAGATAATGATGCTACTGTCTGATCTATGAGTCACTGAAAAATCCAATTACAGAAAGTGTTTTGAAGAGATGAAACTAACAGAACAAAATCAAAATCCATGAGATACAGTTTCCACTGATCTTTGTTGGTGAGATATGTCTCCTGTAGGCAACAAATAGACAGGTTTTGTTTTTTAATCTAGTATACTAATCTATGATGTTTGATTAAGAGTTTAAGCCATTTACATTCACGGTTAATATGAACTTGCATTTTCTAACACACTGATCACTCAATATCATGTCAATTAACTCCATGATTTTATAAATTGTTATTGATGTTGTGTTGTGGCTTTACATTGGAGGGAATGATATTCGGCCAGCTATACCTTCAGACCAGAGATGACCTCCCAATGAAACTGCTAAATTTATCTGGACAATAGGACGTTGGACTCTATGCATGGTACATGCTCGCAATGAAGGAATCATGACTGGATATGAAATGTTCCACTGCAACAATGTGGAGGAATCCAACATGTGGGGAGGCTTTAGGAAGGGGTTGGGGGAATCCCAGAGCCTATGAAACCGTGTCATAAAATGAAATTTAAGAAAATTTTAAAATAAATAAATTAATATATATATTCATATATATCGCCATTCTGGCATTAGGAATTCTCCACTATTTCTTTCTGAAAGTTTAGTTTTACATTCAAGCCCTATTCCACTCATTGGAAAAATAAATGTGGGGCCAGTGCAATGGCCAACAGACTAATCTGATTGTCAGCTCTGGCATCCAATTTGGGTACCAGTTTGAGTCCTGGCTGTTCCAATTTCAAGTCAGGTCTCTAACTATGGACTAGGAAAGCATAAAAGGATGGCTTAAATTTTTGGACCCCTGTACCTGCATGGAAGACCTGGTGAAGCCCTGGCTCTGGCTTTTGCAACTATTTGGAAAATGAAAGAGTAGATTGAAGATTCTCTCCCTCTTTCTCTTTTTTTTCTCTCTTTTTCATTCTCTCTCATTCTCTCTCTCTTTCTCTCTCTCTCTCTCTCTCTCTCTCTCTGTCTTCTTCTTTCTGTAAATCTGTTTCAAATAAATATAAACAGTGGCTTTAAAAAAAAGAAAAAAGAATTGTGCAAGTCTACTAAGAATGATGAAAAATAAATCAATAGGCATGCTTACTTACTGTCTATATTTGATATCTTATATGTTAAGGGGCATAATATTCTTCCCATTGTCTGTAGCTAACTTGATTTTAACTTAGGACAATATCTGTACAACTTTTTTTTCCATTATATAGTTTTGTAGGTATGAAGATTCTTCCTTCCACCTCACTTAGTGCACTTTCTCATAGTCCTAAAACTTAATATTGTTAACTCCTTTTCAAGGGGATTTGGTTTTGAATCCTGGAATCAGGGCTGTGTCTTGTTTCTTCAGCATGGTTGTGCTTTGACTGCTCCCAGGCACTGTGGGAGCCTTGCCATCAGAGACTACTTCATTAACTGTTGTCCTCGACTGCGCTTTTTCTGGGCCACCAATGTAGAAAAGTTGGAATGCCCAATCCATGTGACAAAGAAGGTGGGCCATGGTTAGGAGTAATCCAAGCAGATTTAATTTTTGACACCAAAGTCCAAGTTGAAACTTATCACGCTTCCTGTGAATATGGGAATGAGTGATTTTTTTTTCCTATTTAGTTTTTAAATGATAGCAAAGCTTTGTGCACTCTCCTTAATGTTAGCTCTTTTCCCTAATTTATCATTCCTTTCCAAAATCCAAGCACTTTTTAAATTTTTTATCTCCATTGAGTTAAATAGCAACTATTTCCACCTTATCTTTCACCTTCAGGTTCACAAATGCCCCCATACAACACAATGCAAACTCTTCAATGATTCGCCTTTTTAGCTCAAATATTCCTCTTATTTTTTGCTTGCCTAACTATGCATTTTTCATAAAAACAGAGATTGTAAAATGCTTAACTGATTTCACGTATTATGTTCCTTGATATGCCCTCATAAATAGATGTTCTACTTTTCTATTTATAAATATTGCAAATCAAATGAATGCACAGATTCATTATGAGGGAAATAGAACTTACATACTAAAAATCACTAATGAGAATTTTCTGTTCTATATTTTCTGTTTTCTTTCCAGCATTTTTATATATTTTCTTTAATTTAGAGATAAAAAGGAGATACACTAATAGATTCAAAACTCAGATTGATTTTCCATAAAAAAACACTGTTCTATGAGTTATTTATTTTCAAAATTTCCACTGACTGTGACTGACTGCCAAATTCTGCTGTCATGTAAATTGTAGAAATATCCCAAGTGAGATATCATGCTATCAAGAAGTGTTCTATTTCCCTATCACTTGGGAATGAGTTTCGAGCCAATTGAAATTTTTCCAATTGATGGCAATAATGGTTTTTGTCCCCTTAAGAATATTTCCTCTGAGTAGTTTACCAGCTAATCCACCTCCAATAACCTTTATCTGGCAACAGAATCAAATGATGTAGAAATGATTTAGTCTATGTTAATTTATTACTTCCTATTCCAAATGGCTCCGTGGGGGGGACGGGGGAGGGAGGCCTTTCTTATAATTAATCAGAGTTTGTTTGACCTGCATCTCCAGCCCTCTTTATACTTATCTTTTAAGAACTGTTAGCACTTACTCTTGGGAACTGGTGGGAGGCTTATGGCTAACCTGATCAACCAAATAAATGGCTGCTTTAGTTGGCAGTGTTCCCATAACTTTACTTAAGACTTTAAGCATGTCATGTGAGTAATGCAGTACAATTAGACCTACGAATTCAATGCAAGATATTTTCTAAAGTGAAGGAGATAAATGTAAGCATAAATGCTATTCTTGTCTTACGTTTTGTCAATTCACCCAACCAACCTGTCCTGAGAAAATCTCCTGAGATACACAGCCCTAGCTTAAGGTACTCACTTGCTTAGGAATAGCAAATCAGTAGAAAACAGCTTTCTTACACTTTCCTTCTTTTACATGGTGCCTTTGTTTAAAAAGTAAATCTTAAAAAAAGGAAAGAAAACTACACATCTAGGAAGTGTCATATGCTATATTTGTTCTCAGCTATTAAAAAAGTACTAAGAGACCCTGTCCTATGATTATTTTCAAGTAATTTAACTATACACTTGCAACATGAATCTCTTTTTTGAAAACGTCCATCATTTTCAGGTTATTTCTCACTTAATTCTTCCTTTGACCTAGAAATGATGACATTCATAAAACAGAATATTCACATCATGCTACTGCACCTTATACACACACACAAAGATGTCAACACATGTAAGAAATGATCTGAGATAGATCTTGTATTTGTTTGTTTGCATTGACACATTTTATGAGAAACCTACATGTACTGGATAAATTTAACAGATTATGTTTATTAAAATAAAATTATTTGAAATTAGGCATTGGGTCCAATGGGTTAAGGCATGGTTTGCGGATCTGGTAATCCATATTACAGAATCTACCTGAGTGCAGGATACTATACTATTGAGTCAGCTCCCTGCCACTGGTTCTGAGAAGCAGCAGATGATGGTGTAAGTATTTCAATTCCTGCCACTTATCTGGGAGGTCTGCTTGGAGGTCCTGTCTCTAAACACCAGTTTGGTCCAGTTTAGGCGACTGCTGCCATTTATGGAGTAAATCAGTAGATGGAAGATCTCTTTCTCATTCCCTTACTTTTTCTCTATCTTTTACATAAGTAAGTCATTTAAATATTGATTCTAAAAACAGATGACCATTTATTCTAACTGGATTTCAAAAAATGTGCAACAGGTGACATATGCTACTCAGTAAAACACCCTTTTGTATTCCAAATTAGAGTTCTTAAAGAAAATATATATTTCTTTGAAAAACAGAGTTCCAGGGAGAGGGAGAGACAGACAGACAGACAGACACATAGGCCTTCTATCTCTTGGTTCACACCATAGTTGAATGCAACAGCCAGGGCCTGCATTGTATTGAAACCAGTACCCCAGATCACCATCTGGGTCTTCCATGTGGGTAGCTGGGGCACAATGACTTGGACCATCTGCTTTCCCAGGTATTAACGCTGACAGCTGGATTGGATGCTGAACAGCCAGGACTCCAACAAGCACTCCCATGGAGGATGCAGGCATTGGATTAACCTACACATCACCATACTGACCCTTAATTGGAATTATTTAAAAATTAAAATATCCTATTTTGATCAATTTTATTGTAATGCTGATATATCTAAGTGAAAGAAAGCTATATTAAAAATTAAGCATTAGATAAAAAAACAATATCTCCTTCCTAACATTTTCCTTTCACTAAAAATATGTGGCATATGACATTTTTCCCCATATTCCACATTTATTCAAATCATAATACAGTTTTTAGTGACTTAGTATCAATAATCACATATTTCATATCCTGAAATATGTGAATATAACAGATATATAAACAGTGAATATAATAACCAATTTATTTCAATATCCAATGCTATTTAAAATTCATTTGTATTTCTGACTTTTGTTTGCCAGTGTAATAGCACCTATCCCAAGCAAACTGATAAGCTTTGTCTCCTCTGGTTTCTAGTTACAGAACTTGATTCAGTTTTCATTTGCCTATCGCACTGTATTCTCCAACTGATTGGGGAGTTAGTTTCTTAACAGTAAAAGAAAATAGTGATGACTGTTCTAGAAGCCAGGAGATACCAATCCAAAATATACTCATCTCTTCTATCCTCAAATGAAACTCCTTGACCTGGGGAAGGTCTATCACCCTTACAAATATAAAAGACAAAGAATTTAGAGCAAAGCAAGAACCAAGTTGGAGATCTCCTACTAGATGTGTTCTTTCTATCAGTATTTCATTATTACCTTCTTTCTTCAAGTTTTATAATTTTCAAGATAAATTCAAACTTTTAACATTAACTTTTATACTAATTAACATGAAAGTTGGCATTTGTTATTTCCCAGGTACAATCCTAAAGTACTTTGTGTGTTACTTTTTCTTTAACAGTTACAAGTACTAAAATAAAAGTTTTAGAAAAAATAAATTTAGTAAGGTTTAGTTGAGCAGTGAGCAATTCCCAAATCATTAGTTGCTAGAATGAGGCAAGATTTAGTGAGACTCTGGGTTTGCCATGTGCTAGATAACATTTGTAAATGGAACAAGGGATGTAATATAAGGTAAATGGATTCAAAGAGAGTTCAATTTGTTAAAATTTGTGCTTTCCTATTTCAGCCTGGTTTAACACAATCCTGACTGTTGTCATTGATTGAGACTGAGTTAATTTGTTGGAATTAGGAATTTGACCCAATATTAGATTCTCAGCTTGTTTATACTTCAAGAAAGGCTACAATTCACTATGCTCTCAGGTATGCAATTACAAAGGATTTTAGATTTTGCTTTTTATTTTTAGGTCAAATTTAGCTTAACAAATCAATCCTATCTACATAGGAGAAAAAATATGGCTTGATATTCCCAACCCATACATGGCAATGTAAGGTCATTAGTCCCCAGATATCCAGATATCACAATATGACTATGTCTGAAGAAAAGACATTTTAAGGGATTATAAAGTTGAAACAAGGCCATTCAAGTGGTTTCTAATCCAATGTGACTTCTAGAAAGAAAAAGTTCAGACAAGGGCATGTGCGAGCCCACAGAGGAACAACAATGTGGAAATCCTATGAAAAGGTAGCATGAGAGTCACAGTGTCAGAGAGAAAGACACAGGGAGATCTTCCAAACCCTGGTTCATATCCCAAATGATGACCACCACCAGAGTTAGGCCAAAAGGCACTCTGGAATCAGAAACTCCAAATGGATCTTCCACATTGGTGGCAAGAACTTGGGTCATCATTGGCTGCCTCCCAGACACCTTTACAAGGAATCTGTGTGGGAAGCATTAGGAAGTGGGGATTCCAATGGACATTTCCATATTTGGAGGAGGCATCCCAGTGGACACTTAGGATATTGTACCTCAATGGCCACCTTTCCCTGATGACATCTTGATCTCAAACATCCAGAATCCAGAACTGTGAGAAAGCCATTTTATTGAACTACACACTCTGTGGCAGTTTGTTAGGGCAGCCCTAGTAACTTAAACAAAGGACTTAAAAGTCAGAAATCTGACTTGAGAAGCCACAGCCCTAACTAGCATTCTAGGTATCATGGCTCACACGGTCATTTGGATTTCCCTCTGATTTTCCATAATATGAGTATCAGGTGTTCTAATTATCTATATAATTAATACTTGCATACAGTCTTTTTACCCTGGCAATTTTAGGGAGCTATGCAAAAATTTACATTTCAGCTTATATTCTCAATAACTTTGTGGCAGATTTTATATAGACTTACAAATGACAAATCTTTGAACAAAACACCAAAAATTTTGTGAACGATTAATCTTGAAAGCGAATCTTGTAAATTTATCACACCTAAATTGCTTTTCAGGACATGCATTGTGGTGTAGTGGGCTAAGTCACCAAGTAAGACACACGTATTCTGAACCAGAGTGTTTAGGGTAAAGTCTTACCTTTACTGAAGGGCAGGAGGTGGCCCAGATTCAAAGGTTCTGCCACTCAGATGGAGGACTAAGAGGGATTTCCTGGTAATTGGCTTCAGTTTAGCTCTGTTGCAACTTTGTGTACCTTCGAGGAGTGAATCTACTTTGAGGAGTGAATCATAGAATGAAATACTTTTCTGTCTTCACTCTCTCGGTCTCCTCCCTCTCCCTGTCACTATGAATTTCACATAGGTAGATAATTTTTAAAAAATAAAAATAACTGAATGATTTTGTTAAGAAACAGTTTTACAGACAACATAGAAATTCTGAGCATTAAGAAACAGACAGGATTGTCTTAGCACAGTCTCCTATAAACTTCAGAAGATTCCATGACCGATATGTGTTGTCCTCTATTGCCTTCCCCGGCCCCAAGCAGGAAGCTGGACTTGGCAACCAGTTGCAGCCAGACAAGAACCAATGCCAATATGGGATTTGAGTGCTTGCAGGGTGAGGATTTACCCACATGCCATTGAGCTGAGCCCAACATTTGTATTTTCTGAAGTGGAGAATATCATTAAATTTATGCAAATATTTTTCCAAAATTTATTGAAAATGTGTAAAATTTCAGAAAAATAAATACAATTGCCAAAAAAAGAAGACTCAACTGGATAAAGAAAGTATTGCCCTAAAAGCATGGAGTGTAGAGTATCAGTAGTTTGAAAACATCAGGAAAATATCAGGTCTCAAGAACTGAATTCTGACAAAAATTCAAAAACTTAATATCAGTCTTCTATAATGTATTTCTGATAATCAAATTTCTACAAATGAAAATACGTTGCACTCAGGTCAAATAATGTTAATAAATCACAAAGTTGTCCTAATGACAAGAAGTTGTAAAATATATATAGTATGACAATATTTAAATTCAAACATGCAAAGAATTATTTTCAGAGATTCAAATAAAGATTGTAGTTACAAGTGGCATAGAGATATTACTCAGCATAGTTTTGACATTTATGTTTCAGAAGAAATCAGAGGATATAACTTAGCAACACGAAAGGAAATTTAAAACTATTGCCTATCGATTTTTATTCAGATCTTAAGCTGAAATGTGAATACATGCTTATTCTTTTAGTAATAATTCACAGACTTTATTAGCAACAATAAAATTACAAGATAGCAAAATACAAATTTTTTGAAAAAATTTAATAGATAGTGCATTCAGAAAGCTCAACAATGAAAAAATTGTAGAAAAGTACTAAGAGAGAACAATCCACCCTTTTCCCAATTTACCCAGCTTCTAACTCTCTGAACAAAAAACATGTTTTTATTCTTTTATATACTTCTACATATCCTTAAGAATATATTAACAAATATGGATAGTTTTTTTCCTTGCCAATGTTTTACAAAACACAGCATGCTTCATGAAACTTTTTTTAATTAGCATTCTATCTTGGTAATTGTTTTATTTCAGTACATATGGTGTTTCCTTGTTTTGTGTGTGTCAATGTGTATGTATGTGCCTTGTGTAGCATTTGTTTTAATGGTTATATCAGTCAAAATATGTTATGTTAGACCTATATCATATTTATGAATATATATATTTTAAACACTTCTTAAAATTTCCTCAAATTTTCTATTCTATCAACAATGGTCCAATTATACATACTTATACAATTATACATACTTATATACATATACAGATATAGAAATAAATACAGACATAGATAGGTAAACATACATGAATATTTGAAGAACATATTTCCAGAAGTGAAGTATCTGGGTCAAAGTATACTTCCACTTGTATTTATGATCAATATTTATCATACTGTCACTCAAAGAAATGCACCCTTCTACTAGCAATGTAACGGAGAACATTTTTCCAGTATCACCCTGCATGATTTAAATTTTTTTTCATTTTTTATTAGTATTTATGATATGGTTCCATATGCTGTTGGTTTCCTCTTTACCCCCAAATTCCTTCCCCCACATACTGATTTTCCTTATATTATTATAATAGTATAGTTCTTCATCAACAGTCATATGTCCATCATTGCAGCATGGACAATGGCAGAGCCCAGCATCCTATTCTCAAGAAATATTTAACAGTTTCATTGAGAGTCCATCTTTGTTTTGGAGGTAGAGATGCATACTGTATTGTATCGTTACATCTTGATATAATAGCTTCAATTACACAGTTACTATACATCCTCTTAAATGGAAAGCAGCAAAACAAAATGAACAATGAGAAAAATAGAAATTTACAAGACCATGAAATTAAGTAACTTACTACTGAAATGACTAATGTGTCACCAAAGAAATGCAAAAGAAAATAATATTACAGCATAACCTTTGAGTCAGTGACGAATCTGAGGGAAAAAAAATGTTTCGAAGAAATGAAAATAAAAACAAAAACTTGAAAATCCATGAGATATACTTTCTGCTGATCTTTGTGAGATGCGTCTCCTTTAGGCAACAACAGTTAGCTAAGTTTTTTGTTTGTTTTTTTTTTTAATCTATGACATTTAATTGATGGTTTTAAGTCTTTCATATTCAAGGTTAAAATGAATAGGTGGTAACTTGGTCCTGTCATTTTAGCAATGAGTTTTTCAAAGTTTGGTTTATTCTTCTGGTGTTATTTTACTGGGATGTTCTTCACTTTTGTTTTTGGTTTTGGTGAGAGCTATTCATTTTTCTATTTCACTTATCTTGACAATAGTTCCTTCATTATTTTCAGAACCACCGTAACCTCTCTTCTGCAAACCACCTGTTCACATAAGATGTCTATTTTTCTATTGAGCTTTTTCTTTCATTATTAATTTCTGGAAGACCTGTAATATATTGGGGAACATAGCTCTGTGTCTCTAACACAAATCCATTTTCATGTCTTTAATCTAATTTTTCCAAATAGAAATTGTTAAATTTCATTTTAAGCTGATTTTTTTTTGTCTCTTGGAAAAGCAAATAATATTTATAGAAAGACTGACAGAGAGAAGGATCTTCCACCCCAAATGACTCAACAGTTCACTCCCCAAATGACTCAACAGAACTGAGTCAATCCAAATCCAGGAGCCAGGAGCTTCTTCTGGATCTCCCATGTGGGTGCAGGGTAACAATGCTTGTCAGCCTCTACTGCTTTCCAAGGCCACAAGCAGGGAGCTGGGTGGAAAGTTGAACAGCCAGTACGTTAACCGGTGCCCATCTCTGACCCTAGTACTTGCAAGGTGAGGAATTAGCCATTGAGCAATTTTGCCGGACCCACAACTTTTTGAGTTTACTTTATAAGTATAAAATCTCCAATTCCAAGTTTCAGAAATCATTCTTTTACACTTTCCATTGATACTCTTACATATGATTTATTTTGAAATATTTTAAAATTTCCAACAGATTTGAAATTTATCATATATAATGTATGTATGGAGATATGCTGTATTTAATTCTTATTTTCTCAAAAATACCATTTTTAAATAGATGAGTCTAAGAATATAACAGTAGGATTAATGAGTTTTAACATTCATTATTATTGTTATGAGTGAGATATAGATCTTCACTGTTGGGCTAATACAGTGTTCTCATGGATTATTTTAAACATGACAAAAGTGCAACTGGAAAGCTAGACAAAGTAATAATGCCAAGACCACAATTTTTCAAACCCTACAGGAGTCATACTAAAATGATCTCAGGTAAAATATTAAAATTTTAATTTATCTTTCAGTAAACTGAATTAAAAACGTTGTATGCTTGTGATTGTGAAGTGAATTGAAAATACGTCAGCATAAACATTTTGGGGGAAAAGAAATACAGAAATGGTAGGATGTGTGGGTAGAGAAGGCAGAAGGAAAGGCGTTGGGAGTATCACTATGCTACTAACAGTATATTGTAAAATACTGAGCATTTGCTCACATTTAAATAATATAATTATTAAAATAAATATATTAAATTCTAAAATTCCTATTTTTTAATATTTGAGAAATTCTAATGCGTTAAGATTCTAATCCACAAAATTAATACAATAAATATAAACAAGGAAAGGATATCACCTCATCAGTTTATATAAGTGGGAAATGTCTCTGTCACCCTTGGTAAGGAGCTCATGTCTCAGCAGTACTGCAGCTCACCCATACACTGCATAGTTGCTTAGAAGTCATATTGTGGCAAAATTTCCTCCACATCTTAGACATCAATTTGCCTTAAATCAACAATAATCAGAGAAGAAGGTTAAGAGCTAAATCGAATGTTCATGTTCAGCCACTCCCCCTTCCTAATGGATAAATAAGGGCTACCTGAAAGGGCATGGGAAAAGAACTCAAAGTATCTTTTTCTGAAGGCAAGAAGCATGTTTCTAAACCCAAGATTTATTGAGCGACTGTCATTTGGCTTAGACAAGCCTGCTGAAATCTCACTTTTTTCCTTGACTGGGCTCACTCCAAATCTATTGCTAAATCCTGAGAGGATAGGAAGAGTTGATGTGTAAAACTTATTCTTAATGTGAAGTTTCCTGAGTATCACTGCTCCTTCTGTATTAGAGGATATTCACCTAATTTAACTCTTATCCGGAATTCTAAGAAAAGACAACCATATACAGAAAAAGAAATGGGCATGTCTGGGTAGGACAGAGTTTATTAGAAAATGTAAGAACACCTAGGGAAAGTTAATAAAAACAACAGCTTTACCAGTCTAGTTGAGACTTGCTTCTTAATCAGTTGTGTGATTTACATCAAAACAGCCTTTAAGCCTTAATATATGCTAATAAAATGAAGTACATGATTGTTCATCTCTGAAGGATCTTCAGGCAATAGCATCTATTATGCTAAAAAAAAATTAAGGCAGCAACTTTTGATAGCATGAGGAGTAAAAAGTTTATTGATTTATGTATTTACTTACATATTAAAAATTACCTGTTTTGCAGTCTTGATTAATCAAATTACTGCCAAATTTCCTCATAATTATTTAAAATACTTAAATATATGCTTAAATATGTTCAGGTATTTAACAAATATTGAAATATTTCAACAGTTTGTTATACTGTTTTGAGTAATTACCATAAAAATTTCACTGTGCTGACAAAAAAAGCAACTAAGAAAAAATAAAATTTAAAATTCTGTGCCCCCAAAAAGCTTTATAATAATACTAATTAAATACGTTTTATGAAGAAATTATTTTTTTAGTCCATGGCCTAAATATTTAGTATGGAGTAAATGAAGGAATTAAATTTATAGAGACTGGGCCCAGCACCGTGGCCTAACGGCTAAAGTCCTCACCTTGAACACACCCCGGGATCCCATATGGGCGCCTGTTCTAATCCCGGTAGCTCCACTTCCCATCCAGCTCCCTGCTTGTGGCCTGGGAAAGCAGTTGAGGACAGCCCAAAGCTTTGGGACTCTGCACCCGCGTGGGAGACCCGGAAGAGGTTTCAGGTTCCTGGCTTTGGATTGGCGCAGCACTGGCCATTGCAGTCACTTGGGGAGTGAATCATCGGACAGAAGATACTCCTCTCTCTGTCTCTTCTCCTCTCTGTATATCTGACTTTGTAATAAAAATAAATAAATCTTTAAAAAAAATTTATAGAGACCTCATGAGAAGTACAACTCAACGAAAGTACAATTAGAGGAACCAGTACTGTAATACAGCACCTTAAGTTGCTGTCCGCAGCAGCAACATTCTATTCTTCCACCTCCCTAATACTGTGTTAGAGAAAACCTGAGTTCTGCGTCCAAGCAACCACATGGGAGACTTTGTAGAAGTTCCTGGCTTTATGATCAGCCTGCACCAGCTCCAGTCACTGCAGCCATTTAGGAAGTAAACCATCAGAGGGAGAACCTCTCTGTCACTCACTCACTCACTTGCTCTGGTCCTTGCTCTTATATAAATCTGCGTTTAAAATTGATGCTCTTAAAAAACACAGACACACAACCAGAAAGGCATTGCTATGGCCATATTAGATACTTTCTTCTTTTTTTTCCCCTTTTGTTAATTTACTGTGTTGATTGTTCACAGCCTAAAATATTCTATTATAAAGAATAGAATGTTACAGAATCCATTTTTATCTTCAATAATTAACATGGGATACACTAGCCACTCAAATACAGTGATCTTTCTACAGGAACATAAATAGTGCATATTGCCTTAATAAGAAGTTTCATGCTGATTTTTTCTTTATTTCGGAGGAAAATTTTATTTTCTTGCGGCTCTTTCAAAATGAATTAAAATAAACATTCATAGTATTCTTCTGCTCTACTCATACTTTTAGACTGCCCTATTTTTGTTCAACATATTTTATAACATGACTACCTAACACAATCCAGAAACTCTCATAAAATACCACATATTATCAAGAACTTGTTACCTTAATACTAGCTAAATTAGCACAACTGGAAAAATTATTGGGACTTTCTTTAACTTCATCAATGAGAAGAATCACCAGAGGCCCTAGGTTTATGGCTTGCCAATAGATAAAAGGAAATCCCATATTGAATCGAAATAGTGAAAGGTAAGCTCTTGAAAATCTTGTTCATTTTCTTTTCTAATTGAAAATTCATGCTTATTTTTCAATGATAACGAATTATGATAGTATGACATTTGCCTTAAGGGAAGCAAAACTGTCTGCAGCTGAAGCAGCTGGGAGAAGCTGAAAGATTCCGATTTTGAGTCACATTTGTTCTGAACATCTCCAGCCCTGGTGTTAACAGGAGGACAGACATGAGGTTATACCAGTAGCCATCCCTAAACCACTTGGGTGACTGGAGACTATATTGTAACCCTGCATGGAAAAAAAACAGCTTAACTGTTAAGAAAGTATGCATCAAATCTAGGTACTATTGTTCATATAGTTATGGTTTCATTTACAGATAAGATAAACAGTGTCAGATATCCAACAAGAAACTAGTACCACTTCATGACACTTAAGACACATTAGCTTTATTGCTGATATCTGTCTTCTCCAGTGGATATGGCTCCTGGAAGGGCAGAACTTTCTGTTTGAATCCAGACCTAGAGCAGTACTTGGCACACAGTGAATGCTCAATAAATTTGAGTGCATAAGCCAAATAAGCTTAAATTATCTTCCATTTGTATCACCTGTTTACACAAAGGAGCTTATAACTGCCACTCTTTTGCATCTTGATTCTATCCCTATTACAGTGTCAGCATTTCCTAAAAGTGGAGAAAAATCTGGCTAGTAACAAAGTTTATAGTATTTTCTTCACATATTTAATTAATAACTGCAAAATAAGATTTTTATGTAGGCACATACAGTTAAAGTCGGTTTTAAAAAGTATTTCCAAGTATTAACATCAATTTTATGTCTGTATATTTCAGCAATAAATTTATTTTTAGGTATTTGATATGATGTTAGCTAAGTTTACAGGAATTTAATTTATGAGGTTAAGTTAAAGGCATAGACACACAGTCACCTTTCTGAATCTAACATTTGATTTAGTGACATTTTATTTAACAGAATTCCATTCATTCTCAGAAATCAACAGGCATGAGACAGTTCCTTTAAAAAAGGAAATGAAAGATTTTAAGTATATAAAATATAAGCGACTTGTTTTGTAGTTTTAAATTCATCATAAAGCTAATAAATAATAAAATTTTCCTGGAAACTTACTCTTAGTATACAATAATAAAATTAATTATGACGAGAAACAAAAAATTCAACACAAGAGAAGAACTACAGCATCTTCCATGCACTGTGTATACTCAGACTTGAAATTTTATTTAGGAAATAATACTAAACACATGTTTAAAACTGGTAGAAGAGATATTACAGAGGCAAATGACTTGAACTGCACAGACTTTAAGGATCAATTAGAGAAAAAAATAAAAAAGAAAGAAAAACCTCTTGACCAAATGCTATTGGTCTCCTCTCTAGACATGTTTTCCCAAAGTACTGACCCTGATCACCATACATTTGTATAACTGACATGAAGCATGGTTTATTTCAATATGTGCAAGTTAATACATAAAAGTAAACAGCATCTTTACCCACCACAAAGCTACTGTCATATTTATTGGCTTCTAAGATCATTTCTATATGCATATTCTTATTGTTCAGGTTATAGTTCCTTCAGAATTATCCATCAATCCTTCAGTTCAGTGTCATATTAATGAATAGGGGGACGTGAGGGTTGGGATCTGGCAGGTGATAGGAGCCTCGAGTTATTACAAAGTAGGAAAAGGCACAACAATATAGTAGAGGATAAGAGCCAACCCAAGTTTGATAATCATGAAAAGATAAATCTCAAAAGGTAAAAAATCAGAAACTCCTTACTCCAAGAAGCACTTCAGAGTACATTTGGTGACTGAAATCATGGGGTACTCAGCCCAAACAGTGGAGGGGGAATGTGGTATTCTTGAGAAGGACAAATGTGAGTTTAAGGTTATGAAAACAATATCTGCAATTAAGGAGGAGATGGAAGTTGGAAAGCCTGTTTAGACTTTATGAATGGGGCCTGCATTGTGGCATAATCAGTTCAGTTACTGCCTGAAACACCAGCATTTCATGTTGAGTGTTGATCCCAGTCCCAATCCAGATCCATTCTAATGTGACTGGGAAAAGCAGCAGAAGATGGTCCAAACCCTTGGGCCCCTGCACTGTGTGGGAGACCTGAATCCCCTACTCTTGGATGCAGCCTGGCCTGGCTCAACCAGTGTAGTCATTTGGGGAGTGGATGGAAGATCTTTCTATCTCTCTGTGTCTCTCGCTCTGTAACTGTCTTTCAAATAAGTAAAATAAATCTTTTTTAAAAAGTGGGAGGGCCCGGCGGCGTGGTCTAGCGGCTAAAGTCCTCGCCTTGAAAGCCCCGGGATCCCATATGGGCGCCGGTTCTAATCCCGGCAGCTCCACTTCCCATCCAGCTCCCTGCCTGTGGCCTGGGAGGGCAGTTGAGGACGGCCCAATGCATTGGGACCCTGCATCCGCGTGGGAGACCCGGAAGAGGTTCCAGGTTCCCGGCTTCGGATCGGCGCGCATCGGCCCGTTGCGGCTCACTTGGGGAGTGAAACATCGGACGGAAGATCTTCCTCTCTGTCTCTCCTCTGTATATATCTGGCTGTAATAAAATGAATAAATCTTTAAAAAAAAAAAAGTGGGAGCAATTCTGTCAACTGTCCAGACTTTGAATTATTAAATTTCTCTAAAAATATCAAATATAAAACCTAAGTGATGCAATACATTTTTTTAAAGATTTCTATTATTATTGGAAAGTTGGATATACAGAGAGGAGGAGAGACAGAGAGGAAGATCTTCCGTCCGATGATTCACTCCCCAAGTGAGCCGCAACGGGCCGGTGCACGCCGATCCGATGCCGGAGAATGCCGGGAACCAGGAACCTCTTCCAGGTCTCCCACGTGGGTGCAGGGTCCCAAAGCTTTGGGCCCTCCTCGACTGCTTTCCCAGGCCACAAGCAGGGAGCTGGATGGGAAGTGGAGCTACCGGGATTAGAACCGGCGCCCATATGGGATCCCAGTGCGCTCAAGGTGAGGACTTTAGCCGCTAGGCCACGGTGCCGGCCCGATGCAATATATTTTAAAAGAATTAATTGGATAAATAACTATGATATTTACATTTCTGGGTCATGGAAAGAACCTAAAATCATCAAAAATATTTATTCATCTGTGTTATGATTATTGTACAGAAATGATCACAATTTCTTTTTCCGTCCCTTTTATTTTTCTTTTATAATAAATGTAATGTATATGTATTTTCTCTGAAATTGATTTCCAATACTGCAGCAACTGTGGTCTTTTGATTCCACAATTAAAAAAAGCTGGATTAACTAGGATAATTAGTGAAGAACAATTTACTAGGGTTTAAACTTCAAAAGGACTTTTCATAGTTTCAAGAGTCAAAAACAAAGTTGAAGTCCTGATGCAATACTTTTGCTCTGGGGCACAGACCCAATTTGGAGAAGGGGGTCAGGATTTTTCGTTCATATTATCATCACCAAAAAGGAAAAAAAATCCCCTTCGGAGATCAATAGCAAGATGCTTTTGAAAATAGGAAAACAGAAATATTCCCTTAAATGTAGTCCATTGATATCTATTCAACTTATTGAAACAAATTAAGATCTTCAAATGATCCTTTTGTAGTTGCTACCAAATTCCAGGTATTCTTCAAGGCACTGTCAATGTGACAGTAAATGGACACACATAAATCCCTGCACTTGCAGAGCCCATATTCTTCAGGGGGAAATGTAAAGTAAAGTAAATAAGCTATATGGTCTACCAGGCAATCAGTTCTGTGAGATAAAGTAGAACAGAAATGGTGACTGCAAAGAACCATAGCACCCTTGCTTTTTAAATAGAAAACAGACTTCTCATTGAGAAAGTAGTGTTTGAGGAAAGGAATAAGCCACAATGATATCTGGGACAAAGAAGGGGAGTGAAAAGTACCTGTAGGCAGGTGGGGCAAGTTCACAGAAGAGCAAGGATGGCACTTTGGCAAGACACTGTAAACATTGGCCAGATTTGTAAGAAGAAATGAAGGGAAGCCCATGGGTGGGAGAATGTTCGAAGCAGAGATTTAAAAATCACCAACCATTTTAATTTTGTACAGATTAAAGTGCCAGCCTAATGAGAAATTACGTTATTCTCTACTGCTGCTTACTGACTTCATGACGTACTCCTCACACAACAACGGGATTTTGGCTTTCATGCTTTCAGAAGATTTGGAAAAATGAAATGATCTGATGATTGTTTATGATAATAGAGATGCATTATTCCTAGTGTGTTGAAAACTGACTCTACAAGCGAAGGCAGGGAGTAAGAAAACTCATTTGAAGATTAACAAAATACTCTAGGTAACAAATGTTGAAGATTTGAACTGGAGAATAGTTCAGAATGTGGGCACGTGTCGAAGAGCCAACAGGATAGACACACTAACCGGAGGTGACTCTGAAAGAGGACAAGAAGGATGACACAATGTTTTCATCCCTAGAAACTTTTAACTTTGGAATTGGGAATGTTATGACCTGGGGATGCTAGTGAGAGTTGATTTCAAGGTGAAGAAGGAAAAATTTGGTCTGTGAAATGTTACATTTGACATTGTCATTAGACATGCCATTAAAGACAATAAATAAACTAATGCAAAGGGAAGGATAGTACTATGCTTCTTTATGACATCAAAATGTAAAGTACACTTTGTTTTCTATCACCAAAGCCACATTTTTAAAAACTGTAGCTAATGCTTTATACGTAAACATGCACATAGCTCCATCATCTGAGTACAACTAAGTAAGTGCAAAACATCATTTTTTTTTCTTAAAAGGCAAGAATTTATTGTGTGGTTTGTGATTTAGCCAAGTAAATTATCAATTAGACACAAGGGAAGATAGCATACTTGGTTTTATTGTGAGAGGCAGAAATGATGCTCAGAAGTGTTTTGATGATACCTTGCTGCATGGACACAAACTCCACACTCAGCTGCAATCTCACTTCGCAGTGACCACTTTTCATTGGCCAAGTATTTAACTATATCATACACCATCGCTATACTATGTTTTTATATTCTATAAACGATGATATTTCTCCCTTGAACTTTTGAGAAAAAGTAACACACATTTTTTTTTTTGGTTGGTTATCTGGTTTTCTTGCATTTGTGGTTGGTCCAATTTTATTCTCACTCAGTATACTTCTTCAGTGGCTGCTGGAAATTTGTTCCCTTCTGACAGGTTTATACAAGAAACATCAGAAACGATTCTCATTAATATCAAAAGCTGTGCCCAGCGACATGACCCCAAGTTTGTGCCAAAGAAGTCCCTTAGGTCTATTGTACAGGTTTCTAGCGAAGCATAAAAAGTTTTTCTAAACCACACCAGATGAGTTTATACTAAAAATAAATTAAATAAAAGAAACTCCAAGATGATGCAGATGGATGTTTATTAAGGATTTTTCTCAGATCAGGTTGAATGTTTTTATTTTATTTAAAATTAGCTAATATTTTGACCTGATTTTATTTTATTATGATTCAGTTGAATCAATTTTAAAGTTAATTCCAGTATCTGAATTTAGTCTATCATATCATGTAAACATTGTAGGAAAACATGTGGAAAGCCTATTTGAATCATTCCTCTCCTAATTGCCATTCAAAAGTAAATTTACCTCATCATTAAAAAAATTATCTTTCAGAAGTAAATCTACTAGTTGTAGAATATAGAAAAATCATTTTGATTAAACAAATCTGTGTTCCAGAACATCTGTAGACAAATTGCCATTTTTGCATGATCAGCATGACTGTGTTCAGGCTAAGCATGTCTACAGCTAATGTAAAATACAATGTGCCTTGGATCTTATTTCATTTCAAACACATAAGTATCGTGAATGAAAGTTCAAATGTCATGTTAGAATTCTGCTTATCTTGTGTGCTAAAACTTGTTCTGAATATCCTTATGCATGATGGCAACTGTTCAAGTAGTCCTTATACACCAAGAAAGGGAAGCAAGCAATATTATTAACGAACCAGTCACAATAAGTCATTAAATAAAACAAAAGAGGAAAATGCAGATTCTCCATAGGTGTTCTTGACATCATAACTTCTTTTCAAACTGATGGACATGTCCATAAATTTCAGGTGGTATATAAAAACAAAAGAAGCTTGAATCAGAAGACACGCTGCCACAACTCTTACTTCGTGGAGAGTCATGAACATTTTTCTGGACATCCAAAACAACTTTCCAGTTTGTCAATTCAGCAGAACTTCTGTTCCCTTGGGAAATTAAAGACACTTCAAATGTTTACTATAACAATGTGACCTACTTAGCAATATTAATGACAACCTAGCTGCTTAGTTTTCTTGTGTATGATTATATGAATTTTAGGAATAAAATGTAAACAAGCATTTTATATAAAAAGATTTAAGAAATGACTTTCTTATTCTTATGCAAACCCTTAGAGAAATAAATATCATGCATATGCATTTCAAGATTTGTTTGCAAAACCCTAATAATTGTAAACTGTGTTAGCATTGAATCAGGTTGATTACTAACGTATTAAAGTTACTGTATTGAACTTACACAATAATTAATATTTTATGAGACTACTCAAAGAAAGGCCTCAAATCTTTCTTGAAATTATATCTATATTTCACCTTTACAGTACAGAAGCACTCATCTACTTTCTGGAGGACAATACAAATAAGCTTCATATGCCAGCATCACTGCTTTCTTCCATTTCTAAAGAGGCACTTCTTCATATTTCTTAAGAGTATATTTTCATGATAATTTCTTCCTTTTTAAATAGCAGTCAAAAATGTGTGCAAATATCACTAATAATGTGATAAAAATAGCTATTTATTTTTAAACCAGCTTTGGAAGCAGCTGCTCCTGAAACAACAGAAGTAAAAAAAAAAGTTCAGAAATACAAGGTGAAGCAGGTGGGAGGAGAGATGAAAATGGACAACTGGCCTATGCCAAACCTGTTGCGGTAATTCTTCAAAATACACAAATTTACAAATAACAATAAAAAAAGCAAGTCATTGTTCTCAAACTAGGGAGACAAATTCATCAGGGCAAATAGAGAGTGAGGGAGAGACAGAGAAAGTGTGCACACACCACTGCAATTAAAACACCAAATTATGGGGTACTCATTTACTAGGTTACACAGTTAACAGACAGGGAGGTGTTACAGAAAATCACATAAGGGGAAAATTTTCAAACACTGCTAGTTAACTGGTGTTGAAGGCAAAATTTATGAAGTTGAACAAATATCCCTTGACTAAGCGGTTTTACAAACGTTACTGGGAAGTGAGTTTTTCACAGCCTGAGCTAGATAGAGCAGTTTCAATAGGCATCACTGCTATAATGTGTTCACTCATTTTAAAATACTTTACACAATCCAGCCAACTCTCAATTGCTCATTTAAGCAACAGCAGACATGCAGCAATGCCAGTGCAAAGCTTCCAAATGTGTAGCAGGAAAAGACTGTGAACAGGACTTATAATTAGATAGATACACATATAAATACGACTTTCTACTTACATATGACACTAACTTGAGGGCAGGGTTGAGAAGCTGGCTCTGTTGGTTGACACTGGAATCTAGTGAGCATCAAAAGGAACTCATGAGTTTAAACAGCTGACTGTCCTCCTGCCATTACAGTTTGCACTTCACTCAAATGGATCACACAAATTAACACTTGTTCGTGTTGTGTATCGACCAAGGCTATAGAAGGTGTCTCGGGTAAGTAGAAACATGAATCTATCAATAGTTAGTGTTCTCTGAAAGGCTAAGAACTGCTGTGGAGTCTTAGCCCCAGTTCACCCCTATCTCTGTGACGGTCCCAGGTGAAACAGGGCACTTGATAAGCATTATTCTTCTGAATTTAACTAAAGACTGACTTTCTTATGGTGTTTTTCACTCATGTTAATTTATGCAGTTTTAATACTTTAGACAGTTTATTGGTATATTGCAGATTGGCATACTGATTTTTTTTTAAGACTTTGTGGAATTGTAACAAAAACTCTGAAGTTTTTGGCTAAAAATTATATCAAGTATGCTATACGTCTTTACCTCTGTTGGTTTCCAACACTGCTTAGAGATTTTTTCCTATCAAAAGAAAATATTAATGGTAAAATCTCAGTCTTACAATTTATCACATTGAGAGAGTGATAAAATAATTTTTTACGCTTTCGAAATTGAAATTTAAAATAAGAGTTTTACAACTAGCTACAATTATAGATTTTTTAGGGAAATTAAGCTTCAAATAAAAATGAATTCTAAATTTAGATTTGAATTATTGCACACTGTCTTAGATGCCCTCGGATGCTTTCATTATATTTCCTCCATGTCATTATTTTTCAATATTTTCTAAACAAAAATGTGTGCATATAAAATTATTTAGGTAATTATTTTGAGTATGAGAAAAGCTATTATATTTTGTCACTTGATATCCACATTATGTTGAAATCTCTTGATTTTTAAAGAGAAAAGTCACTAAAATGCCACATATTCAAGACTGCACTATAAATTAAATGGAAATTACATTGATAGACACACTGAAAGTATATTTCATTGTTCCTCATTTTCATTAGCTTCAGAAGGGGAAGTGGTTATTCAAGGCTAACATTTCATGTAATGATAACATACATCTCTAATACCATTGAACATGTATGATTTGCTTCATAAGTTTATCTCATCAAGGATTTATTAGAGCTCATTAAAATATATATATGTTGTGGGTGTGACTATACATATATATTTTTTCAACCAGTACACAATAATTATAAATTAGCCCCTTATCTGAGAGTGGCAAATTATGTGTTCAAAATTAGCTGTGTTCAAACATTATTCACTCTCTTGATTAGATTTTGAGGGGAAAAATGTTCTTAAATTTATTAGACAGGGATACCATGGGTTCTTGAAACAAAGACACATTGTGAAGACAGCAGTTTAAAAAGAATCCATTCTGTTTCCGAGTCACATCTCAACTGGGTAAACTTTTTTTTTTTTTTTTTGCAAAATTCCAGAAATCAAACAACACAGAAGAGTTCAAGTGTTCAGTTCATCAGCTCATCTGTCATTCTCTGTCTCCAAAATGAAAGGCCAATGATAGTCTCCAGGATACAATTTCTCTGAAAGGAAAAATCACTAGACAAAAGAGATATTAATCATAACAATTGCCAAGAATTATTCAGCCCCTGTATCCAATCAAAGCATGTTTTTATATGAACAGTTTCAGAAAAAAGAATAAAAGCAATGAAATGGTCACTGTGATAGCTGAAATATGGCTTCATGGGAAACGGGACTACATTCAATGAATTATAACTGTTTATATGTTTTTTTCTGTTAATTGTTTCAGCTTGTATCACTGGCACTGATTTAGGAGTCATTAATTTTCAATTAAATTATTACCAAAATTTACAAACTTGACATAAAGAATACATAATATTTACAAAGAACTTGGCACTTACAGAATAAGTTATTGACTTTTTTTTTTCCTAGCCTGGGACACCCATGGTTCAGGGAAATGGAGAGGCCTGGTTCTTTATCATGTATTATGCTACATTAACTTCAATAAAGGAGCCCCCAGCTGACAATTCCTCCAGAGTGCCGTCCCTATTGCTGAAAACCAGTACCTTCCACTTGTAATCCACAGGAGCAATGTCCAGCAGCTGTCAGTCTAGAGAGAGCAAAGGCTGCATGTTTTCTTCCTCATTTTTATCCATGTGTTTTAGTACTGTTGGATCCACTACCGACTGAGATCTGAAGAAGGTGAAGTCAATGACAGTGAGTTATTACCGAATAATCACCCAGATAACATACTCTTTTCCTTTTCATTGTTTTTTCTTATCATTGTTTCTCCCACAGATGTGGATTATCAACAAAAAAACTCAACATTTTTATATGTTTTTTGTTAAATTTCTCACCAGAACGTTCAAAAAAAAAAAAACTAAAGTAATACTTTAAAGTCTTGTAAAATACTTAAAGATTTTTAAAGAGCAAAAAGTTTTATGTTTAAAAGGCAATGCTTACGATTTGAAAAAACACATAGTTTCAAATTTATTTATACATGTCTCTGATAGCAGGTTGGAATTCCATCTCAATATGTCAGTAGGAAACGGTATGAAAGTGAGATGGAAAAACATCAATGACACAAGACACTATTTTGCAAAAGGCTGCCATCCTAATAGCTACAGCATTATGGAAGCAGCTGCCCTTTCAAAATTCTCTTGGATAATGAATTCTTCCCCTGCTGCTGCATTCCAGCCAATTGGCTTTTGCTGTGGCAGTGTGCTTCTTAGCAGACCTCATTAACTTTTGAAGAGAATGACTATAAGCTAAAATGCAACTGTTCATGCTAATGAAAAAGAACAGCAACGGAACTAATTACCATAGGAAAAAATAATTACAGGATTAATGGATAAACTGACTCCTTCCTTTAAATGAACACATTCATTTATAAAGAGAGAATGAAAAGAGTGATAGCAGCATCAAAAAGAGAATAACTTTTGTTTCTTATGTAATTTTCTGCATTTTATCTCGATGTTTAATAGGTGTCTCAGAAGAAAGACTGGTAAAAGTTTTCTGCTTATTTGCAAGACAAGGAGAAGAGGAGAAGAAAGAATACAAAGAACAGGATGGGAGAAGAGATTTTGTATTATTTCTAATGCAACAAAACCTAATTATTTCAGGTAAATGAACATGAACAGATAGAACACATTTTAACAAAATGGACAATTGCAAAATACACTTAATAGTTACGTTTTTAAAGCTACTTTTAGTTTAATACCCATAATTTCTGGCACAAATAAGATCTTAATATCTTAACTTCTGTCTAATAAAGTATTCTCATAATGAAAGAACATTTCTTTTCTTAGAATTGTATCTATGTATTACTTGAGATACGTTGAAAAATTTTTATAATGGAAAATTTTATATTAAGAAATTTTTGAAAAAATAAGCATTCAAAATGAAAAACAGGACAGTATTTCTTACTAAGAAATACACAAATTTTTTTTCATAAAGTTAAATCTACTATATAAGTGTTGAAGTACATCCTGATGATATTCATTAAGGATACAGCAAAAATGTTCACACAGCACAAGACACAGAACTGAAATATTTCCATAATATTCTATCAAGACAAACGTCACGGATCATTTGCTCTCATTTGCTTTGCATTATAGAATATGTTATTAGAACGTATGACAATTTGAACAAAAACTTTTAGACTACATGATACTATTTCACCTAGAATCAGGTTCTTAGCTGATTTTTATCATGCACTACATATGTTAGCATTGTTAGATGATAAATGCTACTTCTTAATGTTGTACAACTCCTCAAAAACAAGGAAAAAACCTGGCAGAAACAGTATGTGATTAAGATTTTCTTTTTCTTGGTACCTAATTGCTGAAAACATGCTGCTATGTAAGAACAGACATTTTTTTCATTTACTTTCATAATTAAAGGAAGAGGATTATAAATGCAACAGCATGACTGCTAATGAATCAGGTTATTCCAGCTTCAAAACAGTGAAAAGGCAATCAGCAGCACATCACGCATTTAATCTGTCTGCACAGCCTTTGTAGACCTTGCAATGGATAAACTGTATGTATGTATGTATGTATGTATTTTCATTTTTTAAACATTTACTTATTTTTATTGCAAAGTCAGATATACAGAGAGGAGAGATAGAGAAGAAGATCTTCTGTCTGATGTTTTCACTCCCCAAGTAACCACAATGGCTGGAGCTGAGCCAATCTGAAACCAGGAGCCAGGAACTTCTTCCAGATCTCCAACGCAGGTACAGGATCCCAAAGCTTTGGTCCTTCCTCAACTGCTTTCCCAGGCCACAAGCAGGACGCTGGATGAGAAATGGGGCTGCCGGGATTAGAACCGGCGCCCACATGGGATACTGGGGCGTGTTCAAGGTGAGGAATTTAGCCATTAGGCCACCGTGCCAGGCCCGGTACATAAAGGTTTTTTGATTTGGGGAGCTCACTGAGCCAGAAACGTGCTTTGACTGCCTGCCTAGCTTGTTAGCAAAGATGACAACAGTAAGCAGGGGAATCCAGTGAGGTCTACACTGAAAAACCACAAGTGTATGGTGCAAACACATCCAAATATAAGCTCTGATACTAACGTCAGATGTTAACATTCAGTTATGTTTACCATACTTCAAAGAATCACTGACAGACAGCAGGGCATTCCTGAACCACTCAACCTATATTTACTGAGCATTGTTTAAGGGGAAGCCCTTCTCAGAGAAGTCGAGATTTTAAAGAAAACAAGACAGACAAAACAACTACTTGAATCTTACATTGTGGATAGGGATATGTACATAAAATTAAATAAAAATGAATTGTTTCAGGCACCTATAAGTGCTATGAAGAAAACAAAACACTGGAAGATGACAGATAGATAGTTATGAGCATGGGGTAGAAACAGATGTAAGACCAGGTTGTGCATAAAAACCTAATGACTTGGGCCTGGCGTGGTAGCCTAGCAGTTAAGGTCCTTGCCTTGCAAGTGCTGGCATCAAATATGGGTGTTGGTTCTAATCCTGGTGGATCCATTTTCCATCTGCCTGCTTGTGGCCTGGGAGGGCAGTCGAGGACAGCCCTAGGTCTTGGGACCCTGCACCCGTGTGGGAAACCTGAAAGAAGCTCCTGGGTTCTGGCTTTCGATCAGCTTAGCTCCAACAGTTGGCGGCCTCTTGAGGAGTGAATCAACAGACAGAAGGTCTTCCTCTTTGTCTCTCTTCCTTCTCTGTATGTCTGAATTTTCCAACAAAAATAAATAAATCTTAAAAAAGAAAAACCCTAAAGACTTGCAAGGAAGAAACCTTTAATTAGGAACAACTGTTTGAGATACAGGAAAAGAAAACTCCAAAGCATAGTGACAAGTCTAAAGACTCTCAAGCAAGAAGCTGGAAGAACTAGGAGAAGCTGATTGTATCTCACAGGTGTGGGAGGAGGGAGTGGGCAGGATAAAACCAGAGCACAGAAGGAAGCATGCCAGATCACAGAGCACCTTGTGACTGTGATAAGGAAATTTGTTAATTCTTAACCAATAGACATTTACAAGTTTAACCTAGGGTTATTAAATGACCTGATTTTCAATTCCAACAGTTTTTGAATTTCCATATAGATGGTGAATGGTGAGGAGGGGTACAGGTCAATGTGGAGATGAACAGAGCAATTAGGACGTTACTATGGGCAAGGTACAAGCAAGCAATGCCATGATGGTGGTGCCACCAGGCTGTAGAAGATAAAGAGAGAAATATGAGTGACAATGACATAGGAGGAATAGATTGCAGAAAAAGTCATTGCCTGCTAGGTTGGTTAAATCCCATGGGTCACAAATGGTAGCCCTCGCTACGTTCATAAATACTACAGCTCCATTGTGACAGGCTGTCATGATGAGTCGATCAGTTTTATGTTAACAATGAGAATCATATACCATGAATTGAAACTCTGCTGCACTACATACATACTACTGAACATGAGGATATAATCTCTATAAACCAACTGTCATCATTCGAATTGTTTTTATTTGGAAGGATACTACTCTTGGGAAGTTGCTATCAATTATTTTTCTTTAAAAAAATTATTTTGGTTTTGGGGGAGGCAGGCATGGTAGCCTAGTGGCTAAAGTCCTTGCCTTTCATGTGCCAGGATTCTGTATGGGCCCCAGTTCATGTCGTGGTTGCTCAACTTCCTATCCAGCTCCCTGCTTGTGGCCAGGGAAAGCAGTCAAGGACAGCCCAAAGTCTTGGGACCCAGCACCCGAGTGGGAATCGGGAAGAGGCTCTGGGCTCCTGGCTTCGGATTGCCTTGGCTGCAGCCATTGCAGCTGCTTGAGGAGTGAATCAACGGATAAAAAGAAATATATCTTAAAAAAACAAAACCAATAGTTGGAAAAGCCTTCAGACTCTGCATTCTTTTAAAAGAGTAGTGAGGCATCCAGAAGAATAATGTCATCATTACACAGAAACTAACAATAACAGCAGCAGCACAAAAGAAACCAGTATTAAGAAGCCTGTGTGCCACTCCATGAATCAGTGCTTTTGAACAAAGGATCATCATTAGGGCAGGATACAGTTTATAAGATGTCCTTGCATACTCGCAGAACTGGAAGATGACAAGAGACGTGTGGGTGCTGTAGTTTCTATTTCTGAGTAGGGAAACTGCATCAGAAAAATATTTGTTGGGCCCAGCACCATGGCCTTAGTGGCTAAAGTCCTCGCCTTGAACGCCCGGATCCCATATGGGTGCTGGTTCTAATCCCGGTAGCTCCACTTCCCATCCAGCTCCCTGCTTGTGGCCTGGGAAAGCAGTCGAGGACGGCCCAAAGCTTTGGGATCCTGCAGCCACGTGAGAGACCTGGAAGAAGTTCCTGGATCCTGGCTTCGGATCAGCATAGCGCTGGCCGTTGCGCTTACTTGGGGAGTGAATCATCGGACGGAAGATCTTTCTCTCTGTCTCTCCTCCTCTCTGTATATCTGACTTTCCAATAAAAATAAAGAAAAAAAAGAAAAATATTTGTTAACATTATATAAATAAATGCTGCACTGGTGTAGTGAGGAGAAATCTGAAAAAGAAGTCTTATTATTTGCTAAAGACTAAAATCAGAGCTGATCATGCACTTACATGAATCAAATAACCTCTAGGGTCTCTACCACCGTTACATTCCAGTTAGATCCAAATCACCTGGAAAAGTGCCTACTATACTTTCTACATACTTTACTATAAGCACAGACTGAAAGAAATGCATAAAAGTGCTGTAAGTCAAAGTGACAAGCTACTCTGCAACTCTGTAACTCTAAAACAAACTCTACGAGCAGCAACAAAAATCTGTAGAGAAAACAAGAGTTTTCCCTAGAAATACTTCCCCCTTTAAACATAGATTTGACAGAGGTATTAAGAATGAACCACAAGTTTTCTGAGTGTAAATGAAATTAGGTGTTTGCGTTTGTGTGCTGTTATCATATTCTTTAAAGCGAATTTTGCACAGAATTCCAATAAGTCTTAGGAGAGATGTTGTCTTAGCAAAAGCAAATGCGTACTTTTCCCAGACACCCATCTGCTTTTCCTGAGGTACACCATCAAAATACATATTTTCATATGTATTTATACATATATATGAATATATATACAAATAATATATATGTATAATTTTCACTTCACACAGAAAACATAGAGTTAAAGGGACAGGGATGGTGAGAGAGAGAGACAGCAAAAGCTCACATTTTTCCTTGTTTATTTCCAAAGGCACACACTACCCAAGTTTGGGACAGCCCAAGTTAGAAACATGAACTGAATTCGTTTCTCTCATGTGAGTGATATGTAGCCAAGTACCTGAATTATTTCATGTCTCCTGGGGTTCACATTAACAGGACTCCGGAGCGGCAATGAGAGGCTAGAGATGAATCCGAAATTCTAATGTGGGATATGGGTATCCTAAATGGTATCTTCACTACAGTGCCAAATTTCTGTCCCTTCAATACAGTTTGAAAACTACTGAGCTTAGTGATTTCTAACAGCCCTGCTAGACTTTCTGTGAATTTAAAACAATACTAAATTGAGATGGCCTTGAAATATTTGGTCTGCTTTTAAGCTGACAAACAACAGTTGCATATATTGGTAAGGCTTAATGTGATGAGTAAATAGTGTCCTTATATAATCACACTTTTACGTAGGACCAAAAAAGGTAAAAATAAGAAGACAGAAACAGAGCATAGAGTAGTAGTTACAGTGATTGAGGCCACAGCTAAGGAAGGCAAGATATTAAACCAATACATAAAGTATCAGTTGGGAGGAATGGATTCCAGAGAAGTCTTTAAAAGCACTGTAACTGTATGAATAACAACATAGTGTGCATCTAAAAACTGCTGAAAGCAGATTTTAAATATTCTTACTACTGGAAAAATAAACTACTCTCTCTGACTCAAAATCCCTAAATATCTAATCACAGAAGCATGGAAGGCTTTAAATCTCACCAGAAAATATATACAAAAAATCTTGGAGTTAATCTTGGGGTTAACCCAGTTCCAGCCTCTACCCAACCAGCATACCTTTTCATGGCCTTGGGGGAGAGTTCCTTTTCCACTTCCTTGACTGGCACACTGTAGGAGTCCACATTATATTCACTGTCATCATCATACTCATGGTCTAGCAGTGTTCTTGCCCACGTTCCCATATCATACGGGGGCAGCATTCCTCCAAACTCAGAGGGAAGGATCTCAGGATGAATCAGTTGGTGAAGACTGTTCAGGTTGTTTCCATGCAAAAATATCTATAGAGGAACAGGGAGGCAAACACAGAGAGGAAAGTAAATACCATCCAAATGCTAGGGCGAGAAAGGACATAAATAGCAAATATAAATATTGTTATTTAAGTATCTCATTCACTCTGCGAAACAGTAACATTAGGACTATTATGCTAATATTTTATACAAAAACCCTGAGGCTCAGGCATTTTGAGTAGTTTCAGGCAGATGAGATAGTAATTAAGGTAAACAGATAGAGTGACACATTTAGTTTTCTATTTCAGAGTTGGGACATGAGCAGAATAAGAGGAGATGCTGATCTGTACATCACCCTCGCATTACTGTGCCAATGTGCCCACGTGCCGAATGAATGCTGTTAAGACAGACCCTCCTCATAAGAGACTCATCAGTTATTGAGCCTATCAAGTTATTAAGCCCAGAAGCTGTGAATAGCATGGCTTTTTCTTTATTATCAATAAAAATAAGGATATTGTAACCACTAAGTTACTGCTTCACAGTGCAAAATGGCTAATGTAAATAAAAGAGGCACATCAAGAATATCATAATGAAAGCCTGAGTGGAGCCCGTGTCCTAGATGGCATATGTTCTGTAATGTTGCCAGCATCTTCTCCATCAGGGGTTCCAATGTTAATTGTCCAACTAGAACATGAAGTAATGGAATAAAAATATAATGTTGAGTGGATATGTTAATCATTGATATTAAAACCTAAAAGGACATTTTTTATTAAAGTTGGAAATTATTTAAATCACATAGTCAAGATTTGCATCTCCACAAATTGGTGCACCTCTTCTCTTTCACCATTTCTTTCTTTTTTTTTTTAAAGATTTATTTTATTTTTATTACAAAGTCAGATATACTGAGAGGAGGAGAGAGAGAGAGGAAGTGGAGCTGCCGGGATTAGAACCAGCAGCCATATGGGATCAAGGCGAGGACCTTAGCCACTAGGCCACGCTGCCAAGCCCTCTTTCACCATTTCAATCTCAAAATTGCAGAGTAACATTCTTTCAAAACACCATCATCATATAAAAATGCATGTAATACTTAAGAATTATAAGTAATCAAAAAATAATTTCATACTTCAGGCTACATATGAACATTTATATCTGTTTTTCATACTTTTAGAGTCTGCTGAAGTAGATATATGAGTATAGGGGTACAAAGAATAGTCCATAGAAACAAATAAAATTAGAGGAGTGAAATCCACCGATTAATAAATATATTCAACAAATCATGGAAGAATAAAAGCAAACAACAGTAGGTCACTGGTCAATTAAAGCAGGGCAACTGACTGCCTGCAGTCCAGGATGCGGGGTCTGAAGTAGAGGAAAGTACTGTGTGTACACAGTGCACAAGATTAACTGTAAACTTTACATCTTCCCACTCCTGTCTGAAAGCACAGGAGCTGATGATTATGTCCAGGAAAACACATACCCCATACCCACACAGCCCCCCACACTCCCCTAGTTCTCTCTCATGAAATTAAAATAATATAAAATAATTTTCCTGGAAAAGTTAAGCTCTGCCCTCTGAAGCTATTATTTTACTAGATATACACAATCTTTATTCCATAAGATGTTCTTCCCATGTACGAAACCTATTTTAAAATATGTGATAGTTATGGTAATAAATCCTTAGAGTATTATAAGTAATCCTGGAACTCTTCCTCTCCCTTCTCTTGTACTGCTACTTCTCCCTCAGCATCACTTTCAGCCTTGACCACGCTTTCAATTTCCCCAAGAAAATAGAGCAACCAGATGAAACCCGCCCACCAGCATCTGTGCCCATGTGCCCGGCCTTCCGCGCTGGTACAATGGAAGGGGAAGCCCTGCAAAGGCCAGCCTCTCCACCCATGCATTGCAAGTCATCATCCTTCCCATTCTCACTGACATTTCTCATCAGTTCTGTCTTACCTCTTTCACATCACGACATCTCTTTTCTGATGGATTGTTACCATTAGAAAATATATATATATATATATGTATATATACACACACACACATAGATAAAGATAGATGATAGATAGATACAAAACAAGATACCGATACCACTGCTCCTCATGAAGACACATACACCTATCCTGTCCCTACTTCTGCCTACAATTGTTATCACACATCTTGACTTACCTTTATTATAAAATTCACCTGTACATTGCTCAAATACCAGTTCCCATTTTCTCTTAATCAAACCAAAACATGATTTGTCTCCTGTGATAGACAATGTTCTTGGCAAAATCATTCTCGCTGCTTAATGCAGTGCTCAATTTTCAGTACTTAATTATTTTGAACTCTCAGTGGCTCAAAACCCCTTGAAGCTGGACATACAATTCTTCACAATTATTCACCTGTTAAAATGTTGCTCTTGGATTTTTCATTGCTTTGATTAATTCTGTGTTGCAACAATGCTCGTTGAGCTATTGCTATGTTTATTTTTTAAATTTCTAATTGTTTTCCTTCTTTCATTTTATGCATGAAGTCTTGTAGTTGTGAACTGTTCTTTTTTCTTTTGCCTGACTACCTTAATTTTTTTAATTGCCTGAAGAATAACACTTCCATTTTAAACATTTTGCTTTTCTACACTTTACCATTAAAGAGATTATACTAGATGATCTGGAGTGGAAAGGAAGGGGATGAAATACTATAGGGAATCAGCAAGGAGTAAATAAAGAGTTCATTAATTTGATGAAGAGGAAGCTTAGTGCTTGAATTCTGGATTCAACAAAGATCCCTGCTTTTCACAGAAAACATGATAGCAGAAGGACATACTAATTTAAGGAACTAATATTGGGTTGAACAATGAAGATGCCAAACAGATTCATAGGGAATAAGAAAGTTTACTTTGCATGGAAAGATTTCAGAGTGAAATTTTCAGGGAAATGCCTGATAATGACATCCAAAATTAACGGTCTAATCAGTCAGTCTCATTGGAGTTTAGGGTCAAAGTTAAGTTAATCACAGGAAGACCCACATATGAGTACATGGAATAAGATACACAGCTACTTCTTAAGTTGTCTTTTATCAGTTTTATATAAAAAACAATTATTGTGGGCCCAGCACCATGGCCTATAGGCTAAAGTCCTCGCCTTGAACGCGTCCCGGGATCCCATATGGGCGCCGGTTCTAATCCTGGCAGCTCCACTTCCCATCCAGCTCCCTGCTTGTGGCCTGGGATAGCAGTCGAGGACGGCCCAAAGCCTTGGCACCCTGCACCCATGTGGAAGACCCAGAAGAGGTTCCTGGATCCTGGCTTCGGATCGGCGCAACACCGGCCGTTGCGGCTCACTTGGGGAGTGAATCATCGGAGGGAAGATCTTCCTCTCTGTCTCTCCACCTCTCCGTATATCTGATTTTGCAATAAAATAAACAAATTTTTTAAAAAATACAATTGTTGCATCACAAGTATAATGTGTTGAATAGTGCTCTGATGCTGAAAAACCTGGAATACCAGCAAGGAAATATAAAAGGCATGTATCGTGCATGGAGTATGTAAGTAGAAACTAAAATATTTTGAACCGCATGTTTATATGAAAATTTCCAAATAATGTGTTTTTAGTTAAAAAGATAAAGTTCAGAAACCCCTTTCCTATCTGAAATAATACTAACAACACATCATGCTAGGTATTGTCAAAATTGTAATTTCATTCAAAAAAGCCCTAGGATCTAGAGATCTTGTCTTGTGGATAAAAGAGCAGAATCATGACAAAACCAGGTCAGAACAAGCTATCCTGTGTGCTTATTTCCAAATGTGTCTCATTTCTGTGACAGAAAGTCACAAACTGCAGATATCCAAGGCCATATGTGATGAGGTACACGACTGATCTTTCTATCCCGTCTCCTTCCACCCTCCCCCATAGTTGTGTTATAGCTTTCTTGTATCGCTCTTGTTTGTCAAATATAATAAGCCTGTGTCTAACTAAAGATCTTGGTCTCCGTTATGCCTACTGCCTGAAATGCCTTTTCCCATATTTGTACAATCCCACTCTACTATCTACTAACTATAATTTAGAGGAAATTATTTAACCTTCTGTGCTCACATTCCACTGTATAATATGGGAAAAATTACAATTCTTACTCTAATGCCTTGTTGTAAGGGTTAAATGAGTTCACATATGTAAAGCACTGTGAACAGCGTGTGGTATACAAAAAAATATACTACATAAGCACTTGCTACTATAATTTGTACTAAAAACCCCAGCAGGTGTTTTAGATCACCTGATCACTCCTTCAAAAATAAAGCTTGAAAGTGCATTTTTGAGGCGTTTCAACATATTTTCTGATTCTAAAACATAAACAATTTGATTCTTACTAGTAGAAATAGTTTTTAGTATGAATTAGAATTAAAGAATTCTTCCTCCTAAATCATCTTCAACAAGTAATATACAGTAAACTTCTGCTCACTGACGTTTGATACAATTGCATAATTACAACTTGTCCACACTCAAAAGCAAGCCTCTACAACATGGACATACCCAGCATACCTCCTTATTAATTAAGAAACAGGAAACATTATCTTGCACATAGATTTTAAAGTGAATACATTTTACTGTCAAACCAATCATTTGGAAATTGGACACAGCACAAGGCGTAAAAATAGCTCTAATACAGAGCTGGAAGATTCCGATTTGTACATTATTTCTACAACATGAACTGTTGTGAATATATATGAACAAGCAAGTTACATATCCATACAAAGACTTACTTTCTTCAGCATGGAAATAGCAATAATGTTGAAAAGATTAAATAAAATAATGTACCTTAAAATGTACTCTTAGAATGCACATTTGGTAATAATAATAAATATGTTCAGTATCTATCATGCAACATGTACTGTGATACTTTGCACACATTTTCTTAGTTTCAGAAAAAATGATTTTTATATATGTTCATATAGGTATAGATAGATAAGATAGACATCACTGAATTTTTAAAAATTCAGGTAATTTGTAACTTAAAGAGAAACTGAAATGCCTGCAAAATACATTCTTTCCAAACTATGTGATAAAACGTGATGATCACTGCAAAATTACATTAGAAATTAAAAATGGATTGAAACTAAGAAACAATACCCTCTTCCGCGTCTTCTCCTTTAGAAAAGGCCGGATCACAGTGTACAGAGCATGAATATACCATGGTTGATTGACAAAATGGATTCCTCCAAATCGAGCTGGAAAGCTGTCCTACAGTACCATAGAAATGAGAGAAACGAAACATGCTTTAATATACTGCGAGATTTAGGTAAGGCGATACAGTGTATCTTATCTCACACACATAAATTGGATTATCTGTGTAGTTATAAAGAAAGAATCTTAGACATTAAGAACCTTAGTACATGAAACATCAACATTTTCACAGAAATGGAAGCAATGCGTTATAAACCAAATCCTTTTTCAAAAGTAAGTAATTGATAAAAATTGGGGGGGGGACATGTTTCATTATCTTTAAAATTTGCAAGGAGTAGACACAGCTGCTGTCTGTCACCTCACTCCCCAGATTCCCCCATGGAGAACGGAAGTTGTGAACAGAATCCAGGTCTGCCCTGTAGGTGACAGGAAGCTGGAGGCAGGAGCAAAAGCCAGGAATCAAACACCGGCACTTCCCACGCGGAACTCAGGAATCTTAACTGGCACCTTAACTGCTGGCAGGACTCTCCCCAAAAGCGCCATATTGTAAGCCTACAGGCTGCTCATCCTCAAGCATTTGATGTAAGTTTAAAGATAGATAAATGTGTTTATTTTTGTGCAAAACAAACCTTAAATCTGTGCATATTTTCTTCACAATATGCATTTCCACAAACTTTCTGAAACCCTGCATAAGCACAGATTTCATTCATTTTTCGAGAAAGAACTCAGTCTTCCAATTACAGTTTCCGCTAAAAAAACTGGGAGACACGTCATATTAGTTACCGGAAACTCTCCAAGAGCTGGCATGATGATGACTTTCACTAAATAAGATCCGTGGTAGTTCCTACTACCTGGTATTTCTTTACTGTAGTTAACTTTTGTGAAGTTTCTCTGATTGTAATATAGATTCACATATCTGAATTCCATCATCACCATTATTATTGATATAATGATTGCTACGCTTCTTTTACCTGGCTATACATAGTTATGATCAAGAGGTTTTCTTGAAGGTTTACTTAGCAACACAATTTTCCTTTTTAACTTTTCCCTAAGAAGGTAGCACCTGAAGAAATGTAGTCACTCGCCAGCCCTCCATGTGACATTTCAGTGTCTCCCTGGGAGAACCTCATACCTTGGAAAATGTGATCAAATGAAGATTTTACACCAGCTATCTGCTTCCAGGGCCACCAGGATTCACTTACTCTACTGTATTTTTCCATAGACTTCTCTGTTTGTTGCAGAAGCACCTGCCTCATGATTCTGAGCAGTATATCTGGAAATACTTTGGTTTTTATGTATCCAACATCTTGTAGTTTCATGCATGAGAATTTTTGAGTCACTGTACTGCCTGCAGAAAAATTGCTTAACACGTGTTTCAGTTATACCCCTGAGTAAGCATTTCTTATTGTGAACAAAACTGAATTAACCCATTAGTAAAACTATTAGCTCAGTTGTCCTGAAACTCTGGGAATCTCAACAAGTCCAGTATTACTCTCTCCTGGAAAAATCAACATGCATTAATTGCACGTGATGCCATGGTTTTCTTGGCTATTTCTTCAAAAATATAATGATGGAAAGTAGGGGCAGAGTGAAAACAAAGGAAACCATCACTTTACAATGAAGTAGTTCTAGTTTTAAAATATGACGTAGTGTCAGCGGTTAGGTACCAAGTCCAAAACAAGGTCACTGTCCACAGTTCTGCTGTTACCTTTCCTGTGATCAACCTCACTTCTCATTCTATCCATTATACAATCTTTATATCCCTGTTTCATTGGATGGTCATATCAACCTGCCGCCTACTGTCAAAGTGATCCTAGTAGAATTCAACACTCATCATCTCAACACATGTTACTTCCCAGAGTTCCCTTCTTGCCTGTGGTTACGATGCTGTTGTATAAATTGGATTTTGCTCTCTTCCAAATACCTGTTATGTTTTCTCTCCTTTTTGTAGAATCTACTCTTACAACAAATCTAGTAGTTTTAGCTTAACCTTCCACATTACCATGAAGCTGTTTTGGATTCTTTTCTCTCACTTCTTATCCTAAAATTAAATGAGAGAAGTGCTCACAAGCCATCACCTACACAATGCCTACAACCATCACTGCACTTGCTTCATGACCTTGAAATGAACTCTGTGTCAATCTCCATGCTCTGTATGGTAGACTGTTGGTCTCAAATTTGTGTCCATTTACATCATGCCTCCCACAGAGGTCATGCGATACAGATTAAAACTATGAATCTTGTGTCAGAAATGTTGAATGCAAAAGTTCTGACAATAAGATATTCTTGAGCAATATTTAAAGGATCAGAAGGAGGAAGACATCAGTCAATGTCCCGCCATTCTAGCAACTGAGAAGCCGGGTCTCAAAGGGGAATTTATTTACAACACTTCCTGAATTCTATCTTCTACTTTCCAGGTATCACTTAAGAGGTGGGGGGCCTCTGAAACAACAGAAGTGAAGCAGATACTAAACTTTTCACCTCTGAATCCCAACTGCAGGCTTATGACCTTGAAGTCATGAGTCTAGCATTTGCTTGAAAGTTGGAATTACAGAGGGGGGAGAGGGCACACACACACAAAGATACATACATGCTGGTGAGAGGAAGAGATAGAGAGAGAGAGCGAATCCCCCATTCACTGGTTCACTTCCCAAATGGTCGCAAAGGCTAGGCCTGGACTAGACCAAAGTCATTAGACCACAGTTCCACCCTGGTCTCCACGTGGGTGCAGAAGTCTAAGCACAGGACTTGAACCAGCTCTCAGAAGATGCTGGCATCACAGGCTGGTGGCTTTAACTGCCATGCCACAACACCAACTACTCTAACACAGTTGTAAGCCTTAGCTCTGGACATTAGATCCACTTTCTTTCATCAGTTTATTTAGTTTCTGCCTTGTGGACTGAATTTTGAGTAAGCCTTTTTTATTTTGCCTTTATATAGCTGGAATTTTGAAGACACATACTCATGTGTATGTGAGTGTGTGTCAGTAAGTGTGTGTGTGTGTGTGTCCCACCACAGAGCAAGGTAAATGCTAATTAAATGGAATGGACTCTAATATCTACTGGTTAATTTAACTATTTATATTCTTTGACCCATAGGTTCCTATAAAATGGGAAAGACATTTAGTAGAATTGTTTGTGGTATTTAGTAAGGTCCTCTCCAAGATATAGGACTACCATATTACCATCTGTCCCAACTCATACATATGGACATGACCTTGGAAATGATTTTATATTGTGGTTTACTGGGTGACTGCTTGACCTTATGCAGCACAACATAGAGAATCATAGTCAAAATTATAACATATGACATGGTAATCATTAAATGTTGGCCACACTGCTCTTTAATGGAGATCATGACACAAAATATCCTGCAGTTAGTGAAGGCACTCACAAGGTATAATGTAGAAGATTAATAGAATTTCCTCTCATCTTCCAAAAACTTCTGCTGATTCACTCACTCTGGTTCAGTTTCTTTGTTTTGCTCTTTTTATTTCCTTGAGTGGAAGATATTACGTCTAACACACAGATTCTCTTGCCTGAATGCTTCACTTAATGGAAAGTTAGCCTATCAGGTGTTAGTTAAATTCACCATCTTGTCTATCCTCTGTTGACAACACACTCAAATGACACCCTTTCAAGTGGGGAAGATGGGTTTGGATGCACCTCTCACACGAAATACATGACTTTCCTCAACAATAAGCTGCAATTGCAAGCAATTTCAAAGTGAAGGTCAATCAAAGCAAATGCTTCCCTTTCTCTGCACTAGCACTGCAGAAAGCATCACCGGGATGAACCCATGTGCATGTATCATGTATACCACAGAAGCAGTCACAATGTTGTTAACAAAATACATTTGTGCAAACACTCAGCTATTCAAAAATAAAATGGGGAATCTAAGCTTTTAGAAGATTATTCAAAAGTTAAAAATAATGTTTATTAACTACAAATTATATATTTAAATAATACTATCTCAAATAATGTCAGATTTGGGAACAAATTAATCAAGCCAATATAACTTTTCATACAATCAAAAAACAGTTTTGTAGTCAAATGAAGGTAAATGGGCTTATCTGTGAAAAGCAGGTCAACAATTTTAGCCTTGTTTCGCAAGTAAGACTTCCAGGACTCCTTATCAGTTGCGCGTTCTTGGTGTGAACACAGGCAGGAATTCTGTGCATAACTCATGTCATCATAATTATTTCTATCAAGGGTCATATGTCTTTTTTTCTTCCTTTCCTGTATTTTTTCTACTTCAGAGGAAGAGAAATAGAGCTAGATACAGGGCTAAAGCAGGAGAGATTCAGATTAAGACACAGAGGGGATACAAAAAGAGTCCTAACTATCAATCCACTCTTTAGATAAATTTTAAAAGACTCACTGAAGATTGATTGGTTGATTTAACAGAAAGATTTACAGAGAGATGGATAGACAGAGAGGAAGATCTTCCATCTGCTGGTTCACTTCCCAAGTGGCCATAATTCCTGGAGCTGAGTTGATCTGAAACCAGGAGGCAGGAGCTTCTTTCGGGTCTCCCAAGACGATACAGGGTCGCAGGGCTTTGGGCCGTCCTTGACTACTTTTCCAAGCCCCAAGCAGGGAGCTGGATGGGAAGTGAAGCAGTTGGGATATGAACAAGCAAACATATAGAATCCTGGTGCATGCAAAGCAATGATTTAGCCACCAGGTTGCTGTGTTGGGCCCAGTTTACTCATAGTCAGGATCCTTGAGCCACCCTCTCCTGCCCCCCAGAGAGCACAGAATGTGAGCCCAAGCACTTAGGCACTTAGGGTTGGAATGTAGCTGTCCTAAAACCTTAAGCAATAGATAAAATGCCTTCCTCCTGTTCCTTTGAAGCATTTGGTTTCAATGAGTATATATACCACAAAGAATATATAGTGACAAATTTAAACAAACAATATCTAAGAATTTCACCTTTAACTCCACAATTCCATCTTTAAGGTTATAGTGGGATCTAAACTATTTCATTATTCTTTTAATGGTACTTTAATGTAAAATACAAAATACAAAATAAATACAAATTTACCACAGAAATTTTGAATGAAAAATAAAACCATGCTTTTTGAAAACAGTGACTCGTATCCTTATACATAAATGACAAGACTATATTTTAACCATCATGGTGCAGGCTTCCAATTCTTGTCAGTTACTATTTAAGTAGATGATATTAAGCTTCAACAGCTATCCTGAGTTAGGAAAACAGATGTTATAATGGCCCATAGATGTAAAATATATATTTTATTTTCTCAGAAAGCATATTTGAAACTAAAAGTGACCATTATAGCTGGCTTCTTCTGAGGTACCACTCTTAGTTCCCTGCAGCTGTGCTTAAATTTATTAGCCAATTTTAAACTTTACTAAATTTAAACACAGCTGATGATCTGTTTGACAAGACAACCACCCCATGTATCTCCGTGTTTCTTGGAGTAGCTTTTCTAGATTGCACAAGAGTTCTTGCATACCATATATTCAGTTTAGAATGTTGTACAGACCGAGTTTCCATTATCCTAAGTGACTGAGAGAAGAAATGTTTTGTATCTTTTTCATCTTTGGGATATTTGCACATACAATAAGATATCTTGAGCTGGAACTCAAGTCTAAATACAAAACTTTTTAATTCTGTATACAGCTAGTACATATACCTTGAAGGTAATTATATACAAAAACATTTTTAAAAAAAGAATATATCTGATTTATTTGAAAGGCAGGACTACACAGACAGAGAAGGAAAGACAGAGAGAGGAGGATCTTCCATAAAATGCTGGTTCACTCCCCAAATGACTGCTATGGCCCAAGATGGTCTGGGCTAAAGCCAGGAGCCAGGAGTTTCTTCAGGAACTCCCACATGGGCATAGGACTCAAGCATGTGGACTACATTCTGGTGCTTTCCCAGGCTAATTAACAAAGAGCTAATTCATAAATGGAGCAGTAGAGGCTAGAATTGGCACCCAAAGGGAATGTCAGCTCTGCAGGAATCAGCTTAACATACCATGCCATAACACAAACCCTTTTAAAAATCTGAATATACCTGCATTTTATTGGCACCCACTGCATTTGAACAAATATGGAATTCTGCAACTGGAGCATTGTGTGATGACTCAAAAAGCGACATATTTTGCAACACTTCAGATTTTGCATTTTGGATAGCCATACTTAATTTGTATTAGCTACTTGTATACATGTTCTAACCATCTTCAGGAAGCTTCAGATTATTGAAGTTGTTTGCCTTATGGCAAAAGCACTGTTCCTATCCATTAACCCCTGGCCCCTTACACAGCATCAATGGCATGGTCTGGAACCAAAACAAGTAACATTGCAATTGTGATCCCATATATTCAGTCTCATTAATGGACAGGGAAAGTCAAGCCTGTTAATCAATTACTTGACTTTCAAGAGGGAAAGATGATGATGATGATTATTATTATTATTATTATTATTTTACCAAAGCGCATCAGCTGGTGTCTTCCGCCTGAGATGAGGCAGTCAGGAAACTATTAATTCCAAACTGGTTTGTGTATCTTCTGTGCCTATGTTATAAGCGATAATGAGCCATATTTAAATGAATGTAAATCACAGATTAAAAATAAAGAATCTTGACCCTCATATCATACAAAGAAATAATTGTGCACACGCAGGAAGATGCTTCAACCTCATCCTCTTAACTTCTGTTTATTAAACCCAGGAGGTGTTCAAGGAAACATAAGCAAAGGAATTTGTTAGGGTTCAGAGAATTACACAGAGGCAAAATGTCACCAAAAATTAGATAATTATTTTCATCTGTAGGAAAACACTAGTGAATATACTGTATTCAATCAGGTTATTCAACACTTTGTTGTAAGAGAAAAAAAGGAAAAAAATGAATGACTATGAAATGAGTATCATTCCCTGTTAAAGGAAACATGTCAGCTGCTCTTACGACAAAGTGTTAAGTTTACTCAACAAATGCTATGTGTATTTCCCCTAAGGTGTCGATGGAATGTGCTCTACTCAAAAGTACACATTTCATTTTCTGACATTTCTGTTGAAAAAAAAAAACTTTCCCCTAGCCTATATACATTCAAGTTGAAGAATTCATGACTCAGACTTCCAGAAAATCTTTCTTAACTCTGTTACTGTCCTTTATGAAATTTAGTTTGCATTACCAGAGCATGCTAGCTTTGTTCTTCTTCAATTAAAGAATGTCCTTTGTTTTTAAGATAGTTAGACATGATGTTTCAAACTCTCCTATGCAGGTAACATTAAAAAACTGTAGAAGGGCTTGAGAAAGGTACATGTTCTAGATGTACACTACTAGCAAATCTAACTTAGGAATCAGAAATTTCATAGAACAATGCCCTGAAAAGCATGGTGGATACTAAGCATATAAGAAGAGTAAGTCCAATATTAGCATTTTAAAGGTAAAGAAATCTTACCACATTGTAATTTTATAACTGACATTAATTGTTTAGACACAAATTTTTTTGCACTTTCACTTCAGAGCGCTAGAAGAATCCAATTGGACCACTCAGAACAGGATGACATCAAGGCTGCAACGGTTTAGGGAGCCACAAATCAGAAAATTGTCATCCTAGAAGGCATATGATTATCATCTTCCCAACCTGAAATATTTTGAGATGTGTTTATTACAATAGTCTAAATATAAATCACTGTTTAAAATTTTAACTTTGTTTTTAAAATCTGAAAAAATAAAACTGATTCAGTAGTTGGTATGCTTAAATCTATAATAGATAATATCTTTTTCACATTAAGTAATAATTGCATGTTAACTTCATAGAGGGACAATAAATTGCTGTACTTGTTTTATTGTATGTTGAACACAGACACACACATACACCCCACACACACACTGAGACAATCTGTAGTAATTCCGAGCTTCCAGATTAAGTTCACTTCACAGTTAGATAAATGCATTTCTGTCAACAAAGAATCCCTGTGACTCTCCTACAGTCACACACACAGGATAACCAAACACATCCAAACAATTATAGGGAGAGAGAGCCTACCAGGATTCATACAACTAGATGTTTAATTTGTGGACTGAAACTACTGAGGCTATAACAAAATCTCAAGTATATCCCAAATACAGAAAGGTTGCTATTTTGTTATTGTCTGGCGTGTTCATAGTTGTTCACTTGATACTGACCACCTAGTCTTCATAAACAACTAAAGTTTAATAAACAACTAAAGTTTAATATTATATGAAATATCCTCCTCAAAACATCTCTATGTAGCTAAAAACTGTTTTTCAAAGCAAAATCAGCACTAAATTTATAACATGTTCAACTACCTCATAATTTAATGGGCAAAAATATATGTGTTCCTCGAGCACAGCTGAGATTTCTGGCAGAGGCAGTTAATAACTGAAGTGAATCACAGCCACACAGCCCCAACATTAACACATGAGCTCAGTTCACTCAGGGGCCATTGGTGTACATAAGTGAAATATCATGGGTAACAAAACACACAGCCTCTTCCATAACTCCTCACAGTTTATGAAGCACCAAGTTTCTCTTTTTAATTTATTTTTGTTTTCCATGATACAGTTTTCTAGGTATGGAGATTCCTTCTTCTTCCCTCCTGCTCTCACTATTCTCCATTTTCCATATTATTACAACAGTATAGTAACAGTTACAAGGTCGCTGTTTCAATTAGGAGTCACAGGAGAGAAAGCAAAGTAAAAATTTTTAGTTTATCAACATCTGACATCATCAAACTCTTAAACTTAATGAATGGTATGGATACAAAAATTCTGTGTTGTTTGTTTAATGATATAGTTCCATACGCTCTGAGGTTGTCCATGCCCTTCCCCAAGGTCCCTCCCCCCGCTTCCACTGATTTCCTCTCTAGTCCTTCATGAACAGTCAGAAGTCCATTGAAGTGTTTCCCGACAATGTAGGCACGGATATTGTCAGAGAGTCCATCATCTTACTGATATGATGTATTCAGTCCTTTCACATAGAGTCCATCTGTAGTCAGTATGCACAGAGACATATAGCACTTGGTCTCCATATCTGAGCATATCAGTCCCCGCTACACTTCCATTATATATCCCCTAAAATACAGAACCAGGGGGCACACTCCAAAATAGGGTGAAAATAATAAATTTTTATCAACATGAAGTTAACAAACATGCTACAAAAACAAAAATGCATCACAAGTGTGGTAAAAATGGTAATCGAAAACCTTCTTTTAGGAACAGATGCTAGTGTGTGACCCTGTGGCGCTGAAGGGATTACAATTAAAAACTAGGCCTTCATTATTCATGAATTGTAGCAAAACAGTGTTGAAGTGGATATTTACAATCTCAAGTGTTTACAAGCAATCCATCTTTTATGGATGATTGATTAATGAATTACAAGAACTTATTGGGAGAGATACAAATAACTGGGAAGCACTAAAAGATAAAATTTACAGCAAAACAGTTATACTTGACACTACAAAACCACAAATTGAAACCAAAAAGAGCCATTCCATAATCAAAATGGAATACACACTAGTTTTCTTTTTTTCTTTTTTTTTTGAAACAAAGAACTGTTGTGAAATTAAACTTTGAGAACAGAAGCAACAGATCATAAGGAAGCAAAAATTCTATACTATCCATGCTTTGCTTACAATAACCTCAAATTCCCAACTTGAAACACAGAAAATCATGATTGTCATGTCAACCAGCATTTATTGAGGCCTAGAGTAAGGATGCTGAACTTTGAATAATTGAATTGTACATTTTCAAAATAAACTTTTTATTGTTATTATTATCTTCCATTATACAGTTTCATAGTATAAGTGTTTCCCCTTTCCATCCTTTTTCTCCTTCCCATTTCCCCCAACTGCCGTTGCCCCACCCCCTTATTATCACAATAATACAGCCATTCATTTGCAGTAACAGATCAAACATTCTGCTGTTTATATGTATATTGCAGCTATAGGTAATGCAATAAATCTCATAAACTGTCAAGGTATATTTAACAGTTTCATTAGTGGGCATTTTTTGTTTGTTTTCTGGGAATAGAAGTGGAGCGATTATCAAAGCCAGTATAGACAGTATACAGACACGTGAAAATTGATCTGTCATATGTTGCAGCTATCCCACTCCTGGGAATGTAGCCAAAGGAAGTGAAATCTACATTCGACAAGGCAACCTACATCCCCACATTCATAGTAGCACAATCCACACTAACAAACACATGGAAACCACTCAGATGCTGGTCAAAAGAGAATGGATAAACTGTGGGGTTTCTACTCTATGCAATACTACTCAGCCAAGTAGTATTCTACCATTCTAGCCAAGAATGAAATTCTACAACTTGCAACAAAGTGGTCCCAACTGGAGACCATTACACTCAGTGAATAAGCCAATCCCCAAAGGACAAATATCATATGTTTTCTCGGGTAGGAGGTAACCTTCATGCAAATAGAAAACAAATAGATATATAGGTAAACAAACATTTCCACATGTTGCCATAAACAAACTGTATAATGGAGTTAGTGTAGCAGGAAATGAAGAAGTGCCGCAACATGTATAGTGATTTGCTAAGACATGCAGTGAGACTCCAGTATATATATCAACTGACGCGAGGAGAACCCTATTATTACTCCTGCTGCCATATCAACAATGGTTTGTTCTCCTGTTTGATTCTTAAATTCTTTAAGATAACACATATTCATAAACTCTAACTATTTCTTAGCCAAAATTTACAAAAGAGAATAAAGCTGCCAGACTTGGCATATACAAAGTTGAGAACAAATTAGAAGTACAAAAAATGAGGAAAAGTCTTTGAGCATTTCAGTATTCGCCTACCTTTATCAGGCATGTGAAGCTGGCTAAGAATTTCTTACTTATTTACCTTTATTTATTTGAAAGAGAATGACTAAGACAGAGTGAAGAGAGGGACAGATTTGCCATCTACTGATTCACTCCTTATATAAGCACAACAGTCAGGCCTGGGATAGGTGGAAGCCAGGAACCCAAAATTCAGTCCAGATCTCCCCCTCAAGTGGGAGAGATCTGGTTGCCTAACCATCAAAAAACTTTTTTTAAAGGAGAAACAAGGCTTCACCAATTTAGCAAGATGTAATATTCTACTGAGGGAACACACTTTGGTAAAAAAAAAAAAAAATTACCAAAAAGAATTCCAAAACATATTCCTTGTGTCCCATAATGTTTCTTTAATACATTTAATAATATATTAAACAATTACCATTTTTGAGACAAAATTGTACATACCAAATATTTGGCTGTTTTTACATTTAGTAACTAGGTAAACACTGCAGAAAAAAAAGTAAATTCACTTCACCAAAAGGATGAGTGAGTGAAGTATTTACAGAATTCAATATTAAACACCCTTTATAACTGTATTTTAAAGAATCTCAATGAAAAAAAATACAGCATTATATTTCTAAATCAGAAAATTTAATCTATTAAAACAAATTAAAGGCCTTGTAAAAACACAGTTAACTGGGCCTGGCGGCGGGGTGGCCTAGCAGCTAAAGTCCTCACCTTGAACATGCCAGGATCCCATATGGGCGCCAGTTCTAATCCTAGCAGCTCCACTTCCCATCCAGCTCCCTGCTTGTGGCCTGGGAAAGCAGTCGAGGACTGCCCAAAGCTTTGAGACCCTGCACCGGTGGGAGATCTGGAGGAAGTTCCTAGCTTCCGGCTTTGGATCGGCGCAGCACCGGCCTTTGCAGCCACTTGGGGACTGAGTCATCGGATGGAAGATTCTCTGTCTCTCTTCCTTTCTGTATATCTGACTTTGCAATAAAAATAAATAAATCTTTAAAAAAAACCCAGCAAACTATCAGCATTGTTAACTCTGAAACAGAATACTGGAAAACATTTATTTTGTTATTTATAAAGTTTAAATATAAATATTTAAAATTTTATTAAATAATTGTGTACAATCATCAGCCAATATTTGAGGGTTATTTGTTTCAGCAGTCTAGTGGATACCAAGTCCACACTGAAGTCTCATAAAAGAACATAAACTATTTGCACATAAACTATCCATATGCTTGTATACATTGTATATCATCTCTTGATTCTTTAGAACACTTAGTGCAATGTAAAAACTATGTAAACTATGACTATACTGTATTACTTAGGTGCGCTTTTTCAACTGATTCTGATGAAGAACTGACTAATAGGGAGAACTAACTCTAATATATATAATGTATATATTTATATATATATATATTAGAAACAGTGAAACATCACACATCTTAGAAAATAGGCAAAATCACTTTGTTATGGAAACATTCAGCCTCATTTTAAAACAGCAGTAACATTCAGAGTATCAGTTCACTTATTCTTTCAAATAAAGAAGAGACATGTGAAAGAGAAAATCAGAAACACAGAGCAAAATTAAAAGAATCATAGATGCATGTGACGACACTTTAAAATGCTATAGGAATCTGTACCATACAGATGGTTCCTTATTTATTATGGCTCAATTTAGAGCTTTTTTTTATTTTAAAGTGCCATGAAAGTGACATTCATCTATTAGAAATCACACTTCAAATTACATTAACCACAAATTATAACTCTAGGCTAGTGTAAGTGTCCTGAGCACATCTGAGGTAAGCTGGGCTAAGCTATAACACTTGCTAACTTAGGCATATTAAATATATTTTGGCTTGCAATATGTTCAGTTTATAATGGGTATATTGAGACACAACCTTATTATAAATCAAGGAAGATATTCATTTTTAAATACTTTGTAATATACATTTTTCATCCTAAATTAAGTCCTGGGCCAGTTTCATAGGTCTGACTCAAGTGAGGAGTCAGGAAGAAGCTACTGAAGCTAAAATGATTTCTAATCCACTGCTAGAGCACATTCAGCTCCTCCACTTCCTTCCAGAACTTTGCAGTGTCCATATGGATTGGGAGGCACTGCATAATAAAGAGAGCATGACAGTATCTAAAGATGTTTTAGGCACATGTTCTTCTAAGAAGCACACATGAACCAAAGCAAGACTGAGGCTGTAAGCAGTCCATGATAATGAAGAACTTTCCTATAAGGCTGCACATAATATAGATGATGCCACAGTTTAGTAATTTGGGAATATTTCCTTTTCTTCCCTGTTGAGACCATAGCTGAAAGGAAGCAAGGATGAAACTTGGGATCAATATCACCCTTCCAAAATCCAGTCATATTTAATGATGTTATATCTAAATTCAAAAAAAAAGATTTTGTAATTTCAGGTTTCTAAGATTTCATTATACCTTTCTTGGGTTTGTTAAAATATCTTACAGATGTTCATCAATTTTGGCTAACTGAAAAAGATTCCGATTAAAATGACAGAAAATACATGTGGTCTAAGCAGGATTCTTCATTCCTGAGCTTACTTCCTGTAATTTCATTGGCAAATAAAAATCACCCAAGCTATTCCACAAATTTGTTTTCACACAATTAAATGTTTTACTACACATAAAGCCTTACTACAAATAAAGTTTTCAGTATGTAATATTCAACAGGTTGTTGAACAATGCATCCTTAAATTCAAGTAGAAACATCATCCCTTGGCATTTTCTGTCTCCCCATATCATTATAATACAGTCAGATCTCCATACACTCACCATATATAGTGGAATTACAAAATTCAACCCACCAATTTACATGAACACAATATTTAATGTCTCTATTCACTTTAGGGCTATCACATAATCTAAGTCTTTCTACAATCCTGTTACAGAACACAAAGAAAAATATTGCAACTCTTTAAAATCATTATTGTATAAACTCCCAGAGAAGCACAGATTTTCTGAATATCAATGGTTGATATGTATGTGGGGGGTTTGTCTGGGAGGTAAAATGTCTCCCTAGCTTTAACTTCTTCTTCAGATTCATTGAGTAGTACTAATACGAGCTTACTTATCCAGTCCTCCCAGAAGCCCTCAACCCCTAACTGAACAAAACAATTCTGAAACGAAGAACAAAGCTAATTTAAAAACCTTTTTAAGATAAAAGGAGAAACTGATTTAAACTTAAGCAATATGTCATTTCAACATGGAAATAAATGTCATATTTAAGTTATCAGGACCTGTGATATTTCATTTATTTATTTTTAAAGATTTTATTTTATTTTTATTGCAAAGTCAGATATATAGAAAGGAGGAGAGACAGAGAGGAAGATCTTCTGTCTGATGATTCACTCGCTAAGTGACTGAAATGCCTGAAGCTGCACCGATCCAAAGCCAGGAGCCAGGAGCCCTTCCAGGTCTCCCACATGCGTGCAGGATCCCAAGGCTTTGAGCCGTACTTGACTGCTTTCCCAGGTCACAAGCAGGGAGCTGGATGGGAAGAGGGGCCTCCAGGATTAGAACCGGCGCCCATATGAAATCCTGGTACGTACAAGGTGAGGACTTTAGCTGCTAGGCCACCCCGCTGGGCCCAGGACCTGTGACATTTAAAAACCTTATTCTTTACATAGTGTGGCTCAAATGTGTACTAAAATTTAGGTAGATCAGAGGCTGTGAGAACAAAATACAGAGAGTTTTCTCAACATCATTTTCAGTGCATGCCACCTTGATCACATCCATTTTCCCATTTCTTCAGCATCCTCTTGGTTCCTGGCTTCAGTTACACCTCATGGTCCAGGCTCAGAACAGTAAATGAAAGATACTGTCTCTCTCTTTCTCTCTCTCTCTTTCCTAAGTGTGTGTCCCTCTCCATAACACTTCTTTCAATAGAATAAATTTTTTAAAAGAAACAATATCCAAAAAAAATAGGTGCATTTTGCCCTGAAGATTTTCCCTATTCTCTATCAACTGTTAGCTTTAGAACCAAAAATTTAAATTCAATTAATTCCTAAATATGTCATTGTGTATTTCTCATTTAAATCCACAATCCATCTGTATTTATTTTTTAATAAAGTTGGAAATTTAGTTTGGGGTTCATGCTTTTGCTTATGGACATCCAGTATCATTTTTGGAAAGTCATTCTTCTTTTAATTGTTTCTATATTTTGTAAAATATCAATTTGGCATATTGGCATTTATTTACTTTCGAGTTCTAATTTGTGTTTCATTTATTTGTAGGTCTATTGCTTTTTCAGTTCCACATTCCAGTATTTATTTCTCTAGGACAAAGTGCTTCAAAGCGTGCACAGAAACATAAAATTCAAACATAAGTCTACATATCTGCCAAAACTGTTTTAAATCTCATGCATTATTTTTTATGATAATCGTTTTCCATGAAGTTTTTGAAGAACACTGGTATTATTATTATGAAAATCACTGAAAAAGAGCGTCTGCTTCCTTTAATCATGCCATTTTAAAATATCTTTCAAATTCAATCCTATCTTGTTCGCTGCAAATAAATAAAAGTTAATTCCTAGGAGATCTGGAAATAGATTCTCCACACGACCCAGCCATCCCACTCCTGGGAAGCCACCCAAATGAAATGACGTCAGCATATGAAAAAACATTTGTGTCCCTCATGTTTATTGAAGTTCCATTCAAAATAGCTGATATGGAATCAACCTGGATGCGCATCAAGTGATGACTGAATAAAGAACTTACAGTATCACACGAAGAATATAGCTTAGGCATACAAGAGAATGAAACCCTATCTAAAATGGATGCAAATGGAAATCATTATGTTTAGTGACATAAGCCAGTATTAAAAACAGAAGTATCACATTTTCTTTGGTATGTGGTAATTAGTATAGAAAACTAGAAAAGAGTAACAGTAAAACAGAAATTTTATGATTGTCTTTTTTTTTTAAGATTTATTTATTTTATTACAGCCAGATATACACAGAGGAGAAGAGACAGAGAGGAAGAACTTCCATCCGATGTTTTCACTCCTCAAGTGAGCCGCAACGGGCCGATGCACTCCAATCCGATGCCGGGAACCTGGAACCTCTTCCATGTCTCCCACACGGGTGCAGGGTCCCAGTGCATTGGGCCGTCCTCAACTGCTTTCCCAGGCCACAAGCAGGGAGCTGGATGAGAAGTGGAGCTGCCGGGATTAGAACCGGCATCCATATGGGATCCTGGGGCTTTCAAGGCGAGGACTTTAGCTGCTAGGCCACGCTGCCGGGCCCTATGATTGTCTTTTTTAGCCTTTATTTATAATTGAGTGGAACTGTGATCTTTCTTCTTTTCACTTGTTGAATATTATAATTAGTGCTGAATCAAGCCTGTGATTATAGAGTGGATTAAAATTATGTCTTTGTAAAAACAGATGAAAGAATAGAGTGGCAGGGGGTAGAAAGATTTGGGGGAGGGTATAGAAGGGAATTGTGATTGTCTACTTAAACTTTTACCTATGAAATGCAGCAAGTATGTTCTCTGCAATTAATTTATTTAAAAAAGACAAAAATGAATAAATTGAAACAAGTTCAGAAAGTTTAAAGTGCCACATCATTAATGCGCTATAAGTTAGGTAAGCATGAACTGTGCCACACTTTCAAATCTGCCCCTTATACCACTTGGATATAATTTCTATATCTATTGATAAGTGAGAAAAAGACAAAAACCTGAACAAACCAGGGCTAAATATCATACTATTAAGAATATACTTCACATACCACCACAGTGGTGATAGTGCTACTATACAAACAGCATCCAGCTTTAAAATATATATAGCCAGCTCTAAAATATATATGTATGTGTATAAAATATATATATGTGTGTGTTTGAAATTCAGAGTAACAGTACTGCAGTTGAAACTGGGCTAGGCCACAGGTGGGAACCAAGAACTATATCTTTTCACATGAAAGTGGAAGGAAACGAAGTGCAGTGCCATAACCTTCTAAACACACTAACAAGAAGCTGAATCCAAAGCAGAGGTTGGACTCCAGTCTGGACATTCTGACATGGAATACGGAAACCACAAGCAGTAGCTTAATGCTCTGGGCCATAACACCAACCAATGTCAATTGCTAACATGTGCTTAGAGAAGAAAAATGAAATCACATCAAATTGATGATAAGTTAATCTTTAACAATGATTTATATGTGTATTTGAAAGACAGGATGATAGAAAGATGGAAGTAAGGTGAACCATCTTCTGGTTCATTCCCAGGTCTGGATCAGAAACACCAGGAGCCAAAAATACACTCATAGCTTTGCACATGGATTTAGTGGTCAATATTCCACTACCTCTCACAGTACGCTCACAGAAAGCTTGAAAAGACAGTGCCTAGCACCAGAGTTGAATCTGCATTCTAAAATGAAATATCAGAATTCTAAGAAGCAACTTATCTTGCTGCACTTCGGTGCTCATGCCAAATACATTAATTTAAGGAATATTTTAAGATGGCATTTTTACCCTTCTACTCATTGTAAGACACCTTCCCTACCATCCAAGAATATTTAATGTCTAATTGCAATAAAAATCATTTCCCTGGTTTTATTACAAGGTCTCTTAATGGCTTACAATGAATGACCCACAAAATTTTTAAAAGTAAGAATATTTTATTCAAAATAACAGACAGCACATGTGTTTGTATTCTGTATTACTAAAGATGCCCATTAAAAATGACAGCAGGTGCAGTTATCCGGCTCAGTGTTTGAGGTCACCATCTCAGAGTACATAAGCAAGGTATCTGGCTCTGACTCCAGCCCCTGACTCCAGCTGCCCACAAATTCAGACCCTCAGAAGTAGTAATGATGGCTTACATGACAGGGCCCCTGCCAACTTCACTGGAAACTTGGATTAAATTCCCAGCTCCCATTTCAGCTCCTACAGTGCGCCAGTCAGGATCCACTACAGACCTTCGAATAGTGAATAAGCTCTCTCTTCATCTCTCCCTGTTTCTCCAATCAATGACTAATTTTTTATAATGGGAAATTGATATTTTTCAAGAAAAGGAAACTACACATAATAAGAGGTCTAGGAAAAAAGCATGATTATATAAATATATTAACACTTCTGAACGGTAAAAAAAAAGGCTACTAGATAAAGCACAGAATACAGATGCAAAAACAGGAAGAGAAAGTAAGTGGAATCAAATGAAAACAATGTAAAATGATAGCCAGAGAACACCTCTAGAAAACAACTGAATTAGAAGAAAGTGGCTAGACTGAATGAGGAATTATTATTTTTTTTTAATTATTTATTATTTAACTTCATTAATTACATTGTATTATGTGACACAGTTATATAGATACTTGGGTTCTGCCACCCCTCCCCAAACCCTCCCACCATGGTGGATTCCTCCACCTTGTTGCATAACCACAGCTCAAGTTCAGTTGAGATTCCCCCATTGCAAGCGTATACCAAACATAGAGTCCAGCATCTTATTGTCCAGTCAAGTTCAACGGCTTCTTAGGGATACCCTCTCTGGTCTGAAGACAGAGCCAGCAGAGTATCATCCCAGTCAATTGAAAGCTCCAACATACCATCAGCAAAAATTTACATCATTATGGAATTAATTGACATAGTAATGAGTAACCAATATGTTAAAAGTAAATGCGAGTTCCCAGCCACCTTCTGTGACCACCTCACCTACACTTCAATTTTAGTTTATACACAACATATAACATTCAAAACATAACATGTTATACATAACATCATATCATCTTAAATTAAGGCAAACATGTGGTATTTAACCTTTTGGGATTGGCTCATTTCCCTTAGCATTATGGTTTCCAGTTTGGCCCATTTGGCCACAAAGAACTGCATTTTGTTTTTTTTAATAGCTGAGTAGTATTCCATGGAGTAGATGAACCATAGCTTTCTTATCCAATCCTCTGTTGATGGGCATTTTGGTTGCTTCCATGTTTTTGCAATTACTGATTGTGCTGCTATGAACATAGGAGTGCATGTTGGTTTCTCATAAAACAAGTGTTCTGGATATATTCCTAGGAGTGCTATTGCTGGATCATACGGTATGTTGAATTTGAGTTGTTTGAATATTCTCCATACTGATTTCCATAGAGGCTGTACCAGCCTGCAGCCCCACCAGCAGTGGAGTAAGGTTCCCTTTTCCCCGCAACCTCGCCAACAAGTGTTGTTGGTGCTTTTATGCATGTGGGCCAGTCTTACTGGAGTTAGGTGGTACCTCATTGATGTTTTAATTTGAATTTCCCTTATTGCCAGGGAACTTGAGCATTTTTTCATATGTTTATTTGCCATTTGGGTTTGTTCCTTTGTGAAGTGTTTGCCCATTTCCCGTGCCCATTTCTTGAGTGGCTTGTTTGTTTTGACATTTTGGTTGTTTTGTAGCTCTTTGTATATTCTGGAGATCAGCCCTCTATCACCTATGTCGTGTGCGAAGATCTTCTCCCATTCTGTGGGTTGCCTTTTTACTTTGTTGATTGTTTCTCTAGCTGTACAGAAGCTTCTTAGTTTGATGAGGTCCCAATTGTTTATTTTGGTCTTGATTTCTACTGCATTTGGAGTCTTTTTTAGGAAGTGAGGGCCTACCCCTAAGTGTTCCAGTGTGTTTCCAACATTTTCTTCCAAAAGTTTGAAGGTTTCTGGATGTAGGTTTGGATCTGTTATCCATTTGGATCTGATCTTAGTGTATGGTGAGAGATGTGGATCTATTTTTTTGTTTCTGCAGGCTATTAACCAGTTGTCCCAACAGCATTTATTGAACAGACCTTCCCATTTGCCTGGATTGTCGTTTGTCTTTTTGTCAAAGGAATTATTTTTAAAAGAGGAAAAGCAATTTCTAAGCATGTTTTATAATAGTCAATACAAGATGTTGATAGTAAATGCTAGGAAAATTATTCAACTGTTAACTATAAACTATTCAGTTTTTTAAAGATTTAAATATCATACTTGACATAAAATTTAATCAAGTTATTTGCAGCAGAAGAAGAAAGAAAACTAAAGACTTAATGAGGCAAAAGAAATAATTTTAAAAAGTACTGCTGGTTGGGCCCAGAATGATGGTTCAATGGCTAATGTGTTGCCTTGCACATGCCAGAATCCTGTATGGGCACTGGTTGATGTCCCAGGTGCTCAGCTTCCCATTCAGCCTCCTGCTTGTGGCCTGAGGAAACTGTGGAGAATGGCCCAAAGCCTTGGGACACTAAACCTACATGGGAGACCCAGAAGTTCCTGGCTCCTGGCTTCGGACCAGCTCAGCTCTGGCTATCGCAGCCACTTGTGGAGTTAACCAACCTGCTGATGGAAGATCTTTTATCAGTATCTTCTTCTCTCTGTGAATATGCCTTTCCAACAAAAATAAATAAATCTAATATATATGTATACATACATATATAAGTACTGCTGGTAGACTTCAAATGCGCTTGAATGTCTACAGAATTTAGAGTTTTAGTAGCTAAACCATCCTTTATATTCTTGAAACCAATTAAACAATCTGATCATTTTCCACTATCATTGAGGTTGTTGTACAACTTAGTATTTCAGGATAACACAAATATTTAGTGAAGTGATGGCTAGAGTGAAGCCAATAAGCAAATCCATCACCTCAAACAGTTCCCAATTTTGTATGTAGAAGAGAAAGGAAAAAGAACAATTAAGGCTTACTTTCTTAGGCAATTTAAAGTATATAATGCAATATTGATCACCAGTATTTACTCACTTTGATTAACGAAACTTTATACCTTTTGCCTAACATCTCCCATTTCTCTTTCCTTGCAAGTTTCTACATTGGATATTTGCTTCATCAAAAACAGTAACCTAAGAGGAGACACCTAACACAACAGAAACACCCCTCCTCTATTCTCTGATAAAACTGAAATATAGAATAAAGATTAAGATATGATTAATGTTCCCCTTGAACAATGACCTATCTTTTTTTGATACATACCAATTCAAGTAGCATTAAAGGCCCTAGAATTTACTTCATTCAGTTTGACTAAAAGCTTTCAGTTTCAGATATTAACATGAAGAGCAAAGTGTGTGTTGTTTATTAGAATCTTCCCAGCCTAGTTCCACTGTGATATTACCTGGACTGCAAAGTTCAGTATAGGGCTAGGAAAGTGACCAATGACTGGAAAGACACAGGAAATGTAACTGAAGTAGAACTGACCTTTATGCTTAGCCAGAAGAGAATGAGCAGTCCCCCAAACACGCAATCTTATCTGAGTCAAAACAACACATAGTTTCAATTGGCATAAAGCTTGACTTCAAAATGACTCATCCCTACTTCTCACTGCTAGAGTATTGAGAACACTAAAACAGATCACTCAAGCTTCTTGCATAACTGGAACTCCTCTAAAGATTAAACACAGGGACCAAACACAGAGAGATTAAATAGGAATTCTAGAATCCAGTCTCTTTCTGTCTCTTAGAACAGCTTTCCCAGGAACAATGATGAGATTAATGATCACACACACAGGATTGAACAAGAACTAAATATGTAGACTTTTGTTAAGCCTCCACTTAAAAGTCCCTTTAAAAGAAATAAGAAAATGCTGGTATAAGATGAGCCGCTAAAATATTACAAGACCAAAATGTAGCATGATAAATTGTACTTCTTTTTCTAACATTTGGCTTTTGCATAGGTTTTACTTTGTGCTCTTTGTCATGTACCATGTATCCAGTGTGCAGAGATTATAATCACTTCATTGTATCTTCAGGTCTAACAGCCATTCTTCACGTAGGAATATCATAAGGGCTAGTTATTATAAAAGCACTTCATCAATCTGTCTTTTGATACAGAGACTGTGTTACCAACAGTTTCCATTATCAGATCACATTTCTTTTTTTATATTTTTATAGTTATTACATCCCATAATGTGTTTTTTTAGATATAGGGATTCTATCATGAATTAAACTATGGATGTGTCAGAGGCAATAGTTGAGCCCATAAATCCTTGAATATAAATTTTGACATATTCTACAGATTTCCAGGAAAAGAAAACAACTTTTTATTATCTGCTATGTAAGTGTTCTCCAAATAACTCCTTAAAACAAGCAAATAATCCAGAATGATTTGTTTTCTTGGAAGACAGAAGCTCTCTTTCTTCCTTATATGATGAAAGACAAGCTCTATGGAAAATTTTGAAATGTTTTGTGTTTTTAGACTAAGATATAAGCAAAACACATGAGCGTACAAGAATAAAGAAAAAGAGGGAGACAATTATAATCTGAATCCTGGTTACCAAGTGAAGAAAGCTATCAGGGAGATAGTACCTTGACCGCATGAAAACTTCAGTCTTGACTTAGACTTATGAATTATGACACTCTGAGATGATGAAGAAACTCCCTAAATTTTTCTAAAAGTTTGAAAGCTATTTTAAAGGTCTTAAGGACTGGAGGAAACCAAAACTTCAAAGCAGGTATGAAACCACAGCAACTGAATTTCTAGGAGCTCTCCATGGTGCTGCTCATGTCAGCCTATACTGCCTTGAAAATTTTGCATACATCACTGAAGCCATTCTCATACATATTTGAGTTAGGCTCCTTCTAAGTTCTAAACACTTTCAAACTTGAATAAGCTTCTTGTCATTTACAGAGGAATATTTTTACTTACTTTCATGGGGACAATTACCCTACAAGTTCAGTTTATAACAGTAGCCCACCGTGGTACTGAAACAGTACCTCTGTTGAGACACCAGAACTCAGTTACAACTAAATGTTTTCTCAATTCTGTACAAACCGACCACGGCCACATTTGGGTCACAGACTTTCTACTGTTAGCTTTAAGTGAGACAATAAGACTCCCACAGAAATATTTCAGAGGCTGTCTCTTGAAACCAGGTGAAAAGTTTTCCATCAATCTCAGTCACCTTTTCATCGCATTAAGTATTGTTTTGAATCATAGGTAAAAGCGAGTTTTACTTGTTTACCAGGAATTATGGATATAGTCTTTGTAAATTTGCTTGGTATTTCTCTTTCAGATTCAAAACAAAATAAAACCTCTGAGTAACTGCATCTAGTTCAAGGAAAATCATAATCAATATAAAACGATCATCATCATAATCATCACTACAATACAACTATGTCTTATAAAAGATAATAATTTCTTCCTTTGGCCTTTGCATCAAGATAAAACCAGTGCTGCATGACTTTTATTTATATGACTTTGTGATCATAAACTAAATAATATCTGTCTTTAAAGAATTTATAATTTTTCAAGTCATTGTGTTACATTGCATAAACACAATATCTTGGCATCCTTCTTCAAATTTAAATGACAGTAGCTATAAAAATTACAATAAATTCACAGCATCAGTGGCAGTCAAATGAGACAATTGCATGAGTAATTCAAATATATTGATGAAATTTCGGAAGACAAAAGCCTCAAGTTGTTCTGATCTTCAATTATAAGAAGATGGAACTGTCACTCATTACGGTTATAAAATATGTTGAAAAGCTTGAGCATTATATGTGAAACAGATGTAAGAATACTCCTAAGAAGTATTTCTTAGGAAAAATTTCTGTAGGACCTTGGACATTACTTGCTAAGAACCTTGAATCTTAGTAAACTGATTGTGTGTCATATTTTCCAGATTTAAATCTAAAGAAACCAGAAACTGGAATGCTCATAGATTGCACAGAAAAACAAATAAACAAACAAAACAAACAGCCTTAAAAAAGGACCACTGTTGTGGCTTTGGGAGTTAAACCACTACCTGCCTCATAGGCAACAGCTCAAGTTCTTATTCCAAAGTTCTCTGTAACTAGGAAGGCACTACCAGATGGCCTGTGTTTGGGTCCCTGGGACTGATGTGGGAGATTCAGATAGAGCATCTGGCTCCTGTCCTGGCTTTGGTGTGGCCAAGCTCCGATCCTAGAAACTCCCTCTTCCCTTCTCCTTCATTTTCTCTGTTCAATTCCCCTTCCCCTTCCTTCTACCTTTCTCCCCTATCTCTCTGTAACTCTGAATCTCAAAGCTGCTTTTTTTAATGCCCTGGCAAAAACTTGCTTCCACAAGTAAAAGGACCATGAAGGTGTATGTAGAAACATAGCAGCTGAAAGTACCTACTGCCCAGTGAAGTCAGTTTTCCCAGAGAAGAGGAGAATCTTCTCTTTTTGTTTCTGGGGTTCTAGAAACCTGGTAATTGTAAACACAGGTGCTCAGCTGACACCTTATGACAAACTAAGTGTAATAAGGCACTGCCAGTGCCCATGGATAACCAGCTGAGCTACATGGATGCATTACTTTTCTGTGCCTAAATTAATTTAGTTTTTGATCAGTATGTTTTAAAGGTATACTACTATAAATCATCAGTGTTCGGTGTGATAACATTTCTTGTGACATGTGAATTTATCTGTACAAACATTTTATGAGAATGAAGATGTTTGAGGAAGAAGATAGAAAATAAATGCATTATAGGTGGTTGTTTATTGCATCAGCTACAATGTCACTTGGGATATACTCATGCCATATCAGACTTCCTTGGTTCAAGTCCCAGCTCCACTTCCAATCCAGATTCCTGATAATGCATACCCTTGGAACCAGAAGATAATGGCTCAAGTCTTGAATTTGTGCAACTAACCAGAGTGACTCAATTGAATTTTGGGCTGCTGATTTTGCTTTGGTCCAGTCCGGCTGTTAGGAAGTAAATCAACAAATAGAAAAATTTCTCCTGCTGCCTCTCAAAGAAATAAAGAAATAAAAATTCAAAAAAGAAAAAAATAGCTATATAAAAACCATGTTGTTATTCTAAGGGGTTTTTTGATAGCTTAAGGTTTCTGAAATCAAGGAATCAGTGGGTACAACTAGCAGTAATTTTGTGTTCTGCTTCTGAAATGCTATTATTAAAGTAGTCCTACTATTAAAATCTATAAAGCACACTAACTGGAAAATTCATGCTCTAGGATCACAAAAAAAAAGTAATCAGAGAAAAACTGAGAATGGAGAATAAAAAACTTTCTCTGCGGATTGAAATATCTATAAAGTGCCTGTTGGGTAGATATTATGATCCACTTGCAGAAGAAAGCTTGGACAGGGAAGGCATAAAAGAAGCTCCCAGAATCTTTTGTAAAGAAGTTGCAGGCTTCTACAAAGTAACACAAATTTGTTTGAAGTCAGGCTTCTTCTCAGAAATGACAGATGCCAAACAACCATGAAATAATGATTTCAAAGTGCTAAAAATCACTTTCAACTTGTATTTCTGACCTAGCAAAACTATGAGACAATTGTGAAAAACAAATAAGCACATTTTAGGAAATAAAAATGTTCTGCAATTTGTCTTTGCTGTATGTACATTTTCAGACAAAGAAAAAAAGAAATACAAATTCACTAACTTTAAATCTATCCAAAAGACATAAAAGAATCCAAAAACTCGGAGTACAAAATGCAATAAAATGTTACTATGACACAAAGGTGAAACGTCCATAAATTCTAGGATTATAGCTCTGATATAAGCCTATTAAACAAGATGAAAAACCATAACATAGAGTTTTTAGAATACCTACTAAATAAAGCTGAATTCCTTGTATAACGTATGGAGATTTTTTAAACAGATAGTGTTAATGGAATTTTTACTTTTATTGGTTAATTTCTGTACTACTGAAAATTGCATTGACTTCTACATGTCTTATTATATGCTGAATAACAAGTAAACTTCAACTACATTTTTTGGATTTATTCATTTCACAGGCAGAGAGGGAGAGAGACAGAGACATAGAGAAAAAGCTTCCATCTGTTGGCTCATGTCCTCAGTACCGCAACATCACAATATCTGGGGCTAGACAAGGTCAAAAGGAGGACGAAGCTCCATTCAAATCCATCCCCATGTGGATGGCAGGAACCCAATTACCTGAGCTAGCATGTTCTGCTTCGCTAATGCATTAACGGGGGCTGGATTGGAAAACAGAGAGAAAACTTAATTCTAGGTGCTCTTATGTAGATGTAGACAACAACTTAACCCAGAGTGTCACAGTTTCTGAATTTTAAAAGATTTTCTCCAACTGGATTTTAAAGCACATAACAAATATTGACAATATAGCAAATTCTATGGCTTCTGCATCCTGATGTTTAACAGTAATTCTATTTAAGTTCATAAAACTACACTGTATCATGAGAGTTTTTAGTGTTTTAAGAGCTGTTTTTCTTCTCTGGGAGTTTCTAAGTCTCAGTCCTCACTTAAAAAGTCTTTACACTCAGTACAAAAAATAATTTTAAATTTGGAGGAAAATTTACCTCAAGAAAATAAAATAGCAATATCACTACAGCCATTGTAATAGTTATTTTTTTTACTACCTATTAAGTCTTGGGAATCTGGAAAAAACATTTACATTTTTCTCCTTAAACCTAGTATACCTTTGAATATTCATTGTAAGAATTGTGGCCACTGTGGTGCTAATTGCGAGCTAATCTTCTGCCTGTGGTGCCAGCATTTATATAGAGTCTCAATCTAGTCCCTGTTGCTCCACTTCCCATCGAGATTCATACTAGTGACCTGAGAAAGTAGGGGAGGATGGCCCAAGGCCTTGGGTCCCTGCTCCTATGTGCAACCCCAGAAAAAGCTCCTGGCTCCTAGCTTTGGATAGGCATGGCTCTGGTCACTGTACCTATCTGGGAATGAAATAGAGGGTGGAATTCCTTGCTCTGTTTTTCTCTTTACCTTTCTTTTAGGAGCCACAGACTTACGGGCCTTAGACTTGGCCTACCTGACAGCCTGTTGCATTGCAAAGCCTGCCTTGGGCAAGCAGGGCCACAGCAAGCAGGATATTAGGCCAGAACATCCGGTGCAAAGCAAGCAGAATAGAACTTCCACCCTTGTTCCTGTTCAAATAATTAGTTCCTCTCCTGTTTCAATATAGATGATTAGTTCCTTCCCTGCTTCAATGAAGATAATTACTCCCAGGAAACCCCTCCCCTTCTCCTCCTCCTCTAGAGAAAGAAGGGATATATATGAGGAGTAAAACAAAGAGATGAGGCACTCTTTTCCATCAAGTATGTGTGTCTGTTTCTTGGACCAGCAGCCCAGGGGGCTAGCAGCCCTGCATTCCCAGTCCACCCTCAGGGTTTGAGCATCGTGTCCTGCAGGTTGGGACAAATTGGTGGCCGGTATGGTGAACCTGATACGGTGGAGCTACTGAGGAACCTTGCGGTTAAGACTTCGGCCAAAGCGTTTGGGGTGTAAGGCAAATAAGGTGAGTCGATAATTGACTCGGACATTTCTAAGAAAAAATTTGCAGGGGCATAAGTGATTTCATCTCCAGACCCTCTCCCTGTCTTGGGGCACGAGGGATAATCTGAGGGACCCCGGAAATCCGGAGGCAAGCTTAGAATTCTGAAACTAATTATTATGGAACTAATTATTTGAACAGGAACAAGGGTGGAGGTTCTATTTTACTTGCTCTACAGAGGATGCTCTGGCCTAATATCCTGCTTGCTGTGACCCTGCTTGCCCAAGGCAGGCTTTGCAATGCAACAGGCTGTCAGGTAGGCCAAGTCTGAGGCCCATAAGTCTGTGACTCCTAACACCTTTCTGTATTACTGTTTCAAGCAAAATAAATAAATCTTCAAAAACGAGTGAACGAGCAAGACTACTCAGGTACACTACGCAAATTATTTTACATTAAACAAATGTAAGACTGAGAGGTAAAGAGAAGAAGGCACACGACAGGCAATCATTATAGGAAATGGAGTTTGGAGAAGATGTTTTCATTCCTTTTACTTCAGAGTAGGGATTAAACTTCCTTGAAATATTGTCCATTATAAGCTATTTGTTTCACAGACCATAAGAAAAACACTTTGAAAGAGATGACTGAAGTCATCAGTTATTTTAGGAAATGAGAATTGGGATGTCCATCCATTTCTGCTCTCCCAAAGCTCACGGTTAGACTTCATTTCTCAGCTTCCCTTGGCATAAAGAGTTTCCAGTTGTTCAGGCTATCATCAATATAGCGCACAAAAAAAATAACAATGTACACTGCTCCAAGACCTGATCCACACAGATTTATCACATAGGACTTCTGTTTTTACACTTTTTGGAGAATAATGTCATTGAACAAGGTGATCTTGGAGCTCACATAAAGATGACAGTGTAACGAAATGGAAAGAATATGGACCAGTGAGTCAAAAAGAACAGCATCACCATTGATCAAATCATTTTTTTTTTTACTTCACATGGGAGATGTTAGACAATTTACACATTTGTTTGCTACACAGTATCTTGCTAGATTAAGTAGCTATGTCTCAGTCACCCACATTTTAAATTTTCAGATAATTGTGGTTTCTCAAAGTGCTGTTTCTTAGATCCTGAAAACACAGTTAATTGTGCATCAAACAGTAACCCACTAAAACTTAAGAAAGCATTACTCCAGTGAGTTTACTGTGGTTTCTTGATACCAGAAGAAAAGAAAAGTGAGTTCTTTCAAAAGAAAGTCTCCTTAGAATAGTTGTGATGAAGGAGATGGAGCATTTTAATTTACAGAACAATGTTAAGAAAACAACACGGGTGCTATCCAGGGACAAGACAGATGAATCATTCACCCCCATGATTCTGGCAATATGGTATTATAATTTTAAACATAACAAATGGATTTAATTTGATTTGCCTACATGAAATGCATAGTGGGAGATGGGTGGCATAGTGACAGAAATACAGAGAAGTATGGAGAGGAGAAGCAGCTTCAACTCATTGGTCCAGCCTCAACACATGCAACAGACATGAGGGGGATCAAAGGCCAGGAGCCAGGAACTTCATGTGGAAACCAAGTAATTGGCTATCATTCACTACTGTCTATGCACAGCAGTAGGAAACTGGATCAGAACTGCAGAGTAGCCAAGACACAAACCAGCATTCCAACAAGGGATGCAAACACTGTAAACAGCAGCCAACCCACTGTACCACAATGTTTATCCCAAGAAAAATTCTAATTAAATATCTATGAGATGACAGTTGTAAAAGTGAAAAGAAAATTTGAAAGCCTAGCAGTTTGATTCACATCTGTAGGAAAATTTTGTTCTAGTTAAACTTTAAACTAATTTTTAAAAAGGATGCATAGAGTGGGTGAGTGCTAGTGATTGAGATGCCCACATACCAAATCAGAGTTCCTGATCTGAGTGCTGGTTATGACTCACAATGCCTGTTTCCTGCAGATGCATGTCATATGGAAGGGAAAAGATTGCTTAGGTGGTCGGGTTTCTTCCACCCACAACAACAACTTGGAATTGAAGCTCCCAGCAACAGCTTGTCCATCAACTGGCTCTTGGGGCCATTTGAAGAGGGAACAACTTGGATAAAATCTGTCTCTTTCTGATAAAATTTTAAGTGTTAAAATGAAATTGAGCAATGAGGTTTTTTTTTAAAAAAAAAAGGGTAAATGAATGCTCAAATGTTGTAATTTTGATTTGAAGAGAGTAAAGAAAACCTGCATTAACTCATCTTTTTTGTTCTCTAGTTGAGAACAAGTCTAAACATAGCCAATAAAATGAAATGCTGACTTGCTCATATTGTTCATTCAGTATTTCATCATACATAGTTACTTGCTATCCACTCCTCACTATCTCAATGACTCAGACCATAAACTGTTATTTTATTCTTTTTCTTTTGTTGTTTCAGTTATTTGGCTATTTGAAGGAAAAATAACAACCCTCTTTGTCAGCTGTTCAAAGCAGAGAAGTATTGAATTTTATTAATAATTACTACTACACTTCAATTCAAAAATATATATTAAACTCTAATGTACTCATCTCTTCACTTTGTCAAAGTTGACACTTACTTCCTGCCACTAGATACTTAACACATCCTGTTGCTAATCAAAGGAAAAAAATAGTAATTTAACACAGTAAAAATAGGGATTGCAAGCATATGTCTATGCATAAATGTACAGAACTAATTTAGCCCATTATCAAAGTTAATATAACCATTAGCCAGCTTGCTGAACTGAGTAACACATATATATAGCTTTTACATGCTAATTATGAGCTCTGAAGAAATATCTACATCATACGTTTGTGAGATTCAGCTTCTCACCAAAACTACACTCTCACATTATAAAATAAAGCAACTTCAGGACTTTCACCTAATTTTTGTGTTAGGTTAAGTAACAACTGAGAGGAAGTACACTTAGCTCCACTGGTTATGCATGTGATCAACAAAATGTCACATTTTTGCAGGCTGCCCTTGACACTGCTCCTGGTGTGACTCTGACTCTGCATACAAAATGTAAAAATAAGAATGTGTGAATGAATATGGTTTATGAGTTTGTGTCTTAATTTTCAAAAAGATAGACACTGTTCTGACCACTTCCACTGATGCAACACCATGTTGACTTAAATTTGAAAGGTGTTTTGTAAGCAAAAGGTTTCTGCCACGGTCCAAAGCATTCTAAGTGTGAAAGCTATTGGCAGATGAGCAATCATTACAAAAAAACATTGTTGTTAAAGCACAGACTCCTTTTGTTTTATGTTGAATGCCCAATTTAGTCAGTATCTCACTGAGTTCCTTTTTACATTCTCCCTTAAGCACTCCACACACATATTCATACATACTCATGCACACACACACACACACACACACACACACGCCATTTCAAAGTTTCTGAAGCCATAGGTTAAATGTGGACACAGAATTAACTAACACCAGCCTGAAGTGTAATGGTGCACCTAATTTGCTAGTGATATTCCAAGTCATCAGCCTGGCCTCTGTTCCTGGCAAGATTCTCTAGGTAAGACTGGGCTCCCAAACAGGAACAGAATTTGCCATAGTAGAACATTTTGCCTTCCTTGTGAAAAATCAGAACTCTCAAAGCCAACAGATTAATAGCTGATGGTAACACTGTGCCCTTGAGTCAAATGAAAGGACCAATGAATTGATTACACACTCTTTATTCTTTCACAAGCCCTTCTTTAAAAGGCTCTTAACATATCTGGCACTACTTTAGACAGTTTGCAATAATCCTATATTCGAGTCTTACGTAGCAATTCAAAGAGCTATTCATTTCCTTGTTACAGCGGAACCCCTTGCCAGGAAGCTATGCTCTGACTTCATTATGAACTTTTTGGCTGATGGAGTTTGGGGATTCCTGTGAAATTGTAAAAGTAAAAGCACAGAGACACAGCAGGATAGTGTTAAGTGAGGGAAACATAAGCAAATCCAAAGTGCAACAAGCAATACAGGTACGTTTTGCATAAATTTCATAAAATGTAAGAATTGGAGTATTACAGATTCACAAAAGAGCTTGTATTTTCACTATTAAAGAATGTTAGGGATACTTTATAAGAAAACTAGCAACACAAATTTTAAGTGTACATAATCACTCTCATGTCAGAGTCTAAGCTTTTACAGGTATATGCAAACACTTCATCTTTTAATTGACTTTCCAGGCAAATACTTTACAGCTTGAAAATCATGTTTACTTAATCAGATGTTGATTTTTCTAAGGAGAATATTCTTTCTATAACTACCCTGGTCAATGAACTTCTTGAAAAATTAGTTACCCTGCATCAATTATTTAATCAATGATATCAGCTATTAAGATGTACTATTGCTTATATAACATTATAAAATAGGTATAATTGTACAGACCAAAATTCAAACTAATTAAGACACTGGCCCAAATACTTAATATGCAGCAAAGATGCCATCCCAATCCTTGTCTGTCTGACTACCACACCCAATCTATTTCTGTCCATCCTATTTCCACCTAATCACAAAGTCTATTAATTGGCCATGTGATATGAGCACATGTACACTGTACTTATGGAGCATGCATCATTAAACAAATTCTTAGCTGTTAACTCCAGCTAGAACAATTAAAATACATGCTTTTTCAAGTAAAAAGGGGGTTAGTGAAGTGGACTTGTGGGGAATGGGCAAAAATACATAGTTTAAAAAAAATCAATTTGAACAGGAGGAAAAAAAAGTTTAGAGACTGGTAACATGTTGATTTATTCCTAGGGAAAGCTCTTCTCTTTACAGTTGCACTACTGTTGGCAATCAGGAGGAATGAACAATTCTGCTTATTCAGTCTGTGTTGGGGAAAAATGAGAAGATACAGATATATTTACGGGAACTACGGAGAAATCAGTTCCATACCTATAGCCACCATACGCCCCAAAGACATGGGGAATGCTCTCCCTCTCCAGACGCAAACCTTAAGGTTTAATCTAACTGCAGATCCAGGCATGCTGATACTCAGCACTTAAAAAAAATCCCTGGGCCAAGCATTCAGTACAGTAGCTAAGACTTCACTTGGCAGGCCAGCAAAATGACGTAATGAGTGAAGCCCCTATACGAAACCTCAGCATTTCATATGGCATCAATTGATGTCCCAAATGTTCCATTTTCAGCTCAGTTCCTTGTTAGCACACTTGGAAAATCAGCGGATGACCCAAGGGCAACAGACACAGCATCAAAAACCTCTGGACCCTGGCATTGGCTTGGCCCAGACACGGCAACTGTAGCCACTCCAGGAGTGAACCAGAGCTCTCTCTGCATCTCTCCGTCTCGTTTTGTAACTCCAACCTTCAAACGAATATACACACACACACACACACACACACACATATATATACACACACACATATATATACACACACACACATATATACACATTCCATATGAGAGTTCCTAGGTTTGAGTCTGGTTCCACTCTCAATTCAACCTTTTTGCTAATGTTCTGCTGCTGGTGGAGGCATCAGGTTGTGAATTTTCGTCACTCAGTGAGAGACATGAATTGAGTTAAAGGATCCTTGCACGTGCCTGTCCCACCCAGAGCTACTATGAACATTTGAGGAGTGAACTGGTAACAGAAGATTCTTTCTTTCTTTCCTCTCATTCTTTCTTTTCTTCCTTTCTTTTTCTTTCTTTCCTTTCTCTCATTCTCTCTCCCCTTCTATGAGTAGGTGTGTGTGTGTGCCTGAATTTCAATAAATAATAAATTATTTTTTCTTTACAAGGAGTTACATTAGTGGTCACATCTAACGAAGAAACTCAAAATTCTCAAACACTCAGTTTTCTTGCAATAATTTCTCACACTATTATTAAATTATTCTATAAATATTAGAAAACAGCCAACATACTGATTCTGTTTCTGGGTTCTTTTATTGTTTTCTTACAATTTTCATGGGAATAATAGGTGTTCTTCTGTCTGTCCAGCTGAAAACTTTCCTGCCCCCCAAACAGAGAAGGTACAAGTAAACAATAATCATTATGAAGGACAGAAATAGGACCGACACTATATGTTACATACATTTCCAAAAATGTGCTATCTTCAACATTACTAGCTCTCCCTGTTGGGGTTTAAATGGATGGAGTTTAAGTTATGACAAGTCAGGTTAAATCACCAAGAACATTTCAAAAGGCCTGCATCAGAAAACACCTACACAGAAAAAAAAGATCACTATTCAGTCAAGATGCAGAAATCAAACTGTGAATTCAATTTAATTAATATGTTTTGCTGCCTGGGGAAGTTACCAGTTTTTTGGAGGTCAGCATTCACAGAGTGAGCACCTATACATGTAGTTGCAGCCACTATGGAGAAGAAACCTGGATGATTTTGGCTTATACAAAATAAAAACATTTAATATAGTGACCTAATGAATGGCAAAATTCAAATTTCTGTCTTAGACCAGCTAAATTTTTAATTAGAAAAGTTAACTATTCTGTTGCAAGTCTTAAAATCTTGTTCAAAATACATAAATACCAAATAAAGTCATCCAAAAATTAATTTCTGTATTTCTGTAAAAGTTTAAAATCAATTCCATAAATATTAGACATAAAATTACATGAAATAAAGCAGAAAGCAGATGGGTGGTTATTATATTACATGTCATTAAGTAACTCATCTTCAGTTCTACAATTTCCAACCAATTAATTACCGTCCATCCAAAGATTCCAGGCCTTACTCAACTCCTTGACAGATTTTTCCACCAAAAAAAAAAAAAAAACAAAACAAAAAACACAAGCAAACAAAACACCACTAATTAAGTTTAAGAATTAATTCAAAATGCAGATTATTTTTACCAAAATGCAGATTATTTTAACAGAGAACAAAATGTCTACCCTTTACTGATTAAATAAGATTAAGATATTACTGTCCATTGCTCAAATTTAACTAAGTAAATGCAAAAGTAAGAAAGATATTTAGACAGTTAACCAATACATGAAAAGAAAAATAAGCACAAAGCAAAGTTTTCCTAAATATCTAAAAATTAAAATCTAACACCATTTTGCTTATTCTGACTATCAAGAGAAAAATTTCAATTCACACCATATATATGTTTAGGTGGAGTAAAGATTTGTGCCACATAATAACAAATTTTATCTCATTGTTGACAGACTCAAATGCATCTTTTCTACTGTATTCCTCAGCTCAGTGACTGTTTTAATGTTCTAAAACTTTAAAAATTTGGCTGTGCTATACTTTAAGACATATTGGTAGTCCAATGCATTAGATAAGAATTGGCAAACCTGAGCATCCAAGAGTATACCTTACCTGAAGGCCTTCAATAGCTAATCTCAGCATGCTTGGTGTCAGTTTAGAGGCTTGCTTGAAGGTGAAGTTACTCCAGTCTATAATTAAAACAAATCCATTGACTTGAAGCTCAGGATCTTCAATCATGGCTTCTAGAGAGAGTAAGATGGCACGCAAAATATCCACCAGTGTGTACCTAGTAGTAATAGAAAACTACTGAATTATATCTCGCCACCATTTACAGAGAAACCATAAAAAATTTTCAACACATGAAAGATTCCTTTTCAAATATTTCAAGAAGCTTAAGGAAATTGATTCTTTTACAAATGCTCTTCTAATTACAAGGTTATTTTAAGTGCATTACAGGGACATATTCTCATCTTCTGTATTCTATACCAACAAGTGGAAATGCTTTCAAAAAATGCTACAGCTTGTTTCATGTTTTATAAGTATTTAATTCACTTCCTGGTCCAATAATTTTCAAAATCTCATTTCAGCTATCTTAAAACCAAGTACTCTGCTATTTATTTGTTTACTGGAAAATCAGATATACAGAGAGGAGGAGATACGGAGAAAGATTTTTTGTCCAATGATTCAGTCCCCAAGCAGCCGCAACAGCCAGAGCTGAGTCAATCTGAAGCCAGGAAACAGGAGCTTCTTCTGGGTCTCCCATGTGGGTGCAGGGTTCATGGTTTTGGGCCATCCTCAACTGCTTTCCCAGGTCACAAGCAGGAAGCTGGACAGGAAATGGGGTTGCTGGGATTAGAACCTGCACCCATATGGGATCCCTGCACGTGCAAGGTGAGGGCCTTGGCCACTAAGCTACCATACTGGGCAGCTTTTAAACAGCTGCAAAGTACCCTCAGTGACACTGACATTACAAAGTTTGTAAAGTTTGATAGTGAAATTTGAATTAGTTGTATTGGTAAACAGGTACACTGTACATACATTGCATGTGGATAATAATCGATGAAAGTGACACTGAGGTTGCTGGTGTGGCATACCTGTAAAAGCTGGAAGCTGTGACACTGCATCCCATATGGGTGAAGGTGTGATTCCTGGCTGCCCCGCTTGCTACCCAGCTCCTTCTGATTGGTGTGGGCAAATTAGCAGGGTTCGCCCACAAAGGACTGGACTCTTAGGTTTCTGACTCTTAGGTTCAGATCAGTCCATCTCCAGCCATCCCACATCGCATCCATTTGAGGAATGAACCAGAGGATGAAAGATGTTTGTGTGTGTATATTTCTTCCCCCTCCAATTGCCTTTCAAATAACATAAAATCTTAAAAAAAAGTGACACTCGATTTTAACTATCTGCTTTGAGTTTGTATAATAAAAGAGGAAAGATCTGAGGCATACGACATAATAAATCAGGAAAATAACAGAAATGTACCTGTTATCTTACAAATTATCCAAATTTAGAGCTTGGGTCTCCTTTTTTTTTTTTTAAATTTCTACTGCATTCTAAAATTTCAATAAATGTTTTCTCACTCCCACTAAACGGACTAGATTGAGTGATAAAACAGAAATTATGGAAAACGCCACTGAAAGTAGTGAAAGTAAAAAATAAAAGTAAAATTTAAGAGACATTTTAAAAGTAAGCATGTTAAAACATGGTAATTAGATGTAGGCACTAACAATGAAAAAACAGTAAAGGATGACAGCTTGCGAGTCACAGTAAACAGTAGAATGTTTAGTCAAAATCAATGGAGTAATCAGAGACCAATGTTGGAAGTAAGCAAAAATGTAAAGTTTTCAACTAAAGATGTTGTACTAGAAAAAAATATAGCATACCCCAAAACATTTACTGAGTGATTATCTTTGAAAAATAGACCTTAAATTCAAGAGAGATCTCAAGCTGAAAACACTAGAAATGAAAGTATACAAATGCTAAATTCAAGGAAGTTAAAAAATGTAATAGAGTTAGAGTGGAGAGAATTACTTTTATCAGAATAGATTACTTTTGAAAACAAAGTTTTCAGATAAATCTGAAAATTCACTAAAGATGGCAACACATTGAGTTTTTGTATAAGCCACATGATAGGTTTTTCCTCCTTGGACATTCAAGTGAAGATGTGCATGCAAAATTACCAAAAGACCACAGGAAAAAGAAGGAATGGGAAGCAGATGGATTTAGAACAAATATCACTGTCGGTAAAAGTGATGGGCTCACAAAAATGGTGTGAAACAATGAATACATGTAAGCTCATAATTCTAGTTTTACTTCTAAATACACTTAGAGTCCAACAGAAAATGCATAAAAGTTCATAGGTGAAATACTTAACATAGGAATTTCAGGTAGTTTCTCTCCTTAGGATTTCATTTTCGTCTCTAAATTCAGAGACTTGGAGTAGAATCTCCTTTAGGATTACAGCAGTGAGCAAGCATAAATCAGGGCATCCAGAAGACTCTATGATCAGACTCCACTGTGCCTTTCATTAGCAGAATGGTCTGGGTGTGTCACTGATTTATCAGTGATGATTAGTTCCCTCATCTGAAAAGCTGAGAGTGATGATACTGATCTCACAGTTGGGAACTGGGAGGAGACACACAGTCAGAGACTGCACATAATTCTAGGTATGAAACAGTGCCCAATGGTTTTGGCGGCATACATACAAATCTTGGTTGTGACTATATGCACAGAAATTTAGAAGACAACGATGACCTTTAAGACAGTCTCCTGCATAAAGCAAGGATAAAGAGGCTTAGGGATATGACTTTATTAAAAAATAAACCCATCACCAATATTATGGCACAGTGGGTTAAGCAGATATTTGTAAGGACTAAATCCCATAGCAGAGCAGAGGTTTCAAGAGCTGGCTACTATTCGTTCAATTCAACTTCATATTAACATTTCCAGAAAGGCAGCAGAAGCTAACCCATGTACTTGGGTTTTTATCACCATTTGAGAGAACTAGTCAGAGTTCTGGCTCCCAGGTTTCATTCAGCCATTTGGGAAAAGAGCAGACAAAAAATCTTTCTTTCTGCCCCTCCCTCTCTGTCGCACTGATTTACAAATAAATAAATAGGTAATTAAAAATGTTTTAATCAATAAAACATATTGGTTAGCCCTTGTTACTAAATCTATTAAATATGCACCACTGGAAAACTTTGTCACTTCATGACTGGCCCATCTGCATTGCAAAAACAAAATTCTAACACAGCATTGTGATGTGAAGTTTATAAATTTCAGACTGACAACTTGGAGCAGGACAGCTATATTCTGATAGAATTTAGATCATTCCTTCAAAATAATGTAACTTCTGAGATCCATTACTTAGTCTGAACAAAAAAGAAATCTAAAAGTTGGAAAAATGCAACTCTGAACACTGTCCAGATTATGGGGATGATCATTCTTACGTGATGCATAAGAATACCACTAGCATTAACACCAAGATATCACTAAATAAATCTTGAATCTGAAAACAGCTTTGCAAGGATGATGCATTCATGTGTGCAGAGAACAAGACATATCACAAGAAATGGTCAAAACAGGCAATTTAACTTAACTAACACACTTGAAGTACATTTTCCCTAAACTGTGTAAAAATCAAAAAAATAATTTATATACGTATCATTTCTATTCCAAATGAAATAAAAGGAGAAAATCACAGGACATTAGTGAAGAAACATAAATTCACAAAGTTTTTAAGAATAAATTTAACCAATTCCAATTTTCTTGAAAAATTGATACTCTCTTCCAAGAGGAAAATTAAGTGATTTTTATATAAAGCCTTGATAATTCTTAAGGTGAGGAAAAGAAAAACATAAAAACATCTTAGCTAACTGTATTCAAAGGGTGAATCAAAGCCTCTCTTGACTAATTCCAGTCCTTTGTTGGCAAACATGTTATGTTATTAACATGTTATGTTGTTCACTAGGCTATCGCTAGATAGATAATGATGATAATGATAATGATGATGATTATTATTGTTACACAGGATCTTCTCAAAATCCATAAAACTTTTCAAAAGAAATGTTGCACTTATAGGTTTTTATCTCTTTGGGAATATTATGATGAGTCTTCTTATTTTAATTATGTTTAACTGTTACAATTTATAATTGGAGAACACTGTGATGAAACAGTCCACAAGTTCATGGTTTGGATTTACACCTAAAGGCTATGGAGAGCCATCCTTGCTATTATTCTATTATATGTTGACGAAAGTCATAAATAACAAACAACACATCATTGCAGCTTTTAACTTCTGACTATTCTTTCCTAAATAACATCAAATATTGTGGAGAAAATGATGTGTGGCACATAATCAGAAGAAAACATGACACCAAAAAAAGAATTTTGTGACTGGTATCATTTCTTTACACATATCTTTTGAAATAAGTGCAAGAATGTGCAAACAATAAATGGGGATGACTTTGACACCATGACTGCTCTTTATGAACTGTGTAATCAGAAGAAAGTATCTACTTCTTCCTGAATTGCTTCAATTACATAATCAGTCTCCCTTGCAGAGCTGGGTATATAGTCATGAATTAATAATTTGGAGCATTTTATTTGTGACAAATGCAGAACAACAACAAGGGACTGAAAAAAAAGAGCCTCTTATTTTTCTAACCTCAGTTTTCCTGGAAAACTGAAGATGACATTGAACTTTTCCAAAACTCAACTCCCTCTTTAAAAAACAGAGATAATTATAGGTATTCATGGAGCAGAATGCAAAATATTTAGTGCAGTGTCCAGCACACAAAAAAACACTTAATAATGCTAGCTTTTATTATTCCCACAATTAGATGATTTTTGCTCTTTTCACATAATCTGTACTTGTTTTTTAATCATTTAATCTTAACTTTATAAAGTCGTCATGGGTATAAAAATGAAGTATATAAAAAGATGTTAGTAATACATGACATATAATAGAACCAATACATATATTTGCCACAGTAATGTTACTATAACTGTTTCTTACAGTTTGTATTATGACACAACATTGAACTCCTTTCTCCTCCCAATTTTATAGCTACTCTCGTTCATTTCTGATTTTAGTGAGTTGTCGAATTACTCAAATGCAGAAACATGCCTGCAGCCAGGAGGCTGCAGCCCCCTCATATTTTTTGCTAGAAAATTATAATTATGGAAGGGAATTCCTAAAAGCATATTCAAGAAAATATTTAACAAGACCAGGACAGCTTCCTGTCTCTAGCCATGCCATGTTTCAGTGGCTTCTAGGCCAACATTTCTCTCCAGGGATTCATAGCCTCTCTTCTGACCAGGGCTTACCACCATTACAAAGATTAACTCAAATCACAAAGAGGTCATATTCTGCTTCCGAACGTTCCCAGCGTGACGGGAAAATGGGCATCCTGGCATCACTGAGAGCATCACAACAGCCAGCAATTTCCTGTTGTCGCTAAATCAATCAGCCATTATTAAATTCTTCATTAAGGCTGCACCGGCCCCTCAGTTTTCATTAAGCCACACTTTCTAATGTCTAAAGTACTTTCTGTTATAAAGTTGCTTGGGGGATAGACCAAGGGGAAGATTTACCTTTATTAATGCTTTAGGGCATCATTAGTATCAAAGCTGATGAGCCCATCTAGGTGTTTAATATTCCTGAGTGAGAAGAATAATAATAGTTCTATTTCTGTAGTATCTTAAGATTTTCAAAGTGATTTCAACTGCATTATTGTAATTTCAAAACAGCTGCAGCGTCTAATCTGGTTTTGTACTTATTATTTAAAAGATAATGACAAGAAGTCTCATAAAATTTAAATCATTCATCCAAAATCACCATGGGAGCAAAGAACGGAGCCTAGACTAGATGTAAAGTCTTTCTGACCTCCCCCTTAACTTTCCCATACATGCTGAATGAATGACTCTTCTGCTTTTCTATGTGTGACTTCTGCTTAGCATGTGGCACAGAAGACAAGAGATCAAAAAGTCAATGTCAATGTGGCACCCGACAGGCATTCTCCAATAAGATTGTACCAGGAGATGTTAGGGGAAGAAAAGCAATAAAACATTCATTCATTCGTGGATGTCAATATAGGAACGCATGAACACTCCCTAGAGGAAATATGAACTCTGAAATGTTCATCTGCCTGGCTTGTATCTCTGAGCACAGATTAGCTTTCTGAGCCTTGCTTCAAAATTTCACTACTGCGGGAATGCAAGTCAGTGAGAACAAAAGGGCCACTGGAAAGGATACATGTCGGCTAAGACAATCTTTAAAAAAGGACTGAAAAAAAAAACTGTTCACTAATTGCAACTAAAACTATAAAACAAAATAAAAAGGAAGTGTCCTTGAAGGAAAATCCATCACTCTTCCTTTTTAGACTGCAATATTTATTAGTAAAGTCTTTGACTTAAGAAAATTTATTCAAGGACAGTGTAGCGGCAAAGTAGGCTGGTCCTCCTCTTTCAATGCTGGCATCCAATATGGACCATGGTTTATGTCCCAGCTCCGTGCCAATGGCCTGTGGAGAATAACTCAAGGCCTTGGGCCCCTGCACGCACATGGGAGATCCTGAAGAAGTTCCTAGTTCCTGGCTTCACACAGGCACAGCTCTTGCCGTTACAGCCACGTGCTGTGGACCAGGAGATGAAGACCTCTGTCTCTCCCTCTCTCTGAAACTAAATACATATAAATAAATCTTTAAACACACACACAAAAAAAAGGAAAGAAAATTTATGCTACCACCAGGCTTAATCAAGATTTTCTAAATCATAGATTTTTAAAGTATGAGTTTAATTTTTATATAATGTTTAATTTTCTTTCCCTAAATGCACTTTGGTAACAAAAGAAAATGATAGATTAGTGATGCAATCGCATGTGAAATACTTAATGACTACAATTGATGCTGGAGAAGTGTTTTGGAATAACGAATGTACATGTAACAGTGAAGACTGGGATCAGCTAGCCAGCAGCATACGTATATATATATAGGGAGACTGCACCACACAGAGATGCCCGAGCAGTCCTGCTCTCGGATTTGCAATATTGCAAAATAGTATCCTCGTTTAACTTCTCTGGGAGTCATTTATCTTGTCATATTTTTTTATTGTCAGAGAGATTGTGTATTTTCTGTTTACATTTCCTCTAGCATCTATTATATTTCTATACACATTTCAAATGCTTGGCTGAAATATTTTTAAAGTATGAATGACAAATCACTCAATTTGTTGCTGATGTTACAATGATCCTGCCTGCAAGGATAGCTTTTCCCTCATGCCAGCAATGTCACAGGCTGAACTGTATGTGCTTTCCTTTAATAAGACAAGAAATTCAAACTTTCCCATGATAGAGAATGTAGTTCAGTTTTTCAAAAATAACTTACTAAATCATTAATTACTGTTTCATGGTTTTAAAATATTTCACCGTTTATTTTGAAGCATTCTCTCCTAGCACAATAATAGCTTAAAATCCTTTGTCCCAACTTCATTTAAGGTTGTATACTAGAAATGTGAAAACAGCCTAGTACAGGTCAGTACCAAGTTACAACCTACTGAAGTTTGGCATTCCTGTTTTTTGCTGTTATTTCAGGACTATTTCTAATTACTACATAATTGCCCCAGTTTTTACAGACTGTCCTACTTTTTCAGAGATATGGCAAAATAACCCTCTAACATTTCTCTAGAACATTTTTTTTATTCTCTTCACATTTTTAATGGTATAGACCAAAACTACAGTCTGGACTCAATTACAGTTTTCAGAGGACTTATTAAAAGAACTTCCCAGCAACAAAGCAATATGGAAACTCTGTTGAGATAAAAATTTTATGGATGCCACCTGCCAATTTTAATTGGTCTAATCACAAACAACCCATAACACAGCAAGCAGTTGCTCCAGGATTTGAAGGTTTCAAGGATTCTCCACCACCACTATGTATGACAATGCCACTTTAATTGAAAAACATTTTAGTACTTTAATAACTTGAGACAACAAATACTGAAAAATAAAGTCTCCAAAGCAAGGCTCTTCTTATTTGTTCTTGATTTCTTTCTTTAAGGTTACTAACATGTGAATATGTTTCTTAAATCATCTGGTTAATTGGCTTAACTTTTTTATCTACTCCTAGGCATTTCTGTTTTTAGTTTAGTTTATTGTTCTTCCAAAAGAGAGTAAAATTTGGAGACTGGTAGTAAAGCAAATCTGCATGATCTGTGGCTATTTCTTAAATTCTAAGTCATCACTATCATTCTCTTGAACATGGGCCACATTATTTCAGTAAATGAGATCATTATTATCATTCAAACTGAAGCCTCAAATAGCTGATCATTTCTTCATTTTATCTTTGATGAAAAAGCGACACAATAAGAACTAAATGCAAGAATAAGATTTTGAAGTACTTTCTAGAATGAATGAGATCATTGAAGCATCTAGCACATCAGTTTTCACCACTTCCAGAGGTTCAATGATGTAAGTGATAATCAATGTCCATTATGACAAGCTAACAACAGTGCAAGATGGTCATTGCTTTCTGAATAGTCTCTGTGCTAAAAATCATTTTCATCCTAACTATATATAATTGGTTTCTAGTGACTATTAACCAAATTTCAGGTATGTGGTAGTTTGTTATCCTATAGTACAGAGAACAGGTTTATAAGTTAGCCAAGGTCAACAGAGGTAAAATACTTGTATTACTTACAGACAAATTGAAAGCCAACAAGCCAACTCTGAAGCTACACATCATTATTATCTTTCAGGTTATATAATTTCACTCATGAATATTCCCAAAATTTTTGTATCAATTGATTTCAACTTCTCAGATTTCTGCCCATCTGCTCTTGACCCTAGCATGCCATCCACAGTCATTTCAAAATTCCTTTTCTCAAATACTGTTGCCTCTTGTACCTTCATGGTACATTCTGCTCACAATTCTGCTGATAAAACCAAGTGGAGAATTTGAAAATATCTGCTGAATCCTAACCAGGACACTATCATGTGGAAAGGAAACAATATGCAATGAATGGAAGAGTACTGAACCCTAGTAATGTGGTACAACAAATAAATCATTTTAAATTTCGTGGAGCGCACTTTGGTTTTTAGAAATTACATTAGATGATATGAAATGAGATAAAGCTGTGTAAATCCTTTCCGTGAAACAGTAGCTCAATGGATGCAATAAATAAATCATCTGATCCAGCTCAATTCTTTTTCTTTTTTTTGGGGGGGGCGGGGGGGGAAGAACCACAAACTACTGTGAAACTCATTGTGACACTCCATCCAGGATTTGTTTGTTTGTGTAGATTTGTGAGAAGGCGGGTACACTGTAAAAATGATTTCTCCTTAGTTTCCCTGATGATTCCATTTCTTTACAACAACTTAAAACGAACTGCATTATTTTACAGTCGAAAGAGACAGTGTTTTATTTATAGTTGCCATTTCACCTGTATTACTTTTTTAATGTCCTGAGAAGCAAACAAAACTGTTCAACAAAATTTAATATAAGAGAAAGGCCATCTTGAATAACATTCCTGGGTATTTTCTTCTTAAAAGTAGGTAACTCTTAATGCAACTAAAACATCTGTTGTGTATCTGCTCTAGTTCAGTTACAATTATAAATATAATTATACAATGTAGTTTTTTGTTAATCCTACAGATAATTTCTTACAAGGGTTTTACAGATTTTCAAAAATGTGTAGTCTTGTGTTTTTCTTTGAATGAGGGAGTTGGAAATAATTTGATTTCAAAATAGATGGAAACATTTTCATTTCATTTCTGGTCTCTTGCTATGTCGTCATCCATAGCTCAAACTACTATTTCTTTTAAACACTGCTGTTTGAAAACAAAACTTGCTGGAAATCATGGGATTCACTAAATGTGGGCTTCATTATGGCCAGATGTATAGTCTTCTTGGATAATCAGATGTTTTACAATAAGTTCAAGGAAAGAAAGATGAGAACAGTTGGCCCACTGAGAAGAGAAGAGCTTTGGAGAGTAAGAGATTTTGACACATTGTATCTCTAGGTTACTGAGTTAAATAAGGTAAATGCACAGGAAAGTGGCAGACTTCAGTGGATCAAGTCAGATGAGCTTTGAGGCTTCAGGATGGAAGAGGGTGCCAGGTTAAACATAACTGGAATACCCCGAAATCTGTAGAGTTGTCTCTTCCGGGCAACCCAAGATAATGGTTTACAGAAGATGTCAAGAAAACAGATGTGTTTAGCTACTGGTGCCTGCCACTGGGTATATGTTAATTTGGGAGAGGGAGCAGGTGAGGTGAAGGAAGGAATATGATTTAACGAATGTACAAAGAGGAAATTCAACTTAAATTTAGACTAGCTCTAAATCACATGTATACTTTTTGATCTTTGTACTATAACTTCTTCATTATGCCTGTTCATTTCCAAACACAGAAACAGAAGTCACGTTTATGAGCTTATGTACCTATAAATTTTACATATAAAAATAAGCACCAGATATTATATCAATCACATATAAACTCACAGTTATGTATATATATATATACTGGGTATATATGTATACACACACACACACACACACATTCTGCTGATGGGGCATTTCTCAAGGATACAGCTTTTCATTTTTGTAACTTTAATGCACATAAGTTTTATACTTAAGATTTTCATAGGTTTGATAAAAAGTTCACTACATAAAAATCAATAAATCCTCTCTCATTGATTTCCAGAGACAGAAATTTTGATTGCTGGTAATGTGTCCTTATTTGAAGCCAAGAGGTAGACAAAATGTAAATTTTTTTCAATAAATCCAGTATAATCGGTACACATAAAAAACAGGTGTGATTTTCACCATTTTTAGGTTAGTAAAGGTTAATAAACCTAACTGATAATATTAATTATTAGCTAGTAGCTTTCAATGTTGTTAATATTAGCTCACTAACAAATGAAAGTAAGTTACATACAGAAAATAAATGGAAATGGAGGTGCATGTATAAACTTGTCACATGGAATGCAATCTGCCTCCTTGGCATCTCCAAGAAATTTTAAGGAATACATCATTATTAAAAGAAGTCATATATCCAATCTCAGTATAGCTCAATAAATAATTTTCCAAACTGATTGACACATAGAATATGAGATTTTTCCTAAAATAAAAATTTGTAGTTTGAAAATAATTGGTTTTTAAGACCATATAAATCTCAGCTGAAAAAAAATGACACTGTTTGAAGAAAATCTGTGATTAATAGAATGCATTTTACAGTTCTTTGAACTTTCCTACCTGATAGGAAGATCTCTATAACTAACCGAAGTAACAAAACTCATTCCCTTTCAACAGCTAACTATGAATTTCTTGAGATATATGATTTTTCAGGTAATAGTTTTTATTTACCTAAAAAAATCAGAGTAGTGCTCAATTTAAAATTGTAAGAGAAACGTGATTTATTACAGAGAAAAAAAACTTAAATATAGTAACTTACATTCTAAGACACAGAGGCTCTGAGAATTGATAAAATCAATAAAAACTGCTCAGTAAGTCTTTTACAATTGCTTCAAAGATATTTTAAACTAGCCAGATGCATCAGAAGTCATCATTCACAGAACTAAAAATACAACCAGCTGCTTATGATTCACAGCCCTGGTAGACTGTGCATGTGTGTGTGTGTTGTGAAATACATCCAATCATTCATTTTTAATATAGTTAAAATTAGTATACATAGAAACTTCATACTTTTTTGTTTGCTTCATGATGATTGAGGAAATAGAAGTGTTACTGTCTGTATTTTCTCTGAAATAATATAAACAGCATAACAGAAGTCTATCAACTGAGGTATATGAGCATCTTCCACTTTCATCCAAAAGATGAAAAATCACATTGGACAGAGCACCTATTCTTTAGATTAGTGACAGGTGTGAAGCAAGCACAGCAGTCAGTCTTTATTTTCAGAGCTGCTTGCGCTGCTCAGCGGCTGCGGGTACAACTATTCCTTTTCATTGAAGTGACATAAATCATATTATTGCCTCCTCCACACATCACCAAGCAGAAAACTTCCCAAACCACAAAACTCTCTGCTTTCGTTTGAACATCAGTAAAAATTAAATATCAGTACTAAAGACAGAAGTTTAAAAAATGCGAAAGAGGATGAAGGAGAAGATGAAGAGGCTGAGAATTTTCTTAGGAGGAAGAAGGAAAAGTTGTCTCCATTTCCATACTCCTTTCTCCATACCAGTAAATTCATTCAGAAGGTTGAAAAACCTGGGTTTTTTTTCAAATGACTTGGACTTCAGTGCAATAATATAGTTCAAAGATCACCTAAAACTGTAGTAGAAACTAGATGTTAAAGAAGAGTTTAAAACTAAAAGTAAGAGACCTCTCCACTTTTTAAAATGCCAACCCAAACCTCATTTTTTGTTGGTCTAATTTCTCTTTATTTCCAGCCAATATTGAAGCTGTAAAATGTATGACACTACTCAGGGCAAATTCTGGAACCTGGGAAAAGTAAAATGGTTTACCTGCTCTGATCCCAGTTAGCAGCAAAAAGGACTAGAATCTTCCTTCCGTAGTGGTCCAGATTGGCCAGGCCCCCGGGGAAGCCATCCTTCAGCGCCTGCTTGATGCCTGGGTCAGTGGCCTTGAAGCTTTTGAACATGTCCAGGTTCTGTTGTCGGTACTCAAAGTACTGGGCCAGAAGGCGGAAGGCCTCGAAGTGATGAAACTTCCTGGCGCGCAAGAATCGTAAGATGAAGGCGTCATCGGTGCGCAGAAAGCCAATGTCTGGCCGGGTGATAACCATGTCCCTCACCTCCTGGATATCCTGGTGCAGGGTGTCTGGGTTCTCATTGAGCTCCAATCGAGCTTTCTCCAGGGTCTCAGGAGAGAGGCCAGCTTGTAAATGAGTCATTGTTCAGCGTGATGCTGAGCCTGTCCTTTGGGAAGCTAAAGCTGTGGTTGACTGTCTCACCACTATCCTCCTTGGCCCTTGTCACCACCACCACCACCACCACACCCTGGCCCCTGGGCCTCCCTGCTTCCTCTGCTTTGCAGGATATGGTTTTTCTTGGTGTGCAATTACCCTGTTGCTCCTGCTTTGCCACTTCTGTACTGGGGTGGGTGGGGAGTGGTAATAATCTGTCCCCCACCCCCTTCAACACAGCGCTCACTTGGGTTTCCTCTTGCTTTTGCTTTCAGGAGATGTGAACCTTTGCGGAGCCTGTTGGCCTTTCTTGTCCTTCCTCTGTCCTAACGAAACACCCCTAATGCCACCTTGCACTGGTTCTGCTCTCCCCACTATCTTCCTCTCTTCTCTTGCAAAATGGAACAAAAACAACCCCCACGCACGTGTCAACCCTGGCTCCTCGATGCTTCTGCGGTTCCCTCTGAAGGGTGCGCCTGCCAGGGCTGGCGAGGGGGATTCTGATTAATAATGAGGTGCTTCTTCAGCGCTGAGTTCCAGGGCGGGGAGACGCATCTTTAACAGAAAGAAAAAAAGAAAGAGGAGGGGGAAAGCAGCTTATTTTTCTGCCTCTCTGCTCATTCAAAGACGCTGTTTTTAAGACCTTTGTGGGGATTTTATTAAGACGGTATCATCCAATTAAGTGGAGCCTCTGCAGATAACGCACCTTCCCCCTCCCCTCCCGGGTACACCGAGATCTCACTAGGCATCCAGCTGGGTTTTGGGGTGGCGGCGGCAACAACGTGGGCTCCCCCCACCCCCACCCCAACTTCTGCCTTCCTCCGTCCCTTTATTTCAGCGGACTTACCGCGGGGGTTGGGAAGGTAGCTCTCCAAGGAAGGAAAATTCGAAAACCAGGGGTGTGATGGGGGAGGGAGTTGTGGAGGATGAAATTTAAAATGTCTCTATCATTTCTACAAAACCCCAGACCAAGAAAAAAGAAAGAGCAGCCGGCTCCTACCAGCAAACCCGGAGGCGGGGGCGCTAGGCAATGCGGCACTCCCTGGCATCCGTCAGCCCAGGCTTCAGCGGCGGCGGTGGCAGTAACTCCTCTCCGAGGGATGGAGAGGGCAGAGGAGAGGGACGGTTGCGCGGACCCGGGCCGCGGACGCACTCCGGAACAGCCGCGGCCGCATCCCGCCCCGCGGGAGGGGTTGGGCAAGGCAGAGCTAGGACCACCGCTGTCCCAGGTCCCCGCCGGGCCTTGCCATTTTTCGCCTTGGGAAGAGGAGGGGGTGGGGAGTGGGGACCGGGATGCGAACGCCCGGCTTGCAGAGGCCACGCGGGCGGCGGCCGCCTTTGTGCGCGGGGAGGCCAGGGGGCGGTGGGCGCGGCGAGGTGGCTGCCCGCGGGCCTCTCCCGTTGCGCTCCTGAGCGGCCCCGACTCAGGCGCCGCGCCGGGCTGCTGCTGCCGAGGCGCCGGCTGCTGCTGCTGCTGCTGAAAGAGGAGTCGGCTCTGCCCAACTCCTCTCTAATTATCCCAGCACCAATCTCGCGGCGACGTAAGCGCCCGCTCCGCTCGCGCACGCTCCCGCGCTTCTGGCTGCCTCGCTGGAGTAGGAGGACAATTTCGGTGGCAGTCAAATACCCCGATACCCAAGTTTGGCTGGCTCCTGGTCCCCACTGGGCTGCCGGCTGGTGGGAGCGGCACGGCCAAGGCCAGGCGGGGCAGCGACGCCTCCTCTCAGGCTCTGCACGCCGCTCTCTCGCCCTTTGTGTGCGAGACCCCAGAGCGGCCGGGCATGTAGCTGTTGTAGATGGTAATTCACATTGACACACATCTTCTTGTTCCTGTAGAAGGTAATTCCGATGTGAAAGAAGTACGGAAACAGTTTGTACTTTCCGCCTAGTCTGTTGACAGAGACGTTTGATTTAGCCAAGACTTGAGTCCCAATGCATTGTGTGGATGATTAAGCCTCCTCCTGAGGAACTTAAACCCAGTAATGTTTCAACCATAAACTCCTTGATAAATTCCTATTGAAGAAGAGGAAAAGGAGAACCAGCGCAGGAAATTACATCGTTGTCAAGGGGAGGGGGACGGGGACGACGCGTCATGACACATTTGTCATTTCATAATAAAGCAAATGTTTCTGAAGATTTACACGCTCGTCCTCTTACTTACATGCGTCTGTATACTAGCATCATCACACCAGCACAGGAGACTTTGAGGCCAAGGTGACTGTAAATAGGCATGTAGAAAATAGATACTTTCCATTTTCAAAGTACAAATCACTGAAAGACATATTAGGCTTAGAAACTGAAAAAGCGCATACTGGGTTCTTTCTCAATGCAACTAGCGTTTACCTAATTCCACCATGTGCTATGCATCTTATGAGACTGTGAATGAGAAGTGTTCTTGAAGATAGAAGTTTGTCACGCCCTGATGATTAAAATCTTCCAACTTTGTCGTTCTTCCAAGCATTGCACTGACAGAAAGAAGAAACGGGATATGACAAATCTACCACATTTTGTGAGTTAAGGCAAAATTATGTGAGAATTAGAATACAAAATAAATTATACATATGCCTAGTCATTCTCAAATTCATGTTTTAGAAGGGAGAAGGAAATTGGATAGACACAGGTGTATATCCATACATGTGTCTACATGTGTTGATTAGATCTGTTGTAACGCCATCTGCTCCTTTCTGTCGGACTATTGTTTCAGGACCATCCAAACACCAAGATCTTCAGGTATTCAAGTCTTTTACACAACATGGCATATTATTTGCATAAAACCAATATACATGCTCTTATATATTATTTTAAATCATGCCTATATTACTTATAATACATAATATGGCATAGTGATAAATAGAATGGTTTTACTGTATTTGCTAGATAATTACAGTAAGAAAAAAGGGAGGATGCCAGCTTAGCAAAGATTCAACCATTTCCCCTGGATAATCTATGGTTGGTTGAATTGCAAGTGGCAAAATCCAAAGACACTCAAGACACAGTTTACATGTGAGTTTATTTTAGACTTCTCTTGGGCTTTCTAGGGTTGTGACTCTTACATGCATTCTGATTGCAATATGAACTGCTAGATACTTTGATTCGCCTTTCAAAATACTTTTTGAAAATTGATTTTGGCCAACATTTTAGAAGCTGAAGAAATTTTGTTCTGTGTCATAGCAACGGTATGAAGAGATATAAGCTATCCCCACTGTGGATTAGTAAATGTGCCCTACAAAGAAGAGACTGCTCATTTTGTCAAAGAGCCTTTACAAGGATATTGGTGTAGGAAATAGCCTTGGAAAACAGAGGTTACTGTTCTGTCTGCAACGAAGATAGGTTTATTTACAGCAAAGAAGCTGTGGTGTCTGATTTCTGAACAGAGCCACCTGAGCTCAGAACTACCCTGCTCTTGTGTCCCCTAATGTATGTAAATATCACCTGACCCTCTTTTCTTAGCCTTACCAGATAGATTCCAGTCTGGTACCAGAGAAAAGCAACCTAATGCTCATTATGCTTTCTGTGCCTGAGTGAAAAATCCTATACTTCCAATCCAAAAATGTTCTATCTTTTGCTAGCACTGGTGAAACAGGTTCCTGCTGATTTGTTAGCTTGTAACCTCTTGACATAAAGCAGAAATCCACCATTGTACTTAAGATCCAATTGTTAAATTTTATTCTCTGATAGGGAAATACTGGATTACAGTTTTGAAACAAGTTTATAGAAATAAATTTGTTGTCCTATGCAATGGTGTGATCCATATTTAGTAACAGTGCTTTTTCTATTTATCTAAAATAAAATTTCTGTAACTAGTTCATTTTTATATGGCAATGTATGATGTGAATAGCCATTATTATGTAGTAGGATTGTTGAAGTAGGTCAGTTAGGTAAATATAATATTTTGGAGGCCAGGCACTTGGGGTGAAGGTCAAACTGCCTTTGGAAATGTCAACACCCCATATGAGAGTACTGGGTTTTAAGCCCAATTCTATGCTCCATTCAAGCTTTCTGTGAATGTAGATCCTCAGAAACAACGGTAGCATAGTTGCTGCCACTCCTGTAAGAGAACTGAACTGAGTTCTTGGCTCCATCTATTGCAGATTCTTGGGGAGTATTTCTGTCTCTCTGTTTTCGAAGTGAGTAATTTTTTTAATTAAATTATATTTTCATTATACATACAAACTATTAATTCCTTCTTTAAATTGGTATAGTCTTATTATATCTACTTACATATTTGAAATAAGTTCTAATATCGAATAGAAAAAACTATCTAAAAATTAAGCAAGGTGAGAGGCCAAAGCATTGGCTCAACTGGCTAATCCTCCCATCTCCAAGTGCTGACATCCCGTATGGATGCTGGTTTGTGTCCAGGCTGCTCCATTCTCATCAGCTTCCTGTTTATGGCACGACAGTGACCCAATGTCTTGGGACCACATACCTCCGTGGGAGACCTTGATGAAACTGCTAGCTCCTAGTTTCAAATTGGCCTGGCTCAGACTGTTGCAGCCGTTTAGGGAGTGAACCAATGGCTTCAAGAGCTTTCTGCCTCTCTTTCTCCATGTAAATCTGCCTTTCCAAGAAAAATAAATAAATCTTAAAAAAAAATTGATCCCTGGGCCCGGCAGCGTGGCCTAGCTGCTGAAGTTCTCACCTTGAATGCACCAGGATCCCATATGGACACCGGTTCTAATCCCGGCAGCCCTGCTTCCCATCCAGCTCCCTGCTTGTGGCCTGGGAAAGCAGTCAAGGACAGCCCAAAGATTTGGGACCCTGCACTCGCGTGGGAGACCCAGAAGAGGTTCCTGGTTCCCAGCTTCGGATCAGCGCAGCACCGGCCGTTGCGGTCACTTGGGGAGTGAATCATCAGATGGAAGATCTTCCTCTCTGTCTCTCCTCCTGTCTGTATATCTGACTTTGTAATAAAAAAATAAATAAATAAATCTTTAAAAAAAATTGATCCAAGGGTTCATCCAAATGACCAAGAGCATTTCATTCTCATTCAATATTTTTTTTTTGTTTGTTTGTTTTATTTAACATTTTTTTTTTAATTTTATTTTAAATTCATTAATTACATTGTATTATGTGACACAGTTTCATAGGTACTGGGATTCTCCCCACCCCTCCCCTAACCCTCCCACCATGGTGGATTCCTCCACCTTGTTGCATAACCACAGTTCAAGTTCAGTTGAGATTCCCCCATTGCAAGCATATACCAAACATAGAGTCCAGCATCTTATTGTCCAGATAAGTTCAACGGCTTCTTAGGTATACACTCTCTGGTCTGAAGACAGAGCCAGCAGACTATCATCCCGATCAATTAAAAGCTCCAACATACCATCAGCAAAAATCTACATCACCATGGAATTAATTGACATAGTAACGAGTAACCAATATGGTAAAAGTAAATGCGATTTCTTATCCACCTTCTGTGACCACCTCATTGACATTTCAATTTAGGTTTATACACAACGTATAACATTCATAACATAACTTGTTATACATAACATCGTGTCATCTTAAATTAAGGCAAACATGTGGTATTTAACCTTTTGGGATTGGCTCATTTCCCTTAGCATTATGGTTTCCAGTTTGGCCCATTTGGCCACAAAGAACTGCATTTTGTTTTGTTTAATAGCTGAGTAGTATTCCATGGAGTAGATGAACCATAGCTTTCTTATCCAATCCTCTGTTGATGGGCATTTTGGTTGCTTCCATGTCTTTGCAATTACTGATTGTGCTGCTATGAGCATAGGAGTGCATGTTGGTTTCTCATAAAACAAGTGTTCTGGATATATTCCTAGGAGTGCTATTGCCGGGTCATACGGTATGTTGTATTTGAGTTGTTTGAATGTTCTCCATACTGATTTCCATAGAGGCTGTACCAGCCTGCAGCCCCACCAGCAGTGGAGTAGGGTTCCCTTTTCCCCGCAACCTCGCCAACAAGTGTTGTTGGTGCTTTTATTCATGTGGGCCAGTCTTACTGGCGTTAGGTGGTACCTCATTGATGTTTTAATTTGGATTTCCCTTATTGCCAGGGAACTTGAGCATTTTTTCATATGTTTATTTGCCATTTGGGTTTGTTCCTTTGTGAAGTATTTGCCCATTTCCCGTGCCCATTTCTTGAGTGGCTTGTTTGTTTTGACATTTTGGTTGTTTTGTAGCTCTTTGTATATTCTGGAGATCAGCCCTCTATCACCTAAGTCGTGTGCAAAGATCTTCTCCCATTCTGTGGGTTGCCTTTTTACTTTGTTGATTGTTTCTCTAGCTGTACAGAAGCTTCTTAGTTTGATGAGGTCCCACTTGTTTATTTTGGTCTTGATTTCTACTGCATTTGGAGTCTTTTTTAGGAAGTGAGGGCCTACCCCTAAGTGTTCCAGTGTGTTTCCAACATTTTCTTCCAAAAGTTTGAAGGTTTCTGGATGTAGGTTTAAATCTTTTATCCATTTGGATTTGATCTTAGTATATGGTGAGAGATGTGGGTCTATCTTTTTGTTTCTGCAGGCTATCAACCAGTTGTCCCAACAGCATTTATTGAACAGACCTTCCCATTTGCCTGGGTCGTCGTTTGTCTTTTTGTCAAAGATTATTTGGCTGTATTTCTGTGGGTTCCCATCTGGTGTTTCTATTCTGCTCCATTGATCTTCTTCTCTATTTTTGTGCCAGTACCAGGCTGTTTTGATAACCACTGCCCTATAGTATGTCCAGAGGTCCGGAACTGTGATTCCCCCTGCTAACTTCCTGTCATTCTCATTCAATATTAATTCACCTTGCCAAATTAATTCAAAGTGATTTAACCAGAATATAATAATAAGCAAAGCTAATGAAAGGTATAAATAAAGAGTTATTGGCAAAATAATTAAATACTACAAGGCATTTTCAAACTGGAAAGTTTTGTTTAGTGCTATATTTAAATTGGATAGAATAAGTTACTTTTGTTTTATAATATTCCTTTACCGCTAAATAAAATAAAATATATGCTCAAAAAGGGCCACAAAACAAAACTCAGAAGTCATATATTACAAAGTAAATGCATCTGTAAATATTCAAATTAAGTAAAATTAAATTAAAGATCGTTTTTAGTAATGAAAACTACTGTTGTCTTCTTTCCAACAAGGAGAGCCACACTGTCTTCATTTTACAAACTAAGTAGCTGCAATCTATTTTTTCCTGTTATAGGACTTAAGTGAAAGTGATCAGTCATGTGAAATTTTCTGATTGATTTTTTCATTTGGCGTTCTGTTTGTGTGAATCATCTAGATTGTTTCATGTAGCCAATTCAGTCATATTCAGTGGTGATGCATGGAATTCATTTCACAGGTAGTACAATGTATTTTTGTGTTCTATTACCGTTGGAAATCCATTATTTTCATTTATGGTCTCTTGGGAATGACAAATGACTTTTCAGGTACATATCATTCGGCATGCATTGACACACCAAGGAATGAAAGTTGCTGTGTAATATTGACTGCACACTTTGAAGTTTACTTTACAAACCAAATAATCTTGCAAGCTATTTCGTCATGTCCCCCAAATTATACAGGAATTCCAATTGTATCATGTCTTCACAAATTTGGGGGATTTATTATAATTTTAATGTACATTTGAACAAAAATACTACATTATACTTTTAGTACACATTTTGTGATTACTAATGAAATTATGTAAGTTTTCACACTGCAGCGCACTGGCTACCTGTAAACTCTTTTGATTTGTAATAGTGTTTTACAGATTCAGACTATAAACTTTTGTGAATTATATATGTTGCTGTTATCTTTTTTATGGTCTGGAACCTGCCTTTTCATTCTTACATTAGTTTGTTTCTTAACAACCTTAAATTTTAATGTATTCATTTTCTTATTGTGAGAAGTGCTTTTGCGTCTTCAAGTATACATTATGATTACTTGGAAATTCTTTTATACGTTTTATAAGCATTATTGGTTTTGGTTCTGGGTTTTCTTGTTTTGTTTTACCGTTTCACATTTAGACTTGATTCTGAAGGTTTGGGGTTTTGTTTGTTTGTTTGTTTGTTTTGGTGTAAAATGTGAGAAGGAGGTCAAGGATTTTTATGTGAATATCCAGTTGACTCAGCATTATTTGTAGAGATCATTGAATGAAAAAAAAAAATGTTTTCCATACCAGAGAGAAGGTGAGGCATTACCACAAAACAGTTGTCCATGCCTGTAACTTTTAAGTTACTGCATTATGTTATGCAGCCAGAATTCCTCAATTGTCCTCCAATGTGGAGTTAACAGCGTTATGATCACCTGAAAATGTGCTAGAAGTGGAAATTTTCATACATGGAAACATTAAATCATAAATCTCAAAAAGCTGTAGTGACTGTCACGATTTTTTGGCTAGCCCTTTGAGAATTCTCATTGATACCAAAGATTGAGAATTACTGCATCAGCTTTATCCACAAATTCAACCTTTTCACTGTTCTTTCTCCCTTTCTGTATCTGAGAATCCACATAACAATGTGGGATTTTTTTCTCCCTTAATTCATACTTTCCAGACTCCTGACTGTGAGAAATTAATTTGTGTTCTTTGTAAGCCACCTACTTTATGGTGCGCTTCTAGTAACTAACCCACATAAACTGAGGCATTTCTAATAAACTATCTTTTATGCTCCCCTGAACTCTAAACCTGCCCTCTGGACCATGGCCAAAAATACTTTACAAACTCTCAGCTTTTCTTCCTTCAATCATAAAATATCCCCCAAAAATGTCATAGCACATGCAAGATTTTCACCCAGATTTCCTTCCTCAAATTGCACATGATTGACTACATGATATCATTAGGTAGGGTTTACTTTTACTTATGATTCACTTCTACATATCCACTGCAGGAGGATTGGTCTACAAAATACCTAAACTGAATCTTTTTTTTCTAGAATACATAATAACGTAGATCAGGCTCCAAGTTTTCTTATTACTGATCCACAATATATTTAAGTGTCAGAAATTAGTGTTATTTCCGTATATATAATCAGGAAGTACAGAGAAGTTATTTTACCAGAAGAAAACTCTTCTACATTATTAAATCACTACTCAGGACCCATTGGTTCATAACAATAAAGAGAAAGTACAATTTACTTAAGCATTGGGACATCTTTCTAAATTTTCCCTTTTGCATTTATTTCTCAAGTATTTATTTTGTCATCTTCAGGTATCACTCACATACAAATGACAGGCTGAGCCTGAAAGTATCAGAAGTTTATAGATTAACATTTAATTGAGCTGAAATTTAAACTTGTGGGGCCAACACTGCATTGTAATGGGTAAAAGTGCCTCTTGCAATGACAGGAGTACTGCTTTCCTTGACTTGACTACTCCGCTTCTGATCCACATCCCTGCCAATGCACCGGTGAAAGGCAGCCAACAATGGTTCAAGTGATTTTTCTCTGCTACCCACATGGAAGACGTGCAAGATTCTTGCCTTCGGCTTGGCCCAGGCCAGGCCATTTGAGGAGTGAACCAACAAACAGAAAACCTCTCTCTCTCTCTCTCTCTCCCCCTCTCCCTCTCTCTCTCTGTAACCTTTTCAAATAAATAAATAAATATTTTTCAACAATAAATCAGGAAATATTAACTATTTATTTGAGGAATTGTACATTCACACAACTTTTTTGAAATAATGCAGGAATCCCAAGTAACTATGAACTAGTTTCTCCTAAGGGTAACACCTTGCAAAACTATAATTACAGGTAACAACCAGGTTATGGACAGTCATAGGTAGGCTTCAGAACATTTCATTCAACACAGGAATCCGCCACATTGTCCTTTAGTAATTACTTCATATAAACTCTACTTAACCCTTAGAATAGTGCCCAAAATTTATGTTCATGCACCAGAGAATGGACTCCTCTTCCTGCCATAATTTGAGGGCTGATAATTTTTAGTGTCTTAGATAAAACGTTTATGATGTACTTTCAACCCATAATTTGGCAGTCTTCATCATCATAATAATAATTTATACTCTTCGTTGTTAATGTTCTGGTTGATAAGCAAAAATCTTTCCTGTAGACATTTACTTCAACTAATCCTATTTCTCATACCAAGTTAGTATCAAAGATAATTTGGAGAATCAAACCAATGGTATTGATTTAAAAGCGTTGGACAAGTACTTGGCTATGTTTGTTATCTTCCCATTGTTTCATTAGCAACGATGTCACTCCTTTACAGAATCTAGTAATGGCACATTCATTCAGTGTTCCCCTGGTGCTACAAATGCTTCCCAGATAGTTAGATGCAGTGGCTATTCATCCTTCCATCTCAGAAATAAGTACACTCTAAGAGGTGAATTTACTAAATTTTGCTAGCCTCACATTTTTTATAAAAATATGTACTATATTATCTGCCAAGATGTCAATTCTATTTGATTTTATAATTCTATGTTAAGCCAACATAAATGATTTTCTTTTGTAATGTTATACTCTACTTCAATAATAAATTACTAAAATATAATTTCCCTAAACCACTTAATTTCATGTGTCAATAGTTTTATTACTGAAACTAGATTAGATAATCATCAAGAGTCATTTCAAGGAGAAACTCTTTGAAAGCTGGTGTGTGTGTGTGTGTGTGTGTGTATGAATAGATGGAATTAGTGAAGAAGTTTCAAATGCATATGTATGAGCCTCAGTTATTCACAGAATAATTAGCCATGTGCTCAGCTCCAGCAATAATTTATTGCGAACAACATTAACTCTAATTCAGTAATTCTGTCCAGGGTGAAAGATATTTCAACAAGCATGTGGAGCACTGCTGTGTGTTGAATGTTTCAGAGTTGATGTTCCTTAAATGAATGTAGTTATATTCAAGCTTTTCAACCGCAGTAAACATGCCTGTGACTAAATGTCACCCTGTTGGTGATGCCTCACCAGTGCATAAGAACAAATTCAGTTCTGTCTCATTGCTCTTATCTTGAGGCATATAATTGTGATAGATTTTGATACTAACTCTTTAAGTCCAAATCCCTTTCATTTTCTCACAAGTGATTTTGCTCTCAAACATACTGACATTCTTGTTATTGCCTCATGTCTGGTAACAATCATCTGGAAGGAACTGGGCTTCATGGATTATAATTATACTTTATTGGGTTTAAAAGTAAATTTGACACCACAACAGGGAAAACATAAGTATATTTGTCCTGCTTTATGACCCTAATTCCAAGAATACAATCAAAGAGGTCAGCAGTGTGGGAGGAGCACAAAAATGGAAGACAATTAAAGCTTGTGAAGTTACAAAAAGTCTCCAGATGCTTTCCAGCAACAGACCATCTTTCTAACAAGTGGAATTGATCCATGCAACATAAAATGTAATATTTGGGCATTTTAACGTATTTAGATAAATTGAATAGTTTTCATGTATTCGATATATACAGCTTTAAACATGTAATGGCATTTACCAACCTCCTCTTTCTTTTATTTTTTCAATGGCGGACTCAGAACCCTAGCCAACAAAAGAAAGAAGAAAGAACAAGTCAATCAACCACCTCAGCTATATGTTGGCAGCGAAATACTGGGCAAACGGAGACTCTATGATGGACTATGTCAACCAGTAGATTCCTCAATGACCTCATCGTGCTTGGCGTGGCGAGACTGGCAGCGATTCATGACTGGTGAACTATCAAAACCACTTAAGCAAGTATCTCAGAGCATGCCCCATATCCAGGACTTGGGGTGGGTGGGAAACTGGGTGGGGCCTCTCCCTCAGTAACCCCCTTTACCCCAGATACATGAAGGAAACAATATGGAAATAATGGTCTTACCCACTTTCCTATAGCCCTTGAACCTTTTTACCGTAACTAACTATGTAAAGATTGTTCAAAATATAATAATAATAATACTAATAAAAAAACATAGTTTAAATTTACTTTATAATCACAGACTCATTACTGCACTAAGTAAATAATTCAACAAAGAGAAAGCACTGTTACAAAGTAGTATACAAGTAGGGTTACAAATAAATTAAATCTCAAGATGTCAATTCTACTCAGTCACGCTGCATTTTTGTGTTTTCTGTATTAGCTACCATAAATCAAAGAAAACATGATTTTTGTCCACTTTTTTTTGGCCTCTCATCAATAGAAATACTGTGTGGTAGTTGACTTTGGAACCTGCATCCTGCAGAGTTAAACATGCAGGTTACAGAATACTTCTAGAATTATTATTAAGAGTATACCTGTCTCCCAATAACTATGCCTGAAAGATACAATCCCCTTCATATAAGGCCTGAGAGTACTGAAGGATCACAATGATTCAATGTTTTGTCTTCATTTTGTTATCTAATAAACATTGTTTCTTAGTCGACCAAAAATTGCAATTCAAAAAACAGAATATTTTGAATGGGCCTTTAGTTTTCTACCTGTTGGGTAAGCCAAACTTGTCTTCATATTTCAAGAGATTATGAATACCCTGGTGTTGGTAACCCATGAAAACACAGGCACAATTATAATCCAGCATATTCTGCAAAAGTAGTAGTCAGCTTGGTCAAACTGTTAGCTATCCATTTTCTACAGTACATGATTGCAAGCATTAAGGTACAAATTTACTATATACATGGTTGCAACTTGCAGCATATGTTTGTCAAGTTGCCATTGGAAAAAGTATAAACAATTCTCACATTAACCACAGTAAAAAAAAATAGCATCATTAAACTTTTACACGATTTTCTTCGACTAGCTCTAATTGTATATTGCTAGAACACTAATCATCAAAAAGTCACATCCTACCTCTATCTTCTCTTGCTGTAATCATTTAAAAGCTTCAACACAGAGCACTAGATGTGGTTGCTTGGTGTTTTGGAGACTGTAGGGACTGGTGTTGTGGCATATCAGCTTAAGCTTCGACCTTTGGCATTGACATTTTATGTGGGCACAGGTTCGAGTCCAGGTTGCTCCACTTATATCCAGCTCACCACTAACACACCTGGAAGAGCAGTGGAAGAAGATCCAAGTGTTTGGGTCCCTGAACCCACCTGGGAAACCTGGAAGAAGCTTCTGACTTTTTGCTGGCCCATCCTCAGCCATTGCAGCTATTTGGGGAGTGGATGAAATATCTTCACTCTCACTGTTTCTCCTCTGCTTTATATAACTGCCTTTCAAAAATTCTTAAAAAGAGGGAAACTCTAGGACATCCTCTTAACTTGTGAAATGGGACAATAGGTTGGAGAGTTGGAAGTACAGAGATATTTGATAGATACTTGAGTTAAATGTTCCTTTGAAATTGATTCGAGGCTTTGAAATATCCTGTGGCTTTAAACTGAAAATTCCAGGAATAATTGAGTCTTCCCTGCATCCCCAAGGAAGCCCTTGGGTTTCTTCAAAGAAAAATAAATTGGTATAGCTGTTCACCAATGTCTCCCAGTTCCCAAACCAAAGAGTCTTAAGCAAATTGCTGTCAATGTCTTTGTTGACCTTATGTGTTTTAATTATGATACTGAAAATAATGTTTTTATAAGAACTCAAATACGTTTCTCTGGACAGATTTATAGAGAGCTGATTTATACTAAGAATAACCCACAAATCAAAATATTTGAGATTTTTTAAGGAAATCAAGGTAATCTGGTAAAAATGACTGAACATCTTCGTTAACAAAAATTTGGAATGTTTCTTTTTGTGTCCTAAATGCTATTAAACCCTTCTCTGTGCAAGTTCAAATACTCTACATTTATGATATATGATTAGCTATACTCTGGAATCAGTTATCCCGGTGAACTAGAATTTAAAATAACATATGGTTGATGTATACCTCATAGACTTGCAATGACCTGCATATCTGATGAACTGACTCTAGAATAATGACCAATCTTAAAATGCTTTCTTCTCATACCACCAACCCACTGCTCTACAATAAACTACTGTGAGACTAATGGTGACTTATAAAAAAAAACCTGCATGTTTTCACAAGGAAAATTAATCATTAAGTCTAAGAGGCCTAAAAAATAACATTTTTAATATAAAATGTCTGATTGGGTTCCAGGAAGTGGGAAGAAAAGGAAATGGCATGATATTAGGAGCATCCGTCACAGGAAATTTAGAGCTCATCTCATCAAATTTCTGTAGTGTCCAGCCTACGTAACAATTCATTTAGGTGCTGCAGCTTTAGTCACCTTTTAATCTCAATTTTGCTACTTTTACAAAAATATCTTTTTTAAAAATCCCTCAAAATTGGCATTTTTATAGTTTCATATAATAGAATGACTTTGTGCTAGTTTTTATTGGCTATCATTTTATACCCATGAAAATGATAAAATGAGAATATATTCTTATAAAAAAAATTACTGCTCCCAGTGAATTCACAGAATATTTGCAGCCATTCTTGTGAATGTAAGGATATAAAATAAATGCCATAACTAATTGTATTTTTTCTAAATGCATAATGAGTTTAAGATTTTGTTTGTGTCATTCTTTTTATCTGCTTCTGTTTTCTCCTTTACAAAGAGAAGAATTTGCAGTTGTTATACTCACCCAGATATTATGGTGATCTTTACAAACAGGTTAAAGAAGGTGGCACAAATTTTTAAGTGGTACTTTTTATTTATTTTCTTTTAAGGACTGATTTATTTATTTGAAAGTTATGTACATATAGGCAGAGAAACCTTCGACTCACTGCTTCACTCCCTTGGATCACCAAACATCCAGAAATAGAACAGGCTGAGACCAGAAAGAAGGTCCTTTGTCTATGTTTCTGACAAGGTTGGCAGGAACCAAAACACTTGGATCATCTTCCACTGTCTTTTCCAGGGTATCAACAGGGATATGAAATAAAAGTAGAGCATCCTGGACACCAAATGGTGCCCATATGGGATTCTGATGCTTCCAGTGTGACAGGCAGCAGTTCAACCCACTACATCACAATACCATCCCCTACACTTAATATGAGTGTCTTAAGAACACAATCATTAATCTTCTCTGGTACTTCTAAAGTAATCAACATACATGTTGATGGAAACTATCAAAATGGTTATAGATTTTAAGAATGTATTTTCTGAAGAAAATGTTAATGATTACAGACTAATTGAACCTTATACAAACCTTTCTAATCATCATTCTGTCTCTCCTTTTCAGACACTGAGAACAGCGAGTTAAATCACCCCTCTTCTCTACCATCTTTCATTCACCTTCAACATGTGCTTTGAGTTGTTGCATGAAAATTATACTCATGCATTAGTGACTGCCACTGACATATTTTTGCCAAATGTTAATCTCTGTAGTATTTGCACTCGTAATCTCCCCATCTTTCCTTATCATGTTTAAGCTTCACTGAATTAATAATATGTGTTTGGCTTTTATCTTTTGCACTTAGTTCCTGTCACTTCAGTTAATTCCTCTTGGAAATTTTACTAGAAGTTTACTTTTATTCACTGTGCATATTATTACTCTAAATGTTGATGTAGTTGTACAATGAAACATCAGGTGGTTTTACAATTCATGTTTATTTATCAGGAAGCCTTGACTATCTCTCTATCTATCTATCTATGCTGTAGAAGCCTAATCACTTGAGCCATCTTCATTGACTACAAGGGTCTACATTAGCAGGCATTAGGAACTGGACCCAGCTGTTGAACTCTAGTGCTCTAATCTTTACCGTTATATTAAATGTCTGCCACACAGGTATTTATTTTAAAACATAAATAAAACCATTGATGATCACCTAGATAAGGTAAGTTACACAAAAAAACGCAATAAACTTTAAGGAAAATATTCTTATCAGTAGAATATGAATTTTCTAGAAAGAAGAAAAATGATAGGAATATGCACTACACTTTTTTTTTAAAGATTTTATTTTATTTTTATTACAAAGTCAGATACACTGAGAGGAGGAGAGACAGAGAGAAAGTGGAGCCGCCGGGATTAGAACCAGCGGCCACATGGGATCAAGGCGAGGACCTTAGCCACCAGGCCACGCCGCCAAGCCCTATGCACTACACTTTACCAGAAGCTGTTTTGTAGAATACAGTATGTAGTATATTATCTTCTAAATTAGACATTTATGTTATTGTAACTTTTGTATAAACATCTATTACTATGATAATCATAAAGTACAAAAGATAATAAATAGGGATATAGCAACCTCATTAAGTGGTCAGATTGATTAAATGACAATGCATAATGTCTGGATTTATTTGGGGCTTAAAAAGGACACAATAAGCCCATAAAAAGTATTTAAAACTATTATTATTTTACAACACTTTTGTAGTTTCATTATGCTTTTCCTAATCCTATAACATTTGTGTTCCTCACATTTGCAGTCTCAGCCCTTCATAGTGGTTTATCTACTTCCCCTGCCATGCACATTTCTAACCCAGCTACTCCGTGAAGTTTCAGACTCACTTAGGCACAGTCTGAGTGTATTTTTACTTGCAGTACTTGCAGTTTTCACAATGGAACATGCAGTAGTAGCACTTACGGTCTCCACAATGCAACATGCATTTAGTAGAATACTTCCTCTAGTTTCTACATACATACTTGACCTCTGGATTCCCATAGATGAATGCAAAGTTACATCATCAACAAATCAAACCAGAAAACTGAAGGCCAACCAATATTCTGCCATCACACCTCACAACTAATATTCATTATGTGAATTCTTTTTCATTATCCCATTCATAGCTCTAAAATATATACACTCTAATCTCGCTTCACTGTCATTTCCTTGGTCAGACCCTATATTACAACTCAAATACCTGCTCTTGGTCTCACTGCTCCAGTTCCAGAACATAACAATTCAATTGTTCAACAAGCATTTGTTTACCATAGTGAGCTTCCTAGAACACACAGATTTCATAAGCTAAGCTAGGGATATTATAACTAGATGTCATTTTCATGAATAACATCATGCTTATTTTAAAGACTGTGCAAGGATTGTAAGGAATAGTAATGCTCAAATAAATATAAGAATAAAATGTCATAATATTTTTCATTAAAAATGAATAGGAGGAATGAGTATATGGCATAGCAGTTAAGTCAACACTTGGGAAACCTATATCCCACGTCAGAGTTCCTGGTTCAACATCAGGCTAAAGCACTCTTTTGGAGGCTCCAGGGATGAAACAATTACTTAAATCCCTGCCACTCATGTTGGAAACCTGGACTGAGGTTTGGGCTTTCAGCTTTGCCACCATCCATCCCTGGCAGCTGTAGACACTTTGGGGTGATGAAAAAGGATGGAATTTCTTTCTATTCATCTATCTTCCTCCCTTTTAAATATAAATAAAAACTTTTTAAAACATGGGAACATAAAAAATAGCTTCATGAATTGTATGAGAACTTTTCAAAAACTTTGGGAAACAATTATAAAAACATCACACATACTATGCAAGCTTTCATGCATGCCAAAA